>NC_064924.1:117785681-118410681 GCF_023897955.1 Schistocerca gregaria | reverse complement strand
GAAGATGAAACAGGAGTCGATTTAGACGACACTGAGGACCTAGTGTTATTACAAGAATACAAAAGAGCTTTGGAGGACCTAAAATTGAATAAGGCAGAAGGAATAGATAAGATTGCTGACACGAATAATATACTGGATAACAGGGAAGAAAATTGAAGATGTGTTGTATCACGATCAGTTTGGCTTTAGCAATGGTGAAGGCACCAGAGAGGCAATTCTGACGTTGGGTTGAAGAATGGAAGAAAGACTAAAGAAAAGTCACACGCATTTATAAGATTTGTCGTCCTGGAAATAGCGTTCGACAATGTAAAACGGCGCAAGATGTTCGAATTTCCTGCTTTCCAAATTTTACAGAAGCTCTCCTGTAAAGGTTGGAGAGTACACTACTGGCCATTAAAATTGCTACACCAGGAAGATGACATGCTACAGACGCGAAATTTAACCGACAGGAAGAAGATGCTTTGGTACGCAAATGATTAGTTTTTTGGAGGATTCACAAAAGGTTGGCGCCGGTGGCGACACCTTTAACGTGCTGACATGAGGAAAGTTTCCAACCGATTTCTCATACACAAACAGCAGTTGACCGGCGTTGCCTGGTGAAACTTTGTTGTGATGCCTCGTGTAAGGAGGAGAAATGCGTACAATCACGTTTTCGACTTTGATAAATGTCGGATGGTAGCCTATCGGGATTGCGGTTTATCGTATCGCGACATTGCTGCTCGCGTTGGTCGAGATCCAATGACTGTTAGCAGAAAATGGATTAGGTGGGTTCAGGAGGGTAATACGGAACGCCGTTCTGGATCCTAATGGCCCCGTATCAGCATGGTCTATCAGCAGTTGACCGGCGTTGCCTGGTGAAACTTTGTTGTGATGCCTCGTGTAAGGAGGAGAAATGCGTACAATCACGTTTTCGACTTTGATAAATGTCGGATGGTAGCATATCGCGATTGCGGTTTATCGTATCGCGACATTGCTGCTCGCGTTGGTCGAGATCCAACGACTGTTAGCAGAACATGGAATAGGTGGGTTCAGGAGGGTAATACGGAACGCCGTTCTGGATCCTAATGGCCCCGTATCACTTGCAGTCGAGATGACAGGCATCTTATCCACATGCCTGTAACGGATCGTGCAGCCAACTCTCGATCCCTGAGCCAACCGATGGGGACCTTTGCAAGACAACAACCATCTGCACGAACAGTTCGACGAAGTTTGCACCAGCATGGACTATCAGCCCGGAGACCACGATTGCGGTTAACCTCGACGCTGCATCACAGACAGGAGCGGCTTCGATGGTATACTCAACGACAAACCTGGGTGCACGAATGGGAAAACGTCATTTTTTCAGATGAATCCAGGTTCTGTTTACAGCATCATGATGGTCGCATCCGTGTTTGGTGACATCGCAGTGACCGCATATTGGAAGCGTGTATTCGTCATCGCCATACTGGCGTATCACCCGGCGTGATGGTATGGGGTGCCATTGGTTACACGTCTCAGTCACCTCTTGTTCAGCTTGACTGCATTTTCAACAGTAGACGCTACATTTCAGATGTGTTACGACTCGTGGCTCTACCCTTCAATCGATCACTGTGAAACCCTACATTTCAACAGCATAATGCACGACCGCATATATGTTAGATTTAATTGCAACCAATATATCGTACCTTCAAAATGTTGTTAATAAGCATGAGGAAATTGTAACAACAGTTGTTTTAAGGGATTATGAAATAGCATAGTGAATAGTAAATCGTGTCATTTATACAAGAGGAATTACGTCTTCGGTAGAACATGTAGAGAAACAGTAGTTTAAGTTCAAAAGAAAACTTGACGTAACAAAAAATTGACGTAGCACTGTATATACACTGGTGTTCAGAATTAAAGCAACAAACGGATATTTGGCAATGTTGCTTTACTTTTGCCACAAAACAGTACAAATAGACGACAGTGAAGTAAAAACAATGTAAAAAATACACAAGGTAACCAACTGTACCATGGATAAAGGTTGACCAGAATGTTTTTCGCTTTTTCCAACTAAATAGATTTCACCACACATTCCATAAACTGATTAACGTACTTATTATAGGGTGTAACTGCATCTGGCATAAATACAGGCATGTAAACTTCGGTGCATGCTGTGGATGATGTCATCAATCTCATGTTGAGACAACAACACGCATTGTTCCTGCAGAGCTGCTCACCAGTCTTGGAGAGTGCTTGTTGTTAATTGGAACTCGTCTCCCTAATGCATCCCAGACATGCTCTATGGGGTTCAAACCGGAAGGACGAACAGGCTACGCCATGCGTGCTGCATCTTCCGTTTACAAGACAACATCAACCATCCGTGTTCTAGGAGGTCGAGCATTATTGTCGATCAACACGAAGTCTGGGCCCACAGCATCTAACAAGAGTTGCACATGAGCTCCCACGATGTCGTCACGATACGTGACAGCAGTTAAATGCTGGTGCACCCATAAAATTTCGTGATGAGATGTTCAAGTGGCCAATATAATCCCTGCATTTGGGATCCTCCTCGATATCTGTCTCTTTCCACAATCTTTGGGTCACAAAATCGTATTACACGTTCCTTCTAGATGCGAATCCGGCGAAAATCACTCTCTAGACTAAATCGGGACTCATCTGTGCAAAGAACGTAGGCCTACTCTTCGATCGTCTCGGTGGCACGTTGTGTGGCACGTTCAGTGAAAGCGCGTCAGAGGTAAACATACAGCAGGTCTCCGACAATAACGCCTTCTGTACACCTTGTAAGTAGGCTGTTTAGGTTTTCTTGTTGGTAACGCCACATAGCGCTCGGTATGAAAAAATCACTGGCTGTGCCGTGTGCTGTCTGTGTTTAGTCTGCATTGTTGTCTGCCATTGTAGTGTTGGGCAGCGGCAGCTGGATGCTAACAGCGCGTAGCGTTGCGCAGTTGGAGGTGAGCCGCCAGCAGTGGTGGACGTGGGGAGAGAGATGGCGGAGTTTTGTAATTTGTAAGCCAGGATGTCATGAACTATCATATATATTTTGACTATTAAGGTAAATACACTGTTTGTTCTCTATTAAAATCTTTCATTTGCTAAGTATACCTATCAGTAGTTAGTGCCTTCCGTAGTTAGAATCTTTTATTTAGCTGGCAGTAGTGGTGCTCGCTGTATTGCAGTAGTTCGAGTAACGAAGATTTTTTGTGAGGTAAGTGATTTGTGAAACGTATAGGTTAATGTTATTCAGGGCCATTCTTTTGTAGGGATTATTGAAAGTCAGATTGCGTTGCGCTAAAAATATTGTGTGTCAGATTAAGCACATTCGTGTATAAATTGTTCTAAGGGGACGTTTCATATGTCGACCCTTAGCCAAGGATACCTCACTGGAATCTTCTGATTTTTTTCTTGTAGTTTGTGTAATTAGTGTAGCTTTTGTTTATTGCTAGCGCGTAATCGTAGAATTTCCTTTGTAGTTGCAGTCTTTCATTGTTGTACAGTAAAACAGTTGTGGCATGCATTTAGTTTTGCACAAAGTATTTCGCAGCTGCGCTTGCAATTAACTAGATATTATTTTCAGTGATATGTTAATGTGTTCTCCTATTTTTGCTTTTCAAATTGTGCTTTTTTTGTGTTGTCGTGTGAAATATTGTGACAATAATGGCGTGTGAAAAACGTAATACTAGGCTCCAAAGTAAACTGAGAAATGACAGTGAAGACGAAAGCAGTGTGTTAGCGCCACCATGTAATGAATTAACTAATGTTCAAAGTAGTAATTTGGTAATTGTGCATAGGGAAATGGAGTGGGTTGCAAATAATGGTGTAGGCAGTGAAACAATTAGTGAACAAAAGCGTTATCGATCGATCGGTCGGCAACAGTTCGCCTCAGGATTCCGAAATGACAGGACACAATATTGCAAATACTGTACATTCAGGTTTTGCGTCCTCACCGTTTTCTCAAATAAGTCAAGACACATTTTCTGTTTTTCAAACTGCAAATATTGCCGGTGCAAATGCATTGCCGAATAGGACTAAGGAACATGTTTCAGACACCAGTGCATTGTTATTACAATTAATGCTACAAATGGGACAAAAGCTTCAAAAGTTAGACACAATGGAACAAAATCTTCAAAAGTTAGACACAATGGAACAAAATCAGAGACAAACACAGCAAAAGCTTCAAAAGTTAGACACAATGGAACAAAATCTTCAAAAGTTAGACACAATGGAACAAAATCAGAGACAAACACAGCAAAAGCTTCAAAAGTTAGACACAATGGAACAAAAGCTTCAAAAGTTAGACATCACACTTGAAGAAACACGTGAAGATTTAACTAATGAGTTACATAACATTGAATCGAAATGTCAAAAAGTCTGTAATGACGTAAAAACACAAATTTGTGAGCATTTCCAACCTATTTTTTCGCGGCATGAAAATGCATTGCAGAATCACGAAGCAGCCATAAAAGAACTGCAAACTATTGTTCATGAAAATCATGAGACCTTGCAAGCTAAAATTGACTCAGTTGCATCTACCGATTCGGTTACGCAACTTGCAAAAACTCAAGCGAACTTAAAGGACACAGTAGATACTCTGAAAATTGGTTCAGAAAGACACACAGAGGAAATAATTTCACTGTCGGATAAAGTAGCCGAACTTTCAGATCAGTTCACTAACTTATCTACGAAGGTAGAAGATGATCTGATTGACACAAAACCTGTAGCCTTCACTGACACTGAAGAGTATGAACAAATTAGGAAATTCAAACAGAATCAAAATCAAATCAACACACAGTACAAAAGAGAAATGCGGGAAGTACAAGATCAGTTGGCTCAAGTAATACAAGAATTACATATTTCAGAGGACACTCGCGCCCCAGTATGGGAAGAGGGACATAGCAATACAGAACAACCACAAAATAATAACACAGGGCATTTCGGAAATCATGAAAGTAATTGGCAAAGTACACCGAATTTTGAGATGGAACCGCCGAAACGACGTAACAATGACCGATATGCGACCCGCCGACACGATGATTTTGACTGTAAGCTGTTCATTACTACACGTAAATTCAAAACATTTAAGAATTCTGGCAACGACATTCATCCACAAGCGTGGCTCCATCAATTCTCTCATTGTTTTCCTCCCAACTGGTCAGTAGAGCACAGATTAGAATTTATGTGTGACTATTTAGAGAATGAACCAGCTGTAAGAATGCGATCGGTCATTCACGATTGCCACAGTGAAGGACAATTTTACCATGCCTTCCTCTCAGCATATTGGTCCCCAGCCACACAAGACCGAGTAAAACATGGCATCATAATGATGAAACATTTCGAACAATCTGAATTTTCCAGTCTTGTCAAATATTTTGAAGACATGTTACATAAGAATCAATATCTTTCAAACCCATACAGCCCCTCAGAACTCATCCGCATTTGCTTAATCAAATTACCTGAACATTTACGACAGATTATTTTAGCAGGACGATGCAAAGACGACATTGAAGCTTTTCAGGGACTGTTAAAAGAACTGGAAATTGACACTGACAATCGAACGCGAAAACAGGAACACAACAATTACAGGTCACACCTGTCACAATTCCGCGATGACAGAAATAATACACGACAAGGCTATTCGTAGAACGTAAATCGTGACCAAAACGGACACCACCCGTATAACAACCGTTGGCAGAGTAGTAATTATTACAGGGAAAGATTACCTCTCCGCGGTAATGACTATCACAGAGACAATCAGAGAAACAGACAATATGGAAACCAAAATAATTATTATCAAGGGAGATGGAATAACTTAAGACGCAATGGTCCAGCGCGCATTTACGATTCAGGGAGAAATTCTCCACCACGTGACCGACAAGAAAGAAACTACGGAATCTACCGACATGACGACACACGATATGATCGTAACGACAGACCTGAATAGCAGCAGAACTGGCGGGAATCAAACAGAGCAGGGCCCTCTCGGCAGGGTGAATTTTTAGAAGTTAGGTCTCCTAATCCCAATAACGACGCGCGCCAACAAAGAAACAGACAATGACTCCCACTACAGGCAGCCGCGTGCGCCGGCGGGCTCAGAGAAAAATAACATAGACGCTAACCTTGAGAAAAATTCCAGTATTCTTTACCGACGTATACCGCATGATAATTGCATTCAAGTTCAAACTCTGAGCACTAGGAAGAGTAAAGGTTTACACCACATTTCACATGTAAAACCGTTTATTGAAAGATAATCTGCTTTTTAACTTTGCCTTTGCCATATAACTTTTCACTTTACATTAATAGTATGCTTTGTCAGACTAAAAATTTGTTAACATGCAACAATGTTTGCAGTTAACTATCCAGTCTAGAACCTACGGAACATATTTAGACAGTATTTACGAGTGCATTGTTATAGTGAACAGACATCATGTGTTATTGCGTGTGTACATTCTTGCTTGTTAGTTGCACGATTACTTAACGACTATAAGGCTCACATACTTAGAACATTTACCAGTATTGCTCATGAGATTTTAATGCAACATTTTGGTTTACTTGAAAATACATTCTGGATTTAAAGTCCTTTATGTGAGATACCAGATGATAAAGTTGTTACTTTATGTGACAGCTACACGATTTTATCACGACGCTACTAGTGAGTGACAATTTACAATGTTGCTTTTGCAGTTTATCTGTTTTATATCTGCACAGTTTTTCTGAATTTTTCTGGAAAGTAAAACATGTTTTAGTAGTAACGTTTGTGGTATAGCTACAATGAGACAGCCTTTTCTGTAGCACAACAATACGTTACAGTACAGTACTTACTTCATCACAGCAATAAGCGTAGTAATACGATATCTATACGCAAAGAATTTCACTTTTATTTATCATGAGGTAAGTACATTGACTTCTGCAGAACGTAGCTTTCGGAGGACAATAACTACGACACTTCCACAGAGATTGTCTTACAGCAAGACGCACATTTAGCGCTACAGGACACGCATTAAACTATTTATTTTTCAACATACTTGAATTACAAAGAAAGTTTTCCGTGATACATTTCATTCCATTGCTGTAATCTGTAACACCTGAGGATATAATTACATTAATCCTCAGGGGGGTACACACTTACTTTGTGTACCATGTGTTTGGCAAGCACAAGGAGCCCTAGCTAATATGGTATTTGTTTATACAACTTTACACATCGGTACCATATTTCTCTAACACATAAATTACACAGCTGTCTGATCATTTAACTGAGAGAGACAAACATTTACTTTACTACATCAGTGACAGATGTTTACGTAATTACACCATTGGATAACTTCACACTTACAAAGTTGTATTTTGTGAACTGTTCATATATTTTCGGAACCATTGTGATACTATGAGAGCTTTGAATGACATATTTGGTATGGGATCGCGATTTTTAAAGTACGTTTGAAGCAGATGACACTTTTGACATGAGCAGAGAATTTTTTTTAGGTTTTGAAATTATTGGAGGAAGCTACGGAGATTTTGAGAATTTGACTGTGGTGTTATGATGTTATTATTACGTCGATGATGTGAATTATGCTGCTGAAGTATGCTTAAGCTGATGCTATATGAGTTATTTGGTTATGCTATGTATCTGTTATGATGACATATTGAAGAAGTGTCGACGAATATACATATGTGTAATAAAGTAAGGAATAATGAGTAGTGGTTAGGGACTCTGGTTTGTGAAAAAGGATGTTGGAAACCAAGAATCGTACTTTAAGAGATGAAATGTATGTAAATGCGTGAATGTATTACAATGGCGACGGAACTTTTTTCGACACTGTTTTATCCATAGGATTTTGTTTCTACAGATGTGTAACGCAAATTCTTGACCTGTGACATTTTTTACATGAGACTGCCACTGTAGCGGAAACTGATGTCGTAAATATTTCGTTAAGACAGTTAAGTGACCACCTGCACGTAATGCGTCGTGGGCACCCAGCTGCGCGACAACCACCTGACAAAAGAAAGCCATTAGTGTGTGCCTTTCAGAGGCACATTTCTTTGTTGAAAGCGTCGCAAATACGACATGCTCATTACTTGGAAACATTCTTACATCTGCACACCTGATTAACAAGTGTCTTTCTACGAGAGTTGAGAGAACTTCTACTGACGTATGAAATGCCACATAGGTATTGAATGATGTTTTTATTCTTTGCTTTGCATAATTGCTTATTTCATTTGATATCTGTTTTCCAGCTGTGTTACAGCATTGGTTTTATAAAATAAAATTAAATGCATTTGCTAATGTGAAAACTTTCTGTCAACAGATCTGTTAAATAATAATTTTATGATCCACAATAAAAAGGAGCACTTGGAAAGGAAACAACAATAAGAAAGGACTAGTAACAGGAACTGCATACATAATTTTCTTTTCAAGTACTTGGTAATTTATTTAATAGAATAAGTTGTGGTGCACCACTTTAATTACATAGTCATTAAGATGTGATTATAACTTTCCCTTATCTGCATTGTTGTCTTTAGTGTACTATTTTTTCTGCTTGTGGGTTTGTCATGTTTAGGTATAAGTTATTACATTTATTGCTGCTTGCTATGCTTACTTGCATTTTTTATTGATTGCTGTTTGTGTTAATCGTTTTGTGCTGCTGCATTGCGTCGTCCGTTAGTTTAGCATCTGAGCTCAGTAGATTTAAGTTAGCTTAAGAGGGGGTAGACTATATAAGAAACTAACTATGATGAATTGGAAGAGAAGCATTGAGAAGCTATATGAAAATGATTTGGCCAAAAAAAGTAGTGTATAGTGGAGAAAAACTATTTTTGAAAGAGGATGAGAAAAGTACAGAAAGCAGGTATAGATAGGACTTTTTGGAAATAATGAAGAACAAAGGGAGATCTCCGAGAAGTAAAGAAAGTTTTGTTTGCAAAATACTGCAGTAAAACAAACCGTGCCCTTTCCTTGTGTTATCCCACTATGTGTTTTTGTACCCTTGTGTATTTATTTTCTTCCTGTCTCTGTGTACTGTTTCATAGAATTTTTTCTGTTCTAATATTCAGCTACATTCACTATGATGAGGATTACTGTTATCCTCAAATATAATTTGCATTAATAATATCCCGTTTTCTTTGTAAATATGTTTAGAAATTATTTATTCTGTTCTGTTTTAATGCTCATGTGTGAAGTTGATGTTTCAAGAGTTATTCTGATCTTTTATGTATGTACTTATGTCATAATTTTTGTAACACTGATGTATTTGTCGTTTCGATTCTTTTGTAAAGCCTGTATTACTGCAAATGTTATCTGTACTATTATGTTCTTTAGCGACTGAGGATGTGTGACTATCCGGCAACCGCTACCCCGTTTGACAGGTGCCCTCTCGTGATCCTTGGAGTGGTTGTCTGTTGACCGGTATGCCATCTTCCGTGCAGGACACGATCGCACGGATATCTGTTGACAGTTTGTATGATCATATAGTGAATTAGGCACAGGACGGGGAAATAGCCTATTGTTGGTTTAATTTTTGACACCAGTGTATATTTAGAAACTACTAAAGAAACAGGGACTGCTGCTGTAAAATAAAGCACGTGGCTTCAGATAAAGAAATGGCGAATAAAAGGCTTTTGGTCTCAAAGAGTCAATGCGTAAGGCCTGCAATGACCATCGTAGCAAATTCATGTGAAAGACCTGTCAAATTACGCAATGAAATTCTATTCATACGCAAACTCTGTTTATGGCGACAAAGAATTGTAGATGACATGCGCACCGAAGCTGCGGGTGGCGACGAAAAAGTAAGAATAATGAGTACATTTTCCAGTACTGCATCATGAATGAAGATGTAGAGCTACACTTACAGTTTATTTCTTGCACCACTACAAAGTCGACTGGCGTAGAAATAGCTGCGGTGTCAGTGCGAAACCACTGAAATCGCTAAAACTGAACCAGGCTTCAAGGCCGGATAAAATCCCAGTCTGATTCTCTACAGAATACTAACGTTTGTTAACTCCCACTTCAACCACAGTGCACCGTAGATTTCTCGAACAAAAAACCGTGCCTAGTGATTGGAATAAAGCAGACCTCACACGTATCTTCCAGGTGAGTGGTTGTGACGCACTGCTCTGTTTCTTTACACCCAATTTCTTATGGTAAAAAATATTAACTAAGTCCGCGAACGCTTTTTACAGCCTGTTTGCTTCGCACGAGTGAAGGTAATGTCTTCACGCCTGGTGCGTTACCTCGTTATAGTTCCGTAACATCCAATAATTGCAGACGGGTTTATGAATCAGTAATTAAAATGTTTTACTTAGCCCCTAAATAACACTGTCACTCCAACGAAGGACTGAATACCAAGCGTGACCAAGAACGCTCTAGTTTCTGGTCACCACATTGCTATTCGAAGGTAAAATTTGAGGAATTGGTTTTGAAAAGCTTTGCAAAGCGCACGAATCCGTACTGAAATTTCACAAGTCTTTAAACGCGAAGTTGAAGTTCAAAGATAACGTCCACTATTTTATTCAGAAATTTCACTTGCATTTAAGCAAGACCCTGCTACTCAGAGTACGCACAAACGTATGCAGAATTGTTTCGAAAGCTAACATCAACTATTGTACCGACTTAAATTCCCTGAGTGCCTCTCTAAATCGCTGAGGTCCTATTGAAATCATGCAGGGCCTTATCCCTGTCGCCCGGAAGCTGCAACACATTAACCGCGATTTGCTACTCTCCTTTCAACAATGGCGTAAAGCCAACTGACCCCAGGCCAATACGGCTGCGTCACTTACGTAGCCGGGTTCTGAAGTTTCAGACGCACAAAATTCAGGTACTGCACTTGTTACTGCAAAATATTATATAGCTGAACATTTTGCATGACTCCCGCTTGCTCACTAATCCCTGTGCTCTGCCAACAAACTAGCAGTTTCATTGTTTTTTTGTCGGAAAATGTGGCATAATGTCATTCATAGGTTTCACATGACCCCTATAATGAATAATGTATGATATTAAACTTAGTGCTACCATACATATTTTACCAGTACATGAATTAAGCCGGGAATTTCGGTAGGTTTTCCTTGGATTTTTGTTGGGGTCCTTGGTTTACGGGTTATTCGCATCTTATTCAGTGAAAATGGTAATAATTAGCCCTATCTTATATTGTCTATTCTCAACTTAAGAGGGATTAAAACTTGCTGATAACCATTGCAGTCTATCGCCGTTATGCAACTTATTTTGAAATAAAATGCCTTTTTCACCTTCGTCCTAACGTTGTGGGTCATAACTCAAATTTTACTGTCCTGAAGCTTTTAACCGATACTGTTGGTCAAGTGCTATTATTCCACACTTGCTTCGTTAATATACTTGGAAGTTATTAATTTTTATAGAAATTTAGTACATTCAATTCTTCTACCATCAAATTCTGAAGTGAAAGAGCGTTCAGTTAATAACGCAACACATTTTTCCTGAAAGTAGATTCATTATATTTAGAATTCAGAGACATCCCCATTATTCCTCACTCTTTTGGCTACAAAACGCTAGTTTAGAACCTAACATCTTTCAGCGCGACGGACTTACGCCAGTTTACTGGCAGGGTCTCTATTTCGACATTATACCACTCTACTGGTCCACGTCGGAACCAACGTCTTGGTGCGTCAACAGCCTGCACATCATCCACTTTCTCCTTACCGGGGAATTCATCCTTCACTGGGTCAAATAGATGTAAGTCTGAAATTGCGAGATACGGCTGTAGGGTGCATGAGGAAAAAAAGCCAAATGAAGGTTTATAAGCTCCTCTTGACGAGCACACGTGTGTGATGCCTTGTGTCACCATGCAGAAGGACATGTATGTTTGCTTCTTTGTGGCGATGAAAATACTGAAATTGTTTCTTCACTATCCTCGGGGTAGCAGAATACAACTGAGAGTTGAACGTTGCATCTTGAGGAAGTCAAAGAGAGCAGCGCCTTCAGAGTCCCGGAAGATAGTCAGCATGACTTCATCGGCCGAGACTGCAGCTTCGAACTTTTCCTTCGGAGGCTAAGTGATGTCGCATTACTTCATGGATTGCCGTTTTTCTTCCGGTTCGTACTGCCGAACTCATGTTTCATCGACTTTGACGACGTTCTAAAAAAATTTCTCACCATCAGACTCGTAACGTGTAACCAACTTCGGACGTGTTACCCTTCCTTGCTCTTTACGGTCTTCCGTTAGGTGACGGGGAATCCTTAGTATCCCAACTGGATTCTGAGTTTGTAAGCAATACCAATAGAGACGAGCAGTTGTGCAGCGAGTTGTTTGATTGTGATCCGCCGATCACCTCGAATGAGTGTGTCCGCACATTCCAACACTGCAGGAATCCCAATTGTTTCCAGCTGGATGGTTAATAGGAGATCGAGAAGGTTTCTGTGAGCTTCTTCCGATGACGACAGACGCCTCGCCCAACGACTCACCGTTATTCTGTTCATTTGCAGGTCTCCGTAGACATTCTGCAAGTGCTAATGAATATCAAGATGCTCTTGTCTTCCGTCAGCAGAAACTCCATGGCATGGTATGCTCCTCTGTTACGGACGCCGGTCTGAAGGCTACATATAGCTCCGACTCCTACCTGAACTTCATGAAACTGTAGGGGTGCCAGTGGGAATATTCCACGTGTCCCATGGTAAATTCCGCTTTTTTTCAACCTATACAGGCCGAGAAAATGGAAAACGTGTAACATTACTTACTGAACGCACCTCGTACATAGAGACTGGAAATTTTGCCGTGCTTCCTCGCCCGATTTGTACCTTTAGTAATATGAGCTTCGCCTGTGCACGGCCCGTGAAATAACTTGCGGCGGGTCTTTTTCCTACACGGTGGCAACCTCACCACAAGCGCGCCAGCAGCGCCCAGCGACCGGTGAGAACCATCAGTAGGAACCATCCAGACAACCTGTTGCCAATCTGACAACCGGCTCACCTCGCGATACCCATGTATTCCGCCAATAGCAGATGCCGAGGAGTGGCCCGCTGTTCACACAAACGGCTACAAATGCTGCCCTTCGCGAGGTATGCTCTCATATACTTCGGTTCGCTCTTCACTATTTCTAGATGCTTCTCCCTTCCACGTAATAGGTAAAATTATCAACAAAACTAAGGTCCCGCCACAGTGATGTCTATAGTTACGTGTTATAGAGCCTTGGAAGAAGTTTGGCGATCAAACACGAAGATTTTGAACAGCATGGATTCCGAAAACATCGGTCATTCGAAATCATGAAATAGTACTGAAAGCCACGCATCAAAGCACTCAGGTGTAAGCAGTATTTATTGATTTCAAAAAGGGTTTGAATTAGAGATGGGTCGTTCGCGAACTAACAGGTCCTAAGGAACGGTTCACCAAGATGAACGGAACGAGCGAGGAACGAATTCTAGGGAACGGTCTTTCATAGTTCACTTCGGTCGCGGCTTTCTACTTATACACTCCTGGAAATTGAAATAAGAACACCGTGAATTCATTGTCCCAGGAAGGGGAAACTTTATTGACACATTCCCGGGGTCAGATACATCACATGATCACACTGACAGAACCACAGGCACATAGACACAGGCAACAGAGCATGCACAATGTCGGCACTAGTACAGTGTATATCCACCTTTCGCAGCAATGCAGGCTGCTATTCTCCCATGGAGACGATCGTAGAGATGCTGGATGTAGTCCTGTGGAACGGCTTGCCATGCCATTTTCACCTGGAGCCTCAGTTGGACCAGCGTTCGTGCTGGACGTGCATACCGCGTGAGACGACGCTTCATCCAGTCCCAAACATGCTCAATAGGGGACAGATCCGAAGATCTTGCTGGCCAGGGTAGTTGACTTACACCTTCTAGAGCACGTTGGGTGGCACGGGATACATGCGGACGTGCATTGTCTTGTTGGAACAGCAAGTTCCCTTGCCGGTCTAGGAATGCTAGAACGATGGGTTCGATGACGGTTTGGATGTACCGTGCACTATTCAGTGTCCCTCGACGATCACCAGAGGTGCACTGCCAGTGTAGGAGATCGCTCCCCACACCATGATGCCGGGTGTTGGCCCTGTGTGCCTCTGTCGTATGCAGTCCTGATTGTGGCGCTCACCTGCACGGCGCCAAACACGCATACGAACATCATTGGCACCAAGGCAGAAGCGACTCTCATCGCTGAAGACGACACGTCTCCATTCGTCCCTCCATTCACGCCTGTCGCGACACCACTGGAGGCGGGCTGCACGATGTTGGGGCGTGAGCGGAAAACGGCCTGACGGTGTGCGGGACCGTAGCCCAGCTTCATGGAGACGGTTGCGAATGGTCCTCGCCGATACCCCAGGAGTAACAGTGTCCCTAATTTGCTGGGAACTGGCGGTGAGGTCCCCTACGGCACTGCGTAGGATCCTACGGTCTTGGCGTGCATCCGTGCGTCGCTGCGGTCCGGTCCCAGGTCGACGGGCACGTGCACCTTCCGCCGACCACTGGCAACAACATCGATGTACTGTGGAGACCTCATCCCCCACGTGTTGAGCAATTCGGCGGTACGTCCACCCAGCCTACCGCATGCCCACTATACGCCCTCGCTCAAAGTCTGTCAACTGCACATACGGTTCACGTCCACGCTGTCGCGGCATGCTACCAGTGTTAAAGACTGCGATGGAGCTCCGTATGCCACGGCAAACTGGCTGACACTGACGGCGGCGGTGCACAAATGCTGCGCAGCTAGCGCCATTCGACGGCCAACACCGCGGTTCCTGGTGTGTTCGCTGTGCCGTGCGTGTGATCATTGCTTGTACAGCCCTCTCGCCGTGTCCGGAGCAAGTATGGTGGGTCTGACACACCGGTGTCAAGGTGTTCTTTTTTCCATTTCCAGGAGTGTAGTTCCCGGGAACCTGAAATTGTCGGTCTCGTTCTAGAACGGCACGTCGGCCATTCTCGAACCAGCCTCGGTCCCGTTCCCTTCTGTCTCGGTCTCGCTCGGCCGCACTCGTCCTTCATGAGGCCGCTCGTCGCAGTTCCACTGCCGACTGCTCACAGTTAGTTCAGTATCGAGTTGTTTGTTTCGTTCGCTTCGCACGCCCGTTCTAGATGTTTTTCAAACCTTTCATGAACGCTGAACTTCCGATTCTTTTCTTATTCTATTCAGCGTCCACAACCGGTAAATAAAATGTATTTTATACTTACGTCGGTTACATAAAAATTACGTAGTATGTAATACATACATCGTTTTAGGTACGAAAATGGCGTATCAGATTACTTCATTATTTCGATAAACAGGAGAAGAAATACTTTTAAAAATTTAAGATTTTTTGGTAATACACATGTAAAGGACGTCAGCACGGTAAACACGAGTGGCCATTTTCCTTCTTTTTTTTTATCCAAGGTAAAAGAGCGTGTTCATTGTTACGGAAAGCAAACAGACATACAACCGAATGAAGACCACGCTTCGTAATTGCTTATATGGCGTCACATTTTGTAAAGAGAATATGATAACTCCTACAATATTATTTCTGTGGTACAGGGTGGCGCAAGAAAAGTCAGCCCCAAGTACTAGACTGCTCATTGTCGCTTACCAATCGTCATCTATTGTTTCGAAGTTGTTTGCATTAGCTTATTTGTTGTTTCTTCACTGCCTAATTATAGAATGTTTATCTATTCCGCTCGTAGCGGTCAACAAATCGAGAGAAATTCGCGAGCTATCTCTACTCGGGGCCGGTTTTGCGTGCGCCAACCACCTTATATTATTTCACTACTATCAGCCACATAACGCTGCAGTGGCTAAACGAGATGTTTTGCAGAATCACGAAAATTACGCTCTGAGCGTGTTTTTTAGGGAATTGACTAGTTTGAACCTGGGACCTGTTGCTGGTAAGGAGACGCCAGACCACACATGACATGTAGAATTCAGAAGACTTCAGTGAGACTAGCGATGATATAACCAAATACTAAATGATCTCAGCGTCAGCTCCACTGCACTCACTGTAAAAGAATCTTAATACTAACTAAATTTAGTGGAAGGGGTTCAACGCTTTCCTATTTTTAGTTAGCTGGTAAAATAACGTCGAAAAAGCAAGTTTACCATTGGAAATTTTATTCTACTCACAAACCATTGATTATAAATTGCACTATTGATAAAACGAAGTGTTTTAATACAGGATGGTAAAAACCAACAGCGTTCAACAAAAATGTGAACGAATATTCCCTGAATGTGTTTCCAAGTTCTACAATGGATCGAAGGATTACCTATGCCATATCACATCTGTAATCTAGGTTTAATTTAAGTTCCACAAAAGAGAAAACTATCAAAATGGTCTAAAGTGCCCTCAATTATCTTTAATTACTTATATAACTTGTCTTAAATTGCAGTTTCTGATGTGGCTTCTCAATAACTACATAACAGAAAAATCATCGCGTTTCAGATTTTTACTTCAAGTGGCAAATGTGAACACCATGAGCTTTAATTGACGATCGACACTAGTATTACGCAAAAATTGGGTGTAACAGATGAGTCTTCTGCAGTTCTGAGTGAAGCCTTATGCGCTCAAAAATGCGGCATCGCGTGCGTTCATTACCTTGTCAGTGTTTAGGCAGCGTCAGGGCAGCTGCGGGCAGCACAGCTCCGCTCACCTCGCCATCTCGGAAGCAACTCCTCCTAACTTCTCCTTACCAAATTTACCGAAGTTTATTTAAAAAAAAAGACTACCTGGCTGTGTTTTCATCTGACCAATCAGTGTCTCAATGTTAACCTTAAGTTCCGCCTACAAAAATTCTGTCTATCGAATGAGAAACGTTATACTTTTCGTGGTGGGGCAATGTTTTTAAAGTTTGCAACGTAACAGAGACGCTAAAAAGTCTCACGCTAAAACCTGCAGCTGGTGTGGTCCTTTTAGCGTTATCGTAAGATCTATACTGTTCTTCTGGAGGGCTCTATCTTTTAACATGGGCTGGAGGGTGGTCCTAATGTAACAGACACGCGAAAAAGTCTCACGCTAAAACTTCCGGGTGGTAGTGGCCCTTTTGTGTTATCGTAAGATCTATACTGTTTTTCTGGAGGGCTCTAGCTTTTAAAATGTGCTGCAGGGTGGTCCTTGATGTAACAGAGACGCGAAAAAGTGTCACGCTAAAACATGCGGGTGGTAGTCTTAGAGGTAGGCTGGCGACCCAGGTGTCCAGTCCGTCCCTCATCGTAGGGCCTTCTAGCTTAACACGGTTCTGCTCTCGGCTTCTGTTCTCGTTTCTCCCCTCGGAACTGCGTCGGTCTCACGGTGGGAAGGTACGAAATGCGTTTAGACATTCTTGTGTTAGTCCGTGGTATTCCATTTGCTCACTCGTTACTCGTATTACTTTGGTTAATTTAATGTCACGATTTATTCGGAGCTATGTGACATACTACTGGATTTGCTTATCATGTCAGGGTTTTCATGGAAGGTGTTGGATTTGCCTGACACCTTACAAACGAGTAAAAAAAGAACGATCACGAGTGAACTAGTTCCTAAAGATGAACGACTTTGCTCGTCTCTTGTTTGAATCGATATTAGGACGTGTACAGCTGTATGTGTGTAAGGTGTCAGGCAAATCCAACACCTTACATAAAACCCTGACATGATAAGCAAATCCAGTAGTATGTCACATAGCTCCGAATAAATCGTGACATTAAATTAACCAAAGTAATACGAGTAACGAGTGAGCAAATGGAATACCACAGACTAACACAAGAATGCCTAAATGCATGTCGTACCTCCCCACCGTGAGGCAGACGCAGTTCCGAGGGGAGAAACGAGGACAGAAGCCGAGAGCAGAACCGTGTTAAGCTAGGAAAGAGAGGGGCTGGGCACCCACGCTGGGAGCCTACCTGTACGACTACACAACCCGCACGTTTTAGCGTGAAACTGTTTCGCGTCTCAGATACGTCAAGGACAACCCCCAGCCCATGTTAAAAGATAGAGCCCTCCAGAAAAGCAGTATAGATCTTACGATAACACAAAAAAGGGCCACTACCACCCGCAAATTTTTGCGTGAGACTTTTTCGCGTGTCTGTTACATTAGGACAATCCTCCAGCCCATGTTAAAAGATAGAGCCCTCCAGAAGAACAGTATAGATCTCAAGATAACGCTAAAAGGACCACACCAGCTGCAGGTTTTAGCGTGAGACTTTTTAGCGTCTCTGTTACGTTGCAAACTTTAAAAAATATTGCCCCACCACGAAAAGTATAACGTTTCTCATTGGATAGACAGAATTTTTGTAGGCGGAGCTTAAGGTTAACATTGAGACCCTGATTGGTCAGATGAAAACATAGCCAGATAGTTTTTTTAAACTAACTTCGGTAAATTGTAGTAAGGATAAGTAAAAGGAGAGTTGGTTCCGAGACGGCGAGCTGGATGGCTGCTGCGCCGGCCGCTGCCGCCCTGACGCTGCTTAAACACCGACAAAGTAATGAACGCACGCGATGCCGCATTTTTGAGCTCATAAGGCGTCACTCAGAACTGCAGAAGTCTCATCTGCTACACCCTTTTTTTGCGTAATACTAGTGTCGATCGTTAATTAAAAGTCATGGTGTTCACATTTGCCACTTGAAGAACAGATCTGAAACGCGATGATTTTTCTTTTATATAGTTATTGAGAAGCCACATCAGCCACTGTAATTTACGACAGGTTCGATAAGTAATTAAAGATAACTGAGGGTCACTGTAGACCATTTTGATAGTTTTCTCTTTTGTGAAACTTAAACTAAACCTAGATTATAGATTTGATATGGCACAGGTAATCCTTCGATCGATTGTAGAGCTTGGAAACCCATTCAGGGATTATTCGTTCACATTTTTGTTGAACGCTGTTGGTTTTTACCATCCTGTATTAAAACATCTCCTTTTATCAATAGTGCAATTTATAAACTATGTTTTGTGAGTAGAATAAAATTTCCAGTGGTAAACTTAACTGCTTTTTCGACGTTATTTTACCAGCTAACTAAAAATAGGAAAGCCTTGAACCCTTTCCACTAATTTTAGTTAGTATTAAGATTCTTTTACAGGGAGTGCAGTGGAGATGACGCTGTGATCATTTAGTATTTGGTTATATCATCGCTAGTCTCACTGAAGTCTTCTGAATTCTACATGTCATGTGTGGTCTGGCGTCTCCTTACCAGCAACAGGTCCCAGGTTCAAACTAGTTAATTCCCTAAAAAAACACGCTCAGAGCGTCGTTGCGCGAAAGTGGTAGGGAGACACGATATAGTACAGACAGACACCACCATGAATATTTAGATGTGTCCCAAACAAAATCCGAAACAGGATTCAGAATTTTATCTTGGGTGGGGAATCATCGACAGTAGTAGCACACAGTCCACTCCCATTTATATGACCACCTATCAAAAGCCCGAATAACCACCTTCTGCAGCGCTATCGCTGCAAAACGTGCAGGAAGAGAGTGAATGAGGGTCTGGTAGCTCCCGCTGGAGACGTGGAACCATGTCAACTCCAATACTATGCCGAGCTGCCCTAAGTTTCTTGCCGGCCGCTGTGGTCGAGCGATTCTAGGCTCTTCAGTTTGGAACCGCGCTGCTGCTATGGACGCAGGTTCGAATCCTGCCTCGGACATGGATGTGTGTGATGTCTTTAGGTTACGGTTTAAGTAGTTCTAAGTCTAGGGGACTGATGACCTCAGATGTGAAGTCCCGTAGTGCTCAGGGCCATTTGACCCAACCTACGTTATTCACTTGAGAGTCCGTGTCGCAGCCCGACGAGGTGGTTCCATAGATTCACTACTGAATTTGAATCCGGGGAGCCTGGTGGCCAGAAGAGTACGGTAAAGTCATGGTTGTGATTTTCGAACCACGCATGTACCCATGAGCTGTGGGACACTTTGCATTGTCCTGCTCATAAATACCGTCGTACCGAGGAAAAACAGACTACATGTTAGGGTCTACATAGTCTCCAAGAATAAATGCATAGTTGCGTTCATCAGTTGTGCCTTGTAGAAAGACTAAATCACACCGGGCATGTCAGGAAAACATTCCCCAGACCTGCACGCACGCAGGGTGTTCGCGTTTAGACGTTTCATGCTGTACGCGCCACTATCCATGCGTTCGATGGAGTTTAAAATGTGAGTCATACACGTTTCGCTATCAGTGGACATCCGGATGCGACATTGGCGTGCTTTCGTCGTCAATGAACTGCAGTCAGCATGGGTGCATGAACCACGCAACTGCTGCGGAGCCCCATACAAAGCGACCTTCGCTCAATGGTCGCCTTTGTTTATCTGGGCGGTCATGTGCCCAGCAGTTGTTCTTCCATTTACCGGCGCCTGACTCCGCAGCCGTCGCTAATTCCTGTCATCTAGTCGCGTGGTGCACCAGCTTCCTCGTCGACAATTTAGGAAAGCACCATTTTACCACGCAGGGTATACTTCAACCACGGCAGTGCGCGATGAGTTTACAAACTTAGCCGTATCAAATATGCTTCCACCTTTGGACCGAAAGCCAATGATAAAGCCCTTCTGGACGTCAGATAAGTCACTCCATTTTCGCATTACGACAATGACTGCACTACTTCCCGCGGCCCCGAGATGCTCTATATACCCTCTGTCGCTAGTGGTGCCAACTGCTGTCGGTGAGCGCTTATTGCGCGTTGACGTCGAACATAAGCGGTACTCACATTAATGAGACTGGACCGTGTAACCTCAGGCATGCGCCATGGATCCTTGCTGCTCATGTCGTATGTTCAGGACCTGCCACACGATGTTAAAATCAATCGTGACTTTTTAGGAGTGATGCTGCTACCTATAAATTTAAGTTGTGCCTGAATAGAGGTCTACATTATGAACCTAAAAAGATGTTTGAAGTTGGGCAAAGAATGCGGTCTTGATAAATGTACAGAACTGTAAAACTGTTCACTTCACAAAGCAAAGAAAAGATATACGCTGTGATACCAGTCAGACACAACAGGAATTAGTTAAATCAACATATAAAAAGGTCTTGTAGCCACAGTTTATATGGGTACGAAATTGATTTACCGACTAAGGTCAGTGGTAGGTAAAACAGGAACGTAGGAGATCTTGGTCTATCGACAGGATACTGCTCAAATGCACCCGGTCAACGAACGTTACTGCTTACGAAAGATCCGTGCGCCCCATCTTAGGGCGTTGTTCAGTTTGTGAGAGACCTACCGTATATATGACTGACAGAGCACGGGGAGACAACACTACAGAAGGTGCTAATTTTTAAGGCGCTAGTTGTTTGAGAACTAACTAACTCTTGCAACCGGAGGAAACAAGAGTCAGTATTTGATGCGCCCTGTGTTTCTCTCCTCTTATTACTACGGATTACATCGAACTGTTCATACTTGTACAGCGAATGCAAACCGTTGCAAGGAGTCACAGATGTGCTCCATCACAGCAAGAGAGAACGTAAAAGTTCTGATAGGCCATCGAGCTGATATCTTCTACTGATGTCCCTGTGCAGAAGTAGGTCGTTGGTCGTGGAGCTCGGATCTCTTGGTGTGAGACTGTACTGAAAGTTAACAGCGAATGTGATATGGTCCCAAGGGCACGAGGCTAAACGAGGGGCCCGATTATACCTCTCGCGCTCGACTCACGCAATGGATTCCAAGTGCTACAGTAAGCCTGAAACACTTCGCGTAGCTCTCACTGTTCGCGCTACGAAGGCACAGTCGTCAGCATTACGTCATAATTCCAAAATTCATTAAAGACAACTGGTATTAAAAGGAATCTCAGAGAACTCTATGGTCTCTTAGTACTGAAGGTTCAAATGGTTCAAATGGCTCTGAGCACTATGGGACTTAACATCTATGGTCATGAGTCCCCTAGAACTACTTAAACCTAAGTAACCTAAGGACATCACACAACACCCATTCATCACGAGGCAGAGAAAATCCCTGACCCCGCCGGGAATCGAACCCGGGAATGGGAAGCGACAACGCTACCGCACGACCACGAGATGCGGGCTACTAGGTAACGTCATTCACCATGTGCACATCGGCACTTTCAAACGCGACAGGTCCTTCGTGCGGTAGTAATATCAAAGCAAACATTAATCAAATACTTAATCAACATACATAGAAGAAGAATTAGTCAAGAATCGTGACTAACTGATCTTTCGTAAACACACTATAGCCGAAGGCAGCATATCCTTGAAATAACATATTATTAAAAAAAGTCAACCCTGTTGTCGTTAAATCTAAAGTTTCGCTTTACAAATTTTCATCTTAAAACATAATGTAGTTTTGAATACTGTAACGGAAATGGATCACTGTTTACATGAAATACTTTTTAGGTTGGAGTGCTTAATATGTGCTATAAAATCCTATAACTTATATCTTAACTAACCTTCCACGTGCTGGAATTTTACCACAGCAATCCTGTAATCATATTGAAAAACACAGACATTATTATACAAAACAATTAACTTTTTGGCACAGTATCCTGCCGTCACACTGTCACAGATAAAACTCGTCACACTGACATTTTCCATTTTATTAAACACTGCTGTCAATCAGTTTAAATGTGTGTCTTAGACGTCGTGTTGACTTTCTTTCTCATAATCCACTGCAGTACACACGAAACTTTGCTTAGACATTGGGACAATGAACTTCCCTAATTTGACAGGCGACTGCGGTGTAGAGAAGATAAGGCAGTAACATCTGGACGTGAGTCAGCCATCAATAGCATGATATAGCATGGAGTGACGTCAGACATCCTAAGTAGCGATTGGAATGAATAATGTTGCTCCCTCTTCTTGTCTCTGTCCACGGCAATAACAGGTATATAGTTACATTAAAGTACAAAATCTAGTACTAATTAATAGCATAGTTTACACAATGAAAACGTGAAAAAAATCGTAATATATGTTGTTGACATCATCCATTGAGTGTTGAAACTTCCTGGCAGATTATAACTGTATCCCGGACCGAGATTCGAACTCGGGACTTTTGCTTTTCTCGGGCAAGTGTTGTACCAACTTTTTTTTCTTTTTTCCTTCATTTTGTTCGTTGTTGATCGTTGTGTTTGGTCGCTGCGGACGTCACAATGACATCCGTTCAAGCGCGTTTGTTGATCCTATCAATCAGTTTTTTATTACAGAGGCCAACCGGCTCTCTGACCGAACACGCTGAGTTACCGTGCCGGCCAGCCAACTGAGCTACCCAAGTACGACTCATGGCCCGTCCTCACAGCTTTACTTCTGCTAGTACCTCGCCCTCTACCTTACAAACATTACAGAAGATCTCCGGCGAACCCTGCAGAATTAGCACTCCTGAAAGAAAGGATACTGCGGAGACATGGCTTAGCCACAGCGGGCAAGTGCTCTACCAATTCTCATTCTGGGAACATCCCCAAGGCTGTGGCTAAGCCATGTCTCCGCAGTATCCATTCTTTGAGGAGTGCTAGTTCTGCAGGGTTCGCAGGAGAGCTTCTGTAAAGTTTGGAAGGTAGGAGGCGAGGTACTGGCAGAGGTAAAGCTGTGAGAACGTGGCATGAGTCTTGCTTCGGTAGCTCAGTTGGTAGAGCACTTGCCCGCGAAAGGTAAAGGTCCCGAGTTCGAGTCACGGTCCGGCACACAGTTCTAATCTGCCTGGAAGTTTCATATCAGCGCACACTCTGCTGCAGAGTGAAAATCTCATTCATTGATTGTTATTCATTTTATAAAAATATGTTATTTTCATAGCTCATCATGTTAACTGTCGCGGTATCCCATAAGTCGTAAACGCCCCAGGACTCTTCAACATCTCTAAAGATATGTGCATTACTTCATGATGTCATATATTAATATGGTGTCATACAGTTTCGTAGATATTATAGTACACAGTCCATATAAATTCTGCTTCGGCAGTGGCAGGTTATCGTATGAACTATATGGATGTACAAATGTGATTGATTACGTTGAGAAAAAATGTGAGTGTATTGGCCTACTGTCTGCAGGCTTGTTTGAATTAGAGAAAAAAATGTTAGACCCAAAATGTCGTTACTTCCACTCGGCAGTAGGACATATATTCCTCTCTGTTGTAGTGTTATCTGTTATATGTAGCTATACGCACACCTATAGTGCTATTATTGTCAAACCATTCTTTTAGGAAGTGTGGAACAGTATTTGCAATTCACGTGTGAGTACCTATGCAAATAAACCAGTATCTCAAAATGTGCATCACTAGTGTTTTTCAGTTGTAATGAAATATGTTTGTATGTAAAGAGACTAGGTAAATATTTTGTTTTCTATATTTTCCTGTGTGTGGTATAAATATGTATTACGGTATACATCAACATCTCTTATATTCAACACGTTATGCTAACTCAACTGAAATACTTATGTATTATTTAGTGTCCCGTTTGTTGCGTTCATATTGTCAATGCTATATCTATGCTTAACAGCTGAATTCCTGCTCCCTAGTACACCATTAACCTTTACTGGAAATTACGCTGTCTTATACTTCAACATCTCAGTCTCCATTAGTAAATTCGTCAATGTACATATCACCTAAGGAAATCTCCACTTTCACCTCTTCTCTCTGTGAGCTTACTTGTACCCTATTAAATACAACGTAATAGTCTGACTGGCGGGACCATATCTTAACCATTAACGTCAACACAACTAACATGAGCTAAGAGCATGCCACCTAACAAACTCTCACGATAACAGCAGACTATTGTCCATCTTAAATATAACGTTCACACTACTACGACCCCGAAACATTGTTCTAGCTGTAACACTCTTTGTTACTACTTCAGTAAATTACTTTTAATTCGAGGCTTCATTATTGCGTCATGACCACTCACTTGGTTTGTATTGCCGGCCGGAGTGACCGATCGGTTCTAGGCGCTTCTGTATGGAACCGCGCTACCGGTACTGTCGCAGGTTCGAATCCTGCCTCGGGCATGGATGTGTGTGATGTCCTTAGGTTAGTTAGGTTTAAGTAGTTCTAAGTTCTAGGGGACTGATGACCTCAGATGTTAAGTCCCATAGTGCTCAGAGCCATTTGGTTTGTACTCCACTTCTGCTGCGGTGAACCTATACAATACTACACGATTTCTCTCACATTTGTTCCCGAAAAGCCACTTCATCAGACGTAAATCTCATTGTATTTGCATAATAAGTATATTCATTCATAGCCTTGTTCAATAACATGTAGTATGCAGCTGAAGAATAAGTATATCTGTTTATAACAACAAACTTAGTGCACATTTTTATCTGAATTATGAGTAGTTCAACCTTGCTTCTAATGCAAAGAAAATATGTGTTATATGTGTGTTATATTAAACAAAAATGTATTCGCTAGTTTTCTTCAAACTGGATAAACGTAACGTTTCAAAAACCTGTGTCCACTCCATTTCATCATTAAAGATCATCGTCAAATAATATTTTAATGACGTCATATTGATAACGTCTTGCGAGGTTCATCTTATGTTTTCTTATGTTTATCTAGTGTCATATACTGTCACATCAGATGAGTACATTCCACGCTTCATATATTTCACTTTACTTTGTTTAATGCTTTTATCTTATCTCCCTGGCTGAAGAAGATGGGCGAAGTTTCATATTTAAAGAGAGGGAAGGATTGGTACTAAGAAATAAAATGAGGTAGTATAGTAAATTACCTCAGGTACCAGAAAATCGTAAATTACCTGGCAGAAGAAAGAGTGGCTACTTCGTGATGTTGTTACTCTCAAATTATCTGCTGCAGTGCAGCTATTTCATACACACTATTTATAACTAATGCTCTCACGTGTGCACCAGCAACATCGTCTGTGCTTTTGGTAATCACTGTCCTCATATGAGCTACTTCAAATATACACGCAACACACAGTAAATTTTTTTGTTGCGTCCATATAAACAGAATGTTTATGACTAACAGAAGTGTGAAGGTTAGTGACCGCACGTCCCATTCTGTTGACGCAGCGCTACTTTGTAATCGGGAATGCGACATACATTGCCACGTACGTTAATTATACTTTCTGTTTCTTTTCCAACCAACACGCGATTTTACTTAGGTTTCAACTTCCACAGCCGCGAGGGGAAGCCATGCGGTGTAAGGCGTCTTGCCACGGTCGGGGCGGCTGCCCCCGTCGAAGGATCGAGTCCTCCCTCGGACATGGGCGTGTGTGTTGTCCTTAGCGTAAGTTAGTTTAAGTTAGCTTAAGTAGTGTGCAGGCTTAGGGACCGACGACCTCAGCAGTTTGGTCCCTTAAGAATTCACACAGGTTTGAACACAACTTCCACAATTATTTTAGTGATACTAATGGTCATGGTTCCGATCACGGTGTAAGTAGGCTGTTCAGGCTCTTATATTGGTAACGCCACCGCCACGTAGCGCTCTGTATGAAAATCACTGGCTGTGCTGTGTGCAGTCTGTGGCTGGTTTGCATTGTTGTTGGCTATTGTAGTGTTGGGCAGTTGGCTGTTAATAGAGCGTATCGTTGCGCAGTTGGAGGTGAGCCGCCAGCAGTGGTGGATGTGGGGAGAGAGATGGCGGAATTTTGAGAGTGGATGATCTGGACGTGTGTCCATCAGAGACAGTACATTTGTTATACTGGATGTCATGAACTGCTATATACATTATAACTTTTGAACACTAATAAGGTAAATACATTGTTTGTTCTCTATCAAAATCTTTCATTTGTTAACTATGCCTATGAGTAGTTATGCCTTCAGTAGTTAGCATCTTTTATTTAGCTGGCAGTAGTGCCGCTCGCTGTATTTCAGTAGTTCGAGTAACGAAGATTTTTGTGAGGTAAGTGATTTGTGAAAGGTATAGGTTAATGTTAGTCAGGGCAATTCTTTTGTAGGGATTATTGAAAGTCAGATTGCATTGCGCTAAAAATATTGTGTGTCAGTTTAGTGTTGATCAGAATAAGTAAAGAGAGTAATGTCTGAGAATGTTGAGTTTTGCTCAGCTGTTTGAAAAGCAAATAACGTAACCAGCATAGTAATTCATTAAATTTTTCTAAGGGGACGTTTCATATGTCGACCCTTAGCCGAGGATACCTCACTGGAATCTTCTGATTTTTTCTTGTAGTTTGTGTAATTAATGTAGCTATTGTTTATTGCTAGAACGTAATTATAGAGAGAATTTGCTTTGTAGTTTTAATTTTTCATTGTTGTACAGTAAAACAGTTTGGCATCCATGTAGATTGGCACCAAGTATTTCGCAGCAGCGCTTGCAATTCAGTATATATTATTTTCAGTGCTATTTAATGTGTTTTCTTATTTTGCTCTTCAAATTGTGCTTTTCTGTGTTATCGTGTGAAATATTGTGAAAATAATGGCGTGTGCAAAACGTAACACTGAGATTCCAAAGTAAATAATAGTGACGACGAGCGCAGCTTATCACCACAACTTTGTAGAGAGTTAACAGACATTCAAAGTAGTAATTTGGTAATTGTGCATAGGGAAATGGAGCGGGTGGCAAATAATAGCGTAGACAGTGAAACAAATAGTGAACAGGAAAGCATTATCGATCGATCAATCGGTAACAGCTCGCCTCAGGACTCCGAAATTACAGGAAGCAATCTTGCAAATACTGTAGATTCCGGTTTTGCGTTCTCGCCGTTTTCTCCAATAAGTCAAACACATTTCCTGCTTTTCAAAATGCGAATATTGCCGGTTCAAATGCACTGCCGAATAGCACAGAGGAACATGTTCCAGACACCAGTGCATTTTTATTACAATTAATGCAACAAATGGGACAAAAGCTTCAAAAGTTAGACACAATGGAACAACACCAGAGACAAACACAGCAACAGTTAGATGCAATGGAACAAAATCTTCACACCACGCTTGAACAAACACGTGAAGATTTAAAAACTGAGTTACATAAAATAGAATCGAAATGTCAAAAAGTCTGTAATTACGTAAAAACACAAATTTGTGAGCATTTCCAACCTATTTTTTCGCGGCATGAAATTGCATTACAGAATCACGAAGCAGCCATAAAAGAACTGCAACCTATTGTTCATGAAAATCATGAGACTTTGCAAGCTAACATTGACTCAGTTCCATCTACCGATTCGATTACGCAACTTGCAAAATCTCAGGAAAACTTAAAGGACACAGTAGATACGGTTTCAACACAAATGGACACTCTGAAACTTGGTTCAGAAAAACACACTGAGGAAATAAATTCACAATCAGAGAAAGTAGCCGAACTTTCGTATCAGTTCACTAACTTGATCTGAATGACACAAGACTTGTAGCCATCACTGACAACAAGAGTACGAACAAATTAAGAAATTCAAACAGAATCAGAATCAAATTAATACGCAACACAAAAGAGAAATCCGGGAAGATCAGTTGGCACAAGTAATACAAGAATTACATATTTCAGAGGACACTCGAACTCCAACACCGGAAGAGGGACTTAGAAATACGGAAAAGCAGCAAAATAATAACACAGGGCACTTCGGAAATTATAAAGAACTTGGCAAGGTACACCGAATTTTGAGTTGGAACCGCCGAAACGTAACAATGACCGACATGCGACCAACCGACATGATGATTTTGACTATAAGCTGTTTATTACTACACGTAAATTGAAAACATTTAAGAATTCCGGCAACGACATTCATCCACAATTCTCTCATTGTTTTCCTCCTAACTGATCATTAGAGCACAGATTAGAATTTATGTGTGGCTACTTAGAGAATGAACCAGCTGTAAGAATGCGATCGGTCATACACGATTGCCACAGTAAAGGAGAATTTTACCATGCCTTCCTCTCAGCATATTGGTCTCAAGTCACACAAGACCGAGTAAAACATAGCATCATAATGATGAAACATTTGGAACAATCTGAATTTTCCAGTCTTGTGAAACATTTTGCAGACATGTTGCACGAGAATCAGTACCTGTCAAACCCTTACACCCCCTCAGAACTCATCCACATTTGCTTAATCAAACTTCCTGGACATTTACGACATATTATTTTGGCAGGACGTTGCAAAGACGACATTGAAGCTTTTCAGGGACTCTTACAAGAACTGGAAATTGACACTGACAATCGCGGATCGCGAAAACAGGAGCACAGCAATTACAGGTCACATCCGTCACAATTCCGCGATGACAGAAATAATAACTGGACATGACAAGGCTATATTTACAATGTAAATCGTGACCAAAACAGACACCACCCATATGACAACCGTTTGCAGAGCAGTAATAGTTACAGAGAAAGATCGCATTTCCGTAGTAATGAATATAACAGAGACAATCATAGAAACATACAATATGTCAACCAGAACTATTATTATCACGGGAGACAGAATAACGTCAGACGCAATGGTCCACCGTGCTGTGATAATTCAGGGAGCAACTCTCCACCACATAACCAACAAGAAAGAAACTACAAGAAACTACCGACATGACGACAGACGATATAATCATAACGACAGACCTGAATTTCATCAGAACTGGCGGGATTGAAACAGGGCTGGGCCCTCTCGGCAAGGTGAATTTGTAGAAGTTAGGTCTCCTAATCCCAATAACGACGCACGCCAACAAATAGATAGCAGACAATGATCGAAGGCAGCCACGTGCGCCGGCTGGCTCAGAGAAAAATGACATGGACTCTAACCTTGTGAAAAATTTGAGCATTCTTTACCGATGTACCATTTACCACACGATAATTCCGTTTAAGCTGTAGTTCTGCATAGTATGAAGAGTAAAGGCTTGCACCACATTTCACATGTAAAACCGTTTATTGAAAGATAATCTGCTTCTTAGCTTTGTCTTTGCCATAAAACTTTTCACTTCATGTTACTAGTATCCTTTGTCACACATAGAAACTGTTAAAATGCAACTATGTTTTAAAATAAACTATCCAGGCTAGAAACTAGGGAACATTTATATATACAATAATTACGAATGCATTGTTATAGTGAAGAGACGACACAGTGTCATTGTGAGTGTATATTCTTGCGTGTTAGTTGCACGATTACGTAACGAATAAAAGGCTTACATACTTAGAACATATACAGGTACTGCTAATGAAAAATTAATGCAACATTTTGGTTTACTTGAAAATACATTCTTCATTTGAAGTGCTTTCTGTGGGATTAAAGAGGACAGCATTTGGTTTCTTTGACAGCTACACGATTATATCTCTGTAACACCTGAGGGAAATAATTACATTAATCCTCAGGGGGCGTCCCCCCCCCTCCCCATGAACCATGGGCCTTGGTGGGGAGGCTTGGGTGCCTCAGCGATACAAATGGTCGTACCGTAGGTGCCACCACAACGGAGAGGTATCTGCTGAGAGGCCAGACAAACATGTGGTTCCTGAAGAGGGGCAGCAGCCTTTTCAGTAGTTGCAGGGGCAACAGTCTGGATGATTGACTGATCTGGAATTGCAACATTAACCAAAACGGCCTTGCTGTGCTGGTACTGCGAACGGCTTAAACCAAGAGGAAACTAAATCCATAATTTTTCCCGAGGACATGCAGCTTTACTGTATGATTAAATGATGATGGCTTCCTCTTGGGTAAAATATTCCGGAGGTAAAATAGTCCTCTATTAGCATCTCCGGGCGGGAACTAATCAGGAGGACGTCGTTATCAGGAGAAAGAAAACTGGCGTTCTACGGATCGGAGCGTGGAATGTCAGATCCCTTAATCGGGCATGTAGATTAGAAAATTTGAAAAGAGAAATGGATGCGTTAAAGTTAGATATAGTGGGAATTAGTGAAGTTCTGTGGCAGGAGGAACAAGACTTTTGGTCAGTTGAATACAGGGATATAAATACAAAATCAAATAGGGGCAATGCAGGAGTAGGTTTAATAATTAATAAAGAAATAGGAGTGCGGGTAAGCTACTACAAACAGCATAGTGAACGCATTATTGTGGCCACGATAGACACAAAGCCCATGCCTACTACAGTAGTACAAGTTTATATGACAACTAGCTCTGCAGATGACGAAGAAATTGATGAAATGTATGATAAGATAAAAGAAATTATTCGGATAGTGAAGGGAGCCCCCCCCATGAACCATGGACCTTGCCGTTGGTGGGGAGGCTTGCGTGCCTCAGCGATACAGATGGCCGTACCGTAGGTGCAACCACAACGGAGGGGTATCTGTTGAGAGGCCAGACAAACGTGTGGTTCCTGAAGAGGGGCAGCAGCCTTTTCAGTAGTTGCAGGGGCAACAGTCTAAATGATTGACTGATCTGGCCTTGCAACATTAACCAAAACGGCGTTGCTGTGCTGGTACTGCGAACGGCTGAAAGCAAGGGGAAACTACAGCCGTAATTTTTCCCGAGGACATGCAGCTTTACTGTATGATTAAATGATGATGGCATCCTCTTGGGTAAAATATTCCGGAGGTAAAATAGTCCCCCATTCGGATCTCCGGGCGGGGACTACTCAGGAGGATGTCGTTATCAGGAGAAAGAAAACTGGCGTTCTACGGATCGGAGCGTGGAATGTCAGATCCCTTAATCGGGCAGGTAGGTTAGAAAATTTAAAAAGGGAAATGGATAGGTTAAAGTTAGATATAGTGGGAATTAGTGAAGTTCGGTGGCAGGAGGAACAAGACTTCTGGTCAGGTGATTACAGGGTTATAAACACAAAATCAAATAGGGGTAATGCAGGAGTAGGTTTAATAATGAATAGGAAAATAGGAATGCGGATAAGCTACTACAAACAGCATAGTGAACGCATTATTGTGGCCAAGATAGATACGAAGCCCACACCTACTACAGTAGTACAAGTTTATATGCCAACTAGCTCTGCAGATGACGAAGAAATTGAAGAAATGTATGATGAAATAAAAGAAATTATTCAGATAGTGAAGGGAGACGAAAATTTAATAGTAATGGGTGACTGGAATTCGAGTGTAGGAAAAGGGAGAGAAGGAAACATAGTAGGTGAATATGGATTGGGGCTAAAAAATGAAAGAGGAAGCCGCCTAGTAGAATTTTGTACAGAGCACAACTTAGTCATTGGTAACACTTGGTTTAAGAATCATGAAAGAAGGTTGTATACGTGGAAGAACCCTGGAGATACTAAAAGGTATCAGATAGATTATATAATGGTAAGACAGAGATTTAGGAACCAGGTTTCAAGTTGTAAGACATTTCCAGGGGCAGATGTGGACTCTGACCACAATCTATTGGTTATGACCTGTAGATTAAAACTGAAGAAACTGCAAAAAGTTGGGAAATTAAGGAGATGGGACCTGGATAAACTGAAAGAACCAGAGGTTGTACAGAGTTTCAGGGAGAGCATAAGGGAACAATTGACAGGAATAGGGGAAAGAAATACAGTAGAAGAAGAATGGGTAGCTCTGAGGGATGAAGTAGTGAAGGCAGCAGAGGATAAAGTAGGTAATAAAGACGAGGGCTGCTAGAAATCCTTGGGTAACAGAAGAAATATTGAATTTAATTGATGAAAGGAGAAAATATAAAAATGCAGTAAATGAAGCAGGCAAAAAGGAATACAAACGTCTCAAAAATGAGATCGAGAGGAAGTGCAAAATGGCTAAACAGGGATGGCTAGAGGATAAATGTAAGGATGTAGAGGCTTATCTCACTAGGGGTAAGATAGATACTGCCTACAGGAAAATTAAAGAGACCTTTGGAGAGAAGAGAACCACGTGTATGAATATCAAGAGCTCAGATGGCAACCCAGTTCTAAGCGAAGAAGGGAAGGCAGAAAGGTGGAAGGAGTATATAGAAGGTTTATACAAGGGTGATGTACTTGAGGACAATATTATGGAAATGGAAGAGCATGTAGATGAAGACGAAATGGGTGATACGATATTGCGTGAAGAGTTTGACAGAGCACTGAAAGACCTGAGTCGGAACAGGGCCCCCGGAGTAGACAACATTCCATTAGAACTACTGACGGCCTTGGGAGAGCCAGTCATGACAAAACTCTACCAGCTGGTGAGCAAGATGTATGAGACAGGCCAAATACCCTCAGACTTCAAGAAGAACATAATAATTCCAATCCCAAAGAAAGCAGGTGCTGACAGATGTGAAAATTACCGAACTATCAGTTTAATAAGTCACAGCTGCAAAATACTAACGCGAATTCTTTACAGACGAATGGAAAAACTGGTAGATGCGGACCTCGGGGAGGATCAGTTTGGATTCCGTCGAAATGTTGGAACACGTGAGGCAATACTGACCTTACGACTTATCTTAGAAGAAAGATTAAGAAAAGGCAAACCTACGTTTCTAGCATTTGTAGACTTAGAGAAAGCTTTTGACAATGTTGACTGGAATACTCTTTTTCAAATTCTAAAGGTGGCAGGGGTAAAATACAGGGAGCGAAAGGCTATTTACAATTTGTACAGAAACCAGATGGCAGTCATAAGAGTCGAGGGGCATGAAAGGGAAGCAGTGGTTGGGAAAGGAGTGAGACAGGGTTGTAGCCTCTCCCCGATGTTATTCAATCTGTATATTGAGCAAGCAGTAAAGGAAACAAAAGAAAAATTTGGAGTAGGTATTAAAATTCATGGAGACGAAGTAAAAACTTTGAGGTTCGCCGATGACATTGTAATTCTGTCAGAGACGGCAAAGGACTTGGAAGAGCAGTTGAACGGAATGGACAGTGTCTTGAAAGGAGGATATAAGATGAACATCAACAAAAGCAAAACGAGGATAATGGAATGTAGTCCAATTAAATCGGGTGATGCTGAGGGAATTAGATTAGGAAATGAGACACTTAAAGTAGTAAAGGAGTTTTGCTATTTAGGAAGTAAAATAACTGATGATGGTCGAAGTAGAGAGGATATAAAATGTAGACTGGCAATGGCAAGGAAAGCGTTTCTGAAGAAGAGAAATTTGTTAACATCGAATATAGATTTAAGTGTCAGGAAGTCATTTCTGAAAATATTTGTTTGGAGTGTAGCCATGTATGGAAGTGAAACATGGACGATAACTAGTTTGGACAAGAAGAGAATAGAAGCTTTCAAAATGTGGTGCTACAGAAGAATACTGAAGATAAGGTGGATAGATCACGTAACTAATGAGGAGGTATTGAATAGGATTGGGGAGAAGAGAAGTTTGTGGCACAACTTGACTAGAAGAAGGGATCGGTTGGTAGGACATGTTTTGAGGCATCAAGGGATCACAAATTTAGCATTAGAGGGCAGTGTGGAGGGTAAAAATCGTAGAGGGAGACCGAGAGATGAGTACACTAAGCAGATTCAGAAGGATGTAGGTTGCAGTAGGTACTGGGAGATGAAGAAGCTTGCACAGGATAGAGTAGCATGGAGAGCTGCATCAAACCAGTCTCAGGACTGAACACCACAACAACAACAACAGTGAAGGGAGACGAAAATTTAATAATCATGGGTAACTGGAATCCGTCAGAAAAGGGAGAGAAGGAAACATAGTAGGTGATTATGGATTGGTGCTAAGAAATGAAAGAGGAAGCCGTCTGGTAGAATTTAGCACAGAGCATAACTTAATCATAGCTAACACTTGGTTCAAGAAACATAAAAGAAGGTTGTATACATGGAAGAATCCTGGAGATACCAAAAGGTATCAGATAGATTATATAATGGTAAGACAGAGATTTAGGAATCAGGTTTTAATTTGTAGGACATTTCCAGGGGCCGATGTGGACTCTGACCACAATCTATTCGTCACGACCTGTAGGTTAAAACTGAAGAAACTGCAAAAAGGTGCGAATTTAAGGACATGGGATCTGGATAAGCTGAAAGAACCAGAGGTTGTACAGAGTTTCAAGGAGAGAATAAGGGAACAATTGACAGGAATGGGGGAAAGAAACACAGTAGAAGAAGAATGGGTAGCTCCGAGGGATGAAGTAGTGAAGGCAGCAGAGGATCAAGTAGGTAATAAAGACGAGGGCTGCTAGAAATCCTTGGGTAACAGAGGAAATATTGAATTTAATTAATGAAAGGAGAAAATATAAAAATGCAGTATATGAAGCAGGCAAAAAGGAATACAAACGTCTCAAAAATGAGATCGACAGGAAGTGCAAATTGGCTAAGCAGGGATGGCTAGAGGACAGATGTAAGGATGTAGAAGCTTATCTCACTAAGGGTAAGATAGATACTGCCTACGGAAAATTAAAGAGACTTTTGGAGAGAAGAGAACCACTTGTATGAATATCAAGAGCTCAGATGGCAACCCAGTTCTAAGCAAAGAAGGGAAGGCAGAAAGGTGGTAGGAGTATATAGAAGGTTTATACAAGGGAAATGTACTTGAGGACAATATTATGGAAATGGAGCAGGATGTAGATGAAGACGAAATGGGAGATAAGATACTGCGTGAAGAGTTTGACAGAGCACTGAAAGATCTGAGTCGAAACGAGGCGCCATTAGTAGACAACATTCCATTAGAACAACTGACGGCCTTGGGAGAGCAAGTCATGACAAAACTCTACCAGCTGGTAAGCAAGATGTATGAGACAGGCGAAATACCCTCAGACTTCAAGAAGAATATAATAATTCCAATCCCAAAGAAAGCAGGTACCGACAGATGTGAAAATTACCGAACTATCAGTTTCATAAGTCACAGCTGCAAAATACTAACACGAATTCTTTACAGACGAATGGAAAAACTGGTAGGTGCGGACCTTGGGGAGGATCAGTTTGGATTCCGTAGAAATGTTGGAACACGTGAGGCACTACTGACCTTACGATGTATCTTAGAAGAAAGATTAAGAAAAGGCAAACCTACGTATCTAGCATTTGTAAACTTAGAGAAAGATTTTGACAATGTTGACTGGAATACTCTCTTTCAAATTCTGAAAGTGGCAGGGGTAAAATACAGTGAACGAAAGGCTATTTACAATTTGTACAGAAACCAGATGGCAGTTATTAGAGTCTAGGGGCATGAAAGGGAAGCAGTGGTTGGGAAAGGAGTGAGACACGGTTGCAGTATCACCCTGATGTTATTCAATCTGTATATTGAGCAAGCACTAAAGGAAACAAAAGAAAAATTTGGAGTGGGTATTAAAATTCATGGAGAAGAAGTAAAAACTTTGAGGTTCGCCGATGACATTGTAATTCTGTCAGAGACGGCAAAGGACTTGGAAGAGCAGTTGAACGGAATGGACAGTGTCTTGAAAGGAGGATATAAGATGAACATCAACAAAAGCAAAACGAGGATAATGGAATGTAGTTAAATTAAATCGGGCGATGCTGAGGGAATTAGATTAGGAAATGAGACACTTAAAGTAGTAAATGAGTTTTGCTTTCTATAGGAAGTAAAATAACTGATGATGGTCGAAGTAGAGATGATATAAAATGTAGACTGGCAATGGCCAGGAAAGCGTTTCTGAAGAAGAGAAATTTGTTAACATCGAATATAGATTTATGTATGAGGAAGTCGTTTCTGAAAGTATTTGTTTGGAGTGTAGCCATGTATGGAATTGAAACATGGACGATAACTAGTTTGGACTAGAAGAGAATAGAAGCTTTCGAAATGTGGTGCTTCAGAAGAATGCTGAAGATAAGGTGGATAGATCATGTAACTAATGATGAGGTATTGAATAGGATTGGGGAGAAGAGAAGTTTGTGGCACAAATTGACTAGAAGAAGGGGTCGGTTAGTAGGGCATGTTTTGAGGCATCAAGGGATCACAAATTTAGCATTAGAGGGCAGTGTGGAGGGTACAAATCGTAGAGGGAGACCAAGAGATGAATACACTAAGCAGATTCAGAAGGATGTAGGTTGCAGTAGGTACTGGGAGATGAAGAAGCTTGCACAGGATAGAGTAGCATGGAGAGCTGCACCAAACCAGTCTCAGGACTGAAGACAACAACAACAACATCAACATTAGGGGGGGTACACTTTTGCTTTGTGTACCATGTGTCTGGCAAGCACAAGGAACCCTGGCTAATATGGTATTTGCTTATACAACTTTACACATCGGTACCATATTTCTCTAAGACATAAATTACACAGCTATCCGATCATTTAACTGAGAGAGACAAACATTTTTTTTAATACATCAGTGACAGATGTTTACGTAATTAGACAGTTGGATAACTTCACACTTATGAAATTGTATTTTGTATGTAGTTTGTGAACTCTTCATATTTTTAAGGAACTATTGTGATACTATGAGAGCTTTGAATGATGTATTTGGTATGGGATCATGATTTTTAAAGTACGTTTGAGACAGATGACACTACTGAAATGAGCAGGGAATATTTTTAGGTTTTAAAATTATTGTAGAAAGCTACGAAGTTTTTGAGATTTGGCTGAGTTTTTATGATGTTATTATTACGATGATAGTGTGTATTATGCTGTTGAGGTACGTTTATGATCAATAAGCTGATGCTATATGAAGAATTTGATTATGCTACGTATTTAATATGATGAAATATTGAAGAAGTGCGACGAATATGTATATGTGTAATAAGGTATGGAATAATGAGTAGTGGCCTTAATGTGACGGTCCCCTAAGGGGTTTGACCACTAGATTTCAAAATCTGCATACCATTTGGGAAAGGACACCTTACGTGGTGCATTCTGTATCCATTTTGCCCTAAGATCTGGCACAACCGATAGTGTTATGGAGTTGGCCTTCCACCGAGCTTCCTGCCACATCAGCTGCTGTGTGTTCTGGGTAGCATACATGCCCTCCATTATGAACTTCCATCTTTGACCTCCTGACACATATGGATATTCGACACCCGACATCCAGCACAGTAGCCAGTCCGTTGTGGTGGGGTCGTCCTGTACCCTATTGGTGGTAGCCCCCTATCTACACAGGGATCGCATTGCTGATGCCTGAGCTGCTACCTCACCACGTATGCCGAGGAGTAGATGCTTATCCCTGTGGGGCATCGGGGCTCTCAGCAAAGGCCATCCTGCCAGGTGGTCTTTGCTGCGGGTGGGTGGCGCCCATGGGGAGAGCCCCTGGTCCCTGGTCGGAGTGGGTGGCATCAGGGAGGATGACCCGCAGGGAAGCGTGGGCCTCCACCAGCAGTCTCTAAGCGATTGAGGTCTAACCTCAACGGCAAGCAATAGCATACAAGATCATTTCCCTCCCTGGCCACTCCATGGGAGGAACGCATGGCTGAAGACAGCAGTGGAAATTTTTCACCCCGGTACCGTGTATGTATGCAGGTCAATGGTGAATCTATTATGCCAACCAAGCCTCAGTTTTTTGTGGAGCATTTAGAGGACAAGTTCGGGGAGGTGGGGCTTGTCCAAAATACGCTTTGGGTCAGTTCTCATCAAAACAACATCCTCTGCCCAGTCCTAGAAGTTGCTCACTTGTGACAAGTTGGGGGATGTTTCCGTCACCATCACTCCCCATAGGAGTTTAAACATGGTCCAGGGTATTATATTCCACAGGGATTTTCTTCTTCAGTCCGATGATGAACTACACACCAATCTAGAACGACGAGGTGTTCATTTCGTCCGGCGCATCCATCGGGGTCGGAGGGATAATCAGATAGCCACCGGTGCCTTCATCTTGGCCTTCGAAGGTGATGTTTTATCCGACAAGCTCAAGGTGATGATTTACTGCTGCGATGTGAAGCCATATATCCCTCCTCCGATGCGGTGTTTTAAATGCTGGAAGTTCGGACACATGTCATCCCGTTGTACTTCCAGCATCACATGTCGAGATTGTGGACATTCTTTGCATCCCAATACTCCATGTGCTCCGCCTCCCATCTGTGTTAACCCTCGGAGAACAACATTCCCCCTGCTCGCCGGATTGTAGGGTATTCTATAAAGAACGAAATATAATGGAATATAAGACCCTCGACCGCTTGACCTACGCCGAGGCTAAATGAAAGTATGAGAGGCACCATCGTGTGGCAATGACGTCGACCTACGCCGCTGCTGCAACAACGGTTCTCCCATCGTCACCTATCAGCTCTAACATCGGTCAGAATCCACTGGCCGCCTTGGTTGTGGGGGCACTGCACTCCCTGTTGCTCATGCTCCATCTCCTTCAGGAACAACACACCTCCAACCATCAGGGACATCAGTTCTCCATTCCCAGTAAGACTTCTTTGGCTACTCTCGCCACAAGGGGTTCCTTGGGGACCGCTCTTCGCAAGTTCCGACCAGCGGAAAAGCAGACACCCTCAAGTGGCTGAAACAACCGCCAGTCCCTGGTAGTAGGGCCTCACAGTCGTCGTCCGTCTCCGAGACTGACCCAGTGAAGCCCTCCAAGTCTGAGCAACCGAAGGCACAGCGAGAGAAGCAGAAGAAGAAGAAAGTCCCCAAGACTAACGACATTGCGGTGGCACATGTCCCACCGCTTCCTACATGCTCTGCGTATGAGGTCGAGGTGGAGATTCTGGCGTCCAATGAGGGCCTCGATCTCGCCGGTCCCTCAGACACCATGGATAGCACTAGCACAGAAGCTCAATCGGAGGCAGCAGGTGACCCAGCGGCGTAATCTTGGTTTCCAGCAATGCGAACCCCCGCCCTGCGTGACTATCGGGGTTATTGTAAAAACCGGGCAGCTTATGAAAGGGTGTGTGGTGGCGTCTGCATCTATGCCCTTAACTCTCTTCACAGCGAGTCTGTCCCTCTAAAAACAGCTTTAGAGGCTGTCACTGTTCGGGTGTGGACGCCACAAACTGTTACCGTCTGCAGCCTTTACCTGCCACCGGATGGTGACGTCGTGCAGCATGTCCTGGCTACGCTGATAGCCCAATTGCCGGCACCTTTCTTGTTACTGGGCGACTTCAACGCCCATAACCCTCTGTGGGGAGGGTCAGTGCCAACAGGTTGAGGCGCCACCATTGAACATTTATTGGCGCAGCTCGATCACTCGATTTTAGATGATAGTTCCTTCACACACTTTGGTGTGGCGCATGGCACATACTCCGCCACTGAGCTTTCGATCTGTAGCCCTAGCCTCTTACCGTCTGTCCAATGGAGTGCGCAAGACAACCTGTGTGGTAGTGACCACTTTCCGATCTTTCTGCCACTGCCATGGCGTCACTCTTCTTGGCACGCCAGCAGATGGGCTGTGAATAAGGCTGACTGGGACTTGTTCACCTCCATTGCCGCTATTGAGCCTCTCTCTAATGACGACATTGATGCAGTGGTTCACTCAGTCACCACCAGCATCGTTACTGCCGCAGAATCTGCCATTCCCAGTTCTTCAGGGTCCCCGTGGCGGCGGACTGTGCGTTGGTGGTCGACTGATATCGCTGAAGCGATTAAAGATCGCCGGTGGGGGCTCCAGCATCACAAGCGACATCCCTCCATCGTACACCTTATCACCTTCAAACAGCTGCGTGCACGAGCCTGCCGCCTTATCCCCCAGCGCAAGCAGGAGTGCTGGGAGCGGTATGTGTCCACCATTGGCCTCCATGTCACTCCATCCCAGGTCTGGGCCGAGATTCGACGCCTCTATGGCTATCGGACCCCTGTCAGGATCCTTGGGCTCTCACTGAAGCAGTTTGTACTACCTCCGACGTAATTGCCAACCGCTTCGCAGAGCATTTTTCTCGGACTTCCGGTTCTGCCAATTACCCAGTGGCCTTCTGCTCCATTAAAGAGCGGATTGAACATCGGAGCCTTTCGTTTCGCACCCACCATCCAGGATCGTACAATGTTCCATTCAGTGAGTGGGAATTTCGCAGTGCCCTAGCCGCTTGCCCTGATACCGCTCCTGGCCCATATTACATCCACTGTCAGATGCTGAAACACCTTTCAGTGGACTGCCAGCGACAGCTCCTCGACCTTTACAACCGTCTCTCGGTCGAGGGTACGTTTCTGTCGCAATGGCGGGAAAGTATTGTTATCCTCATTCTGAAACCAGGCAAGAACCCTTTGGAGGTGGACAGCTACCGTCCCATTAGCCTCACCAACGTTGTTTTGCAAGTTGCTTGAACGGATGGTGAGCTGGCCCTTGAATTGGGTCCTGGAGTCTCGGGGCCTTCTGGCGCCGTCTCATGGTTGGTTCCGTAAAGGCCGCTCCGCCGCCGACAATCTGGTGAGCCTGGATTCGGCCATCCGTACTGCCTTTGCCCGCCGTCAGCACCTGGTCGCTGTATTTTTCGACCTGCAGAAGGCGTACGATACGACATAGGGTCATTACATCCTTTCTATGCTTCATGGATGGGGTCTTCGGGGCCCTCTGCTGATCTTTATCAGAAATTTTCTGTCGTATCGTACCTTCCGCGTGGAAGTCGCGGCCTCCCATAGTTCCTCCCGAGTTCAGGAGAACGATGTGCCACAGGGATCTGTTTTAGGTGTCTGCCTGTTTTTTATAGCCATTAACGGGCTCGCTGCGGCGGTGGTAACGTCTGTCTCAGCGTCCTTGTATGCTGACGATTTCTGCCTTTACTACAGCTTTATTGGCATTGCAGCTGCTGAACGTCAGCTACAGGGTGTTGTCCGTAAGGCGCCGTCTTGGGCTGTAGCTCATGGTTTCCAGTTTTCGGTAGCCAAGACCTGTGTTATGCATTTCTGCCGGAGACGCACTGTCCACCCGGAGCCGCGGCTTCACCTTCACTGCAAGCTTCTTGTTGTGCTGCAGTCACATAGGTTTTTGGGGTCGGTTTTTGATGGTTGGTTGACTTGGATGCCTCATATTCGGCAGCTTAAACAGATGTATTGGCGGCATGTAAATGCTCTACGATGCTTCAACCTCAACCGCTGAGACGCCGACCGATCTACCCTGTTACGGCTCTACCAGGCGTTAACCCAGTCTCGTCTGGATTATGGGAGCCTGGCTTATGGCTCAGCATCCCCATCTGCGTTGCGAGTGCTGGACCCAATCCTCTACAGCGGGATACGCCTTGCCACTGGTGCTTTCCGAACCAGCCCTGTGGACAGCATACTTGTGGAGGCGAGCGTTCCTCCACTGCTGTTACAGTGCCAACGTTTTCTGACCGCTATCATCTACTATTCCCACAGTTGCACGTCCATCTTCCAGAACGTCGGCCCAGGGCTGTATATATGATCGCAGTCCGCGTCAGAGAGCTTGTCTCCGGGCTATGGGCTTTACCTCTTCCGCCTCCTTTCCGCGCACCTCTGCTTACAGCCCCGTGGTGTGTGCCCCGCCCTGGCCTTCAGCTGGAATTGGCAGAGGGCCCGAAGGACTCAGTCCCTCCGGATGCCTTCCGTCGCCGCTTTCTTTCCATCCTCGCAACGTATCCGGGTTCAGGCATTGTTTACACTGACGGCTCGATGGTTGTTGGTCATGTCGGTTATGCGCAAACTCTAGGGGACCATTCTGAACAACGGTCATTGCCGGCTGGCTGCAGCGTTTACACTGCTGAGCTGGTCGCCATCTTTCGCACCCTAGAGTATATCCGCTCCTGCTCAGGTGAATCTTTCGTGATCTGTAGCGATTCCTTGAACGGTTTACGAGCTCTCGACCAGTGTCTCCCTCATTCTCGTCTGGTGATGGCTATCCAGGAGTTACTGCATATTCTTGCCCATTGTGGCCGCTCTGTGGTCTTTGTTTGGACCCCAGACCATGTTGGAATACCAGGCAATGAAAATGTTGACCGCCTGGCGAAAGAGGCCACCAGTACACCACCTCTGGAGATTGGCCTCCCGGCTACTGATTTGCGGGCAAACTTTCGCTGCAAAATTTTCGACCTGTGGGACACTGAATGGCGCAACCTGCCCATGCCGAACAAGCTTCGCCCTATCAAGCCGACGACTGTGTGGCGGTCGTCCATGCGGGTCTCCCGCCAGGAGTCTGTTGTCCTCTGCCAGCTGCGCATGTTCTATATTATTGTTTTGTGTTGATTCTGGCCTTTGGCCTCCGTTTTGAAACTGAGTTTTAATGTGTTCTCGGCGGTTTGCTTTTCCTCTCTGTGTGATTTTAATTTGTTTCGTTTGATCTCTGTGTGAGTCTTTCTTGTCCTGTGTCGTCTGCCGTCTTTCCTGTTGTTCGTCTTTATTCTCTTTGGTTGGCTTTAGTTTTTTTTTGAAAAAGGGACCGATGACCGTCACAGTCTGGTCCCTTTGATCTCCCAAACCAACCGACCAACCAATAATGAGTAGTGGTTAGGGACTCTGACTTGTGAAAAAGGATGTTGGAGACCAAGTATCGTACTTTAAGAGTTATGAAATGTGTGTAAATTCGTGAATATACCACAATGCCGGCGAAAATTTTTTGGACGCTGTTATATTTATAGGATTTTGTTTCAGTAGATTTGTAACGCAAATATTTCGACCTCTGAAATTTTATTTGTATGAAACTGTCACTGTAGCGGAAACTAATGTAAATATTTCGGTAAGGAAGGTAGGTCACTGTAAGCACCCAGCTGAGCGACAGTCACCTGGAAAAAAAGCCATTAGTTTGTGCCTTTCAGAGGCACAGGTGGAGAAAAAAGGAGGACATTATCCTCGCTATTGACTGTTCTTTGTAGAGAGCATCGCAAATACGACACGCTCAATCTTGAAAACATATGATTATACTGTAGAGTTCTTAATTTATGATATTTACTGAAATGAAATGATGAGAAACATTTCATGTCTATTGAGCTTGCTAGGTGAAAGATTGTTTACCACATAATGAAATGCCATTTAATTAGTGAAAGACGTTTCACGCCTTGCTTTGCGTATTTCGTTTAATATCTAGTTTCTAGTTGCACTGCCGCTATAGATGTACTAATATAAATATTTTCTGTCTACAGATCCAGTAAATAATAATTTTGTGATATACTTCCAAAAAAATGAGGGAGCACAAAAAGACATTTCCCTTTACAGGAACTGCATACCTAATTTTCTTTTCAAGTACTTGGTAATTTTTTGTAGAATAAGTTTTTGTGGTGCACCACTTTCATTACATAGACATTAAGATGTGAACAAACATTTCCCTTATCTGCATTCGGGAGGACGACGGTTCAATTCCGCGCCCAGCCTTCCTGATTTAAGTTTTCCGTGGTTTCCCTAAATCGCTCCAGGCAAATGCCGGGATGGTTTCTTCCAAAGGGAACGGCCAACTTCCTTCCCCGTCCTTCCCTAATCCGATGAGACCGATGACCTCACTGTCTGGTCTCCTTCCCCAAAACAACCCAACGCTCTCTTATCTGCATTGTTGTCTTTAGTGTATTATTTTTTCTGCTTGAGCTATGTCATATTTACGTATAAGTTATTGCATGTGCTGCTGTTGTTTGCCAGGCATTGCGCAACTAAATTTCACTTTGTATTGCTCTGTTAAGCCACTTTTACTATTCATTTATTTTCTTTTTGCTGCACATTGGCTCATATTACTTGTAATGTTGCATTTGCTCTCCTAATTTAGATATACTGCTGCTTGCTTTGCAAATTTCCATTTTTTGTCACTGCTGTTTCTGTTAATTTGTTGTGTGTTGCTGCTTTGCCTCGTCCCTTAGTATATATATATATATATATATATATATATATATATATATATATATATATATATATATATATATATAAAGCTCAGTAGATTTAAGTTAGCTAAAGATGGGAAAGGCTATATAAGGGAATGAGTTGTGATGAATTGGAAGAAATGCATTGAGAGGCTGTAAGAAAATGGTTTTGCCAAAAAAGTACTTTGAAAGAGAATATGAACAAGAAAAAGTTGGGTTTAGGTACAACAGGTTTAGGTAGGATTTTCTTGGAAATAAATGATGAGGTAAGATAATGGAAAATAAATAATGTGGTAAGAAATATGTGAACATATAAATACAGATGGGATAGGATTTTTTGGGTGGAAACAAATGTTGAAATAAGACGAAAGATCTATGGAATGATGTTTTGGGTTGGACTGCAGTCCCAAATGTTAGACTGAAAACAAACCCTGTCCTTTCCTCCTCTGTTATTTTGCCATGTGTTTGTGTACCCATGTGTATTTGTGTTTTTTCCTGTCTTTATGTGTTTAGCTGATACGAGTTATGTTGTAGAATTTTGGTAATAATATCTTATTTTCCTTGTAAAGATATTTAGACATTATTTATTCTGTTCTGTTTTAATACTCATGTGTGAAGTTGATGTTTCAAAAGTTATTCTGATCTTTTATGTATTTAGTTATGTCATAATTCCTGTAACACTGATATATATTTTTATTTCAATTCTTTGGTAAATCCCATATTACTACAAATGTTATCTGCATTGTTATGTTCTTTAATGACGTATTTTGTACGTTTGTCATTGTATTCTCATATTATAAAATTGTAATTGACACCAGTTCATCAAATTAAGTAACTTGTAAGCATTTATTTCACTGCACACATTTCTGTTGGTCATAATATATGCACAGTATGTGGGAAGTTGGAACTGTTAGTGCTCGCGCATGTGTTGATAATTCAAAAAGGGATTGGTTAACAGCATTGCTGGTTCTAAGAACAAATCAAAAAAACTTGGTGAGTGCACAAGTGGTGGCTTGTGGACTTACTATATTGTCTGCAAGACTCTTCGATGGTGATTGTGCACCTGCACAGTCGCAAAAAGATAGCTGCTGGCCGTCTCTACAAGGACTACAGTGGGTCTGCATCTTTGATGGCCCACCAATACCATTATTTCTACAAGGTCTGCACCTCTGGTGGCTTTTGACCAACATTGTATCAATAAGTGTGTACATTTGAATTCTTTGTTCTTGTAACTGTAAAAAAAAATTAACAAATGCGTATTGGCCAGTGCCCAAAGCAATTAGTAAATTTTTTTTGTGAGGACCATGGGGGCTATGTAAGTAGGCTGTTTAGGTTCTTATATTGGTAACGTCACCGCTATGTAGCGCTCTGTATGAAAATCACTGGCTGTGGTGCCTGCAGTCTGTGGCTGGTTTGCATTGTTGTTGGCTATTGTAGTGTTGGGCAGTTGGCTGTTAACAGCGCGTAGCGTTGCGCAGTTGGAGGTGAGCCGCCAGCAGTGGTGGATGTGGGGAGAGAGATGGCGGAATTTTGAGAGCGGATGATCTGGACGTGTGTCCATCAGAGACAGTACATTTGTTAGACTGGATGTCCTGAACTGCTATATATATTACAACTTTTGAACACTAATAAGGTAAATACATTGTTTGTTCTCTATCAAAATCTTTCATTTGTTAACAATGCCTATGAGTAGTTAGTGCCCTCAGTAGTTTGAATCATTTATTTAGCTGGCAGTAGTGGCGCTCGCTGTATTTCAGTAGTTAGAGTAACGAAGATTTTTGTGAGGTAAGTGATTTGTGAAAGGTATAGGTTAATGTTAGTTAGGGCCATTCTTTTGTAGGGATTATTAAAAGTCAGATTGCATTGAGCTAAAAATATTGTGTGTCAGTTTAGTGTTGATCAGAATAAGTAAAGAGAGTAATGTCTGAGAACGTTCAGTTTTGCTCAGCTGTTTGAAAAGCAAATAACGTAAGGGATTAACCAGCACAGTAATTGATTCATTTTTCTATGGGGACGTTACAACTGTTACATTAAATTTCTCAACGTTTTATGCACCTTCTTTCAGATAAACTTGGATCACATTTCGGTTGGCTGCACAAACGGATTTTACTACTATGTTTACATATTTCAATAGTTACTGCATCAGTCAGGGCGTGCTGCGGCTTTTTGCAGATAATGGTGTAGTATACAGAGAAGATGCAGCATTAGAAAATTGCAGCGAGATGCAGAAGGATCTACAGCGGATAGGCACTTCGTGCAGGGAGTGGCAGCTGACCCTTAACACAGACAAATGAAAATGTATTACGAATACGTAGAAAGAAGGATCCTTTATTGTATGATTATAAGATAGCAGAGCAAACACTGGTAGCAGTTACCCTGTAAAATATCTGGGAGTATGTGTACGGAACGATTTGAAGTGGAATGATCACATAAAATTAATTGTTGGTAAGGTGGGTGAGAGGATGAGATTCATTGGGAGAATCCTTAGTAAAAGTAATCCATCAACAAAGGAGGTGGCTTACAAAACGGTCGTTCGACCTATACTTGACTATTGCTCATCAGTGTGGGATCCGTACCAGGTTGGGTTGATGGAGGAGATAGAGAAGATCCAAAGATGAGCGGCGCGTTTCGTCACAGGGTTTTTTGGTAAGCGTGATAGCGTTATGGAGATGTTTAGCAAACTCAAGTGGCAGACTCTGCAAGAGGCGCTCTGCATGGCTTTGTTGCTTGCTGTCCTGGTTTCGAGAGGGTGCGTTTCTGGATGAGGTATCGAATATATTGCTTCCCCTACTTATACCTCTCGAGGAGATCACCAATGTAAAATTAGAGAGGTTAGAGCGCGCACGGAGGCTTTTCGGCAGTCGTTCTCACCGCGAGCCATACGCGAATGGAACAGGAATGACAATGGCACGTAAAGTGCCCTCCACCACACACCGTAGGGTTGCTTGCGGAGTATAAATGTAGATGTGTAGATGTAGATGTACATTCAATGCTACGAATATCACGTAGTTTGTTGACAACGTCACTGACTTTCGTTTCGGACATTTCGGCATCAGTTACAGTTACATACGTTTTGTCATTACCAACTGATTCTACATTAACAGTGTCACTGATACGTTCCTTTTTTTTTTTTTTTTTTGCTCAGACACCATCTGCTATGTTGCTGTGCGTTTGATGACAAAATTCATTGCCATCACTGAGCGTGACTACAACTTAAGTAACTTTAGAGTTTAATGGTGCAACGAGAATTTGAAATTCCTTTGTTCCATTGTTGTCCAACGGCCTTGACGTAATGGTAACGCAGATTCCGTCAGACCACCGAAGTTAAGCACTGTTGGGCTTGGCTAACACTTGTTTAGGTGACCATCCGGTTTGTCAAGAGCTGCTGCCAGGGTGATGACTCAGCCCTTGTGAGGCAAACTGAGGAGCTACTTGACTGGAAAGTAGCGGCTCCAGTCACGAAAACTGCTACGACCAGGAGAGTGGTGTGCTGTTACAAACGCCCCTCCATGTCCGCATCCAGTTACACTTATGGGGTGAGGATGATACGGCAGTCGGTCGGTATCTTTGGGCCTTGAAATCCTGTTCAGATGAAGATTAGCTTAGAATGTTGTATTGTTACTAACTGATAATACATTTGCAGTGCTTGTATTAATTTCACATGATCAGTCATACATTAAATTAGCACATACGTGCTGATGTGTACAGTTTTCATTTCAAATATCACTAACATCTCTTAGTACATCAACAACATTGGCGATCTGAGTACAATGTCTCTGTAACAACTGATTTGGTGAGCTGTACTACAAATGTTACAAAATCTACTCTGCATACAAGGAAGTTTACTGGCTTGAGAACCGAACTGACTGTGGTGGACTGCACGAGCTTCGAGTTGTTTTTTATGGCGCTTTACCTCATTGCATTCGTAAAATTGTTCAATTGTTTTGTATTTACTCTTACTTAAATTTTTGAACCATTATATTTCTAAAAAAAACTTTCCTTGTTAGCTGTAGCTTGCTTAGGCATTTACTTCATTCCAAGAAAAGTGCTCCTAATTTCAGCTCTCTCTCTGCTACTAATTGACTTTGCCTGGAATTTGACTTTCGATTGAAAGCTTTGCTGTTTTCGTTAACTTCTCTTTGGTCCTGGGTAATTTTATTTTGCGTCGCAATAATTTCTGACTAATTTTGCGTTATCGACTGTATTCCTACTACCATTAATTCTGTTACTTCATGTGGCAGATTTAGAGCCTTTTCCATAACATTACCCTTATTGCTGACCACACTGCGATTTAAGAAAAGTTTTACCAAAATAGATATGCAGCTTGATATATACAGTGTCCACTACACCATACATAATTACAATTCTCAGTTCACTTAGCACGTCTTAACAATCATTTTAAGTATGCAGATATCTACCGTGCAGTCGCAAAAATTTTATTGCAGTTGGACGTGCGATGGTGGCACGGTGTCAGATACTGTTGCCGTGACAATGCGTCTTTTTCGCTGCAGCCTTCTCATTATTATTGCTTCCTTCGATGAGCTGATCCGTTAACTGATGAATTCTTCAAACGTATACCACTCACATAATCCAGCGATGGCACATACGAATGTTAATTTAACACTGTTCAGTAGCGTCTAATTCAGCATGAGCCATTAGCCACAAACAACACTCGCAATGACGTAACGAGCAATCACTCGTTACACATTTATATTTCCATTTATGACCGTTATACACAATGCAGACAAAGTTCAAACAGTTCAGTGTCCTCACCAGTTGTTTTGTGCCTCGCTTATTCAGAGAACTATCAATTCTGTTTATTCCCACAAAGGGTGGTAAGCAGCGAAATAATGCTACAGTGGGTGTTAATTTGAAAGGCGCTGATTATTTGAGAACTAGTTAACCTCTGCAACTGTGTGGAAACAAGGGTCAATCTTCGATGCAACTAACGTCCTACGGTCCTGTGTTTTCCCTCTTCTGTATTACTACAGATTACATCCAACTGTTCACACTAATACTGCGCATGCAGATCTTGCAAGGAGCCATGGCTGTACTCTGTCGCACCAAGAGAGAACACAAAAGTTGTAATTGCCTACCTACCAGTTATTTTTTACTGATATCTCTGTGCAAATATAGCTCATTGGCCGTGACGTTTGGGTTTCTTTATGTGAAGCTGTTATGAGGATAGCTTGGGAGTGAGATACGGCTCTCAGCGCAAAGAAATAGGAACTCCGATATCGATCAAGTCACAAAATGCTAACAAGTGACAGAATAAATGTTCGACTGAAATCTCACACGTAAAACAGCCCACATAGTTTACATGTTCGTTATAACTTTATACATCACATTTAATAAAAATAACTTACTATTTACACATTCTACTCTCAATGCACAACGAGTCGCATTACAAAATATTTTCACATTTGGCGAGCTAGTAAGATATCACACGAGCGACATTGCCTGCACCGGACCCTACAGCCGCAGTAACTGCACGCTTACGCCTCAAGCACTCGGCTCCAGGTGCCGCAGTGAGACCTGGACACTTCGCTCAGCTCTCACTGTTGACACGTCACAGGTGCAAGAAGTGTGTCGTCTAAATTAAATAACAGTACCAAAATAATTAAAGAAAACTGGCAATAAAAGCAATCTGAATGAATACCATCTCTTCTTACTATTGAGGGTATCTGCAATAAACATCAACTCAATCTCTATATATAAAAGGCAATGTTCTGACTAACTGACTGATCATCGGCCAGCCCAAACCGCTAAGGACAGATACTTGAAACATGGAGAAGTTGTGAATCTTATACCGTAAGCGTCGTTTAACAAAGGACTTTTCCGTATTCCAACACTATTGGGAGTGAAACAGGTGTGGAGGGCTTTTTCTTGAAAAATGTCGCTATTAAGGCAAATTAGAAGCTAGTATTACGAAAATTTTTATTGCGTTTTCAATTAGAATACAGATTATACGTGCTCTATCATTTTTGGAAATTTAACCCTACGTGGGTGAAATATGGGTGAAACCTTTTCATAAAAAAATATATCATTATTAAAGGACTACTGAAGTATTTTTAAAGTCACATATATTAACACTGGTATTTGACTTCTGGGTTACAAATTTAAAAAATATGTGTTTCAGTGTTTTTGGAAATTTAACCCCTAAGTGAGTGAAATGGGGGGTGAGAGTTTTTAGTGAAATGATTTATTATGAAAGCATTTTTATAGTTGAATCTATGTAAATTTGTATTAGGCTTCTCAATTAGAAATACAAGATATGTGTTTCACTTTTTTTGGAAATTCTACCCCAATGTGGGTGGAAGCGAGAGATGAAAGTTTTTATGGAAACATTACATTGTGCAACTTGTTTTGAAACTAAATCTATGAACATTTGTATTTGGCTTCTGTGTTAGGAATAAAATATCCACATTGTCACCGTTATTGGATAATCAACCCCTAGCGGGGTGAAATAGGGGATTAAATGTTTAATAAAATATTTCATTGCGAAAGCATTTTAATGGTAAATTTTTGAAAAATGGTGTATGGCCTTATAAATGAAAAAAGTAAGTGTTTCACTCTTTTTGGAACTTCAACCCCTAATGGTGTCCGGCTGATACACTGACTCTTCATCGTCCAGCCCAAACCGTTAAGGATAGAAACTTGAAAATTGTAGAAGGTGTGGATCGTATACAGTAGGCGTTGTTTAAGATGGGTTTTTCCAAATTGCATTCCAAAGGAGCTGAAATACGGGTTGGGGGCTTTCTTGAAAGCATTTCGCTATTAAGGGAATTTTAAGTTACAACTATGAAAACCGGTACTTTGTTTTTCAGTCAGAAAATAAAAAATCATGTTTCAACATTTTTGGAAAGCCAACCACTAAGGGGGAAAAATAATGAATGAAATTTATTTGAAAATAAGTAATTGCTATAGCTCTAATGTCACGAAGATGCCAAGTACTACACTCCCGCAACTCATTTACCGAATGTGGCATAAATTAACCAAAAGTGTTACACTCTGGTAGGATTTTTGAAATTGAGCGTGTGTTACCTAACAGACAGAAGGAATCGAACGTGAATTTCCTAATGGTAGCAGTTCGTAAATAACAGAAAGACTAAAATTTTGTAAGAAGTTACAGTAATAGAGTTGTTGTAAATGAATTAATGAAACGGTTGCCAGCTTAATTAGGCACAATAACGTGAAAACTTTATTTTGAATGAATCTATCTTCAAAACGAACTTTAAGTTATTCTTTCTCATTAAAATGCAATGAACATCTGCGATAAGCAGACTAACTACACAGTGAGTAGCAGTAGTTACAAACAGCATATGTAAGCAATCACAGAAATGGAAAAAAGACTTTACCCTTGTTTAACCAGAATCTTCTCTTCTACCTGTCACTAAATTGGCACACGAATTGTTCCCTAGGGCATACACGAGACTAGGTGGCATCCGGTGAGAATTAAAGTTTGACTAACGCACGTACACACATAAAGGGCTTATTTCAATAGTGATACAAGTTCATTACCTACACTTTTCGCTCTCCAAAGCTTCTGAAGTTAATGAAAAAAATAAACAGAAAGAAAGGTTCATCTCTAGCTAGAAGCCGTATGCTTGAATATTTCTGGTATGTCAACTGCAGATTTTTTAGCGCTCATTTAACTTCAGGACTCTGTATCTCACAATGAACAAAAATGGACTTCTTCTATCACTATTGAAATAAGCCCTTCACATCACAAATGCAATAAGATAACACTGTACACCATATATATATATATATATATATATATATATATATATATATATATATATATATATATATATATACTATTTCAGGTTTCTTTTCCTAGAAAACAAACAACTATTCGGTTTGGTTTCTTCCTGATATAAAAGAATGAAATTTGCTTGATATAAGCAACCTATACACACTTTAAAGAAATATTTTGTATTATGATAAAATCTGGATTACTGCTCCACTTAAGATCATCTATCTTGCAAAGTTTTAACATCATTTGTACTCTATAAAACTCCAGAAATGACTTCAAGTAAAAGTTCGCATTTAAATAGCTTCAAGACCAAATACTTTAAAACACCACTTGTGAAGAGAGCGATTTTCTCTGACAGGTTTTATACTGCTGAACACTAAAGCACTGATATTTGTAAAATAGAAGCAAACGGAAACACATTGGATACTTTTATAAATTCATCTGTAAATGTCTCCCTTGATTTCGAAGAAACTATTAATCAGACTATCCACATTTATATGTTTTTACATACAGAGATTAGACTTAATCAAATGACCGATTATTATCAGTTTTCACACACAGGGTACTCGGTGTTTAATGATTTTAAGGATGGGACCCCGTTAGGTACCACGAAAGCAGTAAATTCATGGATCGAACACGAAGTTCAACCATATTTGAATTATTGAGAATTAAATCACACAAACGCACTGGTTCATACTGATATGGTTGTAACCTCCTAAAGGTTGGCAATTGAATCTCAATGTAGACAAGTGTAATGTGCTGCAAATACATAGAAAGAAAGATCCCTTATTTAGCTACAACATACCCGGTCAGCAACTGTGAGCAGTTATTTCCTTAAGTTATCTGGGAGTACGCATTAGGAGTGATTTAAAATGGAATCATATAAAGTTGATCGTCGGTAAAGCAGATGCCAGACAGATTCATTGGAAGAATCTTAAGGAAACGCAATCTGAAAACAAAGGAAGTAGGTTACAGTACGCTTGTTCGCCCACTGCTTGAATACTGCTCAGCAGTGGGGGATCCGTACCAGATAGGGTTGATAGAAGAGATAGAGAAGATCCAATGGAGAGCAGCACTCTTCGTTACAGGATCATTTTGTAAACGCGAAAGCATTACGGAGATGACAGATAAACTCCGGTGGAAGACTCTGCAGGAGAGACGCCCAGTAGCTCGGTACGGGATTTTGGTGAAGTTTCGAGAACATAGCTTCACCGAGGAGTCAAGCAGTATATTGCTCCCTTCTACGTACATCTCGCGAAGAGACCATAAGGATGAAATCTGAGAAATTAGAGCCCACACAGAGGCATACCGACAATCCATTCCACGAACAATACGAGACAGGAATAGAAGAGAGAACCGATAGAGGTACTCAAGGTACACTCCGCCACTCACCGTCAGGTGGTTTGCGGAGTATGGATGTAGATGTAGATGTAGAAGGTGTAGGAGCAGTGGCACAATAGCGGTGGCGAGCACGTGGCGGCTACCTGGTCTCTCATCTGGCGGATTATCGTTCTATTTCATTTCTTCTTGGCGACGTAAATATTAATTTTAGAGCTATTTCAAGGCGAGAGCACCCTTTTGCAGCCACAATTACACCCGAGGCCGTTCCATCATTGATTAGGATACCGAACACCTCACTCGGCACCTGCGGTGTTGACTCCACAACTGCTGGCCACTGGCTTCCTATTGCGCTCTTTCGCTTCCCGCTCAGCCTGAGCGCCTATTCCACCTTTTAGCTCGCACCACACCTTTTAGGTAGCGGAGCGGAATCACTATGTCTTTTACATCATACAATACAAAATCCCTAAGTATGAACCAGTTTTTACATTGCAGTTTCTCACACATAAACACACACATTTAATAAAATTCCATTATTTAAGCACACAGTTATAATCCTACAAAACGTATTGCGCTAAACTCCACTTCCTTACAGTAATGCAAATCTTTAAAGCATTAAAGAGTAAACACTTTATACTTCAAATAATATACTACACTGTATAAACTACTCACTTTCGATTATAGAGTTACTAACACTCAAGACAAAACTATTGACATTACCTTTCTCTGTCTAGGAACTTAGACCTGGGAGAGAATGCTATGGCTTACAAAGCCAGAAATGTCACAAGTGGATGTTTAAAGTAATCAGTGAATAACAGGACGAAAGATTCCAGGTTTGTTTGTCGCATAGGCAAATATAGGGAAAATGAAGACATTTAATTCCTAGATGCTTCACAGTAGACGAACAATATGTCACAAAAGGCTCCTTCCAACGTTTCAAGAAAAAGTATAAGTAATGTGAGTATCTGTGTGTGGGACGTGGATAGTTTTCAGTGTTTCTATAAACATCGCCTTCCTCACCAACAACAACGTCTATTTCACACTTAACAATACGGAGGCACAATTTCACAAATGTTCTGTCTATATCGTTTCACAAATGGTTTTTGAGAACAGCTAAGAATATCAATGTTAATCAGAATAGGCACCTGGACGATTGTTGGTTGATCTTCCTTTGCACAAGACGTAGTACGTCTTCTAAACAGAAGACATCTCACACACGGCGCAGTTAAGACGTGGACATTTTGTTTGAAAATTGCCGCAGACCTTTTTAAAACGCGTTCTTGGCCCCCTGCCCTGTCGTAAAACCGCACAGCACCTGGATTTACGGACTTAAACAGGAACTACAGGATGTTTCCCACGCGTATTTAAAGGCTGACAACTGCGACATATCAGCTCAAGAATGTACGAGTAACAGATATTCTTGGAAAGAAGTACCATAATTATTCGCAATTTTGTGCGTTAACCAACCTTGCACAGCCTTCATTACTCTCTGGCTGCCCGCTGCCTTCCACACGAAAATCGCTTTTCAAAGTCATCATCTGTTGCGGAATACAATAAAGACAGATTTTCGTAAGGCGAGTATATTTTCGGCAACTGTGATTCTCTATTAGACCCTAATTAGTGTACACGTAATGTTTTTCAGACGGCCATGCGTTTAGTGACCACCATGTTTGTCTATTTTGAAGGATTTTATTATGGAAACTGTAATATTATTTACCTATGTTTCACGTTGTGGGAGAGAAACGTCTGGCAGGAAAGAATACAGAAACATTTAAGATGGTATATTTTTTGGCAAAAGATGGATTAATCAACAAAAATAATTGGTAATACTAAAAATTGTGATGCTATGAGCGTTGTTTTGAATATAAAGTAATAATTTTCTGTATCTGTCTGTGGGATTTGGGTAACCTTTTGTTTTTACATTGATTGGTCTGATTAAGAATAACAGATTGGTTTTACCTTATTGCTTTTAATAAATGTGGAATACACTCCTGCATATGTTGCACAGACAGGCAAAAAAATCAATTAAATTTTGTTACTTACAAATAAAGAAAGTCCTAAATGAAATTTTTATTCACACATAAGGCTACGTATTTTTCGTGGGGAAGGTATAAGTATTGCTGTGTTCCCATTTCCAATTAAAACCGCGCAATTACAGCTTCATATTCCAATTTAACTGAATTTATTGGTATATTATATACTATGCTATGGCAGGGTTAAGAGGTTTATGCACTAGGGATTTCCTCGGTAATGATGGTGTGGTGCCGTGCTGCAATATTAACTTGTACGAACAATCAATCCATCAGTTTTACTTTACGTGACTGATTAACTGAATGCTCCTGATATTCAGCCGAACTGTCGCTTTCGTTTTATGGACAATGATTCTATGAAACAGTCCAAGCGAGTTTACAATGTGTGGTATGTGTATTGTGTTTGGAGATGGGGAGGGGGTGGGGCGGTGGAGTGTTGGACATAGACGATATCGGAAGTCCGGTAAGGTTGTTGGCAGACGATGCAGTTGCCGAGAGAGGGAAGCAATGCCAGAAGAGTGTAGCAAACTGTATGGTGACCACCAGAGGATAGATGAGCTATGTTGGTAGTGGTAGTAGAAGGTAAACGATAATAAACGCAATATACTGCAGAGAAACATGCGAGAAAATCGGCCTACTGCTCGATTACACAACTGCATTACCGGCGATAGATTGCCTAGAACTGTGGAAGAAATGCAAAGTGCCATTTAACAGGCAGGTCATGTTTCGCTGGTGAGCTGGTACTGGTCGGCGGCCCCTGAATTCACAGCTAAAGCAGCGATGCCCCTAGCACTAAACAGTAACCGACGTGTTGTTCCTGTTACTTCTCGTACCCATGTTAAAAAGTCACCCGGTACTTTTTACCACTTCTACATTTTACGCTGAGGTGGCAACAGTCATCATATACCACCTTATACCGCGTCGGGCCCAATCATGTCCGGTGTAGTGCAGAAACCTGCTGTGGCTTGGACTCAACTAGATGGAAGTCATCTGCAGAAATATTAAGCCATGCTGCCTTCGTAATTTTCGAAGGTGTGGCCGGTACTGGATTTTGTGCACGAACTGACCTCTCGATTATGACGCATAAAGTTTCTACGAGATACATGTCGGAAAATGTGAGTGACCAAATCTTTGGATAGAATTCGTCCAGAGTGTTCTTCAAGCCAATCGCAATTTTTCTTTTCAGGTGACTGTCAACATCATCGATATACTTGGCGAAATGCATGGTAAATACTGTGCTGTCTTACAATATATTTATTCACAATGGTTTCGATCATTGATCATCTTCATAGCGCTACCAGAAAGATGGAAACAAAGTAAAAACTGTGAACATAAACACAAATTACATTATCAAGAGAATTATAGGTCGTAAAAAATTAAGTGTACTTGAAACGTCCCTTTAGAAAAATTACAAATGACTGTGCTGATAAACCTCTTACGTTATTTGATTTTCAAACAGATGAGCAAAACTGAACGTAGTCAGACATTTCTCTCTTTAGTTTTTCTGATCATCATTAAACTGAAACACAATATTTTTAGGGCAACGCAATCTGACCTTCAATAATCCCTACAAAAGAATGGCCCTGAATAATAAGAACCTATACCCTTCATGAGTCACTTACCCCACAATAATCTTCGTTACTCGAACTACTGCAATACAGCGAGCACTAATATTGCCAACTAAATAGAAGATTCTCACTGCTGAAGGCACTAACTACTGATAGACATAGTTAGCAAATGAAAGATTTTGATAGAGAATAGTGTATTTACCTTATTAGTGCTCAAAAATCAGTTCATGGCATCCAGTCTTACAAATTTATTCTTTCTGAGGGACACACCTCCAGATCATCCGCTCTCAAAACTCCGCCATCTCTCTCCCCACATCACCACTGCTGGCGGCTCAACTCCAAATGCGCAACGCTACGCTGTGTTCACATCCAAGTGCCCAACACCAGAATAGCAAATATTCCAACAATGCAAACCAGCCACAGAGTGCACACAACTCAGTCAATGATTTTCATACAAAGCGCTACGTGACGTTACCAAGATAAGAACTTAAACAGCCTACTTACATAGCAAACCGCCTACTTACATACTTATGAAAAATACTGAGACAGTTTCACATGTCATATACACTCCTGGAAATGGAAAAAAGAACACATTGACACCGGTGTGTCAGACCCACCATACTTGCTCCGGACACTGCGAGAGGGCTGTACAAGCAATGATCATACGCACGGCACAGCGGACACACCAGGAACCGTGGTGTTGGCCGTCGAATGGCGCTAGCTGCGCAGCATTTGTGCACCGCCGCCGTCAGTGTCAGCCAGTTTGCCGTGGCATACGGAGCTCCATCGCAGTCTTTAACACTGGTAGCATGCCGCGACAGCGTGGACGTGAACCGTATGTGCAGTTGACGGACTTTGAGCGAGGGCGTATAGTGGGCATGCGGGAGGCCGGGTGGACGTTCCGCCGAATTGCTCAACACGTGGGGCCTGAGGTCTCCACAGTACATCGATGTTGTCGCCAGTGGTCGGCGGAAGGTGCACGTGCCCGTCGACCTGGGACCGGACCGCAACGACGCACGAATGCACGCCAAGACCGTAGGATCCTACGCAGTGCCGTAGGGGACCACAGCGCCACTTCCCAGCAAATTAGGGACCCTGTTGCTCCTGGGGTATCGGCCAGGACCATTCGCAACCGTCCCCATGAAGCTGGGCTACGGTCCCGCACACCGTTCGGCCGTCTTCCGCTCACGCCCCAACATCGTGCAGCCCGCCTCCAGTGGTGTCGCGAGAGGCGTGAATGGGGGGACGAATGGAGACGTGTCGTCTTCAGCGATGAGAGTCGCTTCTGCCTTGGTGCCAATGATGGTCGTATGCGTGTTTGGCGCCGTGCAGGTGAGCGCCACAATCAGGACTGCATACGACCGAGGCACACAGGGCCAACACCTGGCATCATGGTGTGGGGAGCGATCTCCTACACCGGCCGTACACCTCTGGTGATCGTCGAGGGGACACTGAATAGTGCACAGTACTTCCAAACCGTTATCGAACCCATCGTTCTACCATTCCTAGACCGGCAAGGGAACTTGCTGTCCCAACAAGACAGTGCACGTCCGCATGTATCCCGTGCCACCCAACGTGCTCTAGAAGGTGTAAGTCAACTAACCTGGCCAGCAAGATTTCCAGATCTGTCCCCCATTGAGCATGTTTGGGACTGGATGAAGCGTCGTCTCAGGCGGTCTGCACGTCCAACACGAACGCTGGTCCAACTGAGGCGCCAGGTGGAAATGGCATGGCAAGCCGTTCCACAGGACTACATCCAGCATCTCTACGATCGTCTCCATGGGAGAATAGCAGCCTGCATTGCTGCAAAAGGTGGATATACACTGTACTAGTGCCGACATTGTGCATGCTCTGTTGCCTGTGTCTATGTGCCTGTGGTTCTGTCAGTGTGATCATGTGATGTATCTGACCCCAGGATTGTGTCAATAAAGTTTCCCCTTCCTGGGGCAATGAATTCACGGTGTTCTTATTTCAATTTCCAGGAGTGTATACCATTTAACCAGAAACGATGCCATACCTCACTTGCAAACATCAGAAAAAGATATTACAGGGCATAATACCGGCTTAAGCAAACAGAAAACACTGAAAAATGAAATGATGTGACAGCAGGCACAACAACATCCAGAGCCCAAAACACCAGTTTACTACAAGCCAGAGTAAAGGTCAAGGAACAGGATTAAAGAACATGTTCCAGAATATGTGTACACTATACTATGGTGACAAAGAAATAGACACACAATAAAATTACACTAGAAGAAATACAATAAAAGCAAATAAAAATGTATAAACTACAATAGAGGCAGAAAGAAATGTATAATTTTTAATCACATTTTTCTTTTTCACTTCACTTCAATACAATATTGTGTAATACAGTAGCCACATGATGCTAACCATTTGATAAAAACCACCACATAAGAAAAATATACATAGCCTTGTAGAACAATATGCAATAAAACATCACATGATGCTATTACAGTGTCACATGATGCTACAATGTCACATAATAAAAACTAACCCAATCATTTAGTAAGACCTACATCACATAAAGCTGTATGTAGATATGTGATGTGGAAAATATTATAGTAGGTAGTCAACTACCATCAGTCACTCAACCTGTTAGAGGCCAGGGGTTTAAGGACACAAGCAGCGTAACAAAATGAGTTGCCGCACCCAGTGTTATGCCATATAATAATCTCAGTGCTACTAAAGCGTCACATAAGAAACTGTGGATTTCGTGAGAACAGCACCATAATAAAAATGTAGATAGACATATAATGTTAAAACATTTCTGTGCAGTAACAACCACTAAAAACAGAGAGCGTGAAAAGCAAATAACAACCAAAACAATTCCAATGTCAGGTCCATGTGAGATGTTCAGGTTTAAATGTAGTGTAACTAATTGAGATACCAAGAGTAAAATCACTTCTAATAGTATCATACAGAAACTCTGATTAGTTGTAGTATTACAACGTGAGTGACCCTACTGCCTACCCCTAACCGTTTCTAATTAAAGTAATTTATCTGGTATTTCAACATGGCATATGCCCAATATACTTTATGTTACACAGCAGCATCAGTGTGAAAAATCCGAAAATGAATTTAACTGTCAGAAAAGACATACACGTCTGTTATCATATTCAAATAATCCAGCTGTGAAATTAGTCGTGTATCAAAAAATGTAAAAGAAGAGGGCGAGGCAGAGAGATTAAAATTTGCTGTACGTCTCCATGAGCTGTCACATAGTATAATATATTATTATTATTATTATTATTATTATTATTATTATTATTATTATTATAATTTCCGGTTATTCCCTTTTAAGAGAGTGATTGAACTTGAATAGTCATGATTTCTTCTTCTCCCTTACTTCTTCTTAAATACCCTTCATACGCCCGCTGTGCTCTCCCTTGCTTCCTTCTAATCAAATATTTCCCGTTCTTCTCTCGGTGTTTTCTTAAGTCTATGTTTCTTAATGGTGTTCATGAACTGTTCTCGATTATTTATGTTGTCTTGTGTGATTCCTAGTTCCTTAGTGTCTTCTGTTTCACTGATCTACTTTGTCTTGTTCTTGCTAATGGATGCTACCTTATGAGCCTGAACTTGTTTATCCTGCTGATATGTCCTTAAAACTTCATCCTTCAGTTTCTGAAGGTGTCAGTTTTGTTTCTATCTCTTTGTAAATATCTCTTGTTGTCCTCTTTATCCGAATTCCTTCATGAAACATTTGTCCATACATTTTCCTCGGAGTTTTTTTCTTGGTTTTCAATCTCGCTGATTCTAGTATGACCTTGAATCACTGTAGTTTCTGCAGAGTAAAATTCTTCTCGTAGAACCACTGTGTTGTTATGCCTTACTTTTGCATTGAGAGAAATAGATTTTTTATTCTAGTGGTACTTTCTTTAATTTGTAAATTCTTTCTTCATTGGCTACGGAGTTCAGTCTGATGTTTGGACCATGTCTCCTAGATATTTGAAGTGTGTAGCTCGTACCACTCTACCATATGAGTTTTAATGGGAAATTACCAGCAGGCTTCCTTTGCATGTACTGAGACTTCTAACAGCAGATTTGAGGCCACTTTTCTCTGAGATTTCGCGAAGCGTCTCCCTTGCAAGTTTGCCACTTTCTCCATTGTTGGTTAGAATTGCAAAATCGTTCTTGAAAGACTGACACTTCATATTCATTCTCCACTCATTTTTAATCCCGAGTCGAAAATCCTTTGTTTCTTTTTCCCTTGTCCTCACAGATTTTCCTGAACCATGTTAAATCGAAGGTGGGGAAGGGGGGGGGGGGTCCCGGCAAAGCCCATCTCCAAGGCGAAAATAAGTACGAATATGAAATGCTTCTCACGTTTGTCCCATGAATTTTTCATTGGAGACGTGTCTGTTACTGTATGTTGGATGAGTGATCTGGTTTTCCGTCAATCACGAATTCGTCTAAAGTGCGTAATAATGTTTGTGTATCTATTGAATCATAAGCCTTTCTAAAGTCGACAGAAATTAACGCAGTATTTCAACACCTTCTCATTTGCAAGATGGTGTTTGGTTCCATATCTTTTCTGTGCAAGATCGACCTTTGCGAAACCCTGCTTTCTACTCTGCTAGTAATTGACCTGCCTGTTCTCCTAGTCGACTTAACAGGGGTTTTGAAAGAATTTTGTATGCTACATGGAGCATTGACATTGCCCTATAATTAAGTGGCTCGGTTTTCGTTTCTTTTTGTGAAGAAGATGAATTAATTGACATTTTCACACTGCTGCTATTTGTTCAGAACCCCAAATGCTTCATAGAAATTTGTGAGTTGCAATAAATGCTCAAAACTATGTCCGTCAACCTCAATCCATTTGGCAATACATGTAATGACATTCGTCTCAACAGCGAGTAGTTCGCTCTTCTGTAATGTTTGCACATGCATTGACAATGCACTGACGCATGTTGTCAGACGATATTGGTGTACCACGATAGCAAATATTCTTCAACGTTCCCCACAGAAAGAAATCCGGGGCGTCAGATGCTGTGAACGTGCGGGCCATGGTATAGTGCTTCGACGACCAATCCACCTGTCATGAAATATGCTATTCAATACCGCTTCAACCGCACGCAATCTATGTGCCGGACATCCACCATGTTGGAAGTACATCGCCATTCTGTCATGCAGTGAAACATCTTGTAACATCAACGATAGAACATTACGTAGGAAATCAGCATACATTGCACCATTTAGACTGCCATCGATAACATGATGGTCAATTATCCTTCCTCCCATAATGCCACACCATAAATTAACCCGCCAAGTTCGCTGAAGTTCCACTTGTCGCAGGCAACGTGGATTTTCCGTTGCCCGCTAGTGCATATTATGCCGGTTTACTTACCACTGTTGGTGAATGACACTTCGTCGCTAAATAGAACGCGTGCAAAAAATCTGTCATCGTCCTGTAATTTCTCTTGTGCCCAGTGACAGAACTGTACACGACGTTCAAAGTCGTCTCCATGCAATTCTTGGTGCATAGAAATATGGTACTGGTGCAGTCGATGTTGATGTAGCATTCTCAACACCGACGTTTTCGAGATTCCCGATTCTGATACTGATGTGAGGATTAGCCGGGACAGCAGCTAAAACACCTACATGGGCATCATCATTTGTTGTAGATCGTGGCTGACGTTTCAGATGTGGTTGAACACTTCCTGCTTCCTTAAAATGACGCAACTATCCGGCGAACGGTCCGGACACTTGGAGATGTCGTCCATAATACCGAGCAGCATACATGGCACACGCCCGTTGGGCATTTTGGTCACAACAGCCATACTTCAACACGATACCCGCCTTTTCCGCAGTTGGTAAACGGTTCATTTTAACACGGGTAATGTATCACCAATCAAATATAGGCGGCATGTTTCGTGATACCACGTACTTACACGTTTGTGCCTATTACAGCGCCAGCTATCACAAAGTGATGAAAGTTGTCTAACTAAATCATTCATATATAATACAAAATGTGGGTTCCTATTTAAAAAAAAACGCTGTTGATATCCGTTTGACCTATGGCAGTGCCATCTAGCGGGCCCACCATAGCGCTATCTGGTTTCCCCTTTCAAGCTAGATGAGTTCGTTCTTTGTAGGTTTTTTTTGTTTGACTCTTATTTTGTGAGATATTTGGTCCGGTCCCTATCAATGGACCATCCTTTATATTAAGCTGATACAAAACATTTACCCTGGTGTGTATCGAGTCTCAATAAATAGCCTACAGACCGGCAAACTACTCGTAAATTACGGAAATAATGCAGTACACTGATGTACAGACATGCAAACGACATGTATCTACGAGTATGGCATCTTCAATAAAATGCATATTCTTAATAATTTACCATGTAGGCCTTATTTGTGTAACCTTTCCAGTCTAAGAATGATGTGACAAGGGAAGGACTCACTTTATGAAAACTTATGTAATATATAAACGTAAGAAATTTTCAAAATTGTGAGTGGTGGTGGTGTCTGGGGTATGAGAAATCAAGTACACACCAAGGAACTGTCGTTTAACCATAGTGAATAAATTACACCATACATTAGTGTTCAAGTATCACAATGTTGCCACTGATATACCAGTTAGATGAAATTTTAGTAAGCAAAGACTCCCACTTATACTTCATTTGTAACTCTCCTTTCAACCATTTTCTTGCACATCTCTCTTTCATCTTCTTAGAGAAAGCATCTGCTACCTTTATTTTTACATGAGTGAAAGTGGGTGTAATGCTTGCTGTAAGACACTGATGAAACTAACTGCACCCTTACATTTCACTAGCTCAATTTTCCGATGCAAACAAATTTTTGACAAATATGCAGTTTACAAAATAAAATGTCGACAATGTGACATAATCTACGTAAGTCAGACAGCTAGGAAACTAAAAATAGGATACAAGGAGCATGCATATCCAAGTAACTTGCCTGTCTTAGGCACCCACTAGGGAGAACACGATCGCAATGAAACGCGTTAGAGCACGTGGAATTATTCCATAGAGTAGATGTAAATGTCGTGTGACTAGGGCCTCCCATCGGGAAGACCATGTGCCGGGTGCTAGTCTTTCGATTTGATGCCACTTCGGCGACTTGCGCGTCGGATATGATGATGATTGGGACAACGCAATACCCAGTCCCTGACCGGAGAAAATCTCCGATCAAGCCGCGAATCGAACCCAGGCACTTACGATTGACATTCTGTCGCGCTGACCATTCAGCTACCGGGGGCGGACAGAATAGATAAAGGTAGTAACATGAACCTGTTAGAAGAGATTGAAATTTATGGAATCTTGATTATACATTCTAATAAAGTTCTTAATGAACAGGACAATTTAAAGAATAAAAATTACTTAAATAAATTTTCTGACATATTTCAGAAGTTATCTTACGACTATGTAGGATAAGACAATGTTCCAAATATAATTTTATTTTTAATTTACATTCCTTACCCCACCCCCACCCCCTCCCCTCTTTCACCCTCTATACATGTTTCGATTAATACTGTGTCGATGGTATATCATTGCATATAATAGCTATTAATGAGTAATGTGTGCAGTGCCTCATATTAATTATTTGTGTTTGTGTAGTTGTCGTCTAACGTTTTTATCGTTTATCAGTGGCAATATTATAATGTTTACACACTGATGTACAGTGTATATAAGTTACACACTATGGCTAAACCGTAGTTCCTTGACTGGTATTCGATTTCTCAAACCCAGACACCCTACCCCTCTCTAATTTGAAAAAAAAATTGCTTTACGTGTTACATAAATTTTTACAATGTGATTCGCCACTCGTCACATCATTGGTAGCTGGTGACAGCATCTTCAATGTAGACATTCATTCCTGTTATTAGAGATATATTACTAGAATGGTTCCATGTATATGTGGTGAATGATTAACAATATACATACTACTGATGATGAAATAAATACAAGGCTTTTATATGCTGTATTATTGATAATTTTCGCCCCACAAACATTAGTATACGCACAATAGTGAACGCCTGATGGCCTGAAGTTATCAAACGATTGTAATGTAAAAGAAATGAACCGTCGCGTAGCAGTGACATAATCTATTATTTTTTATCTTTGCCGCTCCTGTGCGGGGGCTGTAAATCGCTATGTACATGTATCGATTAATGATATAAAAAGAATTCTGATGTTTCAAGACAGATGAGGCTTGAGCCCTTTACCTTTTATTGTTTCTATTCCACGAAAGACGGACGTGGACTTGCTGCGTTCGTCAATCAGTGTTTTATAATTTCTGGAAAATGTTCTGTAAATGTGCTAATTGTCTTCTCAGTCAGTGACCATGTATCTTTATGTAATCAAGAGGACATTAATCTCAAGTATCCCCTGTTATGTGCAAAGCTTTTGTAAATATGCACTAGCTATTGGAACTGTAATATAAAAAGGTATGTAGCATTAAAAAACGTGTGTTATGTATGAAGTGTGCTTACTTAAACAAATTATCCTTAAGTATCTCCATCTCTTCATTATTTGAATGTAAATCATTTTGTATCAGTTTCTCCCCAGAACTTACGACCTCGCTGATCCAGCTGAGCCTGGAGGAACATTGTCGTTTTAGTATCATTTCTGAATCAATCTTTTTTAATTGTGTAGTGATGATTTTCCTTTAAAGTCAGTATATCTTTTGGTCCCCTAGTGTCGATCCGGATATGACTGCATCGCGGTCATGAAAACGCCGGAAATGATAATGTTGGTTCCTAGCAATCTCAAATAAATTAATCAGCTGCTGTTTGTTCAAAGTATGTCGTGTATTTCAAAATATTTATCAGTTAAAATAATTATTACAGCGACTTGTTACGATAAGACAATACATTCAGTCTCTGATTCTGTTGCCAAGTTAATCTTCAACTCTATATTTTTGTAATACTACAATGCCTGACACCCCGACCCTCTCTTTAAACACCTTTACATATTCTATGTTGTTGATATAGTTTTAGTTAATTTTAACACTTAATTTGTATTTTTCATTAGAGACACAATACCGTAGCACAAATATTAAGTTACGTATATACCATGCTACAGGTCATGGAGATATACAGCAGATTTTACTCATATCTCTTACATTTTTAAAGGAATTGTGAAAAAATATCACAACTAGCTTATTTGGCAATGATAATGGATGTATAAGTCTTTTATGTTTCTTAAATTCATTGTCAGATGTTCACCTGCTTATGTGTGAGGCTACTTGCTAACCTCCCATGCAGCAGGCCCGGGTTTCATTCCCAGAAGGCTTGGGAATTTTCTCCGCTCGTGGACTGGGAGTTGTGTTGTCCTCATCACAACTCATCAACGGATAACCAGTGGTCCAATGTCGAGTAGACTGAAATGAGACTTGCACTTGGGGCCCGAACTTCCCCACATGGGGCCTGGTGGCTAACAATGTCATAAGCTCCTTTACATTTTTCCATTGCCAGATTTTTCAAACTGTTGCTGCTGGTTAGTATAAAGTACATTGGGCATATGTCACGTTCAGATGATTGGTAAATTACTTTAATAGAAATGGTTAGGGATGGACAATAGTGTCACATAAGTTGTTATAATATGAATAATTACAGTTTCTCTGAGACACCATTATAAGTGATTTTAGAGCTGGTGTCACAATTGGTTACACTATGTCTAAGCCTGAACATCTAATCTGGACCTGACATTGGAATTGTTCTGATTATTATTTGATTTTCATGCTCTCTGCTTTTGGTGATTATTACTTCTCATAATGTTTCAATATTTTATATCTCTGTACATTTTTTATTACGGTTGTGTTCTCATCAAATCTTAAGATTGTTATGTGACATATTACCAGATTTTTAGCAGTATCATGCGACTGTTGTTTAGCATAGTACTGAATGCAGTATGCATTACTTTCTCCAAAACCGTCATTAGACGTGAGCACAAAACGTATCTCATAACTGTACAACAAATCTTCCCTTTCATACGCAAAGAACTAAACGATCTAGACACTAACTGATAAATTCCCCGCAAAGAACTAAACGATCTAGACACAAACTGATAAATTTCCTTTATTTCCGGGCCAGGTGCCTCAATGTTTGGCACACTGAATTCGTATTCGGTAGGGTAACGATTCAGATCCAAGTGCGGTCATCCATAGTTATGTTTTCTATCATTTCTCTAAATATCTTAAGGCAAAAGCCGGGATCGTTTCTCCGATATTACAAGTCCAAAATCGTTTCCCATCGTGCTATAATCCGAGCACGTACTATGTCTCTAATGACAACATTGTCAGGTCGTTAAACGCTAAGCTTCCTTCGTTCCTTTTATTTTATTATTATTATACTTTTGGAACTGGCTTACTTCAAAATGCACCAGGTTAAAAAATTCACACCACTGTGCTCTAAATTACTTGCTGCAGTGCAAGTCATGTAATAGTTATGTCACGTAAAAACTCATGTAATTTTTATAAAACTGTTGCACAGGAGGAATCACCGAATTTTGTTGTGGTTGATTCTCATTCTTATTAACAGGTCTTTCCCATTGTACGCCTCATAATGCAGTGCCAGAAACATAACACGTCTCTTTCTTGATAGAAGGAATAATGATTCCTACTTTCTCATCAGGGGACAAATGGCATGTGGACAAAATGTTAGTGAGTGCTTTTCCAACTCATCCTCGGAAATAGCAGAAGTACTTGGAATGAGTTGCTTCGGAGTTGTTCATGGGTCAACAATGGCGTATCTACAGCAGCGACTCCAGTGCATCTTAACCTTATATGTGGTACTGAAACTTGCATCAGCAACGCCGTCAGATGCGACTTGTACTGTGTATTGCCTATGTGCTCTGGCAATGACGTTAATTAAATCCATGACAGCGGTAATCCGCGCTCCTCGTTGTCAGTGCTGTAACCATCATCACATGACATGTCACACCCCCTCCAGGGACGTCATCGTGATCCTTCCATTTCCCTCCTCTCCCCACCTGTTCTTCCTTCCCACCCTTGCCCTATACTTTCCTCTGACCACAGTGAAGTGTTCAGGTGGCCGTTAAACTGAAACAGCTAACAGCAACCACCTGGCCAATGTTAAGAGGTGTCTTTAGAGTCATAATTTTTGTGCCATGTTCAAAAGTATTTATTCAAAAAGTTCATAAAGGTTGGAGCATGCGCTATTCCTAAATCTAAAATGTATCAGCAACATACACACACACACACACACACACACACACACACACACACACACAAACAAACAAACATACACACTCATTGACACACATTATATTTATGGCATGAACCTACATGTCAAGCAGCACATTTCGTATCCAAAGTTCGATCGCTGTACCATACTTGGTGTAAGACACAACAGATCTTCAAACTAAAAATTTTTTACACCTGAGCTGTTCTGTGATGCTTGTTAAGTATCACAACATTAATCTGACTTCTAACATCTCGGCGAAATATGTCGTAAAAAAATTATGTAAAGTGTCAATGTATTACTATACACACACTAATACACACATCTCTGTCTAAATCTAAACTTCTGACTAAAAGATAATTTTGAAATCGTAAAATATGTGTGTCATGCCTAAATGCTTACAAAATAAATCAAATGAAATGTGGCTAAAGTAACTTATTAATAGGGCGTTGACAGTTCAAGTTTGTAACTGCAAAAAGCACATGTTCGCTACATTACTACACAAAGCAGGCAAGCGCACAAACGAATACGCAGTCTGAATTACTACCAGCTACGGAAAGAATGCAATTAATTCTATTTTAATGTCACCGTTTCAGTAAGACACTGTGAACCCACAAATCAAATATTTCCACGTTTAAATTGTACTAAGATGCCTGACAAGTGTGGTAATGTTAATTCAGAGACTAAAATCTCTACAAGAATGCATCGACAACACTATGTTTACGTTACTTTTATTCCGTCATCTTGTCAAAAAAAGTAGATTAGCAACACAGAATGTTTATTTCAACTGTTACAACGGAATTCCAAGTGCAAGATACGTTAAGTATGTTGGTATTTGGATATGAGCACATCTGGGATTACGCTACTCACGTCAACCTACATTTTTACCAATTCTCAGTGATGCTTCACCTTGGCAAGCACCATTTTATGGGGGATTAAGATAGTACATCCTCTACAGTAGAAAAATGTAATAAACGTTATTAATACGACAATACTGACTTTTGTCCGCATTTACACTAGACCGACTTGAGGTTACGTATAAAAAGAGCTTCCGAGGAAGTCTGCAGTTTTTACCGACTGGGAGTGTGGTGCTAAATCTCTCTGAAAGGTCTATAGATTGCATTTACCATAGCCATCTACCGCATTACATCAAGAATATGATGAAAATACACGACATCAGAATGCAGAGCGTAGTGATACATAAACGAACTAATCAAAAATCTCTCTATGAATTAAGGAACGGGGAACGAGATGTTGTGACGAGATCTTTATTGTTTATAGCATTTAAACTGTATATTTTCGTAATACACAAGGATAACTTCATAATACGAAATGTTTACATGCGACATGTCCAAAGACAGTGATGGAAGACGACAGAGATGAAACATAGACGAAGAAAGAATCAAGACAGAGATGAAGGGTAGTATTTAAAAAATTTAGTCTTTGCTACCAAAATAAATTCTTATCTTTCAAAATAAGGATCGATTTCAAGTACAAAAGCACACAAAAGCACAAACAATTATTTACGATTAAGTCCATGCATAAATTAAACAGAAGTATGCAACAAGTATGCAATATTGCGCTAGGGATAGAATTACACAATTATCATGAAGAATAGCGTGACGACAGACATGGACAATATCGAAATAAATCAAAACTTCTGGTATCCGAATCACTTCGACAAATCTGTCGTTACAGCCTTGAATTGACATTGGGTGTCAGTCGCATCTTCATAGGCCAATAGGCTTTCTATAAATCTCTTGTGACTGTATCAATAACTGTCATGAAGACGAGAAGGGAGAGGGCAGATATCTGATTTACTCCAAGAGAAACAGGAAAATCGTTCGATACCCAACAGTGGATCGTATCCGGCTCTTCGGTTCATGGTTGTGCTGTTTTTCGAGGCCAACGAGGGGAAAGGGTAGGTGTTTTTGATAAGCAGCCGACCAGCTTCCATTGCATCTGTTGACCCACAGGCCTTCACGAATTCTTATTTATTGTTGGTGTGGCAGACCATTTGTCAGATCCTTTTATTAATAATACATTCAAAGACCATCACTGTGTGAGACGAATGGCGTGTAGGGTGATAGTATTACATTCAGGTGAGGCACCTTTCTGCTTCAAAACCAGATCTATTGATTTACGTGTGCAGTTAGCTAGACTCGTTACGTCTTCGGGAATTCTCATTCATGCAGGTGAATCCCAGTGATTAGTTTCCACATATCTGATCAGGTTGACTCAATTTTTCATTTTATGCAGTGCTTTGACAACCACAACCTTTGTGTTTGCCATAATGGATCCGCGTACAGGTATTTGGTACGTGGATTCCCTGTTAGTACCATCCTTACCCACCATATCTTAGATGCCATAAAAGAGGAAGCGGGATCGAATCATGGTTGGTAGTCACAATTAGGACAATTTATTGACACTACGCCTTTTAAGGAATTTGACAATTAGAAATTGTGGACGAGCCACCAGACAAAGCTTTGCAAATACAGTTAGAAACCCAATGTACTCAGTACTCATATTAACAATCCCTCAAGACAAAGTTATAAAAATCTCAAAGTCCCAGGCATTTATAGAAACCTTAAGCATAGCAATAACAGTTACTTCACATATCCACATATTGCCCACCGTGTACCATAGTCGTTCTAGTTGGCAGCTGAAGCTTAACATTGACGGGAGATGTGGTTTCAACAGCTTTGTATGGCCCTTGATACCTCTTGAGGAACTTCTTCGTTTTTCCTTTTTGCGTATGGGGGCTGGACAGCATTACCCATTGTCACACCCTACACTGCGGTAAACTTCCTTTCCGCTTTAGTGCGTCTTCCTGCCTTTCCAAAGTTTTTTATTCGCCTTTTGTACTCGTTTCCAAACATCCAAAATTGTTCTCGAGAATTGACGTACAGATTCACCAGCCCTTCCTTTCTGTAGCTTCACTAAATCAAACGGTGACGGCATTTTTCGCCTGTACACTACCTCACATGCAGACAAACCAGTATTTGTATGGACTTTTGCCTTATATGCGTATACAATATGATTCAAATACTCGTCCCATTAATGGTGATGAGAATCTACATAAAAACTCAGCATCTTCCCCATTGCTCTGTGTACCCGTTCTGTCCTTCCGTTGGCCTGTGGATGCAACGCCCTCGTCCTCAATCTGTTCGCAGATGGTGTTCGTCTAAAAGCTCCTAAGACATCAATCCCCAGGAAAGAGAATAGACATGTTGCTTCCGGTAATCGTTGTAGCTATATCTGTTTCCGACTCAAATCTGGTCTCTGTGCACATGGCATACGATTCTTGACATACTGATCCACATCTCCTTTCCTACCTCTGCACCATACCTCTCCGCCACTCTCTTATTCGTCGCTCTACACCCTCCATGACCAGAGAACACGTGATCATGTGCTTCCTTTAAAACTGCATCCCTCAGCCTCGCTGGCACTACTTCCCTTGGCCCTAACTTTGTTTCCCTGCACAGAACACCGTCGTACACATTAAACTGTGGTTGTGTCCGATACAGTTTACAATGGCTCTCCGCTTCCTGTAATTTTTGCCATACTGCTATGTCACAACCTATGACTTCTACTTTTGCCACTTTCCTACTTAGTGCTTCTTCCCGGGCGTGTGCACCACCTGGTAGTCGAATTCACTAAGCCTCACAGCCCATCGAGCGAGTCTAGTAGACGGATCCTTCAACCCCAACAACCACTTCAATAGAGCATGATCTGTCACTATCCGCGATCTTCTCCTATATTAATAACATTTAAAATATGTGTTTCCATAGATTACGCTAAGCATCTTCCTCCCTGTTTTTGGTAATTCTTCTCTGCTGCATTCAACTGACTAGACGCATAGGCTACAGGATGTTCTGTCCCATAAATTTCGTGACTAACAACACACCCTAGTGCTTGATTCGATGCATCACATGCTAGTATGAACTCATTTTCAAAATCTGGAAACACAACATCCGGACTTGATTTTAACACTTCTTTCAGTTTGCAAACGCTTTCTGACACTCTTCTATCCACTAAAATTTCACACCTTTCCATAACAATCCCGTCAACGGCTGTGCCAAATCTGCAAACCCCTTCAAGAACGTTGGACTGAAATTGCAAAGTCCAATGAATGACTTTACTTCCTAAACTGTTTTCGGTTCCCGAAAATCCGTAACGGCCTGTACCAATCTCGGATCTGTTCGCACTCCGTCCTTACTGACAATATGACCCAAATATTTTACTTCTTCTAATGCCAAATGACACTTCTCCAGCCTCAACGTCAAACGAGTGCTCTTAACCTCATAAAGACTTCCCTTAACCGCTGTCTATGTTGCTCCATACTACTTGAAAACACTATAATGTCATCCAAATAGACAAGACGCTGCCGTGGCTTCAGACCCCTCAATATACTGTCTAGCAACCTCTGAAACGTTGCCGGAGCGTTTTTCAAACCGAATGGCATTCTAATGTTCTGGTAATGTCCTCCAGGAGTAGAGAAAGCAGTTTTTGGATGATCCTCTAGAGCCACCTTTAACTGATGATAACCACTTGTCAACTCCAAGGTAGAAAAGTACTGGCACTGTCCTAAGTTATCCAAAATCTCCCATATGTTTGGAATGGGGTATGCGTCCGTTACTGTCTTATTAATGAGTTATCGGTAGTCACAACAGAACCTGTATTTCTTACTTCCATCCGCAGATTTTTTAGGCATCACGACAACGCCTACTCCCCAGCAACTATTACTATGGTCTATAATACCGCCCGCAAGCTGCTGATCAATGCAATCCTCTACAATCCGCTGCAAATATCTTGGCTTACGGTAAACCGGTGTTTCATTCCCTGTTGGTATCCTATGTTGAACTAATGGAGATGCTGGTAACGGCCCTTGTGGAAAAAACTAATCCTTAAGCTCCCACAGTTATTTTTCCATCTGCTCCCTTTCTTCGTCTTTCGAATGCTTAATTTTGTCACGCAATGCAGTTGTATTCTCAGTTAGTCGTTGATCGCTTCACCTACCTCTCCAACACAAGTCTTCATCATCTGCGCTACTTTTTTCCAATAAAATCCGCACCGCTTCTGGTTCTGACACACGGTACGACATTGACTCTGCCATTGTGTTGCTTTCGTTCTCAGTTAGTCGTTTTGCTTGGGGACTAAGTACAATAATAATCTGACTTCATACAACTCCGTATCATCATACTCAGTAATACCACAAACCAATACTAAGTAATCAAATGCCACGAAAAACAACATCTTACGGTCCCAAATACACTAACCCTTATTCTGACAAAATAAATAATATGCATACGCAAAACATCTGAAATGTGGCTTCGGGTTCAAAACACCAACAAGAAACAAAACGTCCAACACTCAAAAGAACAATTTTGACAGCACTCACCACATTATGTGACTGTACTGCAGGCGGTGGGTGCGAAACTCGTACTGGACACACGATGTCCGCCATTCTGACAAAAAATGTAGTGGGTGGATGCCTGAACGTGGCGTGTTAAAAGTCGTCCGAGCTATTCAAATGATTTATTCCTTTCCATTACAGAGCTTCGTTCACCTAGGTCTGCGTCACAGGGCCCGCATTGCTGAGGGCAGTACCCAGCGCCCTGTGCAACGCAACGCTGTGTTGTGCCGGCCTTGTTCGCCCGCTGTAGAGTTCCGATTACGTCAGGATGGGCTGCGCCAGCAGCTGACAACAGCGGCCACCATCCCCGTTGACTCCGCGCTGCTCCGCCAGGAGCCGTGGGCCGGCAGTGCTGCTGCTTCTTCCTCGGCTGGCATAGGGAACACAGTGGCAATGACCGTCTCCGTTTCGGCGTCCAAACCTGTGGCCCTCGCCTTGTAAGTCTCCGGCGTGTGTCGGGAGGCGAGACGACCGCCCGCGGTAGCGACCCAAAGAGTGACCCGTCCTGGCTGGCTGCGGACCCAGCGTCGGCCTCAGAGGGTCGAACCAACGACCCGCCATGGACGGGACGCTTTCGCCCAATCTGTTGCTGTGTGTAGCCCGGCATTGTGACACGGGCCACCGTCCAGGAGAGCTGCCACACTTGAACGCCCTGAGTTGGGTTAAGAGGGTCGAACCAACAACCCACTGTGTACTGGGACGCTGTCGCCTCATCTGTTGCCATGTGTGGCCCGGCGGTGTGACACGTGGCGCCGTTCAGGAGAGCTGTCCACTTCAATGAATCTCGTTACAAAATGACACCTATTTATACTCGTCTGCGTGTCCCTGTTTCGCTAACGCATCGCTCTGCGTCCCGTATCCCCAAACCCTGGTTGCGCCAGTGGGCCCCCTCTGCTTATAGCTTGCGACATGCAAACCGCAGCGTTTAATCTTTTCAGCGAGTCGATGGCCCCTGCGGCCTCCATTCCACTTCGCAACCGGTGGTCAGCCTAACTCACTGCAACCCGGCTCGCACCTGGCTGTATCTTGTGCACAGAATATGGCACAAAACTAATTTTCCCTATCCTAAACGGTGATGCTGCTACTGCATTTTCGAAAAAATCCTCTTCTCGGATCGCTGAGATTGAGTTGTCTGTATTTTACGTCGTAGTGTCTCTACTATAGTTGATTCATATTCATTGGTTATCGGTATTTGCTGCAGTATATTAATTTCTTTCTGTCTTTGATCTTGTGTTAGTGGTATCCTGTTCAATCTATTTAACACGGAAAAGAAGAAAGCTCTTTTAAATCTGTTATGGTGGCATGATCTGGCATGAATAATAGCATATGTTGTGGTAGGCTCTCTATAAATACTAAACATATGTTGTCCGTTACCAATGGAAATCGTAAGGTTCAACTTATTTTGTTGTTCATGTTCGACTGTAAAACTAAGTTTGGGGTGAGTGTCATTCAGCATGCCCGTCAGATTATTTGTTTATTTCATCCATCGTGTCCTCAAATAATATTAAAATATCATCGAGACTTCGTTTGTAGTATATGACTTTCTTGTAAATTTGTGGGTGGTCTCTAAAAATTCTGACTTTCTTATTATTGACAAATATGTGGGTGGTCCAGCTACCAAGTTGCCCATAGCTAAGCAATCGTTTTGTTGATATATATGATTGTTAAAGTAAAAGTAATTGTAACCTAATGTAACCTCAAGGAGGTCAATTAATTTGGCTATTTCGCTATGGTTAAACATGTTGTGGAGCAACAAATTTTCTCAAATTATTTCGATTGTTTCCGTCACCGGGATGTTGGAGTACAAGTTTTTAATATCTAATGTAGCAAATCTAGCATTTATTGCTATTGCAATATTATGTATACTTGTTGCTGCATCATAACTATTTTTGACAGAAAAGTTTTCTTCATATATATAAAATTGTTTTAAGATCATATTCAGTTTTTTCTTAAGGTTATACGACTGGCATCCTATATTGTTGACTATAGGGTGTATAGGCCAACATTGCTTTTGTAAGTTAATTTGGGCTCTAAGCCTAGGTAATTGTGGGTTCATTACTTTAAGACAAACCTTATCTTTAGGAGGAAATAAATATTCATATATAATTTGTTTTTACATTTCATAAATGCCAGTGTGATGTAGCATGACATTGGTAAAATTGGTTCTGCCATCGGGTACAAAACAACAATGCCTTTTCAGTTATAGCTTGTTGCAGTCGAACATACAATGATTGTGTTTTTTCCGACATGTGAGCAAACGGCCTGAAAGGCTTTACTCATAATGTTATTTCATGTACCTGAGATGTTTGTAATACACTCACGCATGACAGTTTACTTAGAGACTGTGATTGTAGCGCAAGTGACGCTCTCAAAACATCTAATATTGTCCATCAAACTGAAAGAAATCAGTTAACATAGTTTCCTTTTCTTCAGTGATTAAATTCTCGCTTTTTCTTTACTCTGGTGACAGTTTTGAAATAACGAGGACGTTCTGTTGTAAACGATAATTTCCGCAGCAAAATACTGTATTGGAAGTTTATTTGATCTTATGGAGTGTGGTCTTGTATGAGAGATCTGAGATAAGTTATACTTCTGTCAGCAATATCTCTATAGCGCACCCACCCCTGCAATTGGAACGTCTGTAGCCAGTTGCAGTGTGTAGTTTCTTTTATTGACTCCATTGGATGCCATGAATAATGGGAGGCAAGGGGAGAGGGAGATTGCATCGTGTAGTCGAACATAGAAAATTATACCGTTGACGCTCATGAAACTAAAGGAAAATGGACTTATAGTACTTTCGTGAAAAAAGGACATAATTATCGCCGTAACTGTGCATTTAAAAAAAATGGATGCTAGATTATAAGAGATGCGTTAACGTTAAGTACAACTGTTAAATGAAATGTCTTCCCTCTCAGAATTGCGTGTCCCAGGGGCAGCAATCAAAATGGCTCTGAGCACTATGGGACTCAACTGCTGTGGTCATCAGTCCCCTAGAACTTAGAACTACTTAAACCTAACTAACCTAAGGACATCACACACATCCATGCCCGAGGCAGGATTCGAACCTGCGACCGTAGCAGTCGCATGGTTCCGGACTGCGCGCCTAGAACCACGAGACCACCGCGGCCGGCAGGCAGCAATCGATCGCTTCAGTGACAGTGCGGTGAAACAGCAGGTTTTGGCAAACAGCTCACGGCAGGGGTAGCTGTCATTTATCTCTCTTTGTTACGTGGACCGCTGGCGTCGCGGCCTATTGTGTAAGTCGGCTTCAACAGTGCTATCAGCATCGAACGCATCCACCGCTGGCCACAGCCGGCCACACCTGCCTGCTGGGGCGGATTGTGTGGTGTGTGGTTGGCGGCAGGGCAGATGCCTGTTTCCCCAACCTGTTTGAAAAAGCGAGCTCGAGATTTCTTTGGAACTTTGTTGTTGTTCCAGGACGGGTGGGGGGAGGGAGACCATATTTCTGAGAAATGCGTTTAATAGCGCGCTGGAAGCGTCCTGTTCTTGTCTTTTATTTATCTGTAACTGATTTTCGCAGACCTGAGATAGTATATCACTGGCAGTAGAAGTATTTCTTTCCCTACCCACAACCAGGAAGGCGAGAGATGAGGGGTGGTAAAGGTGAGGTAAGACTGGATCTGAGCTCGTTAGTTCACGACCGCACATCGAGGCAAACACATGTGCAGCTGCCGCCCCTCTCTCCTGGTGAAATCCTTTGGGGTCGGTTTTTGTAATAGTTGGGTCATTACAATGATTTTTCACATTCCCAGTAAATGTGTTTCATTATAAGCTATTGTTTTCGACTGCTGGTTTTTCTTTCTCTGTAATTTCGATGTGTAATTAGCATAGTGAAGCATTTTCCCACAGTTGTGGTATCGTGTAAGGGCCTTCCTGAATTTCGAGTACAAGGTGTGCAGAGTGACTGTCGAGCAATGCAGTGGGAGGCGTCTGTAGCGAACTCCTACTTCACACAGTGATAGACACAATCCTTTGCCGTATGATTAAAAGTAATATACTTATTAGACCCCTCCTCTCTGTACAACACTTACACCTAGTCAGCTGAACATATCTCCCCCCCCCCCCCCCCAAAAAAAAAGAGTTTCAAATGGCTCTGAGCACTACGAGACTTAACTTCTGACGCCACCAGTCCCCTAGAACTTAGCTAACCTACGGACATCACACACAACCATGCCCGAGACAGGATTCGAACCTGCGCCGACCGTAGCGAGCGGTCGCGCGGCTACGAACTGTAGCGCCTAGAACCGCTCGGCCACCTCGACCGACTTCTCCAAAAAATAAAGACAGTGCCGTGTAGAGTTAGAGAACGTCTTCCACTAGTTTCGAGTGATATTGTGAATTTTTCTGACACTAGGATATCACCAGTTGTATAACTGGGGATTTCTGCCCAGCAGAACCAGGTTTGTAGTCCCGGGAAAGGCACTGCCATTTTGAAAATCCCATACATTCACGGGTGGGGGGGGGGGGGGGATGGTAGGGTGTGACGTCAGCCCAGCTTTGAGGAAACGAAATTCCCAAAATTTCTTTAATTCTCAGCAATTTTTTGAATTTCTGACGAAAAATTCTGCCAAAATTTGAAATTCCCCGGCAATTGGACAGAGAGGGAAGGGGTAGGGTCTCGGATGCATTTGCCGACTGGCCGGCGCTTTGAAACACATGGACACCCATTTGTGCCACCTCGTGTCATGGTTTCATATATTCTGCACAAGTCACTTGTTTATAAAGTAGCACATGACTACTGAGCCCTATAGACCAGCAGCACTTACCTTTCTGCCACTTGGCATGTCACACCTTTCATGCGATATGCCCTGAAACAGAAAGTTTAACACTGTCTTCTGGGCTCTGCATTGCTATGGCTGAAACCTCCCCTTAGAAAAATTACTGTGCTGATAAACCCCTTACGTTATTTGATTTTCAAACAGCTGAGCAAAACTGAACGTACTCATACATTCCTCTTTTTAATTATTCTGATCATCACTAAACTGATACACAATATTTTTAGAACAACGCAATCTGACTTTCAATAATCCCTACAAAAGACAAACCGTGACTAACAATAACCTACACCTTTCATGAATCACGTACCTCACAAAAATCTTTGTTACTCGAACTACTGCAATACAGCGAGCGCCAATACTGCCAGCTACATAAAGGATGCTAACTACTGAAGGCGCTAACTTCTGATAAGTATAGTTAGCAAAAGAAACATTTTGGTCGAGAACAAACAATGTATTTACCTTAATAGTGTTCAAAAGATATATATATATATATATATATATATATATATATATATATATATATATATATATATATATACGAGGGCTGTCCAGAAAGTAAGTTACGATTGATCGCGAAATGGAAATCACAGTGAAAATCAGAAATGTTTCATTTGTAATAGTTAGCTACACCTTTCAGCTACTTCTCTACGTAGTCGCCGTTCTGACTCAGACATTCGCCGTAGCGTTGTACCAATTTTCCAATACCCTCAATCATAGATGACATAAAAAGCTAAACAGTGCTTTCCGCCAATTCTCTACGCTGGCCTAAAGCTCATTGTCTGTGGCAAAATGTTGTCTTCCTAGCCAGCGGTTCGTTTGAGCAGAGATGAAACTCAGTGGGAGACAGTTACGGGCTGCATTGTGGGTAACCAAACATTTCCAACTGAACCTATGCAGGAGAATCTTCATTGCCACCGCAGAATGAGGCTGAGAATTGTCTTGAAGAAAACATAGCTTCAGGAGAAAATTCTCACCAGGCCCTTGTACTTGACAGGAGACGCTACTTTCTATAATATCTTTACGTGCTCACTAAGAGCTCAGGAATGAAAAGAGTGACATAATTCTACCTAAAGTCATACTAGAGACATTGCCCAACACATGTTTGCAAACCTTTATATGATTTTCATACTCGTTTCCATTTCGCGACCGACCGTAACTTACTTTCTGGACAGGCCTCGTTTACATATTTATATATGACACCCAGTCCTACAAATTTACTCTTTCTGATGGACACACGTCCAGATCGTCCGCTCTCAAAATTCTGCCATCTCTCTCCCCACATCCACCACTGCTGGCGGCTCACCTCCAACTGCGCAACGCTACCCGCCGTTCACATCCAACTGCCCAGCACTACAATAGCGAATGTTCCAAGAATGCAAACCAGACACAGACTGCACACAGCAGAGTCAGTGATTTTCATACAGAACTACGTGGCGTTAAGAACATAAAAACCTTAACAGCCTACTTACATGGTTTAGACACCAGGGTGGACGTTGGCCGTGTATCGGTGTCTCAGAGTGCTGTTTGGTGAAAACTGTGTGAGTCTGCTGCCGACTGTATGCTTTAGCAGCGCAATTCGTCCATTTTCCTCTCACGGTTCCAGTATTCAAGTATATTTTCAAGTAATTTTTATTCAGAAATGAGTCTCGTTCTGTGAACTTACCTGTTTGCAATGAAATTTCGGTATTTCTTTGCGACGTGTTCGAATCCACATGACTGGAATTATCCATTTATAATGAGTTCATCTGTGAATATAGGCGGCTAGAAATACGTCCTATTATAAGGAACAGAAAATCTTTTATACCTTTCGTTCTGGTATTCACAACTGAATACGAGACTGAAAATTCTGTACTTCACTTGTAGTGGTGATACTTGACAATTTCGAAAATTATATCATTCATTTCTCAGACTTCTCTTCACACGAGTGTTACCCATTCATATTGATACTGTAAGTACGCTGTTTAAGTTTTTATGTTGGTAACGCCACGTAGTGCTCTATATGAAAATCACTGACTGTGCTGTGTGAAGGCTGTGGTTGTTTTGTATTGTTGGAGTAACATTCGCCGCTGCAGTTTTGGGCAGTTGGCTGTTAACAGCGCGTAGCGTTGCGTAGTTGGAGGTGAGTCGCCAGCAGTGGTGGATGTGGGGAGAAAAATGGCCAAGTTTTGATAGCGGATGATCTGGACGTGTGTCCATCAGAGACAGTAAATTTGTAAGACTGGATGTCATGACCTTTATATATATACATCACTATTAAGGTAAATACATTGTTTGTTCTCTATCAAAATCTTTCATTTGCTAACTATGCCTATCAGTAGTTGGTGCCTTCAGTAGTTAGAATCCTTTATTTAGGTGGTAGTAGTGGCGCTTGCTGTTTTGCAGTAGTTCGAGTAATGAAGATTTTTGTGGGGTAAGTGATTTGTGAAAGGTATAGGTTTATCTTAAGCAGGGCCATTCTTTTGTAGGGTTTATTGAAAGTCAGACTGCGTTGCGCTAAAAATATTGTGCGTTAGTTTAGTGTTGATCAGAATAGGTAAAGAGCGAAATGTCTCAGTACGTTCCGTTCTGCTCAGCTGTTCGAAAATCAAATAATGTAAGAGGTTTATCAGCACAGTAATTCATTAAGTTTTCTAAGGGGACGTTTCAATACTATATCAACTCGTTCAGCTAGTTCACTTTCCTATGTGATTTGTTTTGATAGAAAAGAACGTATTCTCTTTTAAATGCATGCAACAACCATCTTTGCTAGCATTTCTCAGAAATCAGGTAAGGACACCTGGTCGCAGGTTCTGAGATGCACCTTAAAATGATAGTCTTATTTTTCTTTGGTGACGTAACCTTTTCTGAATAGTTTTGCCCGTTATCTGAAATAGATATAGGCCTATCTAAATTTTAGGAACAATTCCTTCACTGTTTGAATTTATTAAGGTCGCAACGGATAACGCTATGATATTCTATGGGGCAATCACAGAAAGCTACATACCTTTAGCTAATCTTGTGCCAAGCACTTTGGATTTTAAGAGCGTAATCATCAATACTACAAATGTGACGCTATTTTCAGCTGTATTGAAAATACATGTAACGATCACAGAAATAGCTTCAAATGATAATATATTTATTTTTGATCAATATTTCTCATTTTAACAGTATTCTTTTTGTATTTGATAGATGGACAAAACATTCCTGGTACATTTATATACGATACTATGGCTTTATCATACCAGAATAACAAGCCACATTGGCCTTAACCTGTAGAGTCCTGTGGGGTGGGAAATACTGAGGAGCACGTGATCACTGCTCTCAAGTTTCTAACACAGTCATTCACATGCACTAAATCGACAGGCAAACAAAATGTCTACAGCATTTATTAGTGGGAAGAATTGTATTCACCACGTGGCTGGCATCGAGCAGGATTTTGGTGGCTGAATCTCTTTGCGTGAAGGACTTGGAATCAAATCGATTCATCTTGCCGAATATACGCTGGGTACCGTTTTATTGATAATTTAAAATATTACGCTTTCAGAACAACCCCATCTGTAACCGTCGCGCGGAGCTCTCTCCGAACCACCTGAGGTAGTGGGGGAGGCCCATGACCAACCTCTGTTAGGAAAAGGTTTTGCTTTACTCATCTTTGGCCAAGCACTCCTGTTCCTGCTCTCTGCCTTCCACCGACACCGTTTAGGTTGGTAGAAGATTAAGAAACCCACCACTTCTCTAGTTCGTGTGCTACTGTATTCAAATCGTTCACACCTAACCACACACTTTCAGGAAGGGTGAAAGATGGAAATCAGGACACAGGACGTGCACATAAGAATGAAAATGAAATGTGTAGACCCGTATTGCTTCTACAGGGATGCGGTTGTTGCGGCTGAGATTAACTCGAACCAAGTTTTCTCCAAAGTGACAAATTTTTTCCAATGACGATGATACTTGATTGCAAATGTTTATCTCCACAGTTTTTCAGTTCCCCACAAACTACATCATGCAGTACCACTCATTAAATGTAAGTTCCTGTAAAGGGTAACTGAACTGTTCAATCCTGCAACTTACTGATACACTGTTTTATTGGACAAAGTGACATTATAACTAGTCAAGACTTTGTAAGCTCTCATTGTCGAGTCAGTCCACCAGAACGCTAAACAGAGCCAGACAGCTGAACTGGGATATCCAAGCATCCACAATCAAGACGTTGTGCTCAATGGAAAAGTCTCTTAGTGTAGTACCTATCCAAGACCACAAGCAACAGCATGTTTCCTTGATCAGTCCACGACATTTTAGTACCTGCTTGATGATTACATCCCATCTTTCATGGTCATTGACTGTCTATGTATACTAATCTTACTGATATACTTACCGCAAGCCATATTTGATGGTATCATTGAGGTGTTGGGGCGCCTTTTAGTGTGGGATGTGGTGTCTCTCACGTGTCAATGACGATGTTGTGTCGGAGTTTGATCTGTCGTCAAACCGGCGTACAGGAATCATGCTCCATTTCTGACAATTCATCACGGACTGTAAACAATGGCAAAGTCCACAACAGACACGTCACTGGCGGCTGCCCATTATTTTTGAACGGAGCATCACGGACGTAGTTGTGGCGGACATTCACTTGTTATGACATTAAAGTAATCTGCAATACTTGCCACAAACACAACGTTCATTCAGAAACTTACAACGGCTGAAGTTTCATTTCCGTCCTACCGTTCGTAATCTCTATCTAAATTTTAGCATCACGTGCCATGTGTACAGTGTCTACTCAAAGAAAGGTTTTGAACACACTGCACGGCCCAGTGCCAGGGGAGCACTACGAGAATACAACTGTAGAATCAAAGTGGAGCGGAATAGATCACTACGATATAGCAGTGCCTGTGCTGTTCAGAAGTACGATGAAGTTTTCTTTCGGTCACGCATGCAAGTCTGAATGAACAGGCACTATTGCGACTACAGTAGTTGTGAAATGCTTGAAACGAATTCGCAGTTGCGAATATGAAAAACCATCAACTGCGTAATGAAATGACGCGAGTATAATTTGTGCAGACTGTGACTCGAACCCAGATTTCCCCTTAATCACGAGCATTCGCCTTACCATTAGGCTGTCTGAGCAATCTTCGCGTCAGATCCAAACTTCCACATGTCACCGAGGATGTGTCTACGAATAGCACTTTCACGTCCATTACATAAACTACTGGCCATTAAAATTGCTACACCAAAAGAAATGCAGATGATAAACAGGTGTTCATTGGACAAATATATTGTACTAGAACTGACATGTGATTACATTTTCACACAATTTGGGTGCATAGGTTCAGAGAAATCAGTACCCAGAACAACCACATCTGGCCGTTTTAACGGCTTTGATACGCCTGGGCATTGAGTCAAACATAGCTTGGATGGCGTGTACAGACACAGCTGCCCATGCAGCCTCAACACGATACCGCAGTTCATCAGCAGTAGTGACTGGCGTATTGTGATGAGCCCGTGGCTCGGCCACCATTGACCAGACGTTTTCAGTTGGTGAGAGATCTGGAGAATCTGTTTGTCAGGGCAGCAGTCGAACATTTTCTGTATCCAGAAAGGCCTGTACAGGACCTGCAACATGCGGTCGTGCATTACCCTGCTGAAATGTAGGGTTTCGCAGGGTCCGACTGAAGGGTAGTGTCGCGGGTGGTAACACATCTGATATGTAACGTCCACTGCTCAAAGTGCCGTCAATGCGAACAAGAGGTGACCGAGACGTGTAACCAGTAGCACCCCATGCCATCACGCCGCGTGATGCGCCAGTATGATGATAACGAATACACACTTCCAATGTGCGTTCACCGCGATTTCGCCAAACGTGGATGCGAAATTCATGATGCTATAAACAGAACCTGGATTTATCCGAAAAAATGACGTTTTGCCATTCGTGCACCCAGGTTCGTCGTTGAGTACACCATTGCAGGCGCTCCTGTCTATGATGCAACGTCAAGGGTAACCGATGCCATTGTCTCCGAGCTGATGCTCCATGCTGTTGGAAACGTCGTCGAACTGTTCGTGCTGATGGTTGTTGTCTTGAAAACGTCCCCATCTGTTGACTCAGGGATCGAGACGTGGCTGCACGATCCGTTACTGCCATGCGGGTAAGATGACTGTCATCTCGATTGCTAGTGATACGAGGCGCTCCGTATTACCCTCCTGAATCCACCGATTCCATATTCTGCTAACAGTCATTGTATCTCGATCTACGCGAGCAGAAATGTCACGATACGATAAACCGCAATCGCGATAGGCTGCAATCCGACCTTTATCAAAGTCGGAAACGTGATGGTACGCATTTCTCCTCCTTACACGAGGCATCACAACAACGTTTCACCAGGCAACGCCGGTCAACTGCTGTTTGTGTACGGGAAATTGGGAAATCGGTTGGAAACTTTCCTCATGTCAGCTCGTTGTAGGTGTTGCCACCGGCGCCAACTTTGTGTGAATGCTCTGAAAAGCTAATCATTTGCGTATCACAGCATCATCTTCCTGTCGGTTAGAATTCGCGTCTGTAGCACGTCATCTTCGTGGTGTAGCAATTTTAATGGCTAGTAGTGTATATCTGCGTAAGGAGATACATTTTAATTGAAAGTCACTTTGCCCAATGTCGGTGTATAAATACAATATTGCTGTACCTGTGCTGTTCGGAAGTACTATGCAATGCTGTTTTGGACTTTCGGACTTACAGTGCGATTGTCTCTCCAGTGGGGAAATGTTCACAAAATGGATGTACGAGTGCAGGTTGTAGCCATGTGGTTGACAACATATGCAAGTTAGCGCCTGCCTTTAAAGTGCGCTCTGACAGTGTGTTAACGGCGACTGCTCGTGATAAGCGGAAAACCCGGATTACAGTCCCAGTGTGGGGCAAATTTTCTTTGTTCTCATCCCATTACACGCCTACTGATCGCCCATATTCACAGCTGAGAATATATTTCATGTAAAGAGAGATCATTTCTTCATGATTAAGTGTTTTTCGATATCCATGTCACTGAATGGTACTGCGGTAATATTTTAATACTTTATCCTGCGTATTAATGAACATTGGACTTTCAGAGCCATACCACCTGGAATCAAATACTGAACAACTCTACATTCATTCAATGAGTAAGGCATCTCCCAGCGGAAACCGTAACCTCGACTGCCTCCTCAAGAAGGCATGACTAATGCACCTTCATATTACACAATATAACAATTGCATTATGATATACGTAAATGCATTACATGCATACACTGCCCAGCGAGATCAGCAATCGTGCTGTAAAGCTGTACACATACACCAAGAAAAAATCCTTTCTAATTAGGCGATTTAAGAGAAGTTGAGCAATTCCCAAGGTAACAAATACATGACTTACTACTTTACAGTTATTGATTAAAGAAATGGTGTAAGTATTTATACAGGTGTCATGGAATATTTCAAATACAGAAGAGTAATTTGCCGCTAAGTTGATATTACCATTTACACTCCACGTTAGAGCAAAGTACACATCGTATGTTTGAAAAGTAAAGTTAATATTCCATTTTGACACCGAATAAACCGGTGTTCCGAAATACGATAGCTGTATATAATTCTGTTTCATCGGAAACACAAATATTTCCTAACAATAAATATAGATGAAGTGTACACATGTCTGCTAATACTAGCTGACGTCAGACGTCTGCAAATATTTTGCGCCGATAAATAGTAACGAAAGCTTCCTAGTTCCAAAAGAACAGCCAGTATATTGCCTCGTCTGTGGGGATATTATTTCTAGCAATGCGTTGCACTACCACCAACTGTTTGCACTTCAGGAAAGTATTAATATTTAGTCACACTGGCCGTAGACTGATAGTACTATTTCACTAACTGCCTCTTCGGCTGCTATCATCACCGAAATGACGGGACCATTATTTAGACTTACAATGCATCATATTATTCAATTATGTCTACAATAAACAAATATGGGTGAAGAAATAAATAACTCAGTTATGCTCCTCATATCGGTAATTTATAGCTGATTGGTCATGCACATTACTACGTGTATCATTTTTACAAAATAAGGGACGTATACTGGACTGAGATTCTAATCTTCCTCTGACGCAGTTTAAAGACAGAAACCAAATGTGTTCATATCACTAACTGCCGCGAGGTGCTCAAAAATGAAACGGGGAATGTGCTATATGTGAAGTGCAAACCTGAGCTCAAACGTACACACGTTTTTGATTTGGATGTACATCACAAATCATTCATACCGCAACGCATTCACACCGTCACATGACATACAATTACACAGAAGCAGAGAATGGTAGTAAGTTTTATATTTATACAATTCTGATCAGGAAAATTTTGAACTCAATGAAGTTATGAGATTTAGTGTGTGTAGAATTACAAATGAAGCTTCAGTAATGGGCCGAGTTCGTCACTCTTCTAGTAGAAATGATTTGGTATCAACGACAGTTTCAGTTGAAGCAGCTAGCTGCCCGAGAGGATGATTTTGTTCCAATCTGCACAATACGTGTCACACAAGCTGTCCCTTTACGAATGACTCTTATTTAAATAAGGTACCCAATAGCAAAAATGTTTATAAATTTGAAATAACAGACAAACGTTATTGCTCCGTCGAGGATTACACTCTGAGGACAACCCCATTTGTGACTATTAGTAGTCGATCTCCGTGGCGTCATCTGTATCTGTCAGGTCAATAGTAGCACATAAAATGCATGAAAATGGCTGCAATTGTACAGTGTAACGTTAGACTGGTAATAGACAGTCTACTGCAAATCACTTTAGAAGAGACGAAATTTCTTGCTTTAATGGCGCTGAACTTCATTTGCAGAAACTTTTCACAAGCTTAATTTTATTCCTCGTACATTAAGTGAGACTAAACTGTAATTGTTATTAAAGTCATCACTGGAATCTTTTGAGTTTTGAGTACAGAATGAATGGAAACCACGAAATAAATGAAGTCGTGAATGTAAATAACCCATAAAAATTATGAAGATCTGACCAGAAGTAACTACTGAAGTATAGTACAAGTTCTCGTAACCGCACTCAAGAAACGTTGTCAACGTTCCAAAACGCAAGAAATATTTTCGAAATCCAGTCTGTCACTCAATACTAACAAATTTGCGAGTGCAGAGGGCAAACACACATAAAAGTGTATTCCACTAAAGAGATGTTGTAGAACCGTTGCACAAACTGACGCAACCCATACCTCGATAGTGGTCCCACAGTAAAGGTGTAGCACCAGCGTTACGTTGCCAAGGGATGGACTTACGCTTGCGATCATTTGTTACGTGAAATCTACATAGAATCAAAATTTTCCAAAACGAAAATTAAATGTGCACTGTCGCACCCTGTTAAGCTGATCAAAACGAGCTGTTGCAGCAGGTTCTGCACTTAACCGTTCGTTCAGAATTAACAATAAACAGAACACCCTGACGGCATACTCTCATTAAACAATTTACTATGCCTAAAATCTATAATTTATGTAGTGAAAGAATCGTATATCCTCATGCAAACTCAACAGATCTCTCCGCAGGTGATATTAGTTTTATCATAGCTGCAATACAATTTGAATTACGGAGGATTTTGATGATGAATATGTTAAGCTACGGGAATTATCACAGTAAATGACAAAGGGTGTACGTTATAAATAATGAAACTGGTGTGTCTGAAAATACTGTATAGATATCATGTGTAGCTGTCTTAAATACTGAATCAGTTCGATTTTGCATTGGATATGCATATATTCGTCATTTGTGGTTGAGTTGCTGACGAATAATGTGTGTGTATTCCATATGTGCCGCGACGAACTGTTTATAACGAAACTTTGAACACTGCTGTAACATAATTTATGAAATTGTTATTAATTTATAACAATTTATCTGGTACATTCCCATTCAACTAAATGTACCTATAGTTATCTGCATGTGACTCACATATATTTTAGCAACTTCACTATATCCTCAAAAAGTTTGCCAAGTCTTTCCGCAAGGTCTGTTCCAGTATATTTTCCCATTTCCTTGTATTTATTAATTTTATTGCGACTGTGCACTCCACATACTGTATGGTTTTTGTATTATGCACATCTTCACGTTAAGGATATTCTTCACACCACTAAATTTAGCTTATTGACAGGGTGATTATAATTAAATTTAAACTTTTATACCACTGTAAAAATAACACCACTACACAGAATGACATCAATTTGCTACGGAATATTACGGGAGAAGGGGGAAAAAGTGTGCAAGAAGAAAAATAAATAGTTACAAAATGTAGCAATAGACAGCGCTGTAAGCAACATAATTAAATAGTGGTCGACTACAAATGACAAATGAATCATACAACAGTGTCTAAGGTGTACGCTGGACGTTAAACAAAGTGTACTACTCAGTGTGCATAAGTGTAGAGGTGTGATACTGTTTGTTACGGCCGGCCGGGGTGGCGGAGCGCTTCTAGGCGCTACAGTCTGGAACCGCGCGATCGCTACGGCGCAGATTCGAATCCTGCCTCGGGCAAGGATGTGTGTGATGTCCTTAGGTTAGTTAGGTTTAAGCAGTTCTACGTTCTAGGGGACTGGTGACCTTAGAAGTTAAGTCCTATAGTGCTCAGAGGCATTTGAACCACTTGTTACGTAAGGCCATCCACCGCGGCCTGGTCACATCACATCGGATGGGAAATATCTCTTGAGGCAAAAATCGCATAAAAAGGATCACTCACAACGGTTTTTAATTGTCCTGAGGCCAGAAATCGATTAGTAGCATCACTTACCTCAGTTTTTAATTGTCCTGCGGTCAAAAACCGCATAAAAAGCACCATTCAAAAACAAATCGAATTATTAATTTCCGTATAACTGGTGCAAAACATATTCAATATGCTGTCCACCGTTTGTGCAGCAAGTTGAAATCAAGAAAAAGAATTTCCCACAACTGATCGAAGTGTTTCCGGGGTCAGGTTGATAATGTGTTGCAAAATGCGTGCCTTCAATGCTGTTAAGGTAGCAATCGTAACACTGAACAAAACATCTTTCAGATAGCCCCACAGCCGGAAGTCACACGGATTAAGATCAGGCGATCGGGACTTCTTGGCTGTAAGGGAAATGGCGGGCGATAATTCTATCATTTCCGAAACGGCGCTTCATCAGCTGCGGAGGTGCGCCATCTCGCATAAAAATGATCCCATCCACGCATCCACGCTGTTGGAGAGCTGGAATGACGTGGTCGCGCCAAAGATACTCATAGCGCTTTACCAGTGACAGGATAAGTAACAGGACCGGAAGCTCGTATGACAAATGATGCCGCAAACCTGCACCAGACAGCGACATTTCCATGATGAAGTGGTATTGTTTCATTTGCGTGTGGATTTTCCTTTGCCCATCTTCGACAATTCTGTGTATCGACATATCCTGTCACTTGGAAGTGGGCTTCGGCTGATTCCACCTGATTAGAGTGTTTGCAAGTATCAAAATATGTGACCCCAATGGCCATTTCGGTCACATATTTTGATACTTGCAAACACTCTAATCACAATAATTATGAAAAATCCGTCTCGATTGCACAAACTACCTGTTGTTTACCTAGGTTTCAGCGTGGTTAACCACGCCCTCTTCTGAACAAATATAAAACAGCTTGCCTAAATAGGCATTGTCAAAGGCTAAAATCAACATCTACAGCGGCAATACTCTATAAAAAATTTTACGATTGTTTCGAAAGATAAGTAATATTATTAATTAGGTACATATGTACCGTATAACTGTAAAAATTTTTTGTGGGGTCTTGCCGCCGTAGGTGTTGATTTTAGCCTTTGACGATGCCTAATTAGACAAGCTCTTTTATATTTGTTCCGAAGAAGGCGTGGTTACCCACGCTGAAACCAGGTAGTTTGTGCAATCGAGGCGGATTTTTCAAAATTATTTCGATACTTTCGGTTGCTGACGAGCTGCAATGCTGAAAGTTCTTACACTAATCAGAACTTATAGGCTATGTTTCTTTGGTCTAGAATCATGAAAGTTAGCAAGAGGTAAGGTTTCAAAGAATAACGAAATGAAAAAATCCTAAAACGGTAAATTTGTAGGTATATCACCGAAACAAAAAAGAAAATGTTTGTAATTTGTTATTAGACTGTCTGTCCGTCCTTCCGTCTGTTAAGACCCGTTTTTTAAGAACGGTTAGGTGTATTGAGTTGAAATATATGTCACATACGAAGATCTATGGTCCCATGGCGGTATAATAAACGTTAGCGCCTACAACAATGCAATCAAAAGGTACTTCCATTTACATGACATATTTTGACAGGAAGCCTCGGCCATCAAAATGTATAGGGTACTTCCCGGTGATATACCGTGATGAAATTTGGCAAAAAGTAAGCTTTCACAGTACAAGTAAAGCAAAAAATCCGAAAATGGTTAATTACTAATTATATGAGGTGAAAAAACGTTTCTTTTGCCATTTCTTATTCACGTGTCCACATTGAAATTAAAACAATCAGTAATTCTGCATTCAGGCCGGTGAAGTGGCAATGGTAAAAGTCAGCTATCACGCAAGAAATGGCTTTGTTGCTCATATGACGCGTTTCGGAATTAATCCACCATCGGACATGCAGCAGTGATTACTGCATGTAGATATGGCATTTCAAGTTGTATATGAAACAAACATTCGTAGACAGAATAGGCCTGTCTGATGACGCCATAAATGAAGGAACGGAACTCTATATGGAATATATAGACGACAGAGTCAGAATTTGAAAGAGCTTCGGAAAACTTGATATCAAATAAGGCGGAAGTCATATATCACGTTCCTTCAGACTTTCTAAAATCATTTGGGGAAGTGTTAAGCAAACGACTACTCAATCGAATTTATAGAACGCTTTAGTCCAGACACAAATGATTAGACTTTCAGAAAAGTGTTACCCATGGTTTCCGATGACACCGGGTATGTCCTAATGAAAAGAAGACCTTCGATGCACCGGCGTTGTATGTAATCCCAGTATATGAATGTGTTGCTGAGAGATGGCGAGGTCGTATTCCCAGTTGTAGAAGCAGACGTAATAGCTTTGCAGCAGTTTTGTCACTTCTGGAGAGTTGTTTCTGCAGCTCGTTGCGTGATGGATTCCGATCAGCACAAGGTGTGGGTACCAATTCCTTGGCGCAGAAAGAGAACACGCTTCAGAAATTTATCACAGGATGAAGGAGGTGTGCAGAGAGCTGTGTCTCGCACTATGCACAGTAAGCTGGTGGTGTCAGTGCTATTTGATAAAAACAAAATAAAATAAATATTTCTCGCTTGCCTTTATCGAAAAGTTATGAACTATTAAACCAACACAATCTCTTACCTCTATAACACATCTGTCTCTTTCAGATGTCTTAATGCAAAGGCAACCAAGCAGCACACTCTCCTTTTCCTTTCGTTTCTCTGGCCAAGTCAAAGACTCTCTCCAGAAAATCTGTTGCACTATACTGTGAGTGGTGTACTGATGGGATACGTGGAGGAAAAGCTCTTCGCCAGGCAAAAAGTTTCGCAGGTTTCAAACTATGCGCGATTACGGGACACATGTGGGAACCTCTAACACAATATTGCGTATTGCTTCCGTACATACATTTGATTCCGAACAGTTACCTAGTCACCATGGATAAATTCGTCATATGCTTGTCTTCATTATCACAGTTGGATATTACTAGCACATACAATAGTGAAAATCGTGTTCAGCCAAAAAATAAGGAAACCGATGTAGTATCTTTTGCCATTTCCTGTAGTACCTCAGCAAGTAGTGTGAAGAAATCGTTTGACAGGTCATACCATGAAGGATGGAAAAACGCATTTCCTTTTATGTATTGCGACAAAGAAATGGACAAAGTGTTCTGCAGTGTGCGTAAAAAACCTTTTGATACCAGTATAGTTGACGCGAGATTTATTTCGTCATAAAATACGCCTGGAGAAATTGAAGAATCACACGAGTATGCTTCTGTCTTCATATGTTATTTCTGCAGGCAGAGATAGTTAAGTCATTCAGGATGTCATAAGAAGTTCATCCCTCGACATAAAATACTGTCGTGGTCAATGTTATGACGGTGAGAGAAATGCCAGTGGATATTTAACGGGATTACAAATTATGATTACTCAGTTATAGCAGAGAAATATATTTGTTCATTGTTCGATGCATGATTTGAATTTGATAGTACAAGATGCTATGCAAGGTATTACATATGTGCGAGATCTTCTGGTGATTCTTCGTGAATTACTATCATTTATAAGACATTCGCCAAAGAGGCTAGCAGTGATTCAATCTCAATAAGAAGACAACGAAGATGAGGTAAGAAACGTTTACAGACTGACTGTGGGACCATTTTTTTCTACGAGGTGGTGTCTCAGGGTACAATCACTAAAATTAATAGAAAGTAATTATGAAGTTCTCTTGAAATTACTGGAAGATCTGTCAGAAGAAAGAAGTTAAGGTCAGTGGGAAAGGTAGTGCATATTTTTCAAATCTATGTCAATTCGGATTTCTTATTGCCCTGAAAAGGTTAATTTCATTTCTCGCCCGGATTGAGCAACTTCATTCTTCTTTTCAGAAGAAATCATTGCCATACCGAGTAATCGAAACAATGGTTAAAATATTATCTGCAACTTCAGCTTCACAAAGGGATGTACTTTTTGAGTTGTTGAATGAAACCATTAGGAAAGCGGAGGAACATAGCATAGATGAACCAGTTTTTCGTAGCAAAAGGAAGATGCCAAAACGCCACGACGAAGGTAGCGATCCTCATACGTATCAAACGCCGGAGGAAAAGTGCAGGAAAATGTATTATGTTACAACTTGAAGCTTTTGCTATCTGTCAAATTGGGGCTGATCGAGTCTTGCTGTTCTATGGGGCAGATTTTGAGAAAGACAAGCTAACATTGCAAAGGCACATGTTTTTAGATTTGTGCTGAGTGAGGAAAGAGAAAGGGGCCAAGTTGTCAGACATCACAACACTTTAATTAGAGGAAACAGTGGTCCCATGAGTGGAATGTTCACAGAATTTGTGAAGCTGTAACTACACCTGTTACATCTTGTAGCTTAGAGCGATCGTTTGTAGTACTTAGACGACTGAAAACGTTTTCAAAGTCAACAATAAAACTAAAAATATTGAATGCTTTGGCAGTTTTGCATGTTCACAAAGAAATTACTGAAGATATTGGTATTACCGAAATTTCAAACAAATTCATATGTGCAAATTACCTAAGAAGGAAAGTGTATTATATTAAAGTTAATATGTAACGATTATTTTCTTGGTATGTAAAGTGAGTTATTTTTTAGTTCTGTTCACAAATAAATCTTTGCTGATTGTTCTTTATCCAGTAAATTAAAACTATCTAATTTATGAATCTCTTTTTTCATTTTCTTTTTCATGAATGTGTAATTTTCTTTTAGTAAAGAGTTGATCACATCGTTCCCTCTTGCAATCACTGTGTATGTGAGTTGATTAAAGTATACGGTGCCTGATACAGATTTAACTAGCATTTTGTTAGTGAATTAAAAGTTGAATCAAGATAAATAATTCAATATCTAAAAACGATTAATGTTACGAATACGCATTTTCGGGCTATTCATTAGAAGTAACTCATCTTTGTAATACAAACACACTAGCGCGACAGCCCTTGCGGGGCAGGACCTGTCGTATGGGCGGACACACGTGGGCAGTGAGTCGCTTTGATTCCAGGGTTATCCCCAATACTCCTTTCAGACTGAATATACTTCGGAAACGTACTGCCTGTGCAGGTATGCAGGTGTATAACATTAAAGCCTGCAATGCAGGCCGTCCTCCTACTTTAGAGTCCCGCAAAAAGTGAATGATTATGCTATTTTATTAAGAATTAGAATTGCAATAAAAAAGTAAAATATGTACAGATACAAACACATAAATATGTAGATGATAATCAGTAAAGTCAAACGCACAAAAACTGTCAGATCAACACGGTTTCTTAGAATCTGTCAGTGCTATATAGAGTTTAGCACAGAGTATGTGAACAATGCTTGTCATATGCGCCTCTGGTACCACTTTGATTACAGCATGTTCCTCGAACCCCACAAAAGTGTGGAACAGATTAGTTATTACAAAACTATGGCAAAAGTGAAACTGTATAAGAAAATATCACATTAACTAGAACATTATCAATTCTTGATGTTTAGGTTACCAGAGACTGCATAATCATCATTTTTCTGAATATTTAACTTTTGTCATACCTTTAATCGGCAACATTGCCAGTTATCCAATAAGACGTAATGGTGCAATAATGGGCAGTCCGCTCAGTTAGCACAACAGTTACAGAAGTTACAAGTGAGTGCTATTCTGAAGTGAAAAGTTACAACAGCAGTTATCAAGACGAAAAAGAAAATGGTAGGAAAATCGTCATAAGTATAATTAGGCCTCTTAACATCGTAGACTGTATTCAAATGATCGTGAAGATTATCAGTTGGAAATAACTGATAAACGTAAAAGGTTCTTTGCTGTACAAAATCCTTCAGCTTGTAGGGAAGTGATTGGAGATGGAAGGTCGCTAACCAAAATATTAGTGTGTCGCGAAACTGCACGTCTGAAGGCATGCATTGGACTCAGTTCGTGGTGTAAGAAAAACACAGTTGACGCCAGTATTTATTCATAACTGAGGAAGAATGAGAACGGGTGAAAATAGGTGCTTGAATTTATTCGGAATATAACGAGAACACTGCAATTCAATAATACAGCTTCAACGAAAAATTTTATTAGGCACAGAAAAAGAAATACTAAGAGCTGCAGATGAAAAGTGACTTTTTCGTTAAATGTCAGGGTTATGAAAGTTGTGCCAATATGTCAGACATATATAAAGCAATCAGTATGAGAATTCAACAAAGACAAAAGACTGCAAAATTTGTGTCTTGTGTAGCGCCCACTTTAAGTCTGGCACTTAACGATGCTACATATGGAATTCAAGATGTCAGTAAAAACGTTGTGTCTTATGTCTGTCACAGAATTAAAAGAGCGGAGGTTTTAGTATCATCTTGCACCTGAGAAAAGCTTGGCGCAACACGTTCGTCTTTTTTTATGGTAGGTATAAAGTATGCCCCCTACACCCACTATTTGTTTGCAATATGCGTTAAGGAAAAATCCTAGGCATTGCTAGGCTTAACATTGCTTAATGTGCACTAATGCACAATGAAGTGCCAAAGAAACTGGTACACCTGAATAACATCGTTTAGCGCCCCTGCAGGCACGCAAAAGTGCCGCAACACGACGTGACATGGACTCGACTAATATATGAAGTAGTGCTGGAGGGAACTGACACCACATCATGAATCCTGTAAGGTTTTCTATAAATCCTTAATAGTACGGGAAGGTGGAGATCTCTCCTCAACAGCACGCTGCAAGGCATCTCAGATGTGCCCAATAATGTTCATATCTGGGGAGTCTGGTGGCCAGCGGAAGTGTTAAAACTCAAGAAGAGTGTTCCTGGAGCCATTCTGGAGCAATTCTCGACGTACTGTGTGTGTTGCATTGTCTTCCTGAAACTGACCATGTCCATCGGAATGTACATTGGACCTGAACGGACGCTGATGATCAGACGGGATGATTACGTGTCACCTGTCAGAGTCGTATCTAGATATATCAGGGGTCCCACATCACTACAACTGCCCCACATTATTACAGAGCGTCCACCAGTTTGAACTGTCCCCTGCTGACATGCACGGTCCATGGATTCGTGAGGTTATCTTCACACCCATACACGTCCATACCCTCGATACATTTTGAAATGAGACTCGCCAGGCCAGGCAGCATGTTTCCAGATATCAGTAGTCAAATGTCGGTGTTGACGGGTCCAGGCGAGGCGTAAAGCTTTGTGTCATGCAGTCACATAGGGTACACGAGTGGCCCTTCGACTCCGGAAGCCAATATCGATGATGTTTCGTTGCATGGTTTGCACACTGACTCTTGTTGATGGCCCAGCACTGAAATCTGCAGCAATTTGACTTCTGTCACCATGAACGATACTCTTCAGTCATCGTTGATCCCGTTCTTCCAGGATCTTTCTCCGGGCGCTGCGATGTCGGATATTTGATGTTTTATTCCTGATATTCACGGTACACTCGTGAAATGGTCATACGGGAAAATCCCTTCTTCATCACAGATGCTGTGTCCCATCGCTCGTGCCGCGACTCACTTAAATCTTTATAATCTGCCATTGTAGCAGCAGTAACCGACCTAACAACTGCGCCAGACACTTCTTGTCTTATATAGGCGTTGCAAACCGGAGCGCCATATTCTGTCTGTTTACAAGTCTCTGTATTGGAATACGCATGCCTATTGCAGTTTCTGTGGCGCTTCAAATGTTTCAAATATCTCTAAGCACTATGGGACCTAACATCTAACGTCATCAGTCCCGTAGTCTTATAATTATTTAAAGCTAACTAACCTAAGGACATCACGGGCATCCATGCCCGAGGCAGGATTCAAACCTGCGACCGTAGCAGCAGCACGGTTCCAGAGTGAAGCGCCTAGAGCCTCTCGGTCACAGGGGCCGGCCTTGACGCTTCAGTGTATGTATCCATACCAGCGGAAGATGCTGCTACCAGAGCAGAAAAAAGGTGAATTTGTTCTTTTTTGAAAGACTCTGTGTGTAAAGAGGGGTACCTGCTGCGTCATTCTACCTTTCCCACAAGTTTCAAAGTTTTACGATTAATTCTGGTACTTGAATATATTCGTGCTCTTTTTATTCCAAAGTATTCCGAAGAATTCTGTCATGAGAACATATTCGTTCTGTTTTCAACGAGCAACTCTCGTCTCACTGCCACAAGATTGCACAAGTGTAACTCGCGTACTTCCATCAGTTCATCGGTGTAAGTCGCTCAGTCACGTCCACTCCCACTCATTCACCCTAACTCGTTGTGATCGTCTCTTTGTCTTTCTCTAATTGTCACTGTTTACTGTCTCACAGCGACAGTTTTCTTTGTCCTCTCCCATAACAACTTCTCTCTTCCTCACTGTCAGTTTCATAGATTTTGTCTCTCATTATTACTATCTCTCACCCACATCCACTTTCTCTGTCTCTTTATTCCTGTACCACTGACACTGTCGCTTTGCTCTATTCCTGGCACTAGTCTGACATTGTCTACTATGCTCTACAGCGAGTGTGTCCCTCTATTTCTCTCACACTGCGCCGTGTAGGATTTCGACGGTTCCCGTTTTTTATTAACCTCTCTGACTGCAATAGCTTCTCGAGCTGTTTGTCGCTTGCAGAGGGAAGGTCTGTGGGACAGCATTTAAGAGCCGTCGCGGCTAGGAGGTGCTCTCCAAGTGACGGGAAATAGAGCGGCGTGTTTGACAGCAGCTCGAGAAAACGACGTGACCTCGTGACCGACGGTATTCTTGGTCTGGTGCTAGAAGGTGTTTTTTATGTCACTGCGGGTTCGGTGGCATTGAGTATCGGCTGGGGCCTTGAAGATTGATCGTTGAAAAAGCTATCTCTGCGCAATGCACGGAACCCGATTTTTCTCGGCATTTGAATTTGAGATATTCCTGCGTCCACTGTATTGCCGGTTTGGGTTCCTACCTGTCAGAATCAAGAACAGGGTGCATGGGCATCTGTCGAATAGCATCCGCCGGATCTCTGTGACCGAGCGGTTCTAGTAGCTTGTGTCCGGAACCACGCTGTTGCTACGGTCGCACGTTCGAATCCTGCATGGATGTGTGTGATGTCCTTATGTAAGTCAGTTTTAAGTACTTCTAAATCTAGGGGACAGATGACCTCAGATGTTAAGTCCCATATTACTCAAAGCCATTTGAACCTTTTTTTTCAATAGCATCCGTTGGTTCCTCATTCTTAGCAAACTGGTCCTAACACCTACTTCATGGCAGCTCTTGGTCGAGTGGTTCTCAGCTTATACTTCTATCCCCAAGAAATTGTGGTGAGCGTGTAATTACTGTGTGTATGACTACGTTGTGTTGCGCAGTGGCTGTTCTAATTCGCCATCGTTATTATTCATCGTGACATGTAAACATCTTCATTCACGAATACTTTACATGTTACATTTCTATGCGTTGTGTTGGCAGAAGAGCCAACACCGTGTTACTAGTGGAGGCCGAAATGCACGTGTTTTAGCTCACGCAGGCTGACGTGAGGAGGGAAGAACTATACTGACGTGAGGTCTTGAACATGACAAGGAATTAAAATTCAGAAAGCGGACGTAATTAGATACTTAACTTTAATCCATTACTGATGAACGTCGCTCTTGACGGTACATGATTCACAATATTATCTGTTCAGAATACATTCATAGTAACTGAATACGGTGCCTTGCTAGGTCGTAGCAAATGACTTAGCTGAAGGCTATGCTAAACTGTCGTCTCGGCAAATGAGAGCGTATGTAGACAGCGAACAATCGTTAACAAAATCGGCTGTACTACCGGGGCGAGTGCTAGGGAGTCTCTGTAGACTAGACCTGCCGTGTGGCGGCGCTCGGTCTGCAATCACTGATAGTGGCGACACGCGGATCCGACGTATACTAACGGACCGCGGCCGATTTAAAGGCTACCACCTAGCAACTGTGGAGGTTACACCAAACTATGAATTTGTGTGACTAAACTACTGTGTTCAATGTGTTTTGACTAAGGTTGGCCTCACCTATAAATAAAATTTGTTGTTTATTTTGGAATTAGGTGCTTCATGCGCAACGTTCGCCATCTTCAAGTGTATTCACAGTGGCTATTTGTGTTGCTGATGCAAATTGTTAATTAGTGGAATTAGTGATTTGTATGTTACAGGATAGCTTGTAGTATCTGTTGTTTGTTAAGCTAAAGAGACCTGAGTACGATGTATGCCTGATCCGAGAGTATTTATCTCTCTAGCAGCGATCGCCACCCGTACTTAAGTGAAGAAAGAGTAATCGTTTAGTTCTGTAATTTCCAGTTGTATCATACATTGATCTTAATGTTGCCAGGTTCTTCAACCGAGCGAGGTGGCGTAGTGGTTAGCACAATGGACTCGCATTCGGGAGGACGACGGTTCAATCCCGTCTCCGGCCATCCTGATTTAGGTTTTCCGTGATTTCCCTAAATCATTTCAGGCAAATGCCGGGATGGTTCCTTTTAAAGGGCACGGCCGATTTCCATCCCCATCCTTCCCTAACCCGAGCTAGCGCTCCGTCTCTAATGACCTCGTTGTCGACGGGACGTTAAACAACACTAACCGAACCTAACCATCAGGTTCTTCTGCTTGTTCGAACTATCTGCAGAAAATCACGTGATAGTAGATGGCTGGTGTTAATGACCTGCTAGCTAATTTCAATATGTTTTTGAAACTGGTTTTGTGAAATATGCATGTTAACTTTATAGACTCGTAATTTGATGAGACCTCTGTGATAAGCATTTATCATTTTTTTAAATTTAATATTGTTCTCTAAAAATAGTATTTTTGATTTCGGTTAGATATATCTGAAATTTATGTAATATCTGCTTTCAGTTGTGTTGTTGAAAATTAATTTCATTGGTTTTGGGGCTAGTTGCTCAGATTGTCTTGCATCATTTTCTGTGTTTAAATAAAATGGTTTGTGCTTTTCATAAATATATTAATCCATTGGTGGCGCATTATCCTTCCACTCAACACCACCTCCGTACCGCATTGCAGACTTCCTGTGCCTCTCTATAATATAACCACTGTCTACTATCTTCCAGTATTTGTCACTTTTCCTTCTCTTTGCCTCTGCCACTGTTCCCTTCACTCCCAGTGAAAAAAGCTCGAACATGTTCGCATTCCAGACGTTTTGGGAAAAACTTTAAATCTGTTGAAAAATGTAGTATGAGTCATTTGGTACCACATTTTTCAGTCTATGTTCTTTGAACTTATTCGCCTATTTTTGATCCAATACGCACATTTTTTCACTGATTCCCACCTTTCCCTGCCACAGCCAGGCATGTCACTCACGTAGAAGGATTTTTATGGGTCAGGAAAATTTTGTTATTTTGATTATGTAAAACTGAAATACCGCAAAACTAATTTTACGCCTCAGAGCAGATCTTACGTGCACAAAAATTCTGCGTGTGCTTCAGCATGTAGCGTCTCCCTCTGTCTTATTCAAAGACTGAAAAGATTTAAATAAAAGTTGTCTCAGTATGTCACACCAAGAGAGGGTGTGAATCCTATAATCGTTTAAGTAACATCAACATTGCGATCTGACATTAACGATGAACCTGATTTAAATATCTAGATAGAAAATAAATTCCGATAAAATTCCTGATAATTACACATCGGTGTACAGTTTCTGTTCACAGTCTGAATTATTTTGTGGAGTTGGATTATATATCTAGCCAATGAAGCGGCTGATTACAGTATTCTTCGCTGGGAAATGACCGATCAATCTAACAAAATTCACAAGTAAAAAATTTACGTAGAAACAGAAGGAAATGATTGATAAATCGATCTCAGGTGATTTCCGCTTAGTGATGATGAGTAAATAACGAAATTACAAGTAATGTGTCCGGTAGTTATGTCATCGAACAAACTGCCCACAAATTTTTTCTTTGCGGCATATGAAAAAATGGGGAAGAAAAAAAATGCCTTTGTGAATAAAGAAATCAAACAGGTCGAGTATTACCAAATAATTACCATTCTTTAAGCATTACAATGTACGCTATGGAAGTCCGGTGTCAGCACAAAGAAACTTTCCTGCTTACGGTGGAAGAAAAGTATGGAATCAATAAATGATGTACAGTTCTACCTCTGTTAAAATAAAAAGCTATCTGGAGTTCTTTTTGCTTCTAGAATCTTCACCTGGTAGCAAGAGTCTTGAACAATAAAACTATGCATGACTTAATACCATGTATTGTTTTATACATGAAGCGGAAAAGAATTTACATAGCATCCCAATTATTTAGGTATACAAAGATTTTTCCTTTATATGTTTTTATTATTTTTCGCGGTTGACATAGGTATCATAACACGTATTAGAACACGAGATTTCCGGAACCATTCTGATGATAATGGTGACACTTTACTGCGTATTTCTTCCGTGCTACATCACTCGATAAACTACGTTTTCATCTCACATCTGATCTTACATGCCTATTTTACGTGTACGAATGGGATAACTCTGAACCTATGTATCGGCGAAACAGAAAAATATACGAAGAAAATTTTCAAGATTGTTCGAGTTCTGGAACTTAGAACACATTCTAAAGATTTTATATCTCTACTGTATATAGACGTTTTGGAATCCGCGAATCGTGTTGGTACGGAAAAATGGTAAATAGCTGGTTTTTGTGTTTTTCTGACGAATGGCTCACGAACTAATAGTGCTTCCTTAAGCCCCTAAATGCCCATTGGAGACAACAACAAATGTGAAAAGAACCTACCGATTTGTTCCATTTGTTTATGAAGGAGAAATTGTGTAACATGCATAATTTGGCCCTGTACTCTATGATAATGACACTAAGACGATCCTTCTGTTTGATATACATATAGCCTCTGGCCTAAAGGCTGCCCTAAACCCTTGACTCCATCTTTCAATTACCAGTAAAACCTGATATATGAGCCACAGAATAATCTAGTTTTTATGTACAGCATTTCTGAACGTATTAGGCAGCACATGATGCCACATGTGTATTGATGTCCAGCACAATATGATAGTTAACATCCTATTGTCATCAATGTCATTACCGACAGTGTGTAACGATTTTCCGATGAATGTTAGGTACATTATGCACGGTATGTCTTTTTTGAGGGATATATTCAATATATAATATACAGATTTAATTAACGGTCAACATTAAGAGAAAGGCGTTAATACATATAATACTGGCCCACAATAACCTACTGATCACTGATTTACAAGTGATAAATTAAATGAGCCAGTGGTGCCACTGGTGGTATAATCTCAAAATTAATTAAATTTATCTCAAGCACCATGTGACACTCCTAACCTGACAAAAATTACACTAAATTTAACAATTAGAAGATAAGCCTTTGAGGATAGCCCACATTCAGATACTATTTTTTGAGCTTGAGGCAGACTGACAGTTCACTACTCACAGCTTAAATCTTTGATCACATAATCATTTGTTCCTAGGTTTACTACTTTATAAAATGCACCTTTACAAAATAAGAAAATAAGTGAATGGGCCTATATTCATTGTAAAAGGGAAAAAAATTCAACTTTTACTTAAATAACCGAATGTAATAATTTTTTGTATCCCACAGAAATGTCTGCAAAAAATCTAAGAAACACTGAAATATTTTACACGGTTTGTACTATTTTATGCGTATCTAACAAAGATCGTTCCACTCAATGTTTCTGGAAAAGAAACAAATCACTCAAATCACACAAAAATAATAATGAAATTACAACAGCTGAAACATCAAAGACAAATGTTGGGACACACACATGTAGTACTGATTTTCTTTCGAGAACCTGTGCTGCACTCTGACTACACAATCACAGAAAATCAGAGCAATATCGTGGCAGGGTCGCCATGTGTAAGCTGTGTATAAAAAACTGTTTTCTGTATGCCAATACTGAATATTTTTTTCCAACATTTTCTCCTCGTGTAATGTATGTATTAGATACACACTCAATTGCAGAGAACCTCTGACAATGATTTGCCTTGCATTGCGAATGTGAACAGTGTCATGAAACAAAGCTTTTAACTTAATGAAATTAAGAATTTGAAATTATGACAGTGAATCTAATTAACTCTTCTCAATAAAAATTATCCAACTGAAACTCAATAACGGAATCTATTACGAAAGCTGGGTAATGTGAAATGCGGTGTTTGAGTTGGAATAACCACAAAAATAAATTACTACTCTTCTCAGAAGAAATAGCTGTATGAAATTACCAATACTGTTCACTGAAAAGTAATCTGCTTACTCAGAACTACACCTCATAATTCTGGGTATGGACTGTTTCCTAATAAGAATGCAAAGTGAGATCCATACTGAGATAAAAGTGACTTACCTCTCTCTCACCATGCTCACATGCCCAGTTGAAATCTCACATATCTTAACACTCAATACTATTATTTCCTTTAAGTGTGTGCTAAAATTAGTTGAATCCATGGAAATTGCACTGAATTTGTGATTTTCGAATTCATTATAAAGATCTGAACAGCACATGCAGTATTGTCTCTCTAAGAAATGACCTGATTACTAGCAAATATGTGAAATACTACAAGAGCCTTACAAGAAAATGTAAGATGACGCATATGTACAAAATATGAGCATTTGTATATTTGAAGTAATCAATGTGATCAGAAAACATGTACATACACAAAAAATTATGCAGTATTCTGTGCAAAATATAGAAGGATCAACTGACAAAACATCACTATCTTCTAATGGTGAGAAACACCAATGAAAATTGGCGAGAATATCTAGTAGATTTAATGTTACCTAATCACTCACAAAATATCTGGTTACAGAGAACTGATAACTAACATATAACACATATTAAAAGTGATAGCAGAAATACATACGTGAAAAACATACACACAACATTAGAGGGGGGGAAGGTATATAGACCAGAGATTAAAAAAAAGAAACTAATTCATCACAGTTCATGTAAAGGAAAAGGAAAGAGATTTAAGAGCATTTCAAAGTCAATGTCAGATTCTGTTAGTGTTATATTTTCATCTGATCTGAGCTACTACTTGAGTGTTCTAATCGCCTTTCTAACTCCTCTACTGTTTATATACTATAATTTCGTTGAAAACTCATACTTTTCTCATACTACCTTGCATCTCAATTTACTTGCCAAAAACATCGTGTTCATATAATAATATGTTTAATGTCAGAATATCTGCCCCCCCCCCCCACCAAAAAAATTAAAATTATCTTCCAAATTCATCATATTCAAATTTCTTTAAAATATTCCGTAGTCAATCACTGTAATTGTATAATATAATTATTATTCAATCTGCATATATATTACAATCGATGTCTCTCTTCATTACTGGATATATCCAGGTCAATTCGACCTGCCTGATCATATATTTTAATGCTTCCATCTTTTAGTACTGATTTCTTTCTAGTTTGTGGGTGCACCTACTATATTGATAACGTCCTCCTATGCCCCGTTTTCATAATTCTGCTTTTAGTGAAGATATTTACCTTATTTATAATCTCTAACAATAAATGCTTATTCTAAGTTAGCTCTCACAGAGGAACAGGTGCTGTTATGTGGTCACAAAAATAGTCCATCTGAAACATAATTCTGCTTAACTGTCATACAGATATGGACATGACAAATAATTCATTAAAAAGCAATGCAGTAAAGTATCATATCCTAAGCAAAAGCAGCAAAATATCACACTGGATAACCAGTAAACAAAATGAAGCACACATTCGTAGGCTGAGACAAGTAATAAACATAACTTTCATTACAAAGGCAATGCAGTAACTAAAGCAATGCATGTGTCAGAAAAATGCAGTATACCAAAGTCCTCATAAAATGATAATCAGACATCAGTGTCAAAAGTTTGTTAGCACACCAATAAGTGTGCAATGGATGGGTTCACATTAGGCAATAGCTATTTAAATCAATAGTCATATTATACAACAAAATTATATACATTTCATAACACTATCCTAAGCCATAGAAACAAAATTAATTTATAAATTATAAATTGCAAAAAGGAGAAAAGCAGTTTGAAATAGTAGTACATTCCTCAATAAGATACTCTTTTTATCACGAAATACACTTATATTTTAATCAATAGTCTTCACATTCATCTTTTCCATTTCTGCCTAGCGTCATCATGAAAACTAGTCATTCAGCAAAGCATCCTACTTGCTCATAAATGTCGAATAGATGCGAAACAGACAAATTTGTTTTACGATTTGTGTATAACATCATGTCTGTTATAATCTGACCTGAACACAAAGGCGTCTAGTTAGTTACAAAAGAAGAACTACATACTTCAACAGGATAATTATCTTGTACGCCATATGCAGGTCACAAAACATCATAAAAGACATAAATATGACAGAAATTAATGCCATAGCAGATTTACTTGACGACCCAAAAAACGTCACACAAAAATTATTGTGTTGTCTTTTACCATACTGGTGTTACTTACCGTTTCAGATTTCTGTTGTGCCACAAAACAAGTGACTCTTTATCACTTTCCTTTTATTACATACAAGCTAATGAAGTATATCCATTCAATGAAAAATCAAACAAAAACTGGCTCCCAAATAATACATTATAATTCTTAATCATTGCAACTTCCTGTCACATTATCATCATTATTCTCATAATCATCATCATTAATAATCACTAACACCTGCAATGTATTTCACTCTGCTGTATAATCATAATAGCTGCATTTCACATCATATCCTTATATCTATTAAAAAATTTGTAGTAAACACTCTCTGGTCTGTTTCGTTAATCTCTCCTTACAAGAGAAACACTTTACAGTCACACTTCATAATAACATTAATGAGCAAACAGACCTTCATTCCTCCATATCTGATCATGTAAAGAAAACCTCCACAAAAATGGGTACAGCGTTGGACGCTGACAACTTCCTTCATAAAACTCAATCTTACCTTTAACAACTTCTAATTATTTCCTGAACGGGTAGAAGATCCTTCGTTTACCTGTAATTCATCAACACCATGGGTACTTCCAAAAACTAACTTCCCATTGGGCAACACAATTATAATGTCAACAGTCTTTATATCTCATGAGAACAGGTACTAAAGCTTTAATTCTTTATAGCTCACGACTGCTAATGCTGGATGCAGAAAATGATGCTTTTCAAACCTCTATACTAGTTTCGTCAATCTGTGTTTCGTTTCCAAAGATATGGTATTAAAATGAAAAGTTTACCAACAGTACACTTCCTGTTTTGTGGGAGGTGGGCAGCTTAACCCCATGTTTAGGGCAATCAGTAAGATGCCCCAGATATTTCTTTAACTGAACAAAGTTTAGTGTTGTTGCATCGGTATATTCTGTGTGCTGTGACTCATTGTGTACCACCAGAATTGCAAGTCACAGTTCAGTAGTGCATTCCTCTTGTCACGTATTGTTACGGATGAGCCGCGGTCGAACTTCAGAGAAATGCTGCTTGTTTTTCTTTACGTCTTTTCATAAAGGGATCAAATATTTGTACAACGCGAGTAATTTTTTAGTTTAATATTTTTCAAATGAGTCAAATTTTGTTACAATTACGAAAAGCCTGTAATCGAAGTTTTCAATTTGTCTATATGAGAATGTACTGTGTAGCCAATGTGACACAGGCTTAATGATAGCTCACAAATCGCTAAAATTACTTTCAACATATTTACATCAGGACAGCAGAAAAAAATTCCTTGTACTTAAAAGAGAGTAGCGGGAGAAGGCGAGTGTACCAACGAACTGAAATATAATTACACCCATCTTGAGGAGGCATCGTTCGCCAACCGCCGTCTAAAGATGTGTGATGAAGTCCCCATCTACTTCTAAACGTAAGAAATTCCATGGAATTGAGGCTGCCACTTCATTTGATAATTCTTTTGGTCAAATGCTCAGTGTAACAGCGCACAGAGTGCTCACAGTCTTGTACGTGAGTCCATTTTTGTGCAAGAAAATAATCGCCTATGTCGACTGTATGCAAATATTTGTAATCGTAACTGTAAGCTGTAACCTACCTATATACAAAACTTCTTTGGTATGCGGGAAAGGCTGCTCACAGTTTCGACTCCGAGTGAAATTCTGTTCTCGCAAAATACCACAGAAAGGCCACGGATACATAGAAATAATGAAAGTGCCAAAATGTAAATAATAATAATAATAATAATAATAATAAACAAAGTTGACCTACTTGTACTTTGTTTCACAGTGCGTAAATTGTTGATCCATTATTCTTACACGATCGTCTGTTTGCCGTTTGTAAAAGCTTTACATTTCCTCATGCATGAAGAAAACAGTTTAAATGTTATCTGAGTCTCTACCTACAATACGTGAAATTGTAGTAGTTTGTTCGCGTTCGTTACGGGTTGGCATTGCAAGATGATCGATTTGTTGTTTTGATACTTTATATGTCACTGTTCTCTTTAGATAGTTGTTCTACTTTGTCATTGCGCGGATTTATTTCACTGTTTGAATGCGTGTTGGCTAATTTAGTGTTAGCATTTAGTTGGCGTTTCTGTTGTAACGTATTTAAATTATTTTGTTCAGTTTAAAGGGTGCGTAGCCACGCCTCTCGCTTCCTAATAACTGGTTGCAACGCATGTCTCATCACTTGTCGGAATTGTTCAGAAAAGCTCCCATGTTTTTTGTAAACTATCTCGATATCTTTACGTATTTCCTCTTGTGATTTTGTGTTTTGTTCTAGTGTTTTGTTCATCTTTAGTAGCAACTCTAACAATTTTGGGTTACTGATTTTCGAATTCATGTTTACTGTATTTACAACAACTGAGTCCGTATTGTGAAATTGGGCCATATTTTGCAGTTTGGGCTACTAATGATCCAGTTTTCAGCGAATATTTTAAACAAATGCAACCTTCCCCGTTTGTGCGACTTTTTCGTTGATAACCGTGATTTTTGGGTGATACAGTTACTCCAAGTGTATTTTATACACTGAATTTAATTTAATGTTACTTGCAGTTATGTTTACCATTTCGCTGCCTTGCGAAGTGCTGAAATATTGCAACCCCAAAGTTCTACGAGTCTCCAGAAAACGACTCAAGTGATATGGTGCACGCAAAGTAAAGTGGACGGCAGATGCGCACACAACATGGCACGTGTGGGTAGATTGGTGGTGGGGGCTGTAGCCAGGCGCTGTTGGGGGAATGCCGTGGGTTGATGAGCAAGTGCCGTTCTATACTGGGGCCTCCACTCACATTTTTTCTAAATATTTAGCGGTGCGTCTCCATGCCCACCGTTGCGTGATGTCTATTCAAAATATCTGTCACCTCTGCTTTGGTCAATATCCTAGGAGAATTCCGCCGAAAATGCAGCGACTGATTTCCGCCTGGCTGTGTTAACCATTCGAAGCTTTCTGAGAGTTATCACGACTGGATAATTTTGAGTGAAACCGACAGATTTCCTTTGTTGCCATGTTAAAGTTTGCTTTCTTTGCCAAAACTCAGCGGAGGCTACAGAGTCTCACCTTATTTACATGTTATGCAATTGCGAAAAAGTTCTGGAACAGTGTTTTATAAAGTTTATGAAGTGAGAAACCGAGGAAAAGTAAGGTCAGCATCTTATGAAAAAGCACATCCTTGGTACGAAATAAACGTGTAATGACTTCACTTATGTTGTTCCAGAACCCATAATATTTCTCGTTTCACCAGCTATCGATGAGGCTTAAAATTATATTCTTTCTTCGTAAAGGGCTGTAGATACTGGAATAACACGGTAGATAATGTAGTTTTGCGTAATAACCATACGGAAAAATATTCTCCTCTTTGGCTACTAGCATTTGCTAAATTCTCGTTTCGGTATCGCTAACCCGTTTATGAAATATGAGGAATGTTGTGGATATTTCACTCTCGCTTTATCGCTAGCGCGGTGTGATCGCAAATGAGTGCCCTACGTCAGATCAGTTTTCTCGAGATTGGTGACCGATCGAGACCACCACACAAGTGTAAAGAAAAATTCATGTTACCTAAATTTCATACGCAGCAACGTATTATGTAATATACACCTAAAGCAAAATCATAGCGACTGTTATTTTTCATTGCAAACTTTTCAGAATTTCGCGCAGTGTATTATTTCCTCGTAATGGTCATAGTTATGACCATTAACGAATTAATGGGTACACCATAATGAACTTGACATTTAAAGCTACAAGTAAACCAGAAATTTTCTGTAAAATCGATTGAGGAAGATTGCAGGGCATGCGCGTCGATTCTGCCATAGCCGACTGGCCGAAAGGTGGCAACGCTTCTGGGCCTCCCCTTCTGAACAAACGAATGAACTCGCCTAGCACTTTGGACGAAAACTGGTCACTGTGCACATATGATCAGCTGCTAGAGAGAGCTGAGTCGCCTATTATGGTACATATTTTTACCTTAACAACAACAGCAGTGGAATTGGTTTTCCTCTTCTTTCCTGTTACGATCTCACCTGCAATTAGAAACTATCGCAACAGCACTCAGAACAAAAGCAATAGACGGCAGAAGTTATATTACACTCAATTGCAAGGAGAACAGAACTGATTAACGAAACAAAATAACTGGGCTTAAGTATGGCCAACAATGTGCAGCAGTTGGTCTTTCATAAGACACGAAATATCTTAAAGTGTTACCGATATATTGTTAACATAAATTTATTGATAGCCAACTGCCTTGCCGCAGTGGTAAACCGGTTCCCGTCAGATCACCGAAGTTAAAGCGCTTTCGGGCTGGGCTAGCACTTGGATGGGTCACCATTCGGTGTGCCGAACGCTGTTGACAAGCGGGATGCACTCAGCCCTTCTTTGGCAAACCGAGGAGCTAGTTGATTGACAAGTAGCGGCTCCGGTCTCGAAAACTGACCTACGGCCGGGAGAGCGGTGTCCTGACCACATGCCCCTCCATATCCGCTTCCAGTGACGCCTCTGGTCTGAGGATGACACGGCGGCCAGTCGGTACCTCTGGGACTTCATGGCCTGTGCGGAGGAGTTTTAGATTTAAATCTATTGATGGTCTTGTTGATTATCGACAGGTCGTGTCCCTTTTTCGTTATATGAGTGAAAATGAAATACCTTTGAATTTCATTATACGGCAGTTAGGTCGTGTGTGATTTCATTTGGGTGATAGTTTGAGTGGGAGCGGTGGGGGGCTCCGGAATCTCTAGAACTATCTAGACTCCACCCCTCTCTATATCCTTGGCAGCAGTATTTTAAGTGGGAGTTCTCAGCCTAGACAAGCCAATTCTGGAAGTACTTGAACAACACACTTGAACTGGAGATCTAGCAACGGCCGGGAGAGCCTTCTGCAATCCCCAGCCCACATGGATGCAGACGGCACGCTGGCCTACGGAGGCAGTATTTTATGTTCACCTAAGAGCGACCCAATTTATCTTATCGCAGCATGGTTTCCAAGTTTCTGATTTTTCCTTCTCGCTTTTTGCTGCTACCTCCCGGCGGATGTCGGGGGGTACAATTCCCGCGAGGCTGTACAGTTTATCCAGAGGAGTAGGCTTCAGGCACCCGGTGGTGATACGACAAGTATCATTAAGAGCAACATCTACTGTTTTGGCATTGCAAGAATTGAACCACACTGGGCTTGCGTATTCTCCGGCACAACGCAAGGGAAGAGGTTCTCACAGTGTTGGCGTGTGCTCCCCAAGTTGTGCCTGTTAGCTTGTTCCTGGCTGCCACTTTTTGCTTAGTATTTAGGCAGTGCCTCTTTTATGTTAATGCAAGGTCAAGGGTGACCCCTAGGTATTTGGGATACGTACAGTGTTCTAGTGATGTTTCTTCCAAGGTGATTTTGAGGGCTCTAGCTGCCTGTCGGTTTTTAAGATGGAAAGCGGAAATCTGTGTTTTTCCAGGATTTGGTCTCAACTGGTTTTCCCTGTAGTAAGCTGACAGTTCTCTCAATGCCTTGGACAGATTCTCTTCAACAGTTTCAAAGCAGCGGGCTTGGGCAGTGATAGCATAATCATCTGCGTAGATGAAGCTCTGTGTTCCTTCAGGTAGTGGTTGATCATTTGTGTAGATGTTAAACAAAGCTGGAGCAAGCACACTTCCCTGGGGTATTCCGTTTTTCTGTGATCTCTATCTGCTTCTCTAGGCCTGGAATTCGACAAAAAATCTATTTTCAAGGAGATTCCTTATGAAACAGGTTAGCTGGTAGTCTCTAGTGGCATTGTACAGCTTCATTAGAAGTCTTCTATGATTAACTGTGTCATAGGCTGCTGTTAGATCTATAAATACAGCTCCTGTGATCTCTTCCCTTTCAAAACCATCTTCGATGCGCTGTGTTAGTTTCAACACTTGAGATGTGCAGCTCTTTCCCTGTCTAAATCCAGCCTGCTGTGGGATGTATATTGTCTCTAGCTTCTCCGTTAGTCGGTGTAGTATGAGTCTTTCAAGGAGTTTATACAGATGACATAGGAGAGATGTAGGGCGGTAGCTTTTAGGATCATTTTGGTCCTTGCCTGGCTTGCGGATAGCTACAACTTTGGCTTTCCTCAAGATTTTAGGAATCTTGCAGGATTGGACACAGTTGTTCATTAGGTCTCTCAGCCATGCTTTTGTTATCGGCCCAAAGTTCTTTATCTGCTCAACTCTTATATAATCGAGGCCTGCCGCTTTCCCATTTTTGCACTTAATCAGAGCGAGATCCACCCCAGTCTGGGTAAATGGTTGAAGCAGAGTATTGGTTTTTTGGTCAGGTCGTCTCTCACATGTCTTCTTACCAGGCCTGGCTGAATAAGGTGGTTTCCCATTTTGTACGAGTTGGTGTGCCATTTGATCAGCTCGGACATTCGCATGCATATTCGCCTGTGAAGGGTCATTATTCAAGCGTTTTAGAAGCCTCCAGGGCTCTTGACTATTTCTACTCATATCACAGCCTTCCATCAGTTTCTCCCATTGTCTTCTCTTTGCCTCGGAGATTGAGGAGAGGACAGATCTAGCTGTTTCGGAGGTTTCCTCACTGAATTGGTTTTCAGAGTATTGGGTATAATACTCCTCGAGCAGTGTAGCTGTTTCTGAAGTTACGCCCTGCAGGTAGTTTGTCTTGCAGCCTCTTGGGATACATGCTCGCGAGCAGAATTTAACAAGCTCAACAAAGTGTTCATACTCTTCAGGCACAGGCTTAATTGTTTGAACTTTATCGTCCACCATTTTAGAAAGTTTTGGCCAATCTGCCTTCTTCAAATTATACCTTCGTCTAAAACCAATTTCTCGGGGTCTTACGATGGGAAGAAATCGTCACATTATTGGTCTATGTTGTGTGTTAGGTATGGGATGGCACACTGATTTGTGGCACTGTTGCGCTACATTTTCACTCACAAATAAGAGGTCAGGGTTGTACACTCGTTGCCACCTTCCACTGTCAAAGGATGGAGGAAGTTCACTATCATGAATGAGGGAGAGGGAGTTAGTTTCCGCCTAAGATTTAACGGCTGCTCCATTTTCATCTTCTCGGGTGTATCCCCAGGTATGGCTGTGGCTATTAAAATCCCCTATTACCACAGGTATCTTCCGTGAGTCAAAGTTTTTAGGAGGAACAAAGGAGAATTTTTCGGAAGGAGGCTTGTACACTGACGTTATCACGCAGTTGCTTAGTTCCAAGGTGATGATCTCGATGTTATTGTCATGTGTGCAATAGACACTCAAGACTTGGATTGCAGGCTTGACGAAAATAGCACTTCCATATTTAGCATGAGATATTTCTGCAGCTAGCTGCAAACCAGGTATTTTCGGTCGTCTTTGCTGGGTATCTCTGTGAGTTTCTTGTATGCACAGTACATCACACTTCTGTTCACGGCACAGTTCTTGAAGCAGCTGTTGCTTAGGTCGTGATATGCCTTCAATATTTACTGAAATAACTGTCAGAACAGGTTCTAAAAAGAACCGTTCGCTTAAACGTATCTTGTTTGGACTCATAAGTGCTTCTGGAATGCTGATGTTCAGTTCAGTACCTATTTCAGATACCTATGCAGGGCCACCACGTGCAGGATTCAGCTTTACCCCCCTTTGAATAGTGAAAACAGGAAACTGTTTAGGTAAACAACAATCTACAGCCATTAGTTTTTACTTCTCTGATGTTCAGATTTTCATCACGTGTTTAACAGTACTCACTAAGCCATCTACATTAATCATAATGTGAATAAACGTAAGACCTTCCTGGCCTTGAAAGTGTCAATGGTGATATGCTGGTGTTGAGATAATGTGGCAGTTGAATGTGGTTTTCACTTCCACCGTTTGCCATTGCTGCAACAAACCATTATGATCGTCGCTGCCATTATGCCCTTAGTAGCCGCACTCATTGTTGCCACTGATATTAGATTGGAAGCTCTTGTATTCCGCAACAGAAATAGAGGCGTTTCCCCATAACCTGACACTGCCACATCAGAATATTATCACTATCTCATAGTATCCAACATTGCTCAAAATGTGGAACGCGTGTTGCGTCCGCACCGTATACCTGTCTGTCAGCAGCAGTCTTTCCTGTCGCTTTGCACTCGGTTTGGCGGCGCTAGGTTATCTCGTCCGCCGCAAGGAAAACCCCAAGCGGATCCCCTTCATAACTCCATTTATTTTGTTCTGTTGATCGAATACTATTAAATCTGAGAGCCCATCAGTCCGATGCTTTTACAAAATGACAATTAATGATCTATTTAAAACTACTGATAACTACTGCACAGCATATGTTCCTTTAAATATGTTGCATGATGTAACTTTCTCGTCATGATTGCTTACCCTGATACAAGAGTATAATTATGAGCAACTTCTGTCGCAAAATTATGAGAATACTGCCCATAAATTTAAGTTACGTTATAGACTAATCGTTTACGTACCCATCCATAATGTGTACATGTACGAAGTTACGCTGATATCCCACTGGGTCTGCTAGATGATTCGGTTATTTCGTCAGGAGGTGTATTAGTTTAAAATTTTCATTTATTACTTTTTAATGAAAATAACGTCTTTCCATTTTTTAATACTGGTGTTATGAAACGATTTAAAATTTAATACAAATATGTGAAATGTATTTTTATTATTTGACAAAATTACGTATATTACTAATACTGTTCAATCCCTAGTTACAAATATGTATTATATTTTCTGTTCGATGTTTCATACTTTTGTATCAGATTTTAATTTACTCTTAATACCTAATTTGTATTCAAATAGCATTTAAAATTAAAAAGGTTTTTTTAATTACAAATTGTGATTCAACATTTCTTGCGTAACATTTTCATTTGTTAACTGACGTGAACTTCCACTAAGAGTAATAAATTGATTTCTTGGGAGATTCAAAGATGCGACATTAAAATTAAAATTTTATTACGTTAAGCTCTCACCTACTGACGTAGACTTCAATTAACAAAAAATGTGCTGTTATATGTAAATGGAAGGTGGAGAGGGGAAGAAAGGAAAGGGAAAGATCGCTGCTGTCAGCTGCATTGGGACATTACGCGGAACGAGTGAAAATATGTGCTCCAACGGGATGTGAAACCGAGATCTCCTGGTTAATAAGCAGCTGCCGTAGCCACTGCGCCATCCACGACACAGTGTTATCGCCGCTGCACTGACTGTGTTTGCTCACGTCACGGCCAATCTATCCGCTGTCCCTGTCCATTTCGTCCATTTTCGCTCTTCCCAGATTCCCACACAAGGTCGGGCGTACTTGTACATCCTCAGTGAAGAATGTGGATTAATTGCCATGCTAGGCCTATCAGATAATATGCATGTGTGGTATTTGTTCTTTTGGACATGTCAGAATGAACAGACACCGCATGTATTATTAATGTGTTGTTCCTAACCGAGCTCAGAATTCTACTCTTCAAAGCAATGTTCCTCTTGGGATTTTTTAGAACTGAATCAGAGTGCTGTAGGAAACCGATTTCCAGACACTGACCTTAAATTTTTATAAGTCGCAAGAAAATATTGTAACTCTAGTCTCCAAGGTCTAATGTCAGACAATACATACTTAATCCAATGAAGCCACCGCACGGAGTAGCCATGCGATTTATAACTCTCCTGTCAGAGGTTCGAATCCTCCCTCGGGCATGGGTATGTGTGTTGTCCTTAACGTAACGTAATTTAAGTTAGATTAAGTAGTGCATAAGCCTAGGGACCGAGGACCTCAGAGGTCCCGCTCCATAGTCCTTACCACAAATTTCCAATTTCCAGTGACGGCATGTAACAAAAATGAGCAATTATGTCACGTAAGACTTGACTGTGCAGACATGCTTGGTACAAAGTTTTTGCCTCTATTACCCTATATTATAAACCGTGTCAGTTTTACTTATCAGTAATCGTAGACACTGTAATAGCCGGCCGCGGAGGCGGAGCGGTTATAGGTGCTTCAGTCCGGAACCGCGCAACTGCTACGGTCGCAGGTTCGAATCCTGCCTCGGGCATGGATGTGTGTGATGTCGTTAGCTTAGTTAGGTTTAAGTAGTTCTAGGGGACTGCTGACCTCAGATGTTAAGTAACACAGCGCTCAGAGCCATTTGAACCATTTGAAACCTGTAATAGTTGACATGTCAACCTTTTAATTACAACTGTGGCGTAACAAGCAAAACTGGCGGCAACCCCGTGGAGTAACGCCGGTACAAAGTTACACCGATGGACTCCGAACCTGTCAGCAGCAGCGTTTGAGACGTCAGTTCTTGAGAGATTAAACAGGCCACCCGCACAGCTTCTCAAGGCTCCCCTCTGGCAGCAGCAGCTCCCACGCTTCAGCTACTTGGTGAAGACTTCACGGGCTTCCAAGCATCCTGTCTGATCCGCCACGCCAACAGCTCGCTGTCCTGCATTGTGCAATCACAGGCTGATAGTGGGTGACTCACTGAGTAGCTTTCCGACATTTCTGCAGACGGCGTATAGTGTTATATCGCGGTACAGGGGAAAACCTCTTGACAATATTGACTAGTCTACACTCTCTGTAAAATCTGAAAGGAGAGATTACAAGACGTGAGGACGTAAATGTTGGGGTTGGGTCCTTTGGGAAGGAGACCAGACAGCGAGGTCATCGGTCTCATCGGATTAGGGAAGGACGGGGAACGAAGTCGGCCGTGCCCTTTCAAAGGAACCATCCCAGCATTTGCCTGGAGCGATTTAGGGAAAATCATGGAAAACCTAAATCACGATGGCCGGACGCGGGATTGAACCGTCGTCCTCCCGAATGCGAGTCCAATGTCTAACGACTGCGCCACCTCGCTCAGTGGATGTAAATGTTATTCACAACTTGAATAGAACTGACTGCAATTAAAATAGTCGAAGGACATGAAAGGGCGGGAGTAGCCGAGTATGAAGGCTTTTATTCAACCGATGTATTGAACAACTGTGACACGAAAGGAAATTAAAATGCAAGGAAAAGACATAAATCTCGGAAATTACCTGATGACATTGTAATTCATAAATGGCAAAGAGCTTGGAACAACAGTAGAACGCAATGTAATGTCGCTTGGAAAGAGGTTACATGGTGAACGTCAACAAAAGTAAAACAACAGTGGTGGAATGTAGTAGAAATAATTCAGGTGATGCCGAAGAAATAAGATAACGAAATGAGACACAAGTAGTAGTAACGTGTTTTGCTATTATCACAAGCAGAATATGAACTAAAGACCTTCAGTAGCATGAAAAGTATTTCTGGATCAGAGATATTTGTTAACGTCACAATACAGGGTGGTCCATTGATCGGGCCAAATATCTCAAATAGGCATCAAACGAAAAAAACTACAAAGTACGTAACTCGTCTAGCGTGAAAGGGGAAACCAGATGGCGCTATGGTTGGCCCGCTAGAAGGTGCTGCCATAGGTCAAACGGATATCAACTGCGGTTTTTTCAAAAATAAGAACCCCATGTTCTATTACATATTCGTGTTGTACTTAAACAAATATGAATGTTTTAGTTCCACCACTTTATTCGCTTTGTGATAGGTGGCGCTGTAATACTGCTCAGCAGTGTGGGATCCGCACCAGATAGGGTTTATAGAAGAGATAGAGAAGATCCAACGGAGAGCAGCGCGCTTCGTTACAGGATCATTTAGTAACCGTGAAAGCGTTACGGAGATGATAGATAAACTCCAGTGGAAGACTCTGCAGGAGAGACGCTCAGTAGCTCGGTACGGGCTTTTCTTAAAGTTTCGAGAACATACCTTCACCGAAGAGTCAAGCAGTATATTGCTCCCTCCTTCGTATATCTCGCGAAGAGACCATGAGGATAAAATCAGAGAGGTTAGAGCCGACACAGAAGCATACCGACAATACATCTTTCCACGAACAATACCAGACTGGAATAGAAGCGAGAACCGATAGAGGTACTCAGGGTACCCTCCGCCACACACCGTCAGGTGGCTTGCGGAGTATGGATGTAGACGTAGATGTAAGTACGTGGTATCGCGTAACAACCCGCCAGTGCGGACGGTATTTGCTTCATGATACATTATCCGTATTAAACTGGACCTTTTACCAATTGGGTCGATATCGTGTTGATGTATGGCTATTGTGATCAAAATGCGCAACGGGCGTGTGCTATGTATCCTAGTCGGTATCCTGGACGACATTATCCGAGTGTCCGGACCGTTCGCGGATAGTTACGTTATTTAAGGGAACAGGAAGTGTTCAGCCATATGTGAAACGTCAACCAAGACCTGCAACAAGTGATGATGCCCCAGTAGGTGTTTTAGCTGCTGTCACGGCTAATCCGCACATCAGTAGCAGACAAATTGCGCGAGAATCGGGAATCTCAGAAACATCGGTGTTGAAAATGCTACATCAACAACTATTGCACCCGTACCAAATTTCTATGCATCAGGAATTCCACAGCGACGACTTTGAAGGTCATGTGCAGTTCTGCCACTGGGCACAAGAGAAATTACGGGACGATGACAGACTTTTTGCGCGCGTTCTATTTAGCGACGAAGCGTCATTCACCAATAGCCGTAACGTAAACCGGCATAATATGCACCATTGGGCAACGGAAAATCCACGATGTCTGCGACAAGTGGAACATCACCAACCGTGACGGGTTAATGTATGGTGAGGCATTATGGGAGGAAGGATAATTGGCCCCCATTGTATCTATGGCAATCTAAATGGTGCAATGTATGCTGATTTCCTACGTAATGTTCTACCGATGTTACTATAAGATGTTTCATTGCATGACAGAATGGCGATGTACTTCCAACATGATAGATGTCCGGCACATATCTCGCGTGCGGTTGAAGCTGTATTCAATAGCATATTTCATGACAGGTGGATTGGTCGTCGAAGCACCATACCATAATCCGCACGTACACAGGATCTGACTTCCCAAGATTTCTTTCTGTGGGGAAAGTTGAAGGATATTTGCTATCGTGATCCCTCGACAACACCTGACAACATGCGCCAGCGCATTGTCAACGCATGTGCGAACATTACGGAAGGCGAACTACTCGCTGTTGAGAGGAATGTCGTTATACGTATTGCCAAATGCATTCAGTTTGACGGATATCGTTTTGAGGATTTATAGCATTAATGTGGTATTTACAGGTAATCACGCTGTAGCGAGCGTGAGTTCTGAGAAATGATAAGCTCAAAGAGGTACATGTATCACAGTGGAACAACCAAAATAAAATGTTCAAACGTACCTACGTTCTGTATTTTAATTCAAAAAAGCCTATATGTTACCAGCTGTTCGTATTAAATTGTGAGCCATATGTTTGTGACTATTACAGCGCCATTTATCACAAAGCCAAAAAAAGTGGTCCAACTAAAATATTCATATTTCTTTACGTACTACGTAATATGTAATAAAATGGGGGTTCCTATTTAAAAATACACAGTTGATATCCGTTTGACCTATGGCAACGCCATCTAGCGGGCCAACCACAGCGCCATCTAGTTTCCCCCTTCACGCTAGACAAGTTTCGTTCTTTGTAGTTTATTCGTTTAACGCTTATTTCATGAGATATTTGGTCCGGTCACCATCAATGGATCATATCTGTGAATAACATAAATTAAAACCCCTCTCTGAGTTTTTCTGTCTGTATGTGATGGATACACCCAGGAACTGCTGCAGGGATTTTGATACGTTTTTCATTAACACATAGTCTGGACCGCGATGATGTTTGCCAGTTCCGTCATGCCACCTGAGAACTTACCTGCCACGAGTGGTTTAAAACTCCATGTGTTCTGCTACGAGGGGCGATCAGTAAGTAATGGAACACTTACTTCTCTTGGAAAATATCTGTTGGAAAAACACGGAATTTTTTGCGTAATATCGTGAAATATTAGTTTCAGTTCCTATAATTCCATGAAGTTTCGATGGGTGGTGGCGTAACAACCAGCTTTCAAAATTAACGGTGGTGAGTTCAATCACAGAGCTGCCATTCAGTTTCTTTTGGTGGAAAAACAGACCAGCACCGATATTTGTAGGTTCTTGTAGAATATCTATTGAGACCTGCCAGGGAACTAAAGCATGGCGAGACATTGCGCGAGGCGTCTGTCATCATCGCATCCAGGACGCGCAGACCTGTCAGATCCCTGCCTGTCGGCTGGGCGCACACAGCTGTGACTCACCCGAAGAAGAAATTCAGAGCCACACGCTCACCCGGTAAAGTCATGGAAACGGTCTGCTGAAACCCTGAAGGAGTTACTCTGTTTCACCTCCTGCAACGATTAACAGTGAAGTGTGTTGTACTACCCCCAAGAAACTCATGGAACGACTTCAGTACGTTCGTCGTCACAAAAATGCTAACGAACGTATCCTTCGTCACGACAACGCCCAAGACCTCACGCATGTCTGCCTACCCGAGAACGGCTCAGATCTCTTCGCTGGACTGTTCATCCTCACCCACCCTACAGACCGGATGTCACACCTTCGACTTCCATCTGTTTGGCCCAGAGAAGGATGCACTCCCGTGAAAGAGTACGTTGATGATGGTGAGATTATAGGTGCAACAAAACTCTGGTTCCGACGTCGATCAGCAGAGTTGTCTCATGCAAGCATCAGGGCTCCCCGTAAGGTGGCGAAAGGCTGTCGCACCTTATGGAATTAGTTTTGTAGCCAGAAGACTGGGATATACACTCCTGGAAATTGAAATAAGAACACCGTGAATTCATTGTCCCAGGAAGGGGACAAGTATGGTGGGTCTGACACACCGGTGTCAATGTGTTCTTTTTTCCATTTCCAGAAGTGTAGTATGATGTATTGGAATCCTGAAGAGAACTAACCTGTATTCAGGAAAAAAAGAAGTGTTGCATTACTTATTAAACGCCCCACGTACAATTTGGAGTTTTTAGTACGTTACCTATCGTTGTTGTCTTGATTATAATCACAGCTGAACGCAGTGACCAGTGAACAAAATTCTCACTACGTTAGATAATTTGCCTGGCAGTAGATACTTAGTGCTACGAGAGAGTCCCTACTTGATAAAAACATTTAAATATTAGGTAGTCTTTTCTTAAGGTATTTGTCTGGAGTGAAACATGAACGATGAACTGTTCAGATAAGAATAGAATAAAATCTTTCCAAATTTGTGCTATGAAATGATGCTGGATATTAAATTTAAATTTCGAATAACGATTGAGGACGTACTAATTCACATATGGGTGAAAAGAAGTCTGTGGCAAAGGTTGATCGAATGAAGGTATCAGGCAATAGGATACATTGTGAGATATCAAGAAATCGTCAATTTAGTGACGGATGACAGAGTGGAAGATAAAAGTTGTTTCACTAAGCGTGATGAAACTGACGCAGTGGCAGTAGTTAGGCAGAGATGAAGGGACTTGCACGGGAAGCTACACGAAAACACTCATCGCACGGATGACCACAACAACTCTAACAACAACAAAAACCGAAATAAACAAATGTCATACTAGCATCAAGGATAATGTTTCTAGTGCAATATGCTTCTCTGGCGAGGGGCTGCACATGTTAGCCCTGTATTTAGCCATATTTGTAATTTTTCCTTTAGGAATGGTCAGTTTGCTGAGAGATTAAAGTATTCAGTAGTTAAGCCTTTTTATAAAAAGGGAGAAAGGGATAATGTTGATAATTTTAGACCTGTTTTAATGCCATCAGTGTTTGCTAAAGCTATTGAAAAGGCTGTGTATGTAAGGATAATTGATCAATTTATATCACACGACTTGCTCTCAAATGTACAGTTCGACTTTAGAAATCGTTTAACAACTGAAAATGCTATATTCTCTTTCCTCTGTGAGGTACTGGATGGGTTAAATAAAAGGTTTCAAACTCTAGGCATATTTTTTGATTTAACTAAGGCATTTTATTGTGTTGATCACAAAATATTGCTTCAGAAGTTGGACCATTACGAAATACGGAAGTAGCTCACAACTGGTTCATCTCTTACTTTAGCAACAGACAGCAGAAGGTCATTATTCGCAATGTAGATAATGGCTGTGATATGGGGTTTTGGTAGGGTACAGTCCAATGAAGGGTGTCCCATGGATCAGTGTTGGGGACACTCCCCCTCCTTACTTATATAAATGATATGCCCTCTAGTATTACAGGTAACTCCGAAATATTTCTGTCTGCTGATGACACTAACTTGATAGTAAAGTTTGTTGTGTGCAACACTGGCTCCGTTTCAAATAGTGATTGACCTAAGTTCGTGGCTTGTAGAAAATGAACTAACACTGCCTTACAGTAAGACTCCGTTTTTACAGTTTTTAACACAGATTCAACAAAACCTGACTTTTTAATTTCACAGAATAGGTATACGATTAGTGAAACTGAACAGTTCAAATTTCTAGGTGTTCATATAGATAGTAACCCGTCATGGAAAGCCCACGTTCAGGATCTTGTTTAAAGACTTAATGCTGCCATTTTTGATATTCGAAGGGTATCTGAAATGAGTGATCATTCGACACGAAAATTAGTCTACTTCGTTTATTTTCATTCGCTTATGTCGTATCGTATTTTATTTTGGGGTTACTATTTCCATTGTAAAAGGATATTTTTGGCTCAGAAACGGCTGGTTCGGGTAATAAGTGGTGTTAAGTCGGCCGCTGTTCACGAGTCTGGGTATTTTGACATTGGTCCTGTATTCCTTACTGTCATTTCTTGTTAACAATATGAGGTGATTCCCTAGAATAAGTACCTTTCACTCAGTTAATCCTCGGTAGAAACCGAACCTGCATTTGGATTGGACGTGCTTAACTCTTATGCAGTAAGGTGTGCAGTATACTGCTGCATCAATTTTCAATAAGCTACCGCTCGAATTCAAAAGTCTTAGCAGTAATCCACGCGCTTTCAAATCGAAGCTGAAGAGTTTCCTCATGGGTCACTTCTTGTATTCTGTCGAGGAGTTCCTTGAAAAATTAACCTTATTCTTGTAGTATTGTTGACTGCGTTTACTTAAGCTTATGGACTGACATTTTTCGTTTTCATAAACATTTATTATTATCTATTAATATCTTTATGGTGTAATGTTTTAAGTACTGACACGTTCCATGACCTTGGAGATTTGCTCCTCAATTTGGTACTACGGCAATTGACGTGTAAACAAATAAATAAAAAGTAAGAACTCCTATTCAAATTTCAGACGTCTAAAGAAGTTCAGAACAGAAGACAGCACAGCTATAGTCGGGATCCCACACAATTCCTGCATGGAAATTACTTACAGTGATTTTGTTGTTATTTCTCCCGTGCTGTATCACACTATTTTGCTACATATTTGGTTGTTGATTAAATAATTAACGCATATGGACTAAAAACATGACCTGTAAAATTTCGTCCTTTTACAAATCATTATCTGGAGCTAGTGTTGTTCTTTCACCTTACTCGAATGGCCATTATTAGACAGCGACTACCCAGTTGTTTAAAAACAGCAGTCATGGGGATCCAGGAATCGCAAATGCCACTAAGAAGTAATTCTGTTGTTTTTGCTTTCAGTACGAATTGAGGTTACTCTGAAAGAGCCACAAAATTGTTTTGGAGAAGGATGTGAAAGGATATGAGCTACTTTTCTTCCTTTTTTCTCCAGAGGTTTATCTTGGAATTTTGCGTACTTGAATTAAGAAGATGGCGGAAATCGTGAATCTGGACGGCGGGAGAAGCACTGAAGCTCCTGTCATCCAAAATGGGAAACTCAGCGAGTGTGTCACTTCGCTCGGTTTAAATATGGACGCCACAGCGTTTTTTCCGAGACTCATTGCCCCCAGAAATGGGGCGGGGTGGGGGGTGGGGGGGGGGGGGGAAGACGTCGGTAAGATATTATTAGAGGAAATGTGGGGTAAATGCGAAGTGATGAAAATAGGCAACTGCAATTATTTTAAAATTGTAGCGTATAGGACAAGCCAGAATGCAGTACTAAACTAAAGAAATGAAATTAGTAATCAGAAATAATAAATCATCTAATAACATTTTTCTTACATCGTCTCTACACAGTACCGATATTATATTATTGACAAATTAATGAGAAGCTTGTGTGAGTTCGTCTTCAGTAGTGCATCGCCAATGACGCAAGTATTTTACAAGATTTACTTTTTAAGTAATAAACATATGTTTGGGTTCTCAGTAACGGCAGTGTTTGCTGAAGTTCTACTTTTGTAAATATATGGAAAACCCTTTAGTAGTTAATTGAAAATGTACGTTATCCTGTGGTCTATCTTCTATTTCCCATCCCCTGATTCTGGCTGTTTTTGGGAGATATCCGTTCGTTTTGCGGCAAATGCCGAAACTGGAAATTTCTTCCAGATTATTCCCAACTGGGTGCCCCTCTGCCCCTGTACCAGTTCGCGTTGTGTTTGGCTGACTTTATTTTCTCATACGTTGGTATTAATCCATCTGTAAGTTTCTGCTTTCTTGAATCACCTGTTATTTGAAAGAACTGTTATTTTTCCTTCACAGTCTTATTTTTTCATTCAGTATCCTCAATGTAATTGACTCCTAATATACTATACATTCAAACGTATCCCGTCACCGCTACGTAGTCCGGAATTGTCAGCTACGTGTCTCAAGAGGGGGCTCCCCCTTAAGGGTGTCTATTACTGTGTTGTCAATAGAGAAGTAGTAATAACACAATTGGTAGCTCAGAACCACTCACTGGCTTTGAACGTGTACTAGCCACCGGATATCACTTAGTTACATATCCATTAGGGTCATTTCAGACCTTCTAAACCCGCCTAGTTCGCCGTTTGTCATGCGACTGTGAAGAGGAAATGGGAAGGAACAATCCCACCTAAACGAACATCCCACCTAAACCAACGCAAAGCAGAGCTCATGTATTAGGGTAGAAGGATCGTAAACTATTGTGCGAGGTGGTTGTAAAATGTTGCAAGAAATCAGCGGAAGAAATCACTCGTCAGTTCCTAAGTTCTACCAGCAGTCTAGTCAGCTGTGCGTAGGTACAATTGTCTAGCAGCTCTTCAGATGCCACACGTTTCTGTAATCAGTTCTAAGCGACGCTTGAGTTGGTGTAAAAAGAATCACTTCTAGACACTGGATGAATGCGAACGACCGATTGAGAGCTAGAAATTACGCTACATCGAGCGCTTAGCTGACGGAAGGGTTTGGGAAAGGCGATTGGCTGGATGCCATTAACTGCCGTGTGTAGTACCAACGGTGAAGTACCGGTGCAGAGGTTGTGGTGATGCGGTGCGGCGGTGTTTTTCGCGATGAGTGTAATCTCACTGTTGCTCTTTAAGAAAACGCTAAAGGCAGAGGGATATGAATACATTTTAGGGTACTGTGTACTGCATACTGTGGAGAAATATTTCAAAGGCCATCATTGTCTGTGTCATCCTACCATAAAGCAGCGTCTGTGAGGCAGGCGTTTGTGCACACTCCAGCGTTCCTAAAACGGGCTGACCTGTCTATAATCCCCAGAATCCCTACTCTTGCCGTAGCAGATAACATCTCACGCGTGCTATGGTTGTTTATTATGAGGGTAAATATTTTAAAAGTAAGTTACGACACCTTAATACAGACCTGCCACGAGGCGTGGTCTAAGCCTCACGGAAGTAAGACAAAGATGAATATCTCTCTTGATCATCACATGCGTAATAAAGGTGCGGGGCTTAAATTAGGACAAATTTCAATTTGAATTTCTCGCCATGTCGTAGTCCCTCCGGAGGTCGCGATTGGCGTTCTTGAAAGCCTTAGGTGTCTTGTAAACAGTCAGTACCTCAAAATAATCGAGACGTAACGGACAAGTGCAGAGTACAACGGAAGAGCTGCGATTGTCGAAAGTTTCCGCGGTGGTCGTTTGCCCACTGAAATAGTTCGATTCTTGGGGTAGCCGAGATCAACTGTTTACGATATTGTGGCCAAGTATAATGCTTCGGACAAGTCTGTGGAACGTACCGCGCCGGCCGCTGTGGCAGAGCGGTTCTAGGCGCTTCAGTCCGGAATCGCGCTGCTGCTACGGTCGTAGGTTCGAATCCTGCCTCGGGTACGGATGTGTGAGATGTCCTTAGGTTAGTTATGTTTAAGTAGTTGTAAGTTCTAGGAGACTGAAGACCTCAGATAAGTCCCATAGTTCCTCTAACCCAGCGACGAAACCTCATTCGAGGAAACGTCTGTTACGATCCGCCGCAGACATCGAAAAGCGTAAGGCGCTCATTTCGGAGGACTCGGGGCAATCACCGAGGAAACTCGCGTCAGTATTGAAATGTCAGTGAGCGAATAATTCGTCGGATACTAGAGGAGGCCCTCATACGAGCCATTTAGTCCAAACCCGGCTTTCGGACAACGTTGACATGCTCTCGTCGAAGACGCTCTGGTGCTCGAGTAACCCGGATTTGGGCCCTCTCGACTACTACGTTCGGAGCGTAGCCGATAGAGTTTCCAACAACACGAAGCACTCTAATGCCGCATCTCTACGCACCGCTCTCGAAGCATCATTCGTGAATATGGATAGCGCTGTTCTAAAGAGAGAGTGCGATAGCTTCAGAGCAATATTGGAGGCGGTCATTGCGGCTGAAGGGGGCTACATCGAGTCTTGTTACTCTTGAAAGATACCACTGCTTACCTGGCCGACCAACGTGGCGCAGTGGTAGCACACTGGACTCACATTCGGGAGGACGACGGTTCAATCCCGCGTCGGGCCATCCTGATTTACGTTTTCCGTGATTTCCCTAAATCGCTCCAGGATTATTCTGGGATGGTTCCTTTGAAAGAGCACGGCCGACTTCCTTCCCAATCCTTTCCTAATCCGATGAGACCGATGACCTCGCTGTTTGGTCTCTTCCCCCCAAACAACCAACCAACCAACTTACAAGTAACAACATTTTCTACTTAATTTATATTTTGTTTTAATAAATTTGCTTTGAAAAAAAACTTTATTTGTCAAGCGCGGCACCCTGTATAACAAATATTCTAATTCTCAGATGCGAACAAGTAAACATAGAGCCATCGGTCGACATAACAACGATACCAAGAGCCTTGACACATGGAACATCCTGGCAGATTACAGCTGTGTACCAGACTGAGATTCGAGATCGAGAACTTTCCCTTTCGCGGGTAGTTGCTCTGTTGACTGAGCTCTCCAAACACGACTCACAATCGCTCCTCTCAGCTTTCCATACGCCAGTAACACGTCTCCTACCTTCTAAACTCTAACAGATGCTCTTCAGCGAAACATCAGTATTCCTGGAAGAAAGGATACTGCAGATGTGTGTCTTAGCCACGGCAAGGTGGTGTTTTTAGAATTAAAAGAGCACTTTCCGGCGAAAGTCAACAATCGCAAGTTCCGAGCACACAGTTTTAATCTGCTATGTACTTTTATACCAGCGCACTCTCCGCTGAAAAGTGAAAGTTTCACGGTGGGATCGTTAGTACATATTAAATCATAGTTTCTCGAGTTCAGCTACGTACAAAAGAACCGTAATCCGCAGTATATCTTAACAGTCAGGAAGGTCTGTGATGTTTTAACGAAGTACAGCAAGAAAAATCTCATAGAGGAAATCCACCTTCGTGTACAATGGATTACTATCTGGGAGAATTTACATAACAAATTTCTTCTATCCACTGTCAAAGCCATGTGCTACATAATCGTCAACGGAAAAATAGCAAACAACGAAAAATTATATGACGTTCACTTGACCACAAATTTCACACATGGAACATGTCGCCTCGCTGATGGATTAACTCCCATCTTAAGCTGCGAAACCGCATCTGAGATCTGGTCTTACATCGGAAGGAGATTTGTAATCATAGATTGCACAACTCCAAACGACGCCAACATAATGGAAATGATAAAGCTGCAAAAAGGTGTGATACCCCAAATCTAAAAACAACGAAACAATTAGGCGTTTTTCATCCGCACTGAGTAAGAACCCCCAGACGTTTTTGTCCTCTGCAAAATTAGTATGCGGTTCGAAATCCTCTATTGATCCACTCAGCGACCATACTGGCACCGAAATGAAACATGACAAGAAGGAAATCGAAATACTGAATTCAGTCTTCCGAAATTTTTCATCACAGAAGATCGTAACGTGATGTCTTCTTTCAATCATTGTACGAACGCAGAAATGCAAGACATTCAGATAACCGATTGCGGAACAGAAAAGCAGCTATAACCGTTTAGTTGTGAAAAGTCACCAATACCAGATGTGAAAGAAGTTGCTCCTCTTCTAGCAGAAGTTTATCGTAGTTCGCTGGAGTAACAAAGGGTACAAGCGACTGGGAAATAGTACAAGTCATTGCGGTTTTTAAGAAGGGACGTAAGGCAGAAGCACAGAGTTGACGTCAGCCTGTTGTAGAATTATGTAACATGTTTCATGCTCAAGAATTACGTTTTTGAAGAATCAAAATCTCAGCTTCTCTGTAAAAAACAACATGTATTCCGCAATCAGTGAAAATCACCTTGCTCTGATCCTCCGTGGGATCCACATCGCTGTAGACAACAGCGCTCAGGTTGATGCCATGTTCCCTGACTTCAGAAAGGCATTTCATACCGTCTCGCACTTACGTTTAGTGAAAATACTCGAGCTTATCAAGTCTTTGACCAGATTTACGAGTAGCTGCAAGACTTCCTTGTAGATATAACTCAACAAATAACTCTTAACGGAACAAAATCAGCAGATGCAAATGTAATTCATGACAAAGCTCACTATAAGGAAGTAATAACGCCAAAAGACAGTATGCATTTGCAGACTTACCTGTAGAGGGTTGACTAATGGGGCAGGCTCTGACGGTTGTCCCTGAACCTAAATAACTGTAACATGTTGCGCATACAGAGAAAAATGCTGAAAGCCGTATCTACTGTAAAATGTCTTGGAGTAACTATCCAGCGCTGAAATGAAATAATCGTATGACATCGTTGGGTGGGAGGCCCCATCCAGGGAAGTTCGGCCGCTGAGCGCAAGTCTTATTTCAGTAGACGACGCATTGGGCGACTTACGCGCCGATGATGAAGTGATGATGAGAACAGAACAACACCCAGTCCTCGAGCGGAGAAAATCTCCAACCCCGCTGGGAATGGAACCCGGACCCGCGTGCATGGGAGGCGCGCATGTTACCACCCAGCTGAAGAGGCGCACTATCCAGCGCTACCTTAAGAGAAATGGGGGCATAAAACAAATAGTAGAAAAGAAGGTGTGAGACTGAGATTCATAGGAAGAATATTAAGGAAATGTCACCCACGAAGGAAGTGGTATACAAGATGCTTGTTCGACAGATTCTTGAGCACTTTTCATTCACTTGATATCCTAGAAGAGATACAGAATATGCAAGATACAGAAGATCCGACGAAGAGTGGAACGTTTCGTTACAGTATTGTTTAGTAGGGGCAATAGCATTACATAGAGGCTCAACAAACTCCAATGGCAGACTTTACAAGAGAGTCGTTGGGCATCACATAGTGTACTATTGAAATTTAGAGTGAGAACTTCCGTAGATGAGACGGACAACATAGTACATCTTCCCACATACATCTCGCTAAATAACCACGAAGAGAAAATGGAGGAGGGAGTGGGACATTAGTTAATGGTACCATAAGTAGCCTCCGCCACACACCACTACAGGGCTTGCACAGTATGATGTAGACGTTGACTGGACACGCTACTATTCTCTTAATTCACAACCCGTCAGCCGTTTTCAATGATTGGTGCTCATACCTAAAATTAGAACGTCAAACACTAAGACTCCATAAAATCTACGTAGAACTACACTCATGCTCATGAATTAAGGATAATGTTGATACATGGTGAACCACGCCCTGGTGGGTGATTTTAAATAACCTCGGGGTATGACTATGCGGTGAATTTTACCTGCGGTCGTCGCACAGCGGTGCAGGCAGCAGTCCACATAAGCACAGGTGTGTTGGTGCATGTCATAGTACGGTGCAACCAAGTGTGCAGACGTTTTCAGGCGTGCTAATGGTGACTGTGTGTTGAAAATGGCTCTAAGAACACATATTGATGATATTATGAGAGAATACTAGGGCGACTGGATGCTGGTCAAACACAGCAGATCATAGCATGGGCCCTCCATGTGCCACAAAATGTGCTCTCAAGAGTATGACAACGATTCCAGCAGACAGGAAACGTGTCCAGGCACTACAGTACGGGATGTCCAAAGTGTAAAGCACCACAAGAAGACCTATATATCACCATCAGTGACCGCAGAATGTCACGGAGTACTGCAGGTAGCCTTTCTCGGGAACTTACCGCAGCCACTGGAACAGTTGTCTCCAGACACACATTCTACAGACGACTGAACATACATGGTTTATTCTCCCGGAGACCTGCAAGGTGCATTCCACTGACTCCTGGTCACAGTAGAGCCTGTAAAGCCTGGTGTCAAGAACACAGTACGTGGTCATTGGAACAGTGGTCCCAGGTTATGTTCACGGACGAGTCCAGGTACAGTCTGAACAGTGATTCTCGCCGGTTTTTCATCTGGCGTGAACCAGGAACCAGATACCAACCCCTTAATGTCCTTGAAAGGGACCTGTATGGAGGTCGTGGTTTGATGGTATGAGGTGCGATTATGATTGGTGCACGTACACCTCTGCATGTCTTTGACAGAGGAACTGTAACAAGTCAGGTCTATCGCGATGACATTTTGCGCCAGTATGTCCACCTTTTCAGGGAGTGCAGTGGGTCCCACCTTCCTCCTGATGGATGACAACTCACGGCTCCACCGAGCTGCCATCGTGGAGGAGTACATTTAAACAGAAGATATCGGGCAAAAGGAGTGGCCTGTCTGTTCTGCAGACTTAAAACCCAATCGAGCACATCTGGGATGGTTTCGATCGACATATCGCTGGACGTCTTCAAACACCTAGGACACTTCAGGAGCTCCGACAGACACTGGTGCAAGAATGGAAGGCTATACCCCAGCAGCTGCTCGACCACATGATCCAGAGTATGCCAAAGTATTGTGTCGCCGGTGGATGTGTGCATGGCTTTCTCAACTTATCACTGGTGCCGTGGAATTACAGGTCTGTACCGTGTATGTTCCCTATGTGCTTATGTTATTTGTTTAGTGCCACATTGTGAGGCAGCACATTCTGCAATTATCCTTCATTTATGAGCATGAGTGTATCTAGCCATTAACTAAACAGAATAACAACACCACCATAACTAAGAAGAAGAGGAGGAGAAAGAGGAAGAAGAAGGGTATGGAGAAGAAGGAAAAATAAGGAGGTGGCAACAATGGTCGGTTAGGAATAAAGTATTCCAAAGTGTGGAGCTTTCATTTATTTGATGAAAAAAAAAAAAATATATCTCACAAGGCAAAATTTATATTATTCTTCCAAATGTTAATTTTCGTTGTAATAGCAATATGCACAATAGCTTGTACGATTGTTGTTAGTAAATTTCGTTAGCAAAAAGATGAGGTAAAACGTCGCCTTCGCTCCAGACGCCATCGTCCGTCATGCCCACCTCCTCCACTTTCGGCTCTTGAAGAAAAATAGGGTGCCAGTCCTCCACAGACATGCAGATACTTAATGGAAATTTCCCGCAGCACAGTTGAAGCTGTCACAGAGGCAAAGAATGGGCGCAGGTCGTAAAATTGTCCACCAATAGGTGTCTGGATACTTTAGTTCATACAATGTAGTTCCTACGTATATGGCTACATAGGCAGATAATCGTCAAACGTGTATTTGTACACAGAGGTGACGTAAATCAAGGAATACCTCCCAATATCGTGTCAGACCTTTCTCTTGGCTTAGTGTAGCATCTCGACACAGCACGGACTTTTCAAGTCGTTAAAAGTCCCCTGCAGAAGTGTTAAGTCATGCTGCTCCCGTAGCCGTCCATAATTGCGAAAGTATACCGGTGCAGGATTTTGTGCACGAACTGGCCTCTCGATTACGTCCCATAAATATTCGATGTGATTCAGGTCGGGCGATCCACGTGGCCAAATCATTCGCTCGAAATGTCCAGAATGTTCATCAAACAACACACAAACAATTGCGGCCCGGTGATATGCAGCATTGGTATCCGTAAAAATTCCATCATTGTTTGGGAAAACGAAGTCCATGAATAGCTGCAAGTGGTCTCCAAGTAGCCGAATATAACGATTTCCTGTCAATGATCATTTCAGTTGGACCAGAGGACCCAGTCCATTCCGAGTAACACAGCCCACACAATTATGGAACCACCATCAGCTTGCACAGTGCCTTGTTGAAAACGTGGGTCCATCGCATCGTGGGGCCTGCGGCACACTCGGACCCTAGCACCAGCACTTACCAACTGAAATCAAGACTCATGTGGTGTCAGCGACAGACACCACACTTGCCAGGTGGTAGCCTTTATATCGGCTGCGGTCCGTTAGTATTCGTCGGACCCGAGTGTCGCCACTATCAGTGATTGCAGACCGAGCGCCGCCACACGGCAGGTCTAGTCTAGAGAGACTCCCTCGCACTCGCCCCAGTTGTACTGCCGACTTTGATAGTGGTGGTTCACTGACTACATACACTCTCATTTGCAGAGACGACAGTTTAGCATAGCCTTCAGCTACGTCATTTGCTACGACCCAGCAAGGCGCCATTTTCATGTACCGTCAAAAGCGACGTTCATCGTTAATGGATTAAAGTTAGGTATGAAAGTAATTACGTTCGCTTTCTGAATTCTCATTCCTTGTCATGTTCCAGATCTCACGTCAGTATCGTTCTTCCCTCTTCACGCTAGCCTGCGTGAACTAAAACGCCTGCATTTCATCCTCCACTCGTAACATGGTGCTGGCTCTTCTGCTAACACAAAAATCTCATCCGGCAACACCACGTTTTTCCAGTCATAAACAGTCCAACCAATACGAGTCCAAGAGAGGGGCTGCTATTAGCAAAAGCACTCGCGTCGGTCGTCTGCTGCCGTAGCCCATTAACGCCAGATTTCGCTGCACTGCTCTAATAGATACATTCGTCGTACGTCCAACATCGAATTTCGCGGTTTATTCACGCACTGCTGCTTGTCTCTTAGCACTGACAAATGTACGCAAATGCTGTTGCTCTCAGTCGTTAATTGAAGGTCGTCAGCCCGTGCTTTGTCCGTGGTGAGAGATAATGCCTGGAGTTTGGTATTTCTGGCACATTCTTGACACAGTGGATCTCAGACTAATTACTTCGCTGACGATTTCGGGAACAGAATACGTCATGCTTATAACTCGAACTACCATTCCGCGTTCAACGTCTGTTAATTCCCGGCAGAAACATTTTCGCATCAATCACCTGAGCATAAATAACAGCTCCGTCATTGCGCTACCCTTGTAAGAGGTCAATGAATAAGGAATTTATTGCCAGCGCGCTCGAGCAGATTAACCTCGCTGGAATGCTCACACGTTGCCTGCGATATGTATGTTACAATAAAATGGCGGACCAGAGAGCAGTGTCGGCTGCAGTACGAGCAGTGTCAGCTGCAGCAGTGGTGGTAGTAGCTGGCAGTCGGGCGAGTGTGCCGGTGGTGGGGAGCGATGTAGTGCAAGGTAAACGGAGCCGCGCGCATATGTAATTTGAAGCAACTGATTTAGTCCAGAATGAGATTTTCACTCTGCAGCGGAGTGTGCGCTGATATGAAACTTACTGGCAGATTAAAACTGTGTGCCCGACCGAGACTCGAACTCGGGACCTTTGCCTTTCGCGGGCAAGTGCTCTATCAACTGAGCTACCGAAGCACGACTCACGCCCGGTACTCACAGCTTTACTTCTGGCAGTATCCGTCTCCTACCTTCCAAACTGTGAGTACCGGACGTGAGTCGTGCTTCGGTAGCTCAGTTGGTAGAGCACTTGCCCGCGAAAGGCAAAGGTCCCGAGTTCGAGTCTCGGTCGGGCACACAGTTTTAATCTGCCAGTAAGTTTCATATCAGCGCACACTCCGCTGCAGAGTGAAAATCTCATTCTGGAAACATCCCCCAGGCTGTGGCTAAGCCATGTCTCCACAGTATCCTTTCTTTCAGGAGTGCTAGTTCTGCAAGGTTCACAGAAGAGCTTCTGTAAAGTTTGGAAGGTAGGAGACGGATACTGGCAGAAGTAAAGCTGTGAGTACCGGACGTGAGTCGTGCTTCGGTAGCTCAGTTGGTAGAGCACTTGCCCGCGAAAGGCAAAGGTCCCGAGTTCGAGTCTCGGTCGGGCACACAGTTTTAATCTGCCAGTAAGTTTCATATCAGCGCACACTCCGCTGCAGAGTGAAAATCTCATTCTGGAAACATCCCCCAGGCTGTAGCTAAGCCATGTCACCGCAGTATCCTTTCTTTCAGGAGTGCTAGTTCTGCAAGGTTCGCAGAAGAGCTTCTGTAAAGTTTGGAAGGTAGGAGACGGATACTGGCAGAAGTAAAGCTGTGAGTAACGGACGTGAGTCGTGCTTCGGTAGCTCAGTTGGTAGAGCAGTTGCCCGCGATAGGCAAAGGTCCCGAGTTCGAGTCTCGGTCGGGCACACAGTTTTAATCTGCCAGTAAGTTTCGTATCAGCGCACACTCCGCTGCAGAGTGAAAATCTCATTCTGGAAACATCCCCCAGGCTGTGGCTAAGCCATGTCTCCGCAGTATCCTTTCTTTCAGGAGTGCTAGTTCTGCAAGGTTCGCAGAAGAGCTTCTGTAAAGTTTGGAAGGTAGGAGACGGATACTGGCAGAAGTAAAGCTGTGAGTACCGGACGTGAACGTGCTTCGGTAGCTCAGTTGGTAGAGCACTTGCCCGCGAAAGGCAAAGGTCCCGAGTTCGAGTCTCGGTCGGGCACACAGTTTTAATCTGCCAGTAAGTTTCGTATCAGCGCACACTCCGCTGCAGAGTGAAAATCTCATTCTGGAAACATCCCCCAGGCTGTGGCTAATCCATGTCTCCACAGTATCCTTTCTTTCAGGAGTGCTAGTTCTGCAAGGTTCACAGAAGAGCTTCTGTAAAGTTTGGAAGGTAGGAGACGGATACTGGCAGAAGTAAAGCTGTGAGTACCGGACGTGAACGTGCTTCGGTAGCTCAGTTGGTAGAGCACTTGCCCGCGAAAGGCAAAGGTCCCGAGTTCGAGTCTCGGTCGGGCACACAGTTTTAATCTGCCAGTAAGTTTCATATCAGCGCACACTCCGCTGCAGAGTGAAAATCTCATTCTGGAAACATCCCCCAGGCTGTGGCTAAGCCATGTCTCCGCAGTATCCTTTCTTTCAGGAGTGCTAGTTCTGCAAGGTTCGCAGAAGAGCTTCTGTAAAGTTTGGAAGGTAGGAGACGGATACTGGCAGAAGTAAAGCTGTGAGTACCGGACGTGAGTCGTGCTTCGGTAGCTCAGTTGGTAGTGCACTTGCCCGCGAAAGGCAAAGGTCCCGAGTTCGAGTCTCGGTCGGGCACACAGTTTTAATCTGCCAGTAAGTTTCAACTGATTTAGTATTATTGTTATATCAAGTCCCATGTAAATGTTTTAAAAAATCTTTTAATAATAGTCTTTCTTATAAAGATAACTTTTAACAATCAGTCATTTGAGTTTAAAGATTTTACTAATTTCTCCTATCCATGGTCATCCCTATTATCGTTAAGAAAAGTAAGTTGTTTCTTTTTATACATAACAAATGTAGTGGCCAGCATTTCACTGGGCTGTGCCAGCAAAATTTCTTATAGGAGCAGATATATACGCGTTATCTGGCGACGTCATTGAGGTAAGAATTTTCAATTTGTTCAGAATGATTTTTCAGGACCATGACGCAGCACTGCTGACGTCCAAAATTTACCAGTTTAAACTCGCAGTCATTTCATTATTTAAAGGTTATATGTAACCCACAATTTTATTGGTTGGTTGGTGGGTTGGGTTAGGGAAGAAGACCAGATGGCGTGTCATCGGTCTCATCGGATTAGGGAAGGATGGGGAAGGAAGTCGGCCGTGCCCTTTCAGAGGAACGGATTAGGGAAGGATGGGGAAGGAAGTCGGCCGTGCCCTTTCAGAGGAACCATCCCGGCATTTGCCTACAGTGATTTAGGGAAATCACGGAAAACCTAAATCAGGATGGCCGGACGCCGGATTGAACCGTCTTCCTTCCGAATGCGAGTGCAGTGTCTAACAACTGCGCCACCTCGCTCGGTCACAATTTTATTGAGAGGTTTGTCACTTTTTTATTCCGAGGTTACGGAAGTAAACTGTTGGGAGGTTACACCCTTTCATACCTCTTGTACTCGATACAACCGCCGTCTGTATACGTGCGTATCACCATCCCACGGTTTTTGTCGCCGCAGGGTAAATGAATGCGGGGTAAACGTACAACGGCGTCATAATGCGTCGTTGATCCCACGCGGAAGGCAGTGCGGAGCACGGAGCGCACGACTGGCTGTGTTCGCAAGTCGTGGGATACGCAGACATTTGTCGCCGGGCCGTAAATATCTCGCTTGCCGCACCGTCCCGCGTTGGGAGCTCGTCTGACGTGACGCGGCTGTAAACGAGTTATAAACGCTGTTTGGACACACCGGCAGCCGTCCGCCTCAAAATAGTTCCCGCAGTCTAAATTATGAGTCCGTTCTCGAAGCTATCAAAATCCACGCGCGCGTGCGTGATGCGCCTGTCGGGAAAAATGATGCCTTTACATCCTTTCTGCAGCACTCGCGTTTATTTGGTTCACTCTTTTGTTTCTTCTGATGCGGCATAAATGCCCCGAGGCTTGAGGAAATGGTTACGCGGCTCGCAAGGATGTAGCTCTCGGTGAGGCGTGCAAAGTGGCCTGCACATACTCACCATCACTATTAAGCCATAATGTTGTCTCCTGCTACGTGAGGTGTTTTGAAATGTGAGTAATCGTAATAGCAAGCACGGAAAACCTGTATTCGATAACCCGCCTCCATAACGGACCTTGCTGATGCACACATGTTTGATGGTGCTTGATTTGGAGGGGTACATGGTTCGCATTTTGTGATGGCTGACGTTTTCAAGGCCGTTATTTGCCCAGCAAGAGCATGCAATTTTTTGTTACTCCAATATTCTATAGCAACTCCCAGTTTGGCCGGCCGCTGTGGCTGAGCTAGACGATTCAGTCCGGAACTGCGCTGCTGCTGCGGTCGCTGGTTCGAATCATGTCTCGGACATGGGTATGTGTGATGTCCTTAGGTTAGTTAGGTTTAAGTAGTTCTAAGTCTAGGGACTGATGACCTCAGACGTTAAGTCCCATAGTGCTTAGAGCCATTTGAACCCATTTTGCAGTATCTTGTGCAGTCACGTTATATGACACTGCTGACAGGCATTCAGCTGTCGAAAGCAAACTCTAACCTCTTAGTTTGGCAGCTATTCGAAAGCCTTAAATATGTGAAGATATCGGCTTTCACCCTCTCCCTCCAATTTCATTGTCAACTGATACATAAAACTACTTTCACTCCTCATTGTGTGACCTAAAATTGGCAAACAAGAGTTGAGGCCCAACCGTCGCATACCACAAAGGATAAGCACCACTGTACAAGAAAATACGAAACCTTCACAATTAGAGGGCTAACACAGCACCCCGGTCTCCAGCCAACAATTCTATACAGTTCTTTCTATTGGAAACTTTGCAATACAGGGTGATTTTTCCCCCAAGTACAAACTGTAGAGATTGATCGATGAGAGGAAACTGGGCCCCTTTGTTGGATCTATCTATCAGGAAAGACACCATTGAGATGCCTGTAGACGTTAATGGTCAAGTGGGCTGGACTACCATCATGCAGCAGCCACATAACGCTTCGAATCATCAATGGAACTCTTTCCAGCAGGGGATGCAAAGTCACCCGCGAGAAACGCCGATAGTACCGGCCTGTTTGGCGGCGTGAAGAAAGACTGCTCACAAAATATGGTCCACTTACCCCGGCACACATGTTCCGGCTCCACCATTACTGAAGATTTGGTGTCACCATATCATGGGGTTTCTGTGTACTATCCCACATACAACTGTTATGAAAGCTCAAGATACCACTCTTGGCCTCATCTATGGATAGGATGAATGACACAAATCCCGGATTAGTGGTTCCCTGGTGAAGAACCAATGACAAACCTGCTCCCAGTGCGGAAAGTCTGTAGCTATTAAGCCTTGTACACGATGTAACTGATAAGAATGTTCCACACGGTCATATGGCTTACCCTGTACTATTGGGGCCAACTGCCTGGTACTGACGTTGCGGTCGCCTGTCACAGTGTTAATCACATTTTCCACCAAGTCTGGTGTCCAAACAATTCGGGAATGTCGTTCATGTTTTCCTGTTTGCTGACACGACCGTGTCCCAGACAAACGGCGAAATACTGTTGCAAACACTGAATGCTGTGGTTGTTGTTGGCGGGGATAAGTCTCCTAATAGCCATGCTGCCCGCTGCCCGTTGCCATTTGCCTTTCCGTAAGTAAACATCATGTCGGCAAGCTCTCGATCTGAATACTGAACCATTGTGTGCAATGCTGTATCACATCCACTTCAAGCTGAGTCAGCAGGTAAAGTGAATCGGACACAACGTTAGCAAATACTACGAGGGCGCTAGGGCATGACGTATGAGATACAGAACCACCCTCTAGGAGGAAACTATGCATACTGTAACAGTGGCTGTATGGTAAAGCGCGTGTTAGACCTCAGCCTCTGTAACCACGTATGACTGAATAAATAGTCACTATCATGGAAACAACGCACTTCCGGACATCATTAGACCTTTTGTGTTCTGTATCCTCTCAATGATCAATCCCTAGAGTTTGTACATGGTGGAAAAAAATCACTCTGTATACACTATCAGATAAACGGTATTCCGATACCCCTAATAAATCCAGAATTAATTACTAAATGACGCAAGAAGCGTTACCCACAACGTAAAACGTGGTGTGGTTGAAACGTCCCCTTAGAAAAATTTATACAAGACTGTGCTTAAACTGACTCACAATATTTTTAGCGCAACGCAATCTGACTTCCAAAAATCCCTATGAAAGAATGGCCCTGACTAACATTAACCTATACGTTTCACATATCACTTACCTCACAAAAATCTTGGTTACTCGAACTACTGCAATACAGCGAGCGCCACTACTGCCAGCTAACTAAAAGATTCAAACTACGGAAGGCACTAACTACTGATAGGTATAGTTAGCAAATGAAAGATTTTAATAGAGAACAAACAATGTATTTACCTTAGTAGACATAATATATATATATATATATATATACATATATATATATATATATATATATATATATATATCACTTCATGACACCAATTCCTACAAATTTCAAAACTCCGCCATCTCTCTCCCACGTCCACCACTGCTGGCGGCTCACCTCCAACTGCGCAACGCTACGCGCTGTTAGCATCCAGCTGCCGCTGCTCAACACTACAATGGCAGACAACAATGCAAACTAAACACAGACTGCGCACAGCACAGCCAGTGATTTTTCATACCGAGCGCTAAGCGGCGTTACCAATTAAAAAAGAACCTAAACATCCTACTTACATGGTGTATTGTGTTGTCAGTAGGGACGTCGTAATAGTAGGATGCGTCGCTCAGGAGAGGTCAGCGGCACCTTGTCTGAATATCGTCTGAGAAACAGCTCCATCAGCGACATTTCAGTCCTTCTAAAGCCACCCAACCCTACTGACTGTGAAATCACTGTAAAGTGTAAACGCAAATGAACAATCACAACAAAACCGACGCCGCGCGAACCTCATGTACATAAAAACAGTGACCGTCGAACAGTGCGAACGGTGGTTGTATAAAATCGTACGAAACCAGCGGAAGGGATCTCCACGTGGATTCCAAAGTCCAGCTTGAACAGTGATTGTGCATATTGGGTTAAGAACATCAGGGTGCAACGGTCGAGAAGCTCCTCATAAGCTACACATTTCTTTAGTCAAGTAGCATTTGAGATGGTGTATAGAGCGACGCAGCTGGAGGGTGGGTCACTGGAAACGTGTGACTTGGACTGATGAATCAAGCTATACGTGATTACAGTTCGATGGAAGGGTTTGGATCTGGTGACTGTCTAATTACCTATCGTCATGCGCAACGCCTACAGTGAGGTACCGTGGGGATGATATTGTGTGCGATATGGGAGTGTTTTACGTCTTTAGACTGTAATTTCCATCTTGGACTTAAGGAAACACTAAATACGGAAGAATATGTACACACTTTACAGCAATGTGTCACCCTCATAGTACAGCAGCACTTAGGAGGCGACTGTTGTTTGCGTCAGCATAATAATGCACTCTGTAAAGAAGGAGCATCTGTGTGGTTATGACTTGTGGGCAATAACATTACTGAGAAGGACTGTGCCGCCCAGAGTCACAACCTCAATAGAATGGAACACCTCTGGATGAGTGAGAACGTCGATCTAGCTGTAGATACCAGCGTCCAACCTCACTACCTTCTCTGGTTGTGACGGTACCTCACATGAATATTGACATTTTTAGCGGTTGTAAATCGTAGTTTACGTATTTTATGAATATAATTATTGTAAAAGATAAAGTTAATGTTCTTGAAACAATTGATATGCAGCGATAGCATCTTTAATTAATGTCTATGAAAATAAAAAAGGATCGAAAGAGACGCGATTTTACGGCCGAGGAGGAAGGATGTATGTTGTGGTACACACACTATTTTATTTCGCAGCCCTTGAGCGACTACTCATATTTTATGGAAGTTATTCGTCGTTATTGCTAAAACACACTTGTTATTATTATTTAAAAAATGAATTTCTTTGTAATAGTTGTCACCTCAAATGCTCGCAGTGGCTAATTGTTTTTAATAAGCATTTTTCAGTCATTTGCGCTGCGAGAAGCTCATCTTCCAATGCAGCCTCTGGTCGGCCATTACACGCCGAAGTATTAATTTATTTTTCAGTGTTAACAGTAACTAAAAATGCGAGAGATTTCGTTATAAGAACGTTTTTAAATTCCAACACATAATTAATTTACGTTAAAATTAATGTTTTTAAACTATACAAATTCCATGAGCTCAGTAAGTTTGATATTAGCCGCTCCACGGCAACAATCGAAAATCTCTCAAGCCTTGCTTTGCAATCAGTAAATAGAAATTAACAAAATTATATTCAATTAAGTTAACGGCAACTATATTTTAGTCATCACGTTCAAAATCTAAAGTTGGTACATGAATAACTGAGGCCCTTCAGGAACCCGTTTCATATTTACTTATGCACGTAAGTAAAAGTGATAAGAGAAGCAATATCCCTGAGAGAAAGAAGCATGCTGATAAATAAAAACACACATATATATATATATACTCCTGGAAATTGAAATAAGAACACCGTGAAATCATTGTCCCAGGAAGGGGAAACTTTATTGTCATATTCCTGGGGTCAGATACATCACATGATCACACTGACAGAACCACAGGCACATAGACACAGGCAACAGAGCATGCACAATGTCGGCACTAGTACAGTGTACATCCACCTTTCGCACCAATGCAGGCTGCTATTCTCCCATGGAGACGATCGTAGAGATGCTGGATGTAGTCCTGTGGAACGGCTTGCCATGCCATTTCCCCCTGGCGCCTCAGTTGGACTAGCGTTCGTGCTGGACGTGCAGACCGCGTGAGACGACGCTTCATCCAGTCCCAAACATGCTCAATGGGGGACAGATCCGGAGATCTTGATGGCCAGGGTAGTTGATTTACACCTTCTAGAGCATGTTCGGTGGCACGGGATACATGCGGACGTGCATTGTCCTGTTGGAACAGCAAGTTCCCTTGCCGGTCTAGGAATGGTAGAACGATGGGTTCGAAGACAATTTGGATGTACCGTGCACTATTCAGTGTCCCCTCGACGATTACCAGAGGTGTACGGCCAGTGTAGGAGATCGCTCCCCACACCATGATGCCGGGTGTTGGCCCTGTGTGTCTCTGTCGTATGCAGTCCTGATTGTGGCGCTCACCTGCACGGCGCCAAACACGCATACGACCATCATTGGCACCAAGGCAGAAGCGACTCTCATCGCTGAAGACGACACGTCTCCATTCGTCCCTCCATTCACGCCTGTCGCGACACCACTGGAGGCGGGCTGCAGGATGTTGGGGCGTGAGCGGAAGACGGCCTAACGGTGTGCGGGACCGTAGCCCAGCTTCATGGAGACGGTTGCGAATGGTCCTCGCCGATACCCCAGGAGCAACAGTGTCCCTAATTTGCTGGGAAGTGGCGGTGCGGTCCCCTACGGCACTGCGTAGGATCCTACGGTCTTGGCGTGCATCCGTGCGTCGCTGCGGTCCGGTCCCAGGTCGACGGGCACGTGCACCTTCCGCCGACCACTGGCGACAACATCGATGTACTGTGGAGACCTCACGCCCCACGTGTTGAGCAATTCGGCGGTACGTCCACCCGGCCTCCCGCATGCCCACTATACGCCCTCGCTCAAAGTCCGTCAACTGCACATACGGTTCACGTCCACGCTGTCGCGGCATGCTACCAGTGTTAAAGACTGCGATGGAGCTCCGTATGCCACGGCAAACTGGCTGACACTGACGGCGGCGGTGCACAAATGCTGCGCAGCTAGCGCCATTCGACGGCCAACACCGCGGTTCCTGGTGTGTCCGCTGTGCCGTGCGTGTGATCATTGATTGTACAGCCCTCTCGCAGTGTCCGGAGCAAGTATGGTGGGTCTGACACACCGGTGTCAATGTGTTCTTTTTTCCATTTCCAGGAATATCTATGTAATTCCCTTTGCGGGCTGTACCAGTGTTTAATCTGGGCTGCAATATAATGATCGCTGATATAAAGCCTATGTATCATTCTAAGTTTTTAAGGAGACTAAGGGGTACTTATTTAACAGGGTGTGAGAGTCCACATTGCGATTGTCACTTGTATATGTGCAAAGGAGCTGATGGAAAAAAGAAATTTAATCACAAGAGTAGTAGTGACACAAGAGTGTTACTTAGAGGCACCTGTTAGTAAAGAACTTGGATCTGGATGTGAAAGTAATAATAATAATAATACTGTGTTTTTCTTTCTTACTCCCTGTTGAAAGGTGTTAAAAAGGTATACAGTTTGGCAATAAAAGGTATGACATATTCACTTACATAATTTGAAGATGATATTTTCAGTTTTCTACGCTAGTAAAACGGAAGTATGTTTTGAAGTAACTGACGAGATATATCTTACATATTTTGAGTGTTTTCTATCTGTTCCTCCTCAAAGTCATACAAGTGTGATCAGATATACCCTATGTAATAAACTTTTCAGTTAACCAATTTCTGGTTTTCAGCTGTATAATGAATGTTTCCGTGTACTAGAATTAATATGACGATGCTTTGATAGTGTTTCTTCCTTTATGTGAGACCTGCCCTGGTGACTCTTACATTACTGCTTCTGCAAACTCTCTTTGTCCATGTACCTGTTAATTCCTTTCTGTTTCATGTGTTCTCAAGGATATTTTCTTTTGTTTTCCAATTTTTAATTATAGCTTGTCAGAGATTTCAACATCTTATGTGTTGAAGTTTTGGGCAGGAACACGTTGTCTCTTCTCATATTGTTTGCATTATGTCAGTTATAGTTCCTTCAGCTGTGGGTATTTCATCTTATACTGTATTGTCCATGTTTATAGGTAGTGAGGATGAGTATAACCTACAAAGGTGCTCAGGGTGTGCTATTATGTTAATAACCTTATTTGTGAGGTTTGTTTTGTGTGAATTCTGTACACTGAGTGTAAGCTGAACAAGATATAAGGCACACGATTTGGTTCGTACTAAATGATCTTTCATTCTCAGATACAGTTAAGCAGAAGCTCTTATTTTAAATGTAAGAACTATGGGGTGTGGGAATGTAATGACATGATTTTCAAATATATTGTAAGACGTCGTGGTCTCCTGACCTTCATTGCTTACATATTCCGCCCTCACAATCATATTCCACACATCAAGACGCTTCATTCGAACCCAAACTCGATAAGATAAAGTCAATGTTGCATGAATTCATGTAAACAATTCACAAATAAGTAGAAAATCACAAATGCGTTCTGAGATTGAAATACTCGAGGCTGGCGTACACACACACATTCAAGACACGACGGTCACAGGGGCTTTAGTTCGGGAGACACAAACGGCACGCTGGGGAGGCGGTCCCTTCAGAGGACGACTAAAGCTGTCTACGTCGGCCGGCGACCGCCCGTAGAGCAGACAGCATTTGCCCGAGTGAAAGGCAGAATGACCCCGTGTTCGGCTTGAAAGCAAATTCCGCTACAATGCGTGGGAGCGCCCAGCCTACGCATTCTTTGCAACATAGCACGCAGTTTCAGAGATTTACACAGGGAGACAGCAAACGCCAAACGCCGATACTACAGATTACCGGATTGGTCGCCTTAAACGAAACGTCATTCTCCCGTTTTAGAAGAGCAATGCTGATTGGCAGATGATATTGAGCTGAAGGAGTAATCGAAGAGACTGAAAGCTATACCCCTTTACGTCTGGCGTGGAGAGGGGTCATTCCGTTGTCGGTCTTGGAACGAGAGCACGTAACAAGAGTATGAGCGCTCGTACATGTACTCAAAGAGCGAGGAACAAGTCTCTCCTCAGTACATCACTGGGAGAGCACCTCTGTCAAGAGCAAATCGGTGTGCGACTATATGTTGAGTCCTTGTGATTAAGTGTTGTTCACTGTGTTGACCGCCACACTTATTGTGCTGTGTGAATGGACAGAGCTATAGTTAAACGCCTGCAAGCGAATTTTTGAGTGGCATCACGGTGGACTGGTTAGCTGTCCGGTGTACTACGCCAGTAGTTAGACTAGGGGCGAATAGGAGTCCTTGACTTCATCAAGGCATAGGGAGAGTTTGATTGGCGGAGGTCAATCCAGATAGAACTAGAGTTATCTTATTTGTCAGCAGCGAGCGGCTCAGACAGTAGTCACCGCATCTTATGGTATTGTGTGCTATAGCTCTTGCGATCCCCATATTTCCTCCACAACAGTACACTTCAGTGCATTTCACACGCGACGGCCTCGACCGTACCTAACAACACTCTAAATGATAATTATTCAACTTGAGTAGGCACAGCTCTCAGCCATTCTGCCAAGTCAATAAAAATTTTAAACTTTGTATAGAAATTTCATTAGCGAATCCTGTCCTTGAGAGGTAACTTCACATTTGGGAAAGAAACCAGAAATAACTTTTTCAGTTCATAACTAAAGGTGCCATTGTGATTTCTTAGAATGTTAGGAAAATAAATAATAATTTTCGTTAATTTCATGTTTTTCTTACAATAACTAGCACTACTCCAGTACCCAAGTATCCTACTAGTTACATTAGAAATTTTGTGCATTTTTGTGTCATTTCCTTACAGTGGATGACTCCAGAAGAAATTTATTGCTGAAAGTTTTTCTGGCATTTCTCTTTAGAACGTTAGGAGCATCTGTCTGACTTCTGTAGTAGTGCGGGGGTGGAAATTGCATCTTGCAGGAGCCACAGGGTGAAGGGTACATCTCACATTAATCTGTTGGGCAGAATGACAGAATATGAACCTCACGCTCACAACATGTGGAGTGGTGGAGCTTTTCCCACTGTAGACCACGTAATATTATGTGATACTTAATTATGCATCAGACTTCTACACTAGATGAAGCTGATTTACTTACATGTTAATTTCTATCTGTGTATGTATTGCATTTTTCTTTTCACCAATTAAAGATTTACACAAATGAAAAGCTTAAATTCTGTGTCAAGTGATACAGCATTCTGTGTGAGATTTCAGCAAATTTCGATTTAGTGGTTGTAGAATATTTATTAAGAGTAGTGTAGAGTAGTGATGTAATCAGAGGCATTGACTTGTGACATAAAGTTGGTATGTGACACCAAGTTAGGTCTTCTGAAGAGTGATCAGTCATGATGTAAGTATCTTGTTCAAAACCGGTCAGTAGGTTGAATTAAAATCATTGAGGACGCTATGGTACTGCGAAATCAAGAGCTCACATCAGATGTTAAATATGTTGTATGTATTTTAATGTAAGCAAATCACATAAATTTAATTCTATTGAAGTGTTTGTTTTGTTTTGTTAGACATTTATTATAAACACACACACACACACACACACATACATACATATATATAAGCCGGAATGTCATCCAGGACTGTAACCATATAATCATAGCCATGACTCTGTCTGCGATGTCTGTCACCAAGGATAGGGAAGAGGCCATGTCATTTTACTCTGCCTAGCATATTTAAAAAAAAATAGCTGTTCGAAATAATACTGGGAAATTCATATGAATTCATAATTCATTATTTGGATATTAGACAAGCAATCAATTACTAGATGATAGCTAAATATTGTGTTTTGCAATGTCGTATGCTGGCCACACAGCAAAGAACGCTCCAAAATTGGTCTAACTCCAGGAGGAACTTAATGAAAGTAGTAAGGTTAACTTCGAGATGAATCGTTCTTCCACAGGTTGGGATTTGCAAGAGTGTTACAGTGATGTTCTATACCAGATGGTCGATTACTTGTGGTGTTACAGACGTTGTCTAGTCTCGTTAAGGCATGTCTGCTAGGATATACTTCAGAGACAGTCAATACATACCGATTAAAGACCAGGTAGTTTGTATATCAGACCTATTGAATGAGGGGCAGAGTAGTTACGCATTCTGATTTTGTGAGGCTTTCCGTTTGCTGTTCAGCTTCTGGTCATACTCTTGGATTCCAAACAGTTACTGTGGAAGATAGGTGTGATGACTGGCTCTAAGGTTATTTTCTGAGGTTCAGTCTCAAGGAGCGATCTGCATGAATCATGGAGAGCCTGCAGCATACATTTTACAGATTCTCATAATATTTATATACAGTTTTTTCAGTTCTTACCTTCACTTGTACTCAAACTTATTTTCCACAGCTATGACAGGTAGATAACTGTCGATGTAAGTGCAACAATATCAGTTTTTCACTTTTCGATAAAGGTCACAGAGCTTTGTGATGTATACAGAAAATTTCTTTCTTTAATGCTCTCATAAACGTTGAACCAGTATGCTGCAAGTTCACTTACCAGAAGTGTAAGGGTAACGTTTCATGTGTTATTGCTTTTGAAATCTTTAATAACCTTAAATTTAATTAAAGTCTCTAAGATTTATCTACACTCCTTGAAATTGAAATAAGAACACCGTGAAGTCATTGTCCCAGGAAGGGGAAACTTTATTGACACATTCCTGGGGTCAGATACATCACATGATCACACTGACAGAACCACAGGCACATAGACACAGGCAACAGAGCATGCACAATGTCGGCACTAGTACAGTGTATATCCACCTTTCGCACCAATGCAGGCTGCTATTCTCCCATGGAGACGATCGTAGAGATGCTGGATGTAGTCCTGTGGAACGGCTTGCCATGCCATTTCCCCCTGGCGCCTCTGTTGGACCAGCGCTCGTGCTGGACGTGCAGACCGCGTGTGACGACGCTTCATCCAGTCCCAAACATGCTCAATGGGGAACAGATCCGGAGATCTTGCTGGCCAAGGTAGTTGACTTACACCTTCTAGAGCACGTTCGGTGGCACGGGATTCATGTGGACGTGCATTGTCCTGTTGGGACAGCAAGTTCCCTTGGCGGCCTAGGAATGGTAGAACGATGTGTTAGATGACGGTTTGGATGTACCGTGCACTATTCAGTGTCCCCTCGACGATCACCAGAGGTGTACGGCCAGTGTAGGAGATCGCTCCCCACACCATGATGCCGGGTGTTGGCCCTGTGTGCCTCGGTCGTATGCAGTCCTGATTGTGGCGCTCACCTGCACGGCGCCAAACACGCATACGACCATCATTGGCACCAAGGCAGAAGCGACTCTCATCGCTGAAGACGACACGTCTCCATTCGTCCCTCCATTCACGCCTGTCGCGACACCACTGGAGGCGGGCTGCACGATGTTGGGGCGTGAGCGGAAGACGGCCTAACGGTGTGCGGGACCGTAGCCCAGCTTGCCACGGCAAACTGGCTGACACTGACGGGGGAGGTGCACAAATGCTGTGCAGCTAGCGCCATTCGATGGCCAACACCGCGGTTCCTGGTGAGTCCGTTGTGCCGTGCGTGTGATCATTGCTTGTACAGCCCTCTCGCAGTGTCCGGAGCAAGCATGGTGGGTCTGACACACCGGTGTCAATGTGTTCTTTTTTCCATTTCCAGGAGTGTACATTACCGAATCACTTATGAATGTTACGTCCAAAATACTTTTGCATACTTGCTTTTATATTAAATTTCCAATCTGAATTTAATTCTAACATGAACCTGTCATTAATTTCTGTCTCCAGCAGTGAACATTGCTCTGTCTGAAGCAAAAGTGGAATGAGCAGAAACGTTTTCAGAGCACCAAACAGTAGGTACCTTTCTTTTCTTTGTATGTTTCACAGCTCAGAATATAGGTTTTGAGATTGGTTATCACGTTATGTTGCAGTGATTGTTATTTATATTTTCGGTTTAGTGTGGATAGGTGTTAGTCAATCGGTTGTGCCATGCTGCTCATGACACATTCACCAAATCAGATTTTGAAATTAATAGAACTAACTGATATCTTAAATTTTACTGAATTACTCATTTAATCCCGATTTGTTTTCCTTGTGCAACAATTTTTAGTTGTGAATACGTTTCTGACATGTGGTCAGATGATGATCGAAAATGTTTCGGGGCCAAAAGTTGCTGTCGGAAGAGATATATATTGTGAACATTTTTCTGACGTTCTGCTTCATCAATCAGGTCACATAAAAAAGTGTAGGCCGTTTACAAGCCCAGTAGAGTTTTCTGACAACTGTCACCTACGTCTGATCTTTTTTGCAGTGTACTGCAAGTGGGAACAGAAAGCTGAAAGAGAACGATGCCATGTCATTAACCAGTAACCCAGCAATAGACAAACTTTCGCATCTTTCACTGCAAATCAACTTGTACTAACTCTTTCAACGAAACAGCATAACGTTCAGAAGGGATGTCTGTTTTAACACACACAAAAAAAAATTAAAGCTTCGCGTATAGTCGACGCGTAATGAGCAAGTGTGGAATGGAATATTGGATACAAGCCAACACAACAAGAGGAGGAAAATAAGAGTGCATTATTTGCACACAGGAAAATGTAAGCGAAAATACTTTTGTCTGAATGTGGGCGTGTTCATCATATCTCACACGTTGTTCACCCAGGAGAAACTGTCAAATAAAAGGGAAACCTCAAAGCAAATGTATTGTTTTCAATTGGTTTGGGCATTTAAAAGAAAGTCTAGTCATCAACAGAAATTACACTGCACCTAATAAACGGATTATGCTGTAGAATGATCCTACACACTATTATGTTTTACAGACATTCGACTGGAAAGCCTCGATTTCCAACAATTACCAAAATAAAAACGCCCTGACGCATACACAAATAACCATAACTTCCAACACAGCTTGAGACAGCATACTTACCTTGTAAAAGCCGCACTGTTTCTTGCCTCATTAAACACCATCCAGGAAGAAAAAGAACTTCTGCACCCACTAGTCACCACAATGTACGCAAAACCTAGAAATACGCTACCATGAAGCGACCACTTTGTTAAGGAATATGGCAAGGTCTCTCCAACCAGATCCTTGGAATGTTAATTAACGAAGCATTACGTGCACTGAAACACATCATAATAAAAAATTTCGAGGCAAAGCATGAAGGTAATAAACGATTAAAATAGAGGTAAGTATGACTAGCAGGATCGATGACTTTGAACAAGCTGCACTCATGTGAGTTTATGTATCAGTTGTATGAATTAAATTCTGAAATTACTCCCGATGATTATAGTGTGAGGAGGCACGCAATGAAAAAAGTGAATATCCAGTTAAATTTCGCAATATCCACGAAATCATTAAAGTACACGAACAGTGGAGGTGGTGGCGACTGCGACACCCGTCGCAGGCAGCAGCCACCCTAAGATGCCGCCCAAGAGTCTATATTGGCGGCACATTGTGCACCAGCTTCCACTAGTCTTCACTGAGAATAAGACACCCCACTTGACCGATAGTAACAGGTTGTGCTCAACTGGACAGTCATTCGTCTTACTGCACACAGCTTAGGTGGTATTTTAGGCCGACAACTTTAACAAACAGGAAAGCCAGAGAAAGTGCGAGAAATAAGTGACTAGCTCCCTCTCTGTGCTCACACATGCAAACTATACATTCGACTTGTATTAAAAGATATATAAAACCTGAAATGTCTCGTGAATTTCTGATTTTACACTGTTACGACTCAGCCTCATATAACATGAACAATTCAATATGTATATTTTTTGAAGAATGACAGTGTGGTTTCAGCTTGGCTGCGTTTTGGCACAACTAAATTAATAGACACATGTTTATGGCATTTAAAATAGATAAATAATTTTATTGTATTTTTGGGGGATGGGGAGAACAATATTTACATATTATTCACCATAAGTTAAAAACTGGTAATTCCCATAAAAGCACTAACATGACAAAATTTCACTTTCGTCAGGGTTTCAGTTAACGAATCTGGACATAACAGTTACTTATCATTATGTTTCACATTTACGATAAATCTTGCATCATATATTTTGAATCTTTGCGAAAAAGGAATTTGTGTTGATTTTTTTATCTGTTTGATAACATTTCATTGAAACTACATTTACAAAAAGTTGCCTATACTTATACATATCTATGTGTTGCGTAAAAAAACAGAATTTGGTTCTGACTTAAACGTGCACAACAGTATCAGATACTTCTTAATTCACCTCAAAGACAGCAATTTGCATTGAAACTTGAAAGGATGATAATGACAATATAGGTTCAATGTCGATACAATTTAGTAAAGCTGTCTACACCCTGTCTTTTGTCTTCATTTACAATCCTAACCTAAGGCCTGTTTTGAAAACTCTCAGTTAATAATATACAAAATAAATATTTATGCTTATGGTACACGAAAATATATACATTATGTTGTACCTCTTGTATATTTACATGTAAAATAATGTTAAAACTTTCATTTCGTAGTTATAAACATGTTGACACATGACCAGTACAGGTAACTAAATTGTTATGTACAACTTGCGTCATTGTAGAATGGTAACACTGCTCACGCTTTCAAACTTGGGCTCTAAGCTGGAAGCGTCAGAGGTTACATACTATGGCTAGCTAAAAAACTGATCAACTTGTTAAAATGTTGATGCAGCACCAACCTGTCATATATTGTTCACATTTTCATTTTGATTTTACTTTAGGCTACTGACCAGTCCTTGTTCTAACTATGAAATACTTACTGAAGTAGTTGCAGGTGAGATACAGAAAGCAAAGGCATAAGGTTGGGTGAGACCAGTAGTACAGAGCACGTCGTTATCTATATTTGATTTTAGAAATGTTGTTATATAGACGCTGAAGAAAGAAGCAAACATGTACGCAATGCAAGCCACTTGATTACACAAAAATTTCTGTTTCGTTGAGTCAGAAAAATTTTCCAACGCCTATGATTAACTTACGAATGGAGTTCAACATTAATAGTGTTCCAATATTCACTGTACATATTGAGCTTCCTGAGAAAACAGAATTTATTCTTACAGACTATTTTACTGTTAGGGAATTGTATTCATTGTCTTTCATAGGTGTACTGTACGCCATAACATTGTTGGACATCAAACTACCATGTTTTGACAGGTAACGAATTGGGACAGTTAATTTGCTCGGACCACTCTAATACTGCATAGACAACACACATAAATCTGCTTATAGGCTAGCACGCAGTTGTTGACAACATAACTACGAGAATCAGTCAACATTCTAGGAGTATGTATATGCTCTATCTGATATTGGACTGCTGTAAAACAGCTCAAAATTCTGTAACCACTAACTTTTATTTATTCTACAAAAATTTGAAGTGGGGGAAGAAAGTACACAAGAAAGAAATCAGGAAAAAGGTAGAACTCGTGTGGTACAGAATAAGAGTCATAACAACGATGACGAAATTCTGCACACAGAAATTAAGATGTAGAATGTAAAGGTGGTGAAATTGATTGGAGAAAGAAAAACATAAATTTTAAGGTTCAAAATGGTTCAAATGGCTCTAAGCACTATGGGACTTAACATCTGAGGTCACCAGTCCCCTAAACTTAGAACTACTTAAACCTAACTAACCTAAGGACATCACACACATGCAAGCGTGGGGCAGGACTCGAACCTGCGGCCGTAGCAGCAGTTCCGTTCGGGACTGAAGAGCCTAGAACCGTTCGGTTACTAATGCCGGCAAATTTTAAGGTAGAAAGTGTACATCGGAAGTAAAATAATTGCTAAAGTAAAAACGAAAAATGTATAAGAAGCATAAACTATAATTAAATGCCTAAAAAAGAGATATATGTGTTAACAAAGATGATGGTGATTGTTTGAACTATGATGGAACGTTAGAAAGCCATATTGACAACACCAATTAGCACCAGCAGCATAACAGCCCAGTGAGTCTAATACGAGTTCAAAAGGGGAAAAAGTGAATTCGGTAGCACATATAAGATTAGTATGGCTCCACATTATGGTGGAGTCCTTCAACGTCAGTTTCTCATAAATGATTTTAGACCTGCTCTTAAGGGAAACATGTGTCCTGTCACTCACTTCGAAACAGTATAATCTAATGCCACGGCTTAGTACCACAAAAGTGACTGTTGTCGATATTTGGAGATTTAACATAAAATGTTCGCCGAGAAGTGTCAAAAGCAGTAGTACCACTCTTGCATCGAAAGCATTTGTACTTGTGCTTGAAAACTGTTAACAACTACAGTCACATAGTAGTGTATGTACGTTATTTTTGCGGTATAAAATATCAGTCTTTTGCCATTTTTGTGGAAGTCGACGAACTGTCAACCACACAAACATCGCCGACTGCGGACTGCCCGCGGGTGCTTCGACGCGGCTCGCTTCAGAGGGCGTGCTCGGCGCAGGTGGCCCTGCTGGTGGGAGCGAACTGTCCGTCCGAGGAGTCGGCGGCGGCGAGCGCGAGCGCGGCCGGCCCGCGCCATCATACGCACGTGGACTGCGTCAGCGAGACGGGCGGCGCCTTGCGCTTGCTGAGCAGCAGCGCGGGGCAGAACAGCTGCGAGAAGGTGGTGCGGAACTGCCGGCTCATGGCGCAGTACAGCACGAAGTTGACGGCGCCGTTGGTGAGCGCCAGCATGTCCATCACCTCGCCGAACAGCTTGTAGCAGTTGAGGAAGAAGCAGGGCCGCAGCAGCACGCTGAGCAGCCCGAGCACGCCGCTGGGCACCTCGGTGGCCAGGAACAGCAGCAGCACGGCCACCAGCATGCGAGTGGTGCGCTGCGCGCGCCGGGACCGGCCCGTCAGCGCCGCGTGCCGCCGCCCGTTGCGCAACAGCGTGCGCGCCAGCCACGCGATCAGCAGCGACAGCGCCGCGCACGGGATCAGCCGCAGCACCACCTGCGGCAGGAGAGCGGCGCCGGCGTCAGCTGCTGAGCCCCACCACCGAGGTGGTCTACCGACACGTGTCCGGTATTCTGCATATAAGTCGGCGAAAGAAGATCCCCGACGATATACTGTGCGATTGCCGGCCGGAGTGGCCGAGCGGTTCTACGCGCTACAGTCTGGAACCGCGCGACCGCTGTGGTCGCAGGTTCGAATCCAGCCTCGAGCATGGATGTGTGTGATATCCTTAGGTTATCTAGGTTTAAGTAGTTCTAACTTCTAGGGGACTGATCACCTCAGTAATTAAGTCCCATAGTGCTCAGAGGCAACTGAACCATTTGAACTATGTGATCAAAAGTATCCAGACACCTCTAAGAACATACGTGTTTCATACTAGGTGTATTGTGCTGCCACCTACTGCCACATACTCCATATCAACCTACTTCAGTAGTCATCAGATATCGTGAGAGAGCAGCTTGGGTCGCTCTGAGGAACTCAGGGTCACGTGATTGGGTGTCACTTGTGTCAAACGTCTGTCCGTGAGATTCCCACACTCCTAAACATCCCTATGTCCATTGTTTCCGATATGACAGTGAACTGGAAAGATATTTTTGGCTCAGAAACGGGCGCTTCGGGCAATAAGTGGTATGAGTTCACGAAACTCTTGTCGACCTCTTTTCACGAGTCTGGGTATTTTGACATTGGCCTCTCAATATTTATATTCCTTATTGTCGTTTCTTGTTACCAATATTAGTTTATTCCCAAGAATAAGCAGTTTTCACTCGGTTAATACTTGTCAGAAATCAAACCTCCATTTGGATCGGACTTCCTTAACTCTTGTGCAAAAAGGTGTGCAGTATGTTGCTGCATCCATTTTCAATAAGCTGCCACTCGAATTAAAAAACCTTAGCTGTAATCCACGCGCTTTCAAATAGAAACTGAAGAGTTTCCTCATAGGTCACTCCTTCTATTCTGTCGAGGAGTTCCTTGAAAAATTAAGATGATTCTCACTGTATTGCTGATAGCGTTTGCCTAAACTTATGGGCTGATTTTCTTTCAGGTTCATTAACATTTATTTTTACCTGTTATTACCTTTTATGTTGTAAGTTCATGTACTGACACGTTCCATGACCTTGGAGATTTGCTCCTCAACTTGGTCCTACGGAACTTGACATTTAAATAAATAAATTTAAAAAAATTAAGGTATACGTACAGCACAAAAGCGTACAGGCCGACCTCATCTGTTGACTGACAGACTCCGCCGAAAGTTGGAGAGGGTCGTAATGTGTAATAGTTAGACATCTATCCAGACCATCATCAAGGTATTCCAAACTGCATCAGGATCCACTGCAAGTACTATGACAGTTAGTCGGGAGGTGAGAAAACTAGCCGCGCGAGATTAGCCGAGCTGTCTTAGGCGATGCAGTCATGGACCGTGCGGCTGGTACTGGCAGAGGTTCGAGTCCTCCTTCGGGCATGGGTGTGTGTGTTTCTCCTTAAGATACTTTACGTTAAACAGAATATAAGCTTAGGGACTGATGAGCTTAGCAGTTAACTTCCATAACATTTCACACACATTTGAAATTTTTGTGAGAAAACTTGGATTTTGTGGTCGAGTGGCTGCTCATAAGCCACACGTCACGCCAAAATGCGACTTCTTTGGTGTAAGAATCAAAAACATTGGACGATTGCACAGTGGAAAAACTTTCCGTGCAGTGACGAATTATGGTACACAATGTAGAAATCCGATGGCGGGGTGTGGGCATGGCGAATGCCCTGCGAACATCATCTGCCAGCATGTGTAGTTCCAACAGCAAAATTCTGAGGGGGTGGTGTTATGGTGTGGCCGTGTTTTTCATGGAGGCGGTTGACGCCAGCATGTCTAGTGCCGACAGTAACATTGGGAGGAGGTGGTTCAATATCGCTCTGAGCACTATGCGACTTAACTTCTGACGTCATCAGTCGCCTAGAACGTAGACCTAATTAAACCTAACTAACAAAGGACATCACACACATCCATTCCCGAGGAAGGATTCGAACCTGCGACCGTAGCCGTCGCGCGATTCCAGACTGAAGCTCCTAGAACCGCTCGGCCCCACCGGCCGGCTGGTGGTGTTATGGTGTGGTCGTGCTTTTCACGGGGGGGGGGGGGGGGGCTTGCACCCCTTATTGTCTTGCTTCGCACTATAACAGCAGTGGCCTTCATTGATGTTTGAAGCACCTTCTTGCTTCCCACTGTCGAAGATCAATTCAGGGATGGCGACTGCATCTTTCAACACTACCGAGCACCTGTTCGTAATGCACGGTCTGTGTCGGAGTGGTTACATGACAATAACAACCCTTTAATGGACTGGCCTGCACAGAGTTCTGAATCTTATACAACGCCCTTGGGATGTTTTGGAACGCCGTATTAGGCGATTATTTACTATCGACATCGAGACCTCTCCTCGGCGCAGCACTCCCTGCAGAATGGGCTGCCATTCCCCAAGAAACTTTCCAGCACCTGATTGAACGTATGCCTGCGAGAGTGGAAGCTCCAATCAAGCCTAAAGGTTGGGCCGACACCTTATTGATTTCCAGCATTACCGATGGAAGGCGCCTCATACTTAAAGTCATTTTCAGCCAGGTGTCCAGAAACTTTTGATCACATAGTGTACATTCGTACTGGTTCAGTTACTTCGCGAATTATGTCAACGAATCACGTAACACTGTTTTGTAAAGTTCGCTCATTATTTTGCGCAGCTCTGTAGACGACTATTGTAATCACCTGCAGATTAAGAATGAGGTTTGCATTTGGAAGTTGGTAGCAGTAGGGGAAGTTCTTTCGCTGGCTCTACTACAGGAATCGGCATCGACAGCAGCATGCACACTATCAGTCGCACTGCGACCTGTGACAGTTGTTAAGTCAACCACTGAACTGCAGTGCAGTGACTGCAACAGTACGTGTGCTGGGTATGTACACAGTGATTAGCCAGAGGATTATTACCAGTTATCTACTACCGATGTAAGGACATCAAGGTGATAGCAATGTCATTTGGTGGGGGAATGAGTGCTCGTCAGACATACTCACACAGAGTGCATGTAATATCAGTGAGCATGCTGTCCCCGCGGAGAATGGGGACAGTGCACGATCTATCTGACTTTGACTGAGGGCCGATTTTGAGGGCCCAGAGGCTCAGGACTTTTCGGATGTTCAATGAATGCTGTGGTGAAAGTATTCAACATGAGGTGAAACCAATTCCAGACGCGGTGGCACTGGGATGGCCACCCCTCACGTCAGATGTTGAAGGCTGGACAGATTAGTAAAACGGGACAGGCGGCGAGCTGTGGTGGAACTGAGATCAGATTTTAATACTGGACAGAGTCCAACTGGGCCTGAACACACATCGCACCAAACGATGAGCCTCCACAGCTAATGTACCGTGCAAGTACCAACATTAACAACACATCAGCGACTACAACTGAAATGGGCATGTGAACATAGACACTGAACTTGGGTGCAGCGGCAGAGTATTGTCTACTCTGATGAATCCTGATACACTGTTCATCATGATAACTGGAGCGCGCCAGTCCGTCGTCTTGCATGGGAACGGCTCCTTGAAACGTGTATTGTGGGCTGGAGACAAACTGGCAGTGACTCCATTATGCTCTGGGGAACACACATGAGGGTATCCATGAGTCCAGTGGAGCCCGTGCAAGACTCCACAAAGCCTAAGAAATATTGAAAACTGGTTTTAGGCCATGTAAACCACTTTATGTCGATCATATTCCATGACCACAGTGGCATTTTTCAACAAGATAATGCACCATGTCATAAGGCGAGGATTGTGATCGAGTGGTTTGAGGAACACAGTGACGAGTTCCAATTGATGTGCTAGGCTCCCAATTTACCACATATGAACTAGATCGAATATATCTGGCATGTGACTGACTGTGGCATCAGACCTAATTGTCCACTGCCCAAAATTTATGGGAGTTTGGTGACTTGTGTGTGCAGATATGATGCCAACTCACTCCAGAAATCCATCAGGAATTCATTTCTTCCATGCCATGCCGTATCACCACTGTTACCCATGCCACAGGTGGACATACCGACTATTAGTTAGGTGGCCATAATGCCCTGGCTGATCAATGTATGCGTGTTGTGTGCTGATTTTCATAGTTCAGTGCTTTGCACAGAGGTGTGTATTCAGCACCAACAGTAGCACACACAGTACCAACTGCAACATGATATGCATTGACTGTGATGTCATTACCAAACACTAGACCTGATTTTACAGAACATTGTCCCTAGTTGGCTGATCTGCAAAAGGTCAACGAAGATCAGAAAGGTGGCATTAACGGCCATTTAAACAATATGTTCAAAGTGATGGCAACTGGTATCAATTCAGTGCTGATATCTTCTTATAATGGATTGAGTGGTTATCTGTATCACTTCGGCACATATTGAAGCATATGTTCTGACAATTCTCTCACACATATCGTGCAGATAGTAAATAATCGCCGAATACGGCGTATCCATCTAACGTGGCATTGACATGCAAACACAATTCGATGGTTTTGCAGTACAACACTAATACGGACGGTAGGACCAGTATCGTCGGATCAAGCGAATGTGAATGATGTATTCCTTCGAAGAACAAGTCGATATGCTTCTCATTTGCGGAGAATGGTGACGAAATTCATTGAGAGCTGGAGACTTAAATGCTGAAAGGTATCCTTAACGGCGTCTCATTACACATCGTACATTTCAATGTGTGCATAATAAATTGAGAAAAACTGGTTCTTTAAGGAATCAGAAACATATCCAGCAAAGGGAAGTTACTAACGAGGAAACGGAAATTGATACTATTGCCACTGAGGTTCGAGATCCTTGTGTTACTTGGTGTCAAACCGCAAGGGAATATGGCATGAACCAGAGTGGTGTTGTTCGTGTTCTGCATTGCCACAAATAACATCTTTATCATATCAGTCTCCACCAAGAATTGAATTTTGCCAATGGTCTCAACTTCAGATTCAGAGGAATGACACATGCATTTATTTGAATTTATTTACTAATGAGTGTGCATTCAAGAACCATGGAAATGTTAATTTGCATAACATGCATTATTGGGCAACTGGAAATCCATGTTCACTGTGGGAAGTTGCACACCAAAAATCATAGTCGATAAATGTGTTGGATTCTGGAGGACAGAATTATAGGCCCCTATCTCATCGAAGGAATTCTTAATGATAGGAAGTACACCACATTCCTGCGAGAAACATTAGGTCTGTTATTGCAAGAAATATCTTTAGGAACAAGGAATAATATGTGATATCAACACGATGTGTGTTCGGTACATTTTTTGCTCTTGGCTAGAAATGAGTTGCACAGACAATTCCCAAATCGTTGGATTGGACGCGGAGGAGATGTGTCGTGGCCAGCTTGTTCGCCAGACTGGACGCCTCTGGATTCTTTCTTGTGGCAATTCGTAAAATACATTGTTTATAAAGATGTTCCAAACACTTCTGAAGATATGCGAAAGAGAATTGTCAGAACATGTGCTTCGATAAGTGACGAAGTGATATGGAATATCATTCAATCTTTGATAAGAAGATTGCAGCACTGCATTGATACCAACGGTCATCCATTCGAACACCTTCTGTAAATGGACGTTTATGCCACCTTTGTGATCTTCGTTGACCTTCAAAGACCTTCGGCCTTAGTGAATTGAAATTTCCTTGTTTGCATTAGTGTTCCGCATACGTCTACAGGGGTTGCCTACAATTCTTACTGACCATCCTGTTCCTTTAGTTCTACCACAAAAAGAAATAAAAGAAAAACACTATGGGAAAGTGTGAATTTGGATTCCAAGTGCAAGTAATTTTACAACTTCAAATAAAGAAATAGAAAATCCTAAGTAGCATAAATTTTTTACTTTTTCTTAACTTTTTTTACAGTAGTGTGAACAATATATTTAGCTATGCTGATTCTCAAATTCACTCTATAGCTAAATATGCTGCTGTCCCTCATTTTTATTACGTTCATGCTACGTATTTATTATGAACAAGTTTATTTTTAAATGTGCAATACTTTAATTTTCTGTATATATGTGATATCTATATTAAATGATACACGAGGGGGAGAGAGCGGATATTAAATCGTTCATCGTGGCGTCGAACAGAGTGTGCGAGGCAATGCCCAAATGGGTGTGAATCAGTAAGGGACCAAACTGCTGAGATCATCGGTCAATAGACTTTCACACTACTTAAACTAACTTAAACTAATTAATGCTGGGAACAACACACACCAATGTCCGAAAGAGGAATCGAATCATTGGCAGAAGGGACCGTGCAATCCGTGTCATGGCGCCTCGAACCACGCGACCCCTCCGCGTGCCAGGGTGTGAGAGAGTTTACGTGAATGCAAAGGTACTCGAAGTCGCGGAACAGTATGACGTCACGTCGAGTGCAACCTAATCCAAGCACTGCCGAATTTTTAATTTTATAATACTGTGTACCTTTTATATTGCGCCGGCCGCGGTGGTCATGCGGTTCTAGCGCTGCAGCCGGAAACCGCGGGACAGCTACGGTCGCAGGTTCGAATTTTGCCTCGGGCATGGATGTGTGTGATGTCCTTAGGTTAGTTAGGTTTAAGTAGTTCTAAGTTCTAGGGGACTGATGACCTAAGACGTTAAGTCCGATAGTGCTCAGAGCCATTTTTTCTTTATATTGCCAAGAAACCGGACGATGTATATATCAGACTATTTCACATAATGTGAGCCTCGTGAAATGCTACAAGTTAACTGACAGTGCTGACCGAGGTAAGTCGAATTGTTGCTTGGTTAGAATGAACTGTCTGATGGGACGTAGACGGAAAATTGTAGCGTTTTAAGTTACTTATTTGCCTGCTAATACGGCTTCGTGCGAGTTAAGACCGGGTGAATGATTGAAATCCGTACACTGTTTTTTATTTCACGTGCTTATACGCCATGTAGCATTTTGTGAAATGTGGATCCTTCACCATTATGGTTCTTGCTCCAACCACTCGAAATAAAACGGGTTATTTATAATTTGTGCAAGGTCTAGGTAAAATGAGAATTTTAGATCTGACAGCAGTACGATTACGTTCTTGAACTCGTCAAATTTTACCTTTCCCGGGGACTTGAGTAAACGTGCTTATTTTGATGGACGATATTAGGATTTGTAAGGCTTATTTTACTAAAGTGTTCAGTTTATTTTCGCAATTTATTTTATCTTATGTTTTTGTGAATTTGTAAGTAACTGTAAAAATGAATTTTATAATAACATTGATACATAAACGAGGTTTCCCATCTCTCATGGGATTAAATGTTACTTCATTTAGGTCCGTTCATTGTCAAAACACTATAATTTTCTTAGCATACAGAGCTATAGGGACAGAACCCCACTAGGAGTATTTTTTATGATGGAAAGTAAGAAAAGAACCCTTTTCGCCAGATAGGCTCTCTGGTAACAGAGCTTTAAGTTTAATCTCTTTCGAGCCAGTTTTGTTACACCAGTAACGTCCGTTCTGCTTTCGTACTTGTTCCTCTGCAGAATGACATAGATATTCACCTCTCACTTCACAGATTTCTCTTGAATGTCTCTGACAAGCCACTATTCTGTTTGCTTTCTGAGTCACGTGTCAGACTGTGGCGTTGGGAAGAGTACCTCACGCATCCGTACAGTAAATAATAACGACTGTCGTTACCAAGCCCTCCTTCTTGAACTCGTCTTAGACAGTATTACAGGATGTAACAAATTTATTTACAACAACAACTTTGTGGAATGTAATGAAGACCGATCTTGCCTTGAAGAGGGTGGCAACCGGTTGACAACCAAGTGATTTGCGGAATAGTAAGTATGGTTCCAGTATCCCTGCTTAAAACATTTATTGAGTATTACCACAAAAGATTTCCATTTTCAAGTACCTGTGCATACAAAGTATGACAATTATAATGTGGTATAGTTCTACAGGAATTTTAGACTTAATTCTTGTAAGTGAAGAATTTCTTGAGTTATTGAGGTGTAACAAAACTGTAGTCGTAATTTTCATTATCACGAATTAACACAAACAAGTAAGTTGTAATTAACATTAATATTTCTGAATTATCTGAGTAAGAAGGACACTTGCATCTACGTTGTGCTGGCATATACGTAACATGTTGTGTGTCTTATCTGCTAACTGTTTTACTTAAATTTCAAGTGAAATTCTGAAATATCGATTTTACGTAGATTTAGTACTGTTTTATACAGTGTGGCGAAATATTTTGATATAATATTTCCTGTAATTTTCGACTTCTATATTTACATAGTAACATATTTTGGTCAGAGGTGATTCTATCTTGAAGTATCGCAAGTCTGCGTACCCTTTCTTTGGTTTTGTACTGATATCAACATTTTTCTGACATAGAAATAATATCTGGTGTGACTTGTAATGGTTCTTTATGTACGTGACCATTACGGCACTCCAACTTCAGTTCTCGGTACCAGTAATATCGCACTACTTTTCTGCGAAGTAATAAACATATTTTTGTGACAATATTCACATTTGGTTTTATTAATGTATAGGTACTCCGATGTATCGATATATTACAGTGATATGGTTCTTGTGTGTATTCATTCCTGTGAAACTGTCCTAATCTTTGACTTACTTGTAACTGTTTTGGCGCGGATGCGCACAGAAAAGTCTTTGTTTCACTTTGCAAAAGTTAAGTTGGTATTTCGCTTTTAAAAGAACAGTCAAGTCTTGTGTTTGGTTATAGTGGAAATAAAATATATGAAGACTGATACAAAACTGTTTTCCTGATGATGTGACAATTAAGAAGAAGTATATGTGAATTTACAAAAAGTTTAATAAAATGTGGATATGAAGACTGATACAAAACTGTTTTCCTGATGATGTGACAATTAAGAAGAAGTATATGTGAATTTACAAGAAGTTTAATAAAATGTGGATATGAAGACTGCTACAAAACTGTTTTCCTGATGATGTGACAATTAAGAAGAAGTATATGTGAATTTACAAGAAGTTTAATAAAATGTGGATCGTGAACACCAAGTCAAAAATTACTTCTACCATACCATTGTTCTGATCTGGGTTTGTTTGATCATTAAGAATTTCATGAAAAACGCATTTTTTAGGTCTTCAAATATTGTTAAAATACAGATCCGGACCTTGTAGAAGACAAAGTGGAATCACCTTAGAATCAACAAGAGGAGCCATAAAAACTTCGACGAAATCAAGGTAAGTGCCAAAATTAATGACTTGTTTTACAGTGACTTCATTATTTCCATTCTGAGCATACCATCCACACTCATTAACTTTGTTGTTACACAATAAAGCCAACATATGCTGCGTGAGCAACATTATTAATCTGATTTCTAACCTATTTTGCAAGTGGTGGTATTTTTAAAGTCTGTCCTTGCTACATTTGATGTGAAATTTTAGAAAGTTTGGTGTCACGTTGATTTTATGCTGTCAGGTTTCATACAGCAGGATGGGTCGTTTTAGTGTAAATCGTAAATATTTAGCTTCATTTATGACAGTTGACACCACAGATGCTTTACATTTATATGAGTACAGACCGGTCAGAGATGATGATATCTTCAGGTATCTCTGGCATGTGTATTCACTGTTTCGCTTCCACCCTTAATCGAGTTATTTAAATAATTTCTGTGCTTGAAATCGGTGTTTTCTTAAGAATTTCATAGGGATATTTTTGTGTGAATATATATCTCAAGTTGTTACAAAATATTCATTTCTAATGCTTTCGGAGTTTTACGTAAAGCTGTTTCGATGTTCTGTGCTGAGATGTTTTCCGTCTTTAGACGTAGATAGAAACTCGATTGGTTGTTTTCACTGACTCTTACGTGTTCACGGAATCGTGTGATGAAATTACATCCCAACTGACCGACGTATAAGCTATTGCAGTTTTGTAAATTCATGCTTTAGAGTAGTGGGAATTTCTGACTGTTACGAAGTGTAGTTTCGTTCTTAAGTTGTTGTTAGCATGAAAAGCGGATTTATATATGTTAATAGCTAACACTTTGCAAACGACTACACAGTGATACATTGTCATGTGTTGCGCGAATGCTGTTACAGCCACTGATTATGTTCTGGTCTGTTACATAAAAGCACGTTTTTCAGCATTCTTCAATAGTACATGGCAAGGCTCACATAGCAACGTAAAAATGCCATAGAGATTGCAACTGACGGCACCTGTCCCTGTGATTCACCAGGTAAGAGCACTACAAGACATATAACTAGAATCAACACAGTTAAAACATCTAATGTAAGGCCTCACAGGTTGAATCCATAACCAAAATACCGAAGCCAAGAATTTCCCTTCAAATGATGATTTTTCGCTTGATAACGACCGAGAGAAGTCCAACACTTCACGCTGATGATGCAAAAGTTAGCTGAAAATTTCTGGTCGGTTAGGTAGCTAGAGGCGTGCTCACCGAGTAGAGCCAGAAGCTGGCGTGGTAGAGCAGCTTGTCGTCCTTCTCGGCGGCGTCGCTGAGCCCCACGTGGTACAGCGTGAGGTTGCCCGAGTGCTGGCGCACCCTGGTCTCGCGGATCTCGAAGACGGCGATGGGCGGGCTGCACGCCAGCACCGGCAGCGTGTAGCACAGTGCGATGGCCACGTGGCAGCGCTGCAGCGTGCACAGCGTGCGGGCCTGCTCCGGGTACCTGCGGCACACAGTGGATGTCCAACCTCAGCGTATGGTAGGGGCGTGGACTATGCTACTGTGGGACGAATCCCACCCTGACAGCGTGCAGAACAGCGCGTGGCGACGTGGGAGCCCCACAGTTTGCAGTCACGCTTCATGTGTGTTAGGGGCAAAGCTGATGTCAGACTTCATCATATGGCAGATCTCAGCGCCAGAGCAAGGGATACATGCGTGAAACACGTGGCACCTGAATAGCAACATTAAGCTGAAATTGTGCCTGGGCTTTAATCCCCTCAATGCCTATTCAGTTCACAAGTTGAACATCAGTGGACGCCGGGTGCAACCTCATTTTACTTCTTCACTGCTTTTGGCCTCTTTTGTGATTTGGTCTGTGGTGACTGCTCCACTACATTTCACATAATAAGAATGGATCAGACTTGTAATTCTGTCTCTGATACTCCAGTTCAACAGAATGTCAAGCAGTTACTAAATTCCACATTACCAATGAAATGTGACATGGTATGTCATGTTTCTACATCTACATCTACATGGATACTCCGCAAATCACATTTAAGCGTCTGGCACAGGTTTCATCGAAACCCCTTTACAATGCTCTATAATTCCTACCTCTTATAGGACGCGGAAAGAACGAACACTTATATTTTTCCGTAAGACCACTGATTTGCCTTATTTTGTCATGGTGATCGTTTCAACCCAAGTAGGTCGGTGTCAACAAAAAATTCTCGCATTCGAAGGAGAAAGCTGGTGACTGGAATTTCGTGAGAAGTTTTCGCCGCAACGAAAAACGCCTTTGTTTTAATGATATCCACCCCAAATCCTGTATCATTTCAGTTACACTCAATCCTCTATTTCCCGATAATACAAAACGTGCTGCCCATATTTGAACTTTTTCGATATACTCCGTCAATCCTATCTGGTATAGATGCCACAGCGCACAGCAACATTCTAAAAGAGGACCGACAAGCCTAGTGTCGGCAGTCTCCTTAGTAAATTTGTTACGTTTTCTAAATGCACTGCCAATAAAACGCAGTCTTTGGTTAGCAGTCCCCACAACATTCTATATGTGTCCCTTCCAATTTATTTCTTTTCGTAACTGTAATCTCTAGATACTTAGTTGAATTTAAGGCCTTTAGATTCCTTTTAGCACTCAAGTGGACGATCTCACACTTTTTGTTATTTAGCGTCAATTGCCAATTTTCTCACCATACAAATATCCTTTCTAAATCGTTTTGAAATTTGTTTTCATCTTCTGATGACATTATTAGTCGATAAACGACAGCGTCATCTGCAACCAATATAATAGGGCTGTTCAGATCGTCTCCCTAATCGTTTATATACGAGGGTTGGAACTTTAATATTGGCAACTATTTATTTGCAGCTCGTACAAAATTGACACATGCTTAAATGTCTTACTGACCTTCAACGTAGTCGCCAGCATTTTGTATAACTCGTTGTCAGCGATGTGGAAGTCGTAGGATACTCTTAGCAGTGCCAGTTGTGTTGACAGTTCGAGCGGCGCGGTCTATTGCCCGACGAATTTGTAGCAGTTCTCAAGCGAATTTCGTGAACTTCTCCTTAAGTTTAAAAATCGTGTTACCTCACGAGGACTTCGGGCAGGGGTGTGCAGTAGGTGCTATAGCACTTAGCAGCCCCATCAGTCAAACAAATCAGTAACAGCGCGCACCGTATGTGCTTGAGTACTCTCCTGCAAAATGATGGTCAAGTCCTGCAGAAAGTGTCATCACGTCTGTCTGTATGCTGTTAATTTTTGGAACAAAACCTACGACCAACTCTGTCACAGATTGTTACATGTTATATGTTAGGGTAAAGACAATGAGGTGGGAGGTGGTGGATGTGGATTTCGAAGGTCACTGGGAGAGCTGGTGTTCAGTTGCTTCAAGACCATGGGAACAAAGGATATTACTGCATAGGTACGTGGCATCAGTAGTGACAAGTAGAGAAACCAGAGGTAAGGGTTTGGGGATGGTAGAAAGTAAGTGAAGGAAGTGGTTCGTGTCTCTGATATCGGAGGCTATCTTATGGGCCATTGATTGGAGGTCTTGGTCAATTTTTTTCGCCACACACCACATCCTGATGTGCCTGACAGTCGCTAGTCCCTGCACGCACTACCAAACAACACTCTTCTCTCCCTCCACCTGTATCCAACTATTCCTTCCTTCCCCACCCTACTCCAGATTGTTATTCATATGACATTCGCATTCTGGCTGGAGCTGCCATTCATGGCATCTGAGTGTGTGTGAGCTATTCTTGCTTGTGTTAAAGTGTGTATATTTTCTTTGCTAGGAAAGGCTTTTGCCAACAGCTGCATGTGTGTCAGTTTTTCGTTGTGCCTCTCTGCAACTCTGTCATATTTATGGTGAGTAGCAACCTATCCAACCTTATATTGCTGTAAAACGTGAGATAGTGATATTTAGATATAAGTGCAGATGTTTTGAATGAACACACAATAGGTACATTACTGCAATCGTAGTTGAAAGAAGTGTCCAAAGTACCCTGATGCAGGCTAAATCCAGTGCTACAATGAGTGTCTAAATCTTTCATTCATGTCTGGATCATTCCGAAATTCTTGACTAGTGCTGACAAGTCTCTGCTCCAAATTGTGTTAATAGAAGCGGTGTACACTACAACTTGAAGATGGCCTCATACAGAGGAATCCATGAGGTTCAGATCAGGTGAAGCAAAGGCTAATTTTGAATAACACTGAAGAATTTAAATTCTTTATGAAAGAGAATGATATTTTAGACATTAAAAAGGACCATATGACTTGTGAGCCTATGGGTACAAGGGCAAGGTTAACTAAGGAAAGCGCATTTCTTCTTTCTTCTTCAAATGCAGAAGAGGGTTTCAGAAATTTTGTAGACAGCATTGAAAGAAATATTTCTGAAAACCTGGAATCAGTTTTTGGGTTTGTAGATACACTGCTCACGGGTACATTGGACTGTGAAAGTAACTTTAGCACTATGGACTAAGTTGTGGCAGCACTGCGGAATTCGATTTTTATTTCCTATCTCGCAATTTTAATTCCTATTTCAACTGTGTGACCTCTGGTACATCCGTGGAACCCCGGTGATTGCATAAAACTCTAGATCAAAATACATAGGCACGCCAAGGATAACCAATGCGGGAAAGCTATGCTGCATGTCCAGCAGTCAGAGCGACACCCCAACTTAAGTTATCTGCTTTAGGTCAATCTCCTCACAGCACTGAGCAGGACGCTGAAACACGTCGACGTCAAAAGTTCGAGAGTAATTAAATCAAAATGAATCATTTTGAACATCGCCAATAATGGATGAATAGTTAACTTAGAATCATCAGCTACATTTCAAGACCGACGAAAACCAGCCTACGCAGTTCCTTGGAAACCAGTCAAGAGGTAAAATACAGCCGACACAGAGAGTTTTCATATGAATTGATACGGAAAGCCAGCTCTCTCATGCACAAAATTGTGTGCTGATCATTCTCTATGTAAAGCTAAGTGTTAATTTGCTTCCTAATGCATCAGAAACTGAGTAAGAAACGAGAAATAGAATAACTAGAGAAGAAAGAATGAAAAAGTCTAAGAATTCTTCCGACTGCTGAGAAGAGACGGTAGATGGAAGAAGAGAGATCTTTGTAAACAGGTGGAGCAAATAACTGACACTGTATGCATGAGAAGATTGCGGTTTTATTATCATCTCTTCATATTGAGTGAACGCAGATTGGCAAACAAAATTTTGAACTATATTATCAGACTACAGGCAATCACAAGGAAAGAATGAACAGATTATGGCTGCAGAAGAAGAATCTAAATATTAGACCAATTATTGCTCGTCGTCCACAACAGGCAGAAGTTGAATTATAAAGGATTTATAGCAATATGTATAATAATTGTTGTTTCTGCTGCTATCAGTGCCTATTTACCTGATTAAGATTCTTTGTCTGAAAATAATTTCAACCTAATAATAATTTTGATTTCTATTATTTCAACTTTGCTCATAAATTTTTCTTACAATACTCACAACTATTCTTAGTAACTTAAACCAGTTTCCAAAATTATAATTTTATAATTTTCGATATAGCAGATGTTCCCAAATCTGAAGTGATGAAATCTTATGCCCGCTATTACTCACGATGTGAGTGTATCCACTACATTCTGTGCAATATTTATCATTGACCATGAGCTGCTGCGATAATGGTAAACAAACTTTACAGCTAATGAATACATGTTTGTTTTTCACATTTATGTTTTACTATTTGTTTATGCTATTATACAGTCATAAGTTACTGACTTCTTGAATCGTTACTATCACTTTATATTGTAGTAGACGAGTGAAAAATGAATGGTTCATTTAATGTAACGCAAGTATTGTTTTGTAACTCTTTCCTGCAGTTAGCCAAGTGTGTTGCACTTGCGGCATGCAGAGGGTTGATATAGGAATCGAACAGTAACATAAACCCGCTTGATTGCTAATGTTATGCTACAAAAAAAAAATATTTAGATAATTTAAGTAATAACAAGACATTCACGGTGGGCATAGTTCAACACTTATATGGATGGTCAATTTGTACTTTTAAAAACTGGATCGATCGATCTGTTTTGTGACACATCAGCATTCTTGCATATTTCTGGGCGTAATAAGAGAGTGGACAGATGGGAGTGTAATACAGGAACAAAATTTAGTTCGTGTAGGTTTCATTTACAGCTCACAATTTTGTGTACATCTCAATCATATAGAACATAAACGACAGATAAGAAAGTATATTTTCTTCACGAAAAAGGAGATTGTCTGAACAGTGTGCGTCGGACACTCACTTTATTTTGACCAACCCAAATAGAAAATGTATAATTTGAAATACGAACATTTTAGGTCAGACTTTATCGTGACTATTCTTCACATTAAATAAAACAACAAGTTTACTGCTGCCACGCACTGTTTACTCATCTCCACGACGCGTTTCAAAGACTTAAACCTCCATCATCAGGTTGATTTTCATTTGTTAGTATGACACTTGTGTGTGTGTTGTGTTACGATTTTTTTAAGGAACTTGTGGCACTGTCTAGTGGAGAAACACAATACTATTTCAGAACATGGTTCTGGGTTTCTTTTGATAAAATTAAACATATCTAACAGTAAACATAAAATAAGTAAAAGAAGTACCTCCAGTGGTCACAAAACACCATGTCAACAACACAAGTATCAGCATCCTGCACATCCAACCAAAAGGCAGGAAACTAGACTTACTTGAAACACTCCAAATATACAAACACCAAACAAAACAACTTGACTATATCTTAAAAATTACAAAATTGATAATATTTACAATAGTATCATTTCTGTTTTTGGCAACTGCCTAGAGCATTAATCTGCAATGCACGCACGCGCCTGCGCGCGCCGCACATACACACACACACACACACACACACACACACACACACACACATCTTAATATTTACCATAAATATTTAGTTGTTACCATGACAGCCGCCAAGTCTAGAAGAGATTGGTCGCATTTACAAATATATCATCACACCAACAGCTTGTACCCGTTGTCAGCTTGAAACTGAATATACATCAACTACTGACACAAATTGTAAATCCATATGCATAATTTAAAGCATTAACCAATGCTTTACCCGAACCTTTAGGCAGTCATTACATGTATCAGATATAATCTTATGACCCCTTGCCATGTAATGTTTGCTCTCATACAATCCCTCTTTCTGCCCTCTCTCTCCCTCTCACTCTCTCTTTCTCCCCTCTGCCTCCAGACTTTCATATCTATGAATTCCGACCAAAATGGTTATTTGTGTATAATTTTACCACTGTAGTCAATATGATTATTGTACTTAAAGTTCATAAAATTTCACCTGATGGTGTAAACGAGAATGAAATTTAAGCTATTTTAACTGGTCAAAATCGGATTTATATATCCAGCTCAGGTATTTATTCCAACGCATGTATTCGACACTTCAAAATAAACTCCTCCACATCCATTAAAATTTATTCTGTACTAAGGTTGTAACGTTCGACACTTCAAAATAAACTCTTCCACATCCGTTAAAATTTATTCTGTACTAATGTTGTAACGTTATATAATCTTTGTACTTGATGAAAATGTTTTCTCTTCTGGTATACCATCCTTGCACGCGATAGTTGCCAGACGCCATATTTGTTTACAAAACATGACATAGTACATGTGATGTGTTAAGACACTTAAAGGAACCTGTGACCACGGAAGGTACTCTATTTTAGTTTATTTATGTTTACCGTTAGGTATACGTTTCTACAACACCTACTACTTGTCACAAACACCAAATGCTGGACCAGTACTGGAGTAACACACATTAATTCCTTTATCATCTTAACTCAGATTCGAAGAATGCTTTCAGTATATCTAAATCTTAAATTCACCTTCCGCATCATAATTTTGTATGTTCGTCTCATTATGTATCGTTTGTTTTGATTTATCCCTAAATGTGAATGATGTTGCCGCGTTCCATTTATGTTATACTCGCATAAAATTAGATTCTTTCACTTTTGTCATGGGCACTTACCCACGTCCGCACGGCGGTTCATTTTGCTAGCTGTTAAGTTCATGCGAAGTCTTTAAGCACTTCCTTAGGACCGTTCAACTATACCAAGATCAGAGTAACAACGCCACTGAGAGTTGATTGTTTATACAACAATTACCATGGGAACAAACAACCAGACAACCAACTTGATCGCGCATTCTGTTTGGTTCGCTGTTCACATATCGCTCTTCCGACGACAATCGTTTTAATCACATGCTTTCTCCATCTGGAGGCCCTGAGAAGGCCAGTTAAATTCGCTGTAGTGTCAGGCATCATGCGCTGTCATGTGCTTTAGCCAGGATATGCGAAGATTTTCTGGCAGTTGCTACCTCTATGTAACTTCTGTAATTTGTTTCCATTATATGCTTTCTTGTCTGGAGGCCCTGAGAATTGTCAGTTAAATTCGTGTAGTTGCAAGGCACCCACAGAATAGTTCGACTTCCCACACAGCCAACATCGATCAGTTGTAATGAAAATAGGAATAAGCGTCCCACTGATAAGGTTCTATCCCAGTCCACGGTAGAATCATGAGATGGTGGACTGAGAGAAGTTCCCTAGGCACCTTGAAAAATACGTAAGCTGGATTCCACCTACCATCGAAAGCTACCAATGGTTCATAAAAGAGCAGTGACTGTAACGGCAGAACAGCAGTGAAGACCATCTATAGACAATTCGGCAACAAGTAGAAACCTGGATTGAATGCTCAGTGTGATAAAGTATTGAAGATGTTCTTCTGAAGAGGATACGGAGAAATACCTGATGATTTGCGACACATACATGACGTGTCTCGACGTGGTAAACGGCTAGAACTTCAATCGATCTTGCAGAGAAGCCGTGGCGCTTTTAAAGAAACTAGACAGAGGTCCTAGTGATGCATGAGGTGAAGTCGCATTGCACCTGCACAGGGTTGCGAAGTACGTTTTGTCTACTTCAAGAACACGTAGCTCATATCAAACAATAATTGACGGATTTCAAGACATCTACCTTAGACAGTACCGTATATGCCAAATCATTCAGTATCAAGGAAATAACAATGGCACTCTAAGAAGTTACAGTGGGAAAAACATCAGGACCTGATGGGCTTTATCCTGAATATCTGCTTTATTGTGAATATACCAAAAACAAAAAACAAAAATAGCTGGCAGTCTTGTTTACAGATATCATGATAACACGGAAAATTTCGAACAGAATGAAAACATCTAACATCATCGCTACCCTTAAACCGCAAAAAACAAGAAACGATCCGAAAAGGCACCGCTCAGCGCTCAGTAGCCTTTCTTAGCTCCATATACAAGCTTCTTTAAAGAGTCATCTCCAAAAAGTTTCATTGATAATATTTGAGAAAATCCCGAATGAACAAGATGGTTTCTGGCCAGAGAGAAGCTACACAGATCAGATACTATCACTCACGACCTACATAGAAGCAGGATTTCGAAGAAAATCAAAAACAGCAACTGCCTTAACATATCTTTCAGCAACTTATAATACAGTATGGAGACACGTTACTCTCTATAAACTCATTCAGACAATCCCATACAGTAAAACAATGCAACTTATTAATAGCACACTTGCTGAAGTTCATTCCTGGTCATACTGGCAACAGGATAAATTCTTTAAAGACACTAAATGATGGACTACTTCAGGCATCTGTCCTCGACCAACTCCACTTTAATTTGTAATTCTTCGATATGCCTGAAATTAGATCTCGTAAGTTTGGATACATCGATGGCTGGGTGCTGGCAGTGGGACATCGGAATTATGAAAATGCCAGAATTCACCTTAACATATGCTCTGGCGATAATGGGAACATACATTCGGAGATGGGGACTGAAACAAAACCCCACCAAGACAAAAACTGCTTCTTTTCATTTTTACAATAGAGTGGCCAATAGATAGCTCCAGGTCTATTTTGGTGACATAGTAGTTGAACACCATTAACAAGCAAATTATGTAGAGGTCGTATTGGACAGGATATTCTCCTACGAGGAGTGTCTAGAAAACATTACTGCGGTGATACCATCTAGGAACAACATCCTCCATAAGCTGTACGGAACAACCTGGGACTTTGCTGCTGAAAATCTGCCCACTTCAGCAGTTGGGCTTGTCTTCTTTGCCGTGGAATATGATGGGCCTGTATGTCTCAGTAGTGCAGCAATACAAACTCTCACTGCAGAACTGAACATCGTAAACAGAACTGCCTGTGGTAAGCTAAGATGAACCCCCGTGGAATGGCTGTCCATATTGCGTTGGACTTCGGAGGAAAGCAGCGCTACTCTGTGAGTTTTAACGCACACAAGGCAACCCGCAAGCCCCTGTCCATCAAGATGCGCTTATATTAGAAACAAACCGGCTTCGATTAAAAAACCGTCCTTGGGAATAACCATGGAAAAGTAAACATCTCAGTTCAACGTAACAGACTCATGGAAACTGGACCGAACCTTGCCCTCCACATTGCCTGAACATGCCCTGCATTGGAAAGAAACACCCTGCGTTCGACCAGTCACTCAGGACATGAGCAACATTTAACAGAACACTCAACAATCATGGCAGAAGCGCGGACTTTTCCATCTTCAAAATCAGCTTGTATAGAAGCCAGGCAAAGCATTTGTTACATAGTTGCAGAATGTCCCAATAGGACCTATGGTGGCACTTTCGACGATTTCTTGATGGCAACTAACGACACAATTGATCTAACTAAAAATTTAGATGTCTGTTTGTAAATGGTGTGTATTATTGTTAATATTATACATTAACTTGTGTCTCAAAACTTTTTATAAATCATAAAATAGTGTCTTTTGTTAATATTGAAAGTGAGCAACAATGTGATAAGGCTTTATAATTCGGCAAGGGGAAGTCAGTATTATGGGTTAACGGAAAACATGCGAATGCTGTGCAATCTTTCTCAAACGATTTTACTGAAACTATTCAGCGAAAAATTTACGTTGCGCTTTACTTGTAGCTTTATATGTCCGGTTCATTATCGTGTGACCATTATTTCGTTAATGGTCACAGAAACAGTCACATATTCGTGGAAGTAACAGACTGCGCGAAAATCCAAAAAGTTTGCAATGAAAAATAGAGGTAGGTATGAATTTGCGTCTGGAGCATATTACATAATATATTGCTGAATATGAAATTTAGCTAATATAATGAATTTTTCTTTCGACGTGGTTAGAGGTATGTATCTGTCACCAATCTCTAGAAAATTGATCTGACGTAGCGGATTCATTTGCGATTGCATCGCGCCAGCGATAAAGCCAGAGCGAAATATTTACAACATCAACATTCCTCATATTTCATAAACGGTCTGAGATATCGAAATGAGATTTTGGTAAATGATAGCACACAAAGAGGAGAGTATTGTACCGTATGGTTCTATGCAAAACGTCATTGTCTACCGTGTTATTCCACAAACTACAGACTTTTCCGATGAAAGAATGTTACTTTGAGGGCCACTGATAGCTGGGTGAACGAAGAATTCTATGGGTTCTGGAGCAACATAAGTGAAGTTATTACACTTTTAATTTGTACCGAGGATGTGCTTTTTCATAATATGCTGACCTTACTTCTCCTCAGTTCCTCATTTAATAAAATTAATAAATCACTGTTTCACAATTCCCTCCCCATTGCATCTGCACAATATGTCAGCAAGGTGAGATTGCGTAAACTCCACTGCGTTTCGGCAAAAGAAGCAAATTTGAACATGGCAACAAGAGAAATGTTTAGGTTTTACTCAACAATCCCCATTCGCAACACTTCCCTGTCAGTTTCAAATGATTAACGAACCAGGCGAAAATAAATCGTTGCTTTTTCAGCGGAATTGTTTTTAGATACTAACCAATGAAGGGGTGACATTTGTTTTTGAATGGTCACCATGCAAGTGTGGGCGTGGAGGGTCCCGCTTAATATTTACCAACAATGTGAGTGTAGGCTTCCGTTTTGAACGGAATTTCCCCTACAGGGCTCTGAGCGACCCCCACCACTGTCTGTCTCCCCACTCTTCCCCAGCCGATTGCATCTAGCGACCACGACATTTTGTGCGCTGCAATGGCGGTGTTGTACAGCACCTATTTAGTAAGCTCCGCTACCAGGACTAGGGAGTAGCCACTGTATCTTAACAGCTACTCTTCCACAACAGTACAGTCAGAGCAACAATGGAGATAACTCACTGGTGCGCATATGTGAACAACTCGATTAACACGCCCAGCCTGACGAATGTAATACTTCTCTTCTATGACATCAGCTTAATACAGATGCGAATTAGGGTTAAATGAGACCACACACTAGGTACTGCAGACCATACCATGCCTGAAGAACGTAATTTTATTCTGTACGGTTTTCCTGTGGAAAAATCCTTGGATGATGGATGAGGCTTTGTTACTTAATTACAAGTTTTTGATAGAGTAACGAGGAATTATCTGTGTCGTCAGAGTAATTACTGCTCAGTTCATTATCGAAATTGCTCCGGCGATAATGAGAGGCTTCTGTCCGCGCAAACGTCGAGCGGCAACAAAAATTTAGTACTTGTACCGCTTGAAAACAGAATATCATTACCGGAATGAATAATTTTTTCTGTACTCTTGTGAGCACTGTAACGGCGGCTCCTGAGAGATTGTTAGCCTGTGTGTACCCCGAAACTTTTATTGGTGAACACTACTGTTCTCAACTAGGATATTCGAAAATGCCCTCGTAGGCTTAAAGCTCAGTCGGTTACTGAAGAGTGCGGCGCTCGTTCAGCTAGTAAGAGCACAGTTTTCAGAAGGAAAATTTTTCGGGATCGAGGTCGGCCACAAACAGAAATGTGAGACTCAACATTGGAGAACCTAGAAAAGAGTTTAATTCTTCTTTTAAACATAAAGAGGTTGCCAGATACTGCACTGTAAAATACAACTGTATAGAACGTCCCTTGATAAAAAGTAAAGCGGACTGAAGCTCGTTGAAAAGTAATACTATAGAATGTTTTGTTCCTTGTAATTTAACAAATTATTTTGCATTTCACATCAAACAAATACCCTCCTTAATAGTATTTCTCAGTTCATCAGTGGGAAATTATGGTGACATGTAGATTTCATTTGTGAAACTCTTGGAATATAATAACCAGGAAATTACATTAGTGAAAATGTGTGGCGAAACAGTGCAGTTTCACCTTTAAGTCTGTAGAAACTCTGGATACGTGGAACTGAACTGCCCTAAACAGACATGATTCGAACACACATATATAGCACATGTCTTATTTACCATTTACAGTGCAAAATTTTGTCTGTAAACGAAAGTTTTCCTTTTGTCCTTTACATCTTACGCAGCGCACCTTCGCGTGTTTTGAAATTCCACTGTTGTTTCAGTACACAAGAAAAGTTCGGCCTGTTGATCATAGAGCAAATAATTCGACGAATTTGTGATATCGCTTACTCGAATCGTATCTCGATAATGGCCCTATTTATTAAGTCTAACTGGTGACCACATTATTTTAGAACGCCATGGGTTTTCTTGTCTCCAGAAATGTACAACTACATTATTTACATCACCGAGTTTTGTGAAATACAGAAGCAGAAGAAATTATTTAACATTCTGACAGAATTCTATTGCGGCTATAGGCATGAAACCGAGAATGGCCATAAGACAGTTTGAAAGCGGGTTCAAAATGGTTCAAATGGCTCTGAGCACTATGGGACTCAACATCTTAGGTCGTAAGTCCCCTAGAACTAAGAACTACTTAAACGTAACTACCCTAAGGACATCACACACACCCATGCCCGAGGCAGGATTCGAAACTGCTAGCGTAGCAGCCCCGCGGTTCCGGACTGCAGCGCCAGAACCGCACTGCCACCGCGGCCGCTAAAGCGGGAAGGGGGGGGGGGGGCAGATGGGGGGAAGCTGGAGGGTATGGGGCATTTTTAATATTTTTGAAGACGAGTGGTGGCCTGTAAGTAGCCATAAAAAAGTTCCAGTTCCTACCTTGCTGAAAACCTGTATAATGCCTAGCTTTAAATCTGTTTCCTTAAAGGAAAACGCCTAATTACATTATAATTCTCGGTTTCCCTAAGAGGGGAGAGGAGCCCCTCTTTGAACCTGGGTATGGGCGTTGTAGCACGAGGTGTAGTCTTTGGGGTATTGTACCGCAGCAGAACCCCTGCCGTTCGCCCTCGGCTGCTCCACCACTCCGGATGATAGCCTGCACTGTAGCTCAGCATGTTCGGCCAGAGAGCTGGTTGGCCTCTGTAATAAAAAAAAAAAAAAAAAAAAAAAAAACTGAGTGGAAGGATCAACAAAACGAACTTTAACGGATGGCATGTGACGTCTCCAACAACCAAACATAACGATCAACAACGAATAACAATAAAAAAATGCTGATGCGACCGTGCTCGATCAGAACTAATGGCGGTCGTTCAATTATCCGTTGCGCCATTGTTGTTTACAGGTAATTGTTGTTATCGCTTGTCAATTTCAGTGATCCGTCACCTCTTGTATCATTTCCGTCACTGACTGAGTTTTTTGCCCAGTACTGCGATGTGAAGTTTTTAGTGCTTACTGTTGGGTGGTTTCTCGACATTGTTCTTCTGTGTTCGTTCCTGTACTGTATTATTTATTTTACATTATGTGTACTGTTATGTGCGGATTTTCAACATGTCAGGAGTGAAACTTAAACATTTTGATCTTCCATTAAATAGAAAATCAGCAGTGACAAGAACGAAACTTTAAAAAAAGATATACCAAACATGGATTCTTGTAGAGGCGTTGATGGTGTACATGCAAGCTTCCCCTTTTCGTAGTTGGCTAATGTAAGACGCCTAGGGCTTTCGGAAACGTTATTAACATATCTCCCGTGGCGGTTCATTACTGCAATCAATAATCTGATTGGATGGAATGCACTATTTTCAAATCCTGGTTTTCCGATGATTTCATTACCGTGTTTGTGTATATTAGCAAGGTATTCTTAACTATACTTCAAAATGTGAAAGTAGTTTCAATCTGGTCAGGTGGATTTGCCTTACAATTTAAAAACAAAGATATTACTGCTGCTGTACCTCAACTTCAACCATTTCACAGTGTCAAAACCTAATTCAACTTTTTTCTACATCTCACTGTAAAGGAGCAGTAGATGGAACTGGTCCAGTTGCGAAGCAGCAAGTGTGGAATGCAGTAAGAAAGCGAAAATGTATAGTATGTGATGCCCCATACCTTTGCTCAGGCAGCTGGATGTACTACAACTATGCAGGTTTTTCAAATTTCTACTGATGAAGTTAAAGGAATCAGTGTGAAACTTAATCTGTCTCAAATAGTTTCTTCAGGAACATCAGTACACAACATAAAAAGTATTCACTGTTTTCACTATTAGAAAGGATTACTAGAAACATATCTCCTGCATGTAAAGAATTTCCCTGCCGCAGTTCATCATACTGAAGAAACTATAGAAAGTCTGAAAATAAAAGTCTAGTACGAAGTAGCATATGATGGTAAATTTCTATGTTGGAATAGTGTGTGCAGATTGTGGAAATTTTTACGTAATCGGTGCAATGAAACGTGTTGGTCACAATTGGAAAAGGTCTGATCTGTCTAGAAAACAGCATGCACTCACTGTGTTGTCTTACTGGTAAGTGGAACTTCCCTATTTCCTGCCGTTTTAATAATATATTGCCAAGAACGCCTGTTTCTACAATGTTGCGGCTAATTAGTAATTTAAAAAAATGCTTGTGCGTATCTTCTTCCTTTTTCAATTTTACTCACTTCCTTGTTTACAGCTGGTCACATCATTTCTTTCGTTTTTCCTCAGGGTCGTTCGTTCTGTCTTTCTTCATAACGATGTATTCAGAGTCTGAACCTTGACTGACAGATATGCACTCCATGTATTACTAGCATCCGGGATTGCAGTAGCAGCAAGTCAATGTTACACTGCACACTAGCCTGGCAGTCAGTTAACAATACGTAATGCGATTCCAACTTCGACAGTCAGTTTGTGAACAAGAGAAACGGTCCAGGAGATCTATTGAGAGGCCATTCCGATGGCTAGATTTCATTCCAATGCTTTTTTTGTTTGTTTTGGGAACATTTAAAATCGTTGATGTACTCCATAACGGTACCTAATACCGAATTTATGACATAGTACAAAGAAATTGGATTTGGTCACATACGGAACATACCAGGAGTTTTCCACATCGGACTGTAAAGCGAGAAATAAGCATGGAATACAGACTCAGAAGATGTATTGAAGCAGGAACTCGACAATTAAAGTAATTTTTGTAAGTGTCAATGTGTTTGGTAATTGCACCGTTTTTATGGTAGTATTAATAAGTGATTTGGAACCTTCCTAACAAAGGGATTTCGGAATCGTGTTCCGATTAACGGTTTCTAATGTTTTGATACCTAGAATAAACCCCACAAGTTTCTGATAAATGGTTTTATACACGCTGTATTTATGTGCAATGTGTCCGCAGCTCGTGGTCTTGCGGGAGCGTTCTCGCTTCCCGCGCACGTGGTCCCGTGTTCAGTTCCCGGCGAGGTTAGGGATTTTCTCTGTCCCGTGATGACTGGATGTTGTGTGTTCTTCGTCATCATTTCATCACCATTGACTCGCATGTCGCCGAAACGGCGTCAACTAAAAGGGACTTGCAGCACGGCGGCCGAACTTCCCCGCTTGGCGCCTCCCGGCCAACAACGCCATACGATCATTTTTCATTTAATGTACAATGTGCCTCTGGAGTTAGTACTTACGGTAGGACGGCATTTTCGTTTCTAAACTGGTCACATGAGAATTTCTTGACAATCTTTAGGTACTTATTTATGGTTGCAGATTTTAAGAATTTGTTGAACAGAAGGATTAGGATTATCCATATCATTAATATACTGCAGTAGAAAAGTGGATCAAAAACATAAACCTGAGGCATGCTGCACTTTACGGCAGTACAGCAGAAAATTTTCTCTTGTTCCTGACACCGTGTGGTACCATCAGTGCTAGATGAGCTGCCACAGCAGCTACTAGGCGTGATTTGTGGCACCGACAATACAACCTGAACTGCCAAATTGAGCCTCTTACCACACTAACATTGAGATGACGGATGTTTGTCGCTATGATCTGGCTACTGGAGTTGCGTTTACTTACTTCTCGTAACCCTTATCCTCTGACAGCGGGCATGTCGTGGCCAGCGTGTACTTTAGGGGGAAACGTAGGGAGCAGTATTCTTTGGGAAGTATTTTTAGGGGCTTCTCAAGTATAAGTAATGCATATCGATTAAAAATTATTTAGTCCTAGCTACCATTAAATATTTCATTCTTGGAGTTTTCGTTGTCAGTCCTTCGCTAATAAGGAACAGGGCAGTGTAGCTTGTGAACTGAGGTCTGAAAACGTTTCAAGTGTGAGTGTGTAGATATTAAGTGGAAGTGGCATCCAAAGACAAGAAGTATTTCCAGGGGTACTTAAAGACGTGGGAATCTGATAACTTGCTGAAAGGTAGGTTTATTTCCAATTTGTTTGACTTTACATGCATAGCTGGACAGCGACAATGTTTGCATATCTTGCTCTGTAGTCCACATGCTACGGTTTACATCCAGGTTTGTCATGTCGAAATTAATACTTACTTTTTAGTAAACACTAAGACCTACAACATTAAAAATTTGCGTTTTCCCGCAGTGGGATTCTGGAACGAATGTATGAATACGTCGATTGACATGCAGAGGTTTAAATGGAAATTTTATCATTCAAAATAAATGTTAATTACTGCTTTCAATGTGTTTAGTGCATGTTGTAGATGGCTTACTATTAATTAGTTACTGACGCCTCGTTCCCGTTCCTTTTAAGTTTGGTTAGCATCCGACCAGTCTCGTCAAGAATGTAGAGCCGTTTGCAGATATTGCCATTCAACGCTTAAAGACAGTAAAGGATCTTCTAGATCATACAAAAATTAAAAAGCACAGAGAAAAATGTACAATGGAAAAATAGCTAAATCGTTCCAAAAAATGAACACAATAGAATTCAACAATCTTGTGAAAAGGGCAGAATTAAAAGTTACTGTTTATATTCTCCAACATGATTGATAGTGTAAATCACCTAGGAGAAATGCTGCCCCCGTAGGGTCTAAAAATTTAGTACACAAAATGGACCATGACGTTTCAGAGTGTAATCAGTGATACTGTGAAAGAGGGTTTAATCATAGGGACAGTAAATCCTCCGTATTCTTCAGTTATTGATGAGAATACAAACGTAATGATTCTAAAGCAGCTTTTATTATGCCAAGGTACCTCCATGTTTTGGATAAATGCATTTTATTGGCTCTGAAATTAACTGCTTTTGTTGCTCACATCACTTACATGTGATAAATTCCAAAATTGAAAAGTAAGGGTTAAAGTTGAAAATCTGATAGGATTTTCGATGGATGTTGCAAGTGTAATGGTAGGAGTCCATAGCCCTGTAAGTGCTAGTTCGTGACTTAATTGTTATTAGTTACGTTTGTCATTATTTCATCTCTGTGCGTAAAAGCTGCAGCAGGCTTCCCACGCTCATTGGAATTACTTATTGGACAACACACAGTTGGATTTCTTACAGTCCTAAGACACTGCGTCAGTATAAACAGTTAGATAAAACTATGAATAATAACTGCAATCCTAAGAAAAATTAAAATACTCTGTGGCAAACGTTGCCTAGTAGTAGTTAGTATGTAGTATTGAAGTTGTTATTTTCTCTCGCTAAAAGCGACGATAAATGCCACATGGCTGAACAATTTTACAACAAACTGGACATTGGAGCATACAAAATCCTGTTGATGTTGCAGAGGAATAAATTAAAATCTATATGAAGGATTAATTTGCGTTTTCAAAGTGAGATTACCGAGGTGCAGAGAATCTTGGAAAAAGTCTTCGTGTGTTTCAGATCTCTACCGAGAAAGATTGCTGTTCCATTCAGTTAGAAAAAGTAACGGATGACGAACTGTCAAATTTTGAAAATCCGCTGATGCGTACTTCGGTCTCATACTTGGGTTACGAACTTCAAACTTTGACTCAAGTTCTTAAGTTTCTAGTAGAATTTTGCAGGGAACGTTAAAAACAATTGCCAGAAAATGTTGCACTTTTGCAAAAAAGATGAGTGTACTTCCCCCTTCTACTGTAGTTTCCCAGTAGAGGCAAAACATTCTACTACTTGTCTTCTGGTTTAGAATTAAGAAGGCAACTGATAAAATAGATGTCATCACCTTAGAAGGGATTGCCTCGCCAAGCAAATGGTGGAAAAGCATTTCAGACACTGTGGCTTTCTGGGCAGAGGCTCTGCAAGAGGCGCGTGCTGCTTGTAATGCCCCGTTTCTGAGTACAATGTTTGCAATTTTACAGCTGGATTACTGACATTGCTCATATCAAATACTACATTTGAACGTGCATTTTCAGTATTTTATTCTATAAAAAATGAACTCAGGTTCAAGCTCTGTGTAGAGTTACACAATAAAAGCTCTGCTAACCAAGGGAAACGATGTGCTGTACTCGTTTTGAACCATCCTCCAACAAGCTGAGGAATATCCATGAACGATCACAAAGAAACAGAATTAAGCGAAGAGGACTTACAAGTTCTGGAAGACTGTTTGAGACTACCACCTTCTTTTGTGAGCCATATAAAGAGAAAATGCTTTGTAAGTAGTTTAAAATATTATTAATATCCTTGTTGCATGAATAGTACATGATCGGAATTTTGTGCGTACTCTTGGAATACTGGGAAATGATACTCGAAACATTGGAAAAGGGCACAGGTCATCCCCGTTTTCAAGAAGGGACGTCGAACAGATGTGCAGAACTATAGACTTATATCTCTAACGTCGATCATAGAATTTTGGAACACGTATGGAGACTAGAAATCTACACTGTAGGAATCAGCATGGGTTTCGAAAAAGACGGTCGTGAGAAAACCAGCTCGCGCTATTCGTCCACGAGACTCAGAGGGCCATAGACACGGGTTCACAGGTAGATGCCGTGTTTCTTGACTTCCGCAAGGCGTTTGACAAAGTTCCCCACAGTCCTTTAATGAACAACGTAAGAGCATACGGACTATCAGACCACTTGTGTGACTGGATTGACGAGTTCCTAGATAACAGAACGCAGCATGTCATTCTCAGTGGAGAGAAGTCTTCCGAAGTAAGAGTGATTTCAGGTGTGCCGCAGGGGAGTGTCATAGGACTGTTGCTATTCACAATATACATAAATGACCTGGTGGATGACATCGGAAGTTCAGTGAGGCTTTTTGCAGATGATGCTGTGGTGTATCGAGAGGTTGCAACAATGAAAAATTGTACTGAAATACTGGAGGATCTGCAGCGAATTGAAGCATGGTGCAGGGAATGGCAATTGAATCTCAATGTACATAAGTGTAATGTGCTGCGAATACACAGAAAGATAGATCCCTTATCATTTAGCTACAATATAGTAGGTCGGCAACTGGAAGCAGTTAACTCCATAAATTATCTGGGAGTTTGCATTAGGAGTGATTTAAAATGGAATGATCACATAAAGTTGATAGTCGGTAAAGCAGATACCAGACTGAGATTCATTGGAAGAATCCTAAGGAAATGCAATCCGAAAACAAAGGAAGTAGGTAACAGTACGCTTGTTCGCCCACTGCTTGAATACTGCTCAACAGTGTGGGATCCGTACCAGATAGGGTTGATAGTAGAGATAGAGAAGATCCAACGGAGAGCAGAGCGCTTCGTTACAGGATCATTTAGTAATCGTGAAAGCGTTACGGAGATGATAGATAAACTCGAGTGGAAGACTCTGCAGGAGAGATGCTCAGTAGCTCGGTACGGGCTTTTCTTAAAGTTTCGAGAACATACCTTCACCGAAGAGTCAAGCAGTATATTGCTCCCTCCTTCGTATATCTCGCGAAGAGACCATGAGGATAAAATCAGAGAGATTAGAGCCCACACAGAAGCATACCGACAATCCATCTTTCCACGAACAATACCAGACTGGAATAGAAGGGAGAACCGATAGAGGTACACACACCGTCAGGTGGCTTGCGGAGTATGGTTGTAGATGTAGATGTAGATATTTCAGAAAGAATACCACCAAGCAATTCAATTAAGATTTTCACTACAGTATACTACACTTAAATTCTTTGCTGAAATTTACGCATTACTGGTGTATTTGGTATCATAGTCCAATTTCTCCCCAATCCAATATGTTCACGCTATTAGAAAGAGCCAGTGAATTACAGTTTGCGTGTGTATCTTACATTCTATATGACAGGTATTATTCCATATCGCCGGAGCGACCGTATGTCCTACTCGAAACCTTTAAATTTCATACCTTCCGCGGAAAAGTGGCCTTGATTGTATACTGGGAACTTAAAAACTTGCACGGTGAACCTTACTTATTCTACATGGGTTATTTCTAAAATGTAACACAATCTCGGTCGAAGATGCTTGTACATACTGCAACATCACTTGTAAGAACATCACGCAACTGCACATTCTTTGTAATGACTCAGTCACTGTGGCGGATCGTGAAGTTTTCTGGAAGAATAGCAATTCACAGCTGCGCAGGCTAAAGTGTTATAATTTACTTCAATGGCATCGAACCCACTCCTCATCCGCCCCCCCCCCCCCCACCTCCAGAAAAAAGATACAAATACTGACAGAATAGCCATTTAGTTCGGTAAACAATGTAAGCGGTTTTGGCCCACTTTAGGGGGAGATTTCAAATACACCATAGAGGGTAATTGTGCTACAGCGTCACAGCTGGCAATACTGCTCGTGGTGTGCGAATAGTTGCTACTCATAGGGTATAAATCTCTGTGGAGTGAGCATGTGGATGCGCAGAACGATAATTCTCACAGAAAAATCTCCAGCAGCTCCAATCACGTGATTTTGGGATGTCTCGTTTTAGCTCTTACTTTGAATGATATTACTTCGTTGATACATACTGATGACGTTCAGAACTACCGTTTAAGTGTATATGTGTTTTATACACATATTAACAATATGTTTTCCACCACAGTCTCATAGCTCAGGTACCTCTTTACTTAAGTTTTGTTCGGTTACGGCAAATATCCAACAATATATTCTTGCCTTTCCTATTGCGCGTTTTCATGTTGTCAAATTTTTGTTTCTAATTATTTACGTTCAATTGACACTGAATAGACGCCAAAGTGGACGGAAAAACAAGGCATTTGGAACTATGAAACTGATAAAGTAAATAAGCTAATGAGGCCACCAATTAATCCATTATTGTTTTCATTTTCTGTGTCTTTGTTCATATTTCAAGATTACTAGAATACAAAAACCACAGCTTGTAGTAAACTTTCTCATGCAGAAATACTAGATGCACACAATGGTTTGAGAACTTGGATAAATTGGAGGAAATTGATCATTCACGTATTAATTTTATCGTCATATGAACGTAGCACGACTATGTAGACGTTGACTGGCATTTTACTGAGACACACTTGCACGTTTATATAGCACTTTTCCCCAGTCAGGGATTTTCTCTGCCTCGTGATGACTGGGTGTTGCATGGTGTCCTTAGGTTAGTTAGGTTTAAGTAGTTCTAAGTTCTAGGGGACCGATGACCTCAGATGTTAAGTCCCATAGTACTCAGAGCCACTTGTCCCGTAAGCACACGTCCAAAAAGCCACAGAAATTAACTCCACAATACAAGACTTCATAATGTCGTGTGTCGACATTTTTCAGACATACGATATAAGGTAATTTATATCAATATGACATTTAAAATCATGCATTGTTTGTAGATACCTATTAAGAATGAGTGGTCCTCCTACGACATAGTTCTCTTCACAGCTGTAGCAACAAAGTTGCACCATAGCTGTTACTAATACCCAAACATGCAGAAATATATTTAAAACAAGGGGAATATGTGTAATAGTCAGTTTTTGCTATTACCAGCAAAATGTAGTCTAGAAGCTCCCACAACTACATTTACATCCACATCTACACAGATACTCCGCAAGTCAACGTACAGTGCGTGGCGGAGGGTACCCCGTACCACTACATGTCATTTCCTTTGTTGTTCCACTCCGAATCGAGCGAGGGGAAAACCACTGTCTGTGTGCCTTTGTATAAGCCCCACTTTCTCGTATCTTATCTTTGTGGTCCTTACGGGCAATGTATGTTGACGGCAGTAGAATCGTCCGGCCATCAGCTTCAAATTCCGATTCTATAAATTTTCTCAGTAGTGTTTTTTCGAAAAGAACCTCGTCTTGCCTCCAAGGATTCCCATTTGAGTTCCCGTAGCATCTCCGAAATGCGTGTTGTTTGTATCTACCTGTAACAGAACTAGTAGCGCGCCTCTGAATTGCTTCGATGTCTTCCTTCAATAGGACTTGGTACGGATACCAAACAGTCGAGCAGTAGTCAAGAATAGATGGCACCAGCGTTCTATATGTGGTATCAACGTTCGATACCACACTTGTTAAGGGTTGCGGTTATAGACCACGCTCCATACTAGTATCGCTGAACCCGCGAGTCGTGAATTGCGCCGCTCCGCGACTCGCTACAAGCCTCTAGCATGCACTCGGCCACTCTTGCTCGGGACGTCAAGTTGGAATGTAGTAAAGACTTCAGCTGATAGGAAGCAACCTCTGACAAGGCGCTTAGTTATAGTATGGCGTATGTGATGCCTCTATAGCCCTTTGTTTGTAATTATATACCTCCTGACTCCTGTGACACCAGTTAAGGCCAATTTATTATTTTTTACCAACGACATCAAATTATTTTAGTCGTTGTAGACTCAGACCATGAAGCCAGCTCGTTATCGACTTCACTGACAAACCTGCTGTATACGCAAAGAAGATTTTGGTATGTTTCTGCTTAGTATTGGCCACCAGTCATTCACAATGGCGACGTTTCTTTCGCACTGATCATACGGTCTCCTTTACAAATGAATCACACTTTCCTAAAATTCTCCCAATGCAGAAAAGTCGACCACTCGCCTTCCCTACCACAGTTATCATATGCCCGTTCCACCTCATACGGCTTTGCAACGTTATGCCCAGATATTTAATCAACTTCACTGTGTCACTAGTAATGCTGTATCCCAACACTACAGGTTTGATCTTCCTACTGGTCCGTATTAACCTAAATTTTCTCATATTTAGGGATGGCTGCCATTCATGACACCAGCTGGAAATTTTGTCTAAGTCGTCTTGTATTATAGTACAGTCAGTCAACGTCGACACCTTACGTTATACCACGGCATTACGAGCAAACAACTGCAAATTGCTGTCCTCCCTCTCCACCAAATCATTTATGTACATAGGGAACAACAGCGGTTCTATCATACTTCCATGGGGAACCCCTGACGATAACTTTGTGGCCACTCAACGTTCGAAAAGCCATACTGTGTACTATTACTTAAGAAGTCTTCGAGCCACTCACGTATCTGTGAACTTACTCCCTATGCTTGTACCTCCGTTACCAGACTGCAAAGGGGCACCATGTCAAATGCTTTCCGGAAATCTAGAGATATACAATCTGTCTGTTGCCCTTCATCCACAGTTCTCAGTATATTGTGTAAGAAAAGGGCCAGCTGAGTTTCGCACGAACGATGCGTTCTAAAGAAAAAAAAAATGGTTTAAATGGCTCTGAGCACTATGGGACTTAACATCTGGGGCCATTAGTCCTCTAGAACTTAGCACTACTTAAACTTAACTAACCTAAGGACGTCACACACATCCATGCCCGAGGCAGGATTCGAACCTGCGACCGTAGCGGTCGCGCTGTTCGAAACTGAAGCGCCCACAACGGCCGGCTTTCTTTCTGAAACCATGCTGATTTGTGCACATAAGCTTCTCAGTCTCCAGGAAGTTTATTATTCGTCAGGGATTCCGCAGCAAATAGAAATTAGGGATATTGGTCTGCAATTTTGCGATTCTGTTCTTTTACATTTATTATATACTGGACTCAACTGCGCTTTTTTACAGTAGCTTGGGACTTCGCCCTGGGTGAGAGATTCAAGATAAATGCAAGCTAGGTAAGATTCAAATGGCTCTAAGCACTATCTGACTTAACATCTGATGTCACCAGTCCCAGTCGGCCGGTGTAGCCGTGCGGTTCTAACCGCTTCAGTTTGGAACCGAGTGACGGCTACGGTCGCAGGTTCGAATACTGCCTCGGGCATTGATGTGTGTGATGTCCTTAGGTTAGTTAGGTTTAAGTAGTTCTAAGTTCTAGGGGACTGATGACCTCAGAAGTTAAGTCCCATAGTGTTCAGAGCCATTTGAACCATCATCAGTCCCGTAGACTTAGAACTACTTAAACCTAACTAACCTAAGGACGTAACACATCCATGCCCGAGGCAGGATTCGAACCTGCGACCGCAGCAGCCGCTTGTTTCCGGACTGAAGCGCCTAGAACAACTCGGTCACAACGGCCGGCTAGGTAAGGGACCAAGGCCGTAGATTACACTTTGCAAACTCGAACTGGGATTCCATCCGGACCCGGTGATTTATTTGCTTTCAAATCGATCAGTTGTCTTTTTTTACGCCAGGTATGCTTATTACTGTGTCGTTCGTACGAGAGTCTGTCCTATGGTCAGCTAATGGTGTGTTTGTAAGGTTCTCCTGTGTGAAAAATTTTTTGAATCTGAAATTTGAAACTTCGGATTCCGTTTCTATCTTTAACTGCCGCATCAGTTTGGTCAACAGTGGACTGAATGGAAGCCTTACCCCCGCTTAGTATCGTCCAGAAGCCACGCGACTAACCTTATTTTATATTGAGAACATGCGCAGTTTAGCTATTCTCACTCCGTAGACATGTATACTCTATGCTGCTACCAGAGCGCTCCACATCGACTGAGAGACTGCTATAGGACTGAGGACAGCGATTTTGCCAGTGTCGCCGTTGGTTCTGGTCAAACGTACCGCCGCTTAAAATACGTCGCCACCGTCGCCGCTGGCGTGTCAACAGCGTCGCCGCCCGAGCATCTCAGTTTCGCCGTAGTTTACCGGCCAGATGGAAATCCGAGTACGGCTTGGTAAACACGGGACCAGAATGGCGGGCGGCGGGGCAACGAAAACTGTGGGGACTCCGCGCTGGAGCTGGCGGGAGCCTCGTAGCGAGGTTAACAGGCGCTGGGTTGAGTTGCACCTGAGTTTCCGTTCCGTGGGTATTCCGTCCTTGGCTTTTTACACGCGGTGACACGGCGCTACAGAAGAAGCTGGCCGTGCTATTTCCAGCGAGGATGTTAAGAAGCAGAGGCGATCTGAATACCGCCGGGGAATACACAGGGGAGAAATAACGCCACGGGCGACACTGCGGTCAGCATAAATGTCGTCTAGCGGCGACGTTAACGAGAGATTAGAGGTAGCGCTGCTGCTGCTAAGAATTTCACCTTGCAATAATTTTGTGTGCTAACGACCTAGTGTGGCATTCAGCAGGCGAACAACGAGAAAACAAACAGTAGCGCGCGGCCCAGATATAGCTGCTGTGGCGCAACCAGCGGCAGCTGAAGAAAGACCGCAGGAGGTGCGGCGTGAATTTCCTGTGAAAATGAGGAGACTGTAGAATGTCAGAGTCAAGTTCCCTTATCACTGTCATTGCCACGTCCTTCTCAGAAGCGTCACGAGCAAGGAAGCTGCGTCAGCTCGAAGAGAGATAACCGAAAATTTAGACAATTTTGTGTTTTACCGCTCGGCACAGTCACTTATTTTCTTAACTCTGCATATTTACAGTCTGCTGTTTGCAGGTTAACGACTCTGAAAACTACAGAATCGTAAATAATTGACGGAACAACATCGCGTAACAGACAATTATGACCAGGAGATCCACTGCTGTCACGAAACAGATATTATTTAACAAAAATCTCAACGTTTGTTTGAAACAAGCCATGGTACCACACACAGTACTTACAGAGTCATAATTCACATTGTAGAAGATGTTGTGCGATCGTACTTTCTTCTTTTATTCGTCACGAAAATTTAAACGAGATGTTTCAAGAAATTGGCGAAAATACAGTGGATTAGAATACATTCGACAAGGGCAATACGTGGACATGATATATCGTGGCAGTTGCATGGGGAAACATGGACAACCTTGCGACACTGCCATGTCTTCGTCTGCCCCTGTCAGACATTATGGCGGAGACCGGGCTTTAATAGCTTTATTAATACTCGGAAAGCTACAAAGCCGTTTTTAAAAGACATTAGAAAATATACTTCTTCTTAAATTATATTTATTATTGTTAAAAATGTACTGAAACGTTATTCCATGTAAGTATAAACGAAAAACGTCAAAATTCAATAAAAATCAATTTTTAGTGCCACTATAACACTGCCATTTACAAGAATTCGGCTCCTCTGCCGCCTATTTTTGTTATCATTTGCTACGTTGTATCACGTTAGGTAAAAGTGTATATGTATGAGCGTGGTGTGGAGGCACTTTATTGAGGGATAATTATATATTTTTATTTTTAGAATTATATTTTATGATTTTGGTTGGGGTGGCTTTAAATATTGTGATAACACTCGTACGGACATCGGCTGCCGCGAACTACGTACGATACAATATTTCTTAAACACAACGCTTGACTCACCGCCTTCTAATAAATAGTTTGGGTGGGCACTGGTATTTGGAAAAGAAAATTTGCGTATACTTACGCAAACTGTAATTATTACTATGGGTCTTAGGGGCTACTGATTATTTATGTACCAAACTACACAAAGATTAACTGAGATACTGCGGAATGTAATGATTTTAAATATTTGTTATTCATTATTTGCAAGACAAGACTGGATAGAATCTCATCTGCCGTTAGGCGGCCAAAATGAAACATATAGAACTCATTCCGTGCTGTGAATTTTGGTAATTGAAATCTATCACTAATGTCTTTAACTTCGAAATTAAAGAAAGATCAAAATTGAGAAGTCTCTCTCACTTACATTTAATAACATTAATCGTCAGCGTAATGGCCGACTGAATCCTGTTAGGGGAGATGAGTTCCCTGCACTACGAAGTTCTGTAAAAACTTTGTTAATAATAGTTATTGGTTGCGATCATGAGAGATGACAACTAAGTCAGTAATACACACTTTCTAATAACAATTTCTATTATATTTTTCGAAAATACAGATACAACTTACGTTAATTATTAGACAGCACTACAATGGCGGCCTACCGCTAGACGAAACAAAACAGGATAGCTTTCCATAAAGCAATCGTCTCTGGTAGTGTTCATTTTCATTACAGAGATAAAAATAATGTTCCTTTGCTTTTACATCACATTGATGTTTGTGATTTTTGGTGGTATAATTTAACTTTTTTAATCTTTCTTATACATAGCGCGCACATATACAGTTTTGAAATAATTTATAATTCACAAGTCGCACAACAAAAACTTCCTTTCCCTTTCACCAAATGCCCATTTATGTGACTTACCGTCACAGCTCCAGGGTTGACTGTAAAGCATCTCAACAGAGAAATCATCGGTGGCGGTATTTCCTGGCACGTCGTTATTCGCTACGTGCCGCAACTTCTCCTCCGATCTATTTCTATTATTAAACGCAACGTCGGAAATGACCCTCCGGTGTATTTATCGTCCCGAAAATCAAGTTCTTCGTAGTTTGACCGATCCTCACATATCTTTCAGTAACCTGTCGCAGGAGTATCTCCATCGTCGTGTAGTTGGCCGACAATCAAGATTTCCCCTTGAAAGAGTTAAATGACCCGGGCGTAACAGAGGAACAGAGAGCTGTTGGCGGTGTTAATTACGTCGCGGTGAGCACAGGCAAACGCAGAAGAGGAGCGGGGGGGAGGTGGGGTGGCTTGTTTGGTACATATTATTAGGGGGCTCGTTATCACCTACTGTGGGCGGTACTTAAGCGATAGTGCGAGTCGGCTCGCGAGCTGATAGCGGGTATCCGCCGCTACCGGATCAACACGCGCAAACAGTTTGTGCAACAGCGCGCGCCTAAATCACCGTGCGGCGAGCTGGTTAACGCTGTACTTAGCGCCGGCAGCTTATCAACGCGTGCATAGAGCGTGTGACAATGCTCAGGGCGTGGGATACACGGCGACCGAGGCCTATGTCAAACAGAGCAGCCAGGCCGTTAACACCTTGTGATGTACCCAGGGCTTTGCGAGTGGGTGTGTGTGTGTATGTGAGAGAGAGAGTGAGAACTTGGTTTTTTAAAGGAATCTGAGATAAGACCTTACGGAAAAGGCCACGGAACGAAAAACATGCGTGTCTCACACAGTGTTTCATATAATAACTGAAATTCCACTCAAATATGTAAACAACCATGCATGACCAGCACCTACTACACTCCTGGAAATGGAAAAAAGAACACATTGACACCGGTGTGTCAGACCCACCAAACTTCCTCCTGACACTGCGAGAGGGCTGTACAAGCAATGATCACACGCACGGCACAGCGGACACACCAGGAACCGCGGTGTTGGCCGTCGAATGGCGCTAGCTGCGCAGCATTTGTGCACCGCCGCCGTCAGTGTCAGCCAGTTTGCCGTGGCATACGGAGCTCCATCGCAGTCTTTAACACTGGTAGCATGCCGAGACAGCATGGACGTGAACCGTATGTGCAGTTGACGGACTTTGAGCGAGGGCGTATAGTGGGCATGCGGGAGGCCGGGTGGACGTACCGCCGAATTGCTCAACACGTGGGGCGTGAGGTCTCCACAGTACATCGATGTTGTCGCCAGTGGTCGGCGAAAGGTGCACGTTCCCGTCGACCTGGGACCGGACCGCAGCGACGCACGGATGCACGCCAAGACCGTAGGATCCTACGCAGTGCCGTAGGGGAACGCACCGCCACTTCCCAGCAAATTAGGGACACTGTTGCTCCTGGGGTATCGGCGAGGACCATTCGCAACCGTCTCCATGAAGCTGGGCTACGGTCCCGCACACTGTTAGGCCGTCTTCCGCCCACGCCCCAACATCGTGCAGCCCGCCTCCAATGGTGTCGCGATAGGCGTGAATGGAGGGACGAATGGAGACGTGTCGTCTTCAGCGATGAGAGTCGCTTCTGCCTTGGTGTCAATGATGGTCGTATGAGTGTTTGGCGCCGTGCAGGTGAGCGCCACAATCAGGACTGCATACGACCGAGGCACACAGGGCCAACACCCGGCATCATGGTGTGGGAACGATCTCCTACACTGGCCGTACACCTCTGGTGATCGTCGAGGGGACACTGAATAGTGCATGGTACATCCAAACCGTCATCGAACCCATCCTTCTACCATTCCTAGACCGGCAAGGGAACTTGCTGTTCCAACATGACAATGCACGTCCGCATGTATCCCGTGGCACCCAACGTGCTCTAGAAGGTGTAAGTCAACTACCCTGGCCAGCAAGATCTCCGGATCTGTCCCCCATTGAGCATGTTTGGGACTGGATGAAGCGTCGTCTCACGCGGTCTGCATGTCCAGCACGAACGCTGGTCCAACTGAGGCGCCAGGTGGAAATGGCATGGCAAGCCGTTCCACAGGACTACATCCAGCATCTCTACGATCGTCTCCATGGGAGAATAGCAGCCTGCATTGCTGCGAAAGGTGGATATACAGTGTACTAGATCCGACATTGTGCATGCTCTGTTGCCTGTGTCTATGTGTCTGTGGTTCTGTCAGTGTGATCATGTGATGTATCTGACCCCAGGAATGTGTCAATAAAGTTTCCCCTTCCTGGGACAATGAATTCACGGTGTTCTTATTTCAATTTCCAAGAGTGTAGAACGAGGGGGTTCGACAGCCGATCAGTTCCAGTCTTTCCACCAGGATCGAGGTACAAGGCTCGTGTTGTCTGTAATTCAACCATGCCATGATGGTCAGTGCAACAGTTCGATTGCGTGCGCATTGCTACTTTGTGCCAGGAGATCTCTCAGCAAGGGTAGTGTCCAGACGTGTCTGAGTGAACCAAAGCAATGTATTTCGGAAATGGGGGAGATACGGAGAGACAGGAACATTCCATGACATGCGTCGCTCAGGCCACCCGAGGGGTACTATTGCGGTGGATGATTGCTAACTACGAATTATGCCTCGGAGAAACCCTGACAGCTACGCCACCATGTTGAATAATGCTGCTCGTGAGCCACAGGACGTCGTGTTACGACTCAAACAGTACGCATTAGGCTTAATAATGCGCAACTTCACGTCGATGGCGAGGTCCACGTTTGCAGCCACGACACCATGCAGCGCGGTATAGGTTGGCCCAACAACATGCCGAGTGGACCGCTCAGGATGGGCATCGCTTTCTCTTCACTGGCGAGTGTCGCATATGCCTTCAACCAGACAATCGTATGAGACGTGTTTGGAGGCAACCCGGTTAGACTGATCGCCTTAGACACACTGTCCAGCGATTGCACCAAGGTGGAGATTCCCTGCAGTTTTGGGGTGGTATTATGTGGGGCCGACGTACGCCGCTAGTGGTCATGGAAGGAGCTGTAACGGCTGTACTATGCGTGAATGCCATCCTCCGACCGACAGTGCAACCATATCGGCAGCATATTGGAGAGACATTCGTCTTCATGGGCGACAATTCGCGTCCCCATCGTGCACAGTTTGTGAATGTCTTCCTTCAGGATAACGCTATCGCTCGACTAGAGTGGCCAGCATGTTTTCCAGACAAGAACCCTATCAACAATACCTGGGATAGATTGAAAAGGGCTGTTTATGGACGATGTGATCCGCTAACCACTCTGAGGGATCTACGCCTAATCGTCATTGAGGAGTGGGACAATCTGGACCAAAAGTGCCTTGATGAACTTGTAAATAATATGCCTCGAGGAATACAGGCATGCATCAGTGCAAGAGGACACAAAGATTTACGCCTCGCCTGGGCCCACCAGCACCGACATTGGACTGTAGATGAAGGGAAATATGTTGCCTCGTTTGATGAGTCTTGTTTCAAATTGTATTGATCAGAGGATATGTACGGATATGGAGACTACCGCATGATTACATGTGCACTGCATATCAGCGGGGGACTGTTGAAGCTGGTGGAGGGTCTGTGATGGAGTGGGGGGTCGTGTCCAATTAGAGTGATACGAGATCCCTGATAAGTCTACATACGACTCCGACAGGTGACACGTAGGTAAGCAACCTTACTGATCACCAGCATCCATTCATGCCCATTGTGCATTCCGAAGGACTTTGGCAATTCCAACAGGCAATGGGACACCTCAGATGTCCAGAATTACTACAAATGGCTCCAGGAACACTTTTCTTAGTTGAAACATTTCTGCTGGCCACAAAACTCCCCGGATATTAATATTATTGAGCATATCTGGGATGGAACGTGGTGCTCAGAAGCGATCTCCACCCCTCGTAGTCTTACGGATTTACGGACAGCCCTGCAGGACTCATGGTGTCAGCTCCCTCCAATACTGCTTCAGACATTAGTCGAGTCCATGCCACGTCGTGTTGCGGCACTTTTCCGTATTCGTGGGGACCGTAAACGTTATAATGCAGGTGTGCCAGGGTCTTTTGCTCTTACGTGTAACTCTCCGTAGTATCTCAGGTTCCTCTGATGAAACTGATCGGTTAATTAATTCAAAGAAAGCAGTCCTACCTAACAGCATAAAGGTTTATTTTGCAAATGTGACAAACGAAACACGATCTGAATACATTTGTTTTCTAATTAATGGTACAAATATACACTACTGGCCATTAAATTTGCTAGACCAAGAAGAAATTAAGATGATAAACAGGTATTCACTGGACAAATAAATTATACTAGAACTGACATGTGATTACATTTTCACGCAATTTTGGGTGCTTAGATCCTGAGACATAAGTACCCAGAACAACCACCTCCGGCCGTAATAACGGCCTTGAAACGCCTGGGCATTGAGTCAAACGGAGCTTCGATGGAGTGCACAGATACAGCTGCCCATGCAGCTTCAACACGATACCACAGTTCTTCAAGAGTTGTGACTGGCGTATTGTGACGAGCCAGTTGTTCGGCCACCATCGACCAGACGTTATCAGTTGGTGAAAGATCTGGAGAATGTGCTGGCCAGGGCAGCAGTCGAACATTTTTTGTATCCAGAAAGGCCTGTACAGAACCTGCAACATGCGCTCGTGCATTATCCTGCTGAAATGTAGGGTTTCGAAGGGATCGAATGCAGGATAGAGCCACGGGTCGTAACACACCTGAAATGCAACGTCCACTCTTCAAAGGGCTGTCAGTGAGAACAAGAGGTGACCGAAACATGTAACCAATGTAACGCCATACCACCACGCCGGATGATACGCCAGTATGACGATGACGAATACACGCTTCCAATGTGGATTCACCACGATGTCGCCAAACATGGATGCGACCCTCATGATGCTGCAAACAGAACTTGGGTTCACCCGAAAAAATGACATTTTGCCATTCGTGCACCCAGGTTCGTCGCTGAGTACACCATCGCAGGCGCTCCTGTCTGTGATGCAGCGTCAAGGGTAACCGCAGCCATGGTCTCCTAGCTGATAGTCCATACTGCTGCAAACGTAGTCGAAATGCTCGTGCAGATGGTTGTTGTCTTGCAAATATCCCCATCTGTTGACTCAAGGATCGAGACAAGGCTGCACGATCCGTTACAGCCATGCGGATAAGATGCCTGTCATCTCGACTGCTTGTGATACGAGGCCGTTGTGATCCAGCACGGCTTTGCGTACTACCCTCCTGAACCCACCGATTCCATATTCTGCTAACAGCCTATGCATCTCGATCAACATGAGCAGCAATGTCGCGATAAGATAAACCGCAATCGCGATAGGCTACAATCCGTTCTTTATCGAAGTCGGAAACGTGATGGTACGCATTTCTGCTCCTTACACGAGGCATCACAACAACGTTCCGCCGGACAACGCCGGTCAGCTGCTGTTTGTGTATGAGAAATCGGTTGGAAACTTTCCTGATGTCAGCTTGTTGTAGGTGTCGCCACCGGCGCCAACCTTGTGTGAAATCTCTGAAAAGCTCATCACTTGCATATGACAGCATCTTCTTCATGTCGGCTAAATTTCCCGTGTGTAGCACGTCATCTTCGATGTGTAGCAATTTTAATGACCAGTAGTGTATTTATTGAGTGGTCATCATGTTGCATCTCCCCACTATGACACCTGTCTTCGAAAATGAAATCCGTACCGGCCATGTTGACCGGAAGAATGGGCCAGATGAGCCACAAACGGAGGTAGTCACCTTCAGACCGCATACAAATGAACGCTATGAGTAGCGGGCTTTTGCAGCTCAGAAACTACAGTGCGTACCCGAAAACAATACACTGCACTGTGCAGACACGTGTGCTGCTGTCGCTACGTACGGCTCGCCACTTGCAGGCTGCACCGCGGTCTCCAGCTGGCCGCACTCATTAGCGCAACAGGCACCAAACAGAGTAGCTGCAACCAGGAATGGCGGGGCGTTCGCCCATTCCGGAGAGATATGTTACACCTTCCGTGCACGCCATGATTACATTCCCTGCATTCGGCACCCAGAAGGTCAGTGTGGTGTCCCGGGCGCAGATGCACCGCGAATGTCAATGCCACGACCTGAGGATGGATCAAGTAAATGAGTTCCCTGTGGTTTACTGTCACATAGCGTGAGACAGCACAGTGGATTATACCTACTTTCATTTAGCCTTTCTAGTGTACCTATACTGAAAGCTAGTGAAATTGCATATTGAAAGCTTCAAATTGGCTTTATGTGTAGCAAAGGTTTGGATATGCAAGTGCCCAGCACTTCATGGCGAGTACAAAAGAGCCAGTGGAATTAAAGCCATCTAGATTATATACAGTTTGATTCAGGTGCCACTAACCACATCTGGTTTTCATAAACCACGCGCAAGATGTTCATATTCTCTTGCTGACTATGCGCAAACTATTCGTCCTACAGAAGAATAAATGAGTAGGACCTATCTGTAGAAAATATAATGTAGTTAAATCTTTTACTAGGATACGTTTACTCTGGTGGCCACGGTTGTTAGTTTATTTACAAGTTGCTCCATTACACTACTTGTAACATCCCAGGTCCGCAGTCACAAAGCACCTACTGCAAACCGATCACCCCAGAACATCGAAACGGCATCAAGAATGCGCTGACCAGAGCGCCAAAGGAAAGCACGGCCAGCGCCACGCCTCCAGCAAGGTCAGAGTTCTCTGCCCCCTGTCAACGCTGACTTAACCAGCCGCCCATCGCAGGGGGGCCTAGTTCGACAGCAGTCTTCGAGAGCATCATTTCTGAGTAATAGGAAGACGTTACTCAGCTTGCGTTCTGCGAGCAGTAATAGCCATTACATGTAGGAAGTAAAGGAATTTATGTATTGCTTCTTTCCTTACTAGAAAGAAAGATTTCTGTCGATCAGCGCCCGTGGACTCGGGCTAGCGCCTTTGATTATTAATCAAAACGTCATCGGTCACGGGTTTGAAACCAGCCACCATTTACAATTTCGATTAATAATCAGCATTAGCAGCCGGAAACTTCTAGCATAAGAAGGCACCCTTATTCTGCCAACGCCCTTCTCAAACAGGGCCGAGGACCGGACAGAGGTTCAGGACACTCTCTTGTCCTTCGGATGGTAAACTAACCCTAAAGGCGGAAGAATCAGCAATGATCAACGGCATGAGGATGCAGAAAGCAATGGAAACCACTGCATTAAAGATACATAAAGATATCCGCAGAACATGTGGCCTGAAATTGAGAAAGTGTCATGGAGATTTCTCCATTGGCCAAAGATTCTGGAATAGTCCCCCATTCGGATCTCCGGGAAGGAACTGCCAAAGAGGAGTTGACCATGAGAAAAAAATTGAATAACCATCGGAAGGATAACGTTCTATGAGTCGCGGCGTGGAATCTCAAAACTTGAACATGGTAGCGAAGCTAGAAAGTCTGGAAAGGGAAATGCATAAGCTCAGTCTAAATATAGTACGAGTCAGAGAGGAGAAATGGAAAGAAGACAAGGATTTCTGATCAGATGAGTATAGGATAATATCAACAGAAGAAGAAATGGTGTATTGGGAGCGGGATTAGTTATGAATAGGGAGGTAGGGCAGCAAGTGTGTTATTGTGAGCAGTCCAGTGGTAGAGTAGTTTTTATCAGAATCGGCAACAACCCAACATCGATAACGATACTTCGTGTATGTATGCCGAAGTCCCAAGCTGAAGATGAAGGGACAGAGAAAGTATATGAGGATATTGAATGGGTAATACAGTAATTGTAATAGTCATGCGGGACTGGAATGCAGTTGTAGGAGAAGGAGTAGAAGAAAAGTTTCCACGAAAATATGAGCTTGGGATTAGGACTGAGACAGAAGAAAGACTAATTGAGTTCTTTAATAAATTTCAGCTAGTAATACCGAATACTCTGCTCAGAAATCTCAAGAGGAGGAGGTATACTTGGAAAATGTCTGTTGACCCAGCAAGATTTCAGTTAGATTACATCATGGTTACACATAAATTCCGAAATCAGATACAGGATTGTAAGGCGTACCCAGGAGCAGGTGTATACTCAGATCACAATGCAGTAGTGATGAAGAGTAGGCTGAAGTTGAAGAGGTTAGTCAGCAAGAATCAATATGCAAGGAAGCGGGCAACAGAAGTACTAAGGAATGACAAGATACGCTTGAAGTTCTCTAACGCTGTAGATACAGTAATAAGGAATATCTCAGTAAGCAGTACACTTGAAGAGGAATGGGACATCTCTAAAAAGAGCAATCAAAGAAGTTGGAAAGAAGAACATTGGTACAAAGAAGGAAACTGCGCACAAGCCATGGGTAACAGGAGATATACTTCAGTTGATCGATGAAAGAAGGAAGTACAAAAAAGTTCAGGAAATTCTGGAATACAGAAATACATATTGCTCAGGAATGAAATGTATAGGAAGTGCACGGAAGCTAAGGCGAAATGGCTGTGTGAAAAATACGAAGAGATCGAAAAAGAATTGATTGTCGGATGGACTGAGTCAGCATGTAGGAAATTCTAAACAACTTTCGGTGAAATTAAAAGCAAGTCTGCTAACATTAAGAGAGCCACGTGAATTCCACTGTTAAATTCAGAGGACAGAGCGGATAGGTGTAAAGAGTACGTTGAAGGACTCTATGAGGGGAAGAATTGTCTCACGTGACAGAAGAAACAGGAATCGACTTAGAAAGGATGGGTGCTCCAGTATTAGAATCACAATTTAAGAGAGCTTGAAACGTCCCCTTAGAAAAATTGTACAAAACTGTGCTTAAACTGACACACAATATTTTAAGAGCAACGCAGTCTGACTTACTCGAACTCCTGCAATACAGCGAGCGCCACTACTGCCATCTAAATAAAAGGTTCAAACTACTGAAGGCACTAACTACTAATAGGCACAGTTAGCAAGACAACGATTTTGATAGAGAACAAACAATGTATTTACCTTAATATTGTTCAAAAGTCATATTATATGTATCAGTTCATGACATCCAGTCTTATAAATGTACTGTCTCTGATGGACACATGTCCAGGTCATCCGCTCTCAAAAATCCGCCATCTTTCTCCTCACATCCACCATTGCCGGCGGCTCACCTCCAACTGCGCAACGCTACGTGCTGTTAACAGCCAACAGCCCAACACTACAATGGCGAGTATTACAACAATGCCAACCAGCCACTGACTGCACACAGCAAAGGAGTGATTTTCATACAGAGCGCTACGTGGCGTAACCAATAAAAAACCTAAACATCCTACTTACAAGCTTTGGAGGACTTAGGATCAAATAAGGCAGAAGGGATAGATAACATTCCATCAGAGTGGTGGGAAGTGTCAACAGAACGACTCTTGACGATCGTTGTAAAATGTATGAGTCTGGCGACATACCATCTGACTTTCGGAAAAATAACATCCACACAATTCCGAAGACTGGAAATGTTAATAGGTGCGAGAATTATCGCACAATCAGCTTAACAGTCAAGCATCCATGTTGCTGACAAGACTAATATACAGAAGAATGGAAAACAAAATTGAGGATCTGTTAGATGGCGATCAGCTTGGCTTAAGGGAAGGTAATGGCACCAGAGATATAATTCTGACGTAGCGGTTGATAATGGAAGCAAAACTAAAGAAAAATCGGAATTTGTCGACCTGAAAGAAGCTTTCTACAATATAAAATGGTGCAAGAAGTTCGAAATTCTGAGAAAAATAGAAGTAAGCTATAGGGAAAGACGAGAAGTATACAACATATTAGGATTATAGTTGTAGGGTTAACAACATCATACAATATATACGAGAGCCAAGAGAGAATAATAGGAGTGGACGACGAAGAACGACGTGCTCTTATTAAAACGGGTCTCAGAGAGGGATGTGATCTCTCACCCCTACTGTTCAATCTGTATATCAAAGAAGGAATGATGGAAATAGAAGGTTCAGGAGTGGAACTAGAATTCAAGGTGAAAGGATATCAATGATACAATTCGCTGATGACATTGCTACCCTGAGTAAAAGTGAAGAAGAATTGCGTTATCTGCTGAATGGAATGACCAGTCTTGTGAGTACAGAATATGGGCTGAGAGTAAATCGAAGAAAGACGAAACTAATGAGAAGTTACAGTAATGAGGACAGCGAGAAACTTAACGTCAGGATTGATGGTCACGAAGCAGATGAAGTTGATGAATTCTGCTACCTAGGCACCAAAATAACTAATGACGGATAGAGCAAGGAGGACATCAAAAGCAGACTAGCACTGGCAAAAAGGGCATTCCTGTACCAAGAGAATTTGCTGTTATTAATTTGAAGAAGATATTTCTGTGAATATAAATTTGGAGCAGAGCATTGCTTGGTAGCGAATCGTGGACTGTGGGAACATCGGAACAGGAGAGAATCAAAGCATTTGAGACGTGGTGCTACACAATAATATTGAAAATTGGATGGACTGGTAGAGTTCGAATCGGAGGGGAAAGGAATATGTGGGAAACACTGAGAAGGGAAGAGGCAGGATGGTAGGACCTGTTAAGACATCAGGGAATGACTTCATTGGTAATAGAGGGAGATGTAGAGACCAAAAACTGTAGAAAAAGGCAGAGATAGGAATACATTCAGCAAATAGTTGAAGAAGAATGTTGCAAGTGCTGTTCTGAGGTGAAGAGGTTGGCGCAGGAGAGGAATTCGTGGAGGGTCGCATGAAACCAGTCAGAAGGTTGATGACTAAAAAAAAAAAAAAAAAAAAAAAAAATAATCTATAAGTTTAATATACAAACCCTTTTTAGTTTCCTGGTACCTGCTATAGTAGTTTCTCTCTTTCCTTGTTTGTGTCGGTGCTGACTCCCACAGTAGCGGACACAATTGCCAACGAGAATCCCAGAACCAGCGCTACCTTTGCTCTATGCCGGTCCGTGTCAGGACGTCACTATGTCTCACTTTTCTTTCGGAGGCGCATTTCTACTATTTGTAAATAATTGTATCTATAACTTTGCTGCGGCGCTCTCCTCATTCAAATGAACCTAAACCGCTTCCTACTCCACCGGTGCCTACGCCTCTGGCTGCTGCTGGCTTTCATCTAATGAAGTTTACTGAGTTTCAGAACCACCACGAAATGTTGATGACGGCAGTCCCTTATTAACAGATAAGCCGCAGCAGCAGCAACTCCGCCACTTCATCCAGCCACAGCCATCGCACTGCCTTCGTGCATTCCATCGTTCCAAGCTTTCGATGAACAACCAGACGAATGGAACGAGTATTACGCTCAGTTCGACGCTCACTGTGCTACACATCAAGTGCAAGATGCGGTGAAACTTTGTTATTTCTTGTCAACGGCCAGCACAGGAGTTTAGCCTTTTGCTCGGAAGTTATTCTTTGCTAGTTTTTGAAGATTCAGTTTCCGTCCTCTCTACGTATTACGAGGATCAGTTAGAGGTTTCTCGTTACAAGTTCTTTGGATTATGGAAATAGCCAGAAAAGACATAACGTCAGTGGTTCACTGAGCTTCAGTATTTGACACGACAAGGTTGTTTACATTGTATCTGTAGACTGTACTGAAGTGACGCAGTTATTCATGGTGCAATTACGTACAATGTGCCAGATAATAGGATTCGTGAACAAATTCTTAAACATTCTGATCCCACTTTGAAACAAGTGTTGCAAATTATTCAGCATCAGGACTCATGTGATACAGGCGTGGAAAACTTCGAGGTAGCCCTCATTTGCAGAGTAACAAAAAGAGACAAACAGCTACGGCCTTGCGACTGACGACTGTGAGCAAACAGGCCACCGCGCCTTGTCAGAGTAAACAATTAGTGTGCACACATGTGCCTGCTGTGAAATCAAGTCGCCGCTGCTTTTACACACATAAAAGGTAAAACTGCCATTCGCGGAACTTCACTTGCTTTGCATGTGGGAAACAAGGTCATGTACACACCTCGTATTTGCAACAAAAAAAGAAATTTACCCATGCTCACATTCGTAAGCACACTGACACTTCTTAATCACTGAACGTACACTGAAGCGTCAACGATGCTGGTGTATGCATGTGTATTCAAATAAAGAGATATGTAAACAGGCAGAATCAATGCCGCATCCAGCAACGCCGCCTATATGCACTAACAAGTTGTAACACCGGAAATGCATTTCCTCCAATTTCCATCTATTGTACTATAATTTTTTTCCTTATTTTGTCACCTGAAGATATGACAATTCTGTCTCTTTATATATTGTAATTGTTTTACTGTTTGTCTATATATATTTATGCATTTATGTCGATGAATAATTGGTTGGTTTTGTAAATATTATTTGTATTTTTACGCTGGGTCTTGCCTAGGGAAAACTATGCTGTCGAACGAATACATCGATAGGTCGTGTGGAGAACCAAAGAGTTTAGGATCTTTGGTAGTGTTAACTCTGACGCGTGGAGCGCGGGCAGAGCAGGGAGAGTCTGGCTGGAGTAGTGCTGTGGAACAGGTGTGTGGCGTGACGCTCCCGCGAGTTGCCGCGCTTTCGTGGTTTGGCAGCATGTAATAGCGCTCGACTTGCGATGATAGTTTGTGACACGGTGTTGCGGACGGGAAGCATTAGCTGGCGCACATCAAGAGCCCGTTTCGCCTGGTGACCGTGTCGAGAAGAAGGCGTGCCAGCATCGAGCTTCTGCAACAGCGACGGCCGACAATGAGAGACTGTCGCCACCTCCCCGATCGACGACTGCAAACCTTTAAAGAACCAACAAAGAAGACTGGAAGCACGTAAAGTTTTAGAAATGTATGGCAGACCTCAGCTTTTCTAATTATCATCACTAAAATACCGCAACTCAGCATGAACCTTGTTGCTCATTGTCCCAATTGCATTACCAAGCAGGGTCCCTTCCTCTTCCGAAACGAACTCGAGTGTCATTGAAATTCAAACGCCAGCATTAAAGTAATATCATTCGACTTCAGTGCTTTAATTTGAAAGTTCAGTTAAAATATTCATAGCTGGCTAAAATATTTAGATTACGCAAGCACAAATTAAGAGTGCGAGTTTTGTTACCATATCTTAGCTTACCTGTGACTGCAGCTCAGTTTGGTACGTACTAAATCTTACCATTGTTAATTGTTCAGAATCATTTAATTCAAGTTCAAAGTTAAGTCTCTTATTTCTAAATTGCGTAGATTCAAGTAGCTTTGGAAATGATTGTTGAGGTAGCCCAAGAATAACATTATTTTATTGAATTTCGTAGTGCTTCAGAAACAAAGTTCACTATTAATATCAGTCACTAAGTTAACTTTCAATTTTCCAGTTTTATTAATTCTTTTGCTAAATTAAGTCAGAGTGAAGTGAAATTTATTACTTCTGACAAACATTCAGTTTTTACACAACACGTGTCAACTTTCAGTTGCCACGCTTTTCGTGCAAGTTATATGTGTATTAATCTTTCATTTTCAGTTATTATAGTAGCTGTCCATAGGACTGGCGACTGTAATTTTCCCCAAATCTCAAATATCCAATTAACGCCAATTAATTGTAACGTAACGACCGCACATTTACTTTCTTTATTAATTTTACCCTTTTCTCAAAACTAATTTTCACCAATTTCATTTGCATTTTTACTTTCATTTAGATGTAACCCTTTCCTCCATCTTTACCGACCAATTAACTTCGGTGACGATTGCTTTTCCCAAATTTCCATAAGGTGCATGCGGTTTAATTTTTCATTGCAATTAAGGTCGATAAGTGAGGGGGAGGTTACAAAGTGTCTGGTGCAGTTGTCAGATCGGTTATTACTGCTGCAACGGCAGGTTATCAAGATTTATGTTAGTTTGAACATGTATTACAGTCGGCGCACGACCGATGGGACACTGGATCTCCGAGGTAGCAATGAAGTTGGGAGTCTACCGTACGGCCGTTAACGAGTGTACCGTGAATATTAGGACTTGGGTAAAACATCAAATCTCCGACATCATTGCAGCCGGAAAAAGATCCTGCAAGAACGGCTCCATCGACGTCTGATGAGAAACTTTTGAAGTGACAAAAGTGCAATTTTCTGAAAATTGCTGCAGATTTCAATGTTGGGCTATAAATGTCAGCGTGAAAACAATTCAACGACCCAAAGGCCATTTGTGTATCCTTGATGAGTGCACGACGCAAAGCTGTACGCCTCGCCTGGACCCGTCAACACCGACATTGGACTGTTGATGACTGGAAACATGTTGGTTGGTCAGATGAGTCTCGTCTCAAATTGTATTGAGCGGATGGACGTGTACAGGTATGGAGACAACAACATGAACCCATATGGCCTGAATGTGATCAGGGGGCTGTTTAAGCTGGTGGAGGCTCTGTAATGATGTGTGGTGTGTGCAGTTGGAGTGAAATGGGACCCCTGATACGTCTAGATACGACGCTGACAGCTGACACGTTGTTATGCACCCTGTCTGATCACCTTCATCCGTTAATGTCCACTGTGCATTCCGAGGCACTTCGACAATTGCAGCAGGACACTGCCCCACCCTAAACGTACGGAAATGCTACATAGTGCCTCCAGGAACACCCGTTTGAGATTAAACACTTCCACTGGCCACCAAACTCCCAAGACATCAACCTTATCGAGCATATCTGGGATGCCTTGCAACGAGTTGTTCAGAAGAGATCTCCACCCCCTCGTACTCTTACGGATCTATGGACAGCACTGCAGGATTCATGGTGTCACTTCCCTCCAGCACTGCTTTAGACATCAGTCGAGTCCATGGCACGACGTATTGCAGCACTTATCGTGGTGCCCTACACGATATTAGGCAGTTGTACCAGTTTCTTTGGAACTTCAGTGTAGTTGTTTCTAAACTGGCTACTGGTACTAGTAATGACCAAATTCACAATATGTCTTTACCCCGCCGAAGTGTTGTACAACGACAGTGAGGCAAACTGTTTGTTAATTTAGTGGTTGCTGGACCGTGTGTGCCACTTAAGTTACACACTGGCCCTTCCGTATATGGAGTTGGACTCGCCACAATTGACAAAATTGAGCACGCAGCTTAATGAGCGTAACAGTCAGAACATGCTAGTTCTGGTTACATGTAGATTGACTGCCACATTCCAGTCTCACACCAAAACAGTGACATTTACAATTTTGCGATCGAGAGACCGTGAACATATTTTTGGGTTAAGGTCTTTTGATTTGTTTCATCTTCGTATTCAGGACAGCGTACTTTCTGTTTATGCTTTCAACCCAAAAGACAGCATTTCTCAACTGAATGTAGAGTTTCCTGATGTATTGTCTGACAGACTTGGCAGAGCACATAAAGTTGTAGCGTGCGTTACAATGATTTTCAATGCGCAACGTAAGTTTTTTCGGGTGTTTCCCGTCCCTCATGCATTTAGAGACGATGTTGCAAGGGAACTTAAAGAACGGAAAGACAGTGGAGTTATTACTCCTATCCGGACTAGTCAGTGGGCTTCTCTCTTAGTCACTTTACCAAAGACTTCTGGACAATTTCGTCTTTGCGATGACGTTAAATCCACTGTGTGAATTCACAAACCATAATCGATACATATCCGTAGCCTCACCGTGATGAATTAATGACAGGCATAGTGCAGGCCGCTATTATTCAACAACTGACTTAAGAGATGTATATCTGTAATTCTGCTAGATCAGTAGTGTCAAAAATTGTTTCTGGTCAACACACATTTAAGGTTGTTCACATTTTTGCACTGCCACGCGTGCCATATTCGAACGCTGCATGGACCAGCTTACTGCAAATGTTCCCTTCTGCTCAAATTACTTGGACGATTTTGTGGAGTCAGAAAGTACACCGAAGAAACATATTAGTAACCTTCGTACGATTTTTCAAGGGCTTTGAGCTGCAGGTTTGTAGTGTCGCCTGGACAAATGTCCCTTTTTCCAGACTGAAATTCTGTACATATTCTTAATAGTGAAGATATTCATCCTCTTCAGTCACATTTTCTGGCCATCGGGGACCTCTCTGCCCGCGGAACGTAGCATAGATGCAGTCCCTTCTCGGGAAATTGACATATTATATCCAGGTTATTTTCAAGGCAGCCCAGATCGCGGCTGTGCAACATAATTTGCGCCGGAAGTATGTGCTTTTTGTGCTTTTTTTGGTCCAAAGAGTGCCAGAATGCATACTATAAACTTCAAAATTTCTTGTTGAGTAAGAAATGCCTTGTTCATTTCGATCCCGCTAAGCCTGTGGTTTTGGAGGTGGACGTTTCTTCTTACAGAATCGGAGCTGTGCTGTCGCACAGATTTGGTTCGCAGGACAGGCCGATTGTTTTCACTTCCATATTATTGACCAAGATTCAATGTTACTATTCGCAAATCTAGAAGAAGCGCTCGTTATTATCTATGGCGTGACCAAGTTTCACCATTATCTGCTTGGTCGGAAGTTGTACCTAGTACCATAAATCACTTCACTCTTGGTTTGCCGGCCGCTGTGGCCAAGCAGTTATAGGCGCTTCAGTTTTTGGAACCGCCCTGTTCCTATGGTCGCAGATTCGAGTCGTACTTCGGGCATGGATTGGTGTGATGTCCTTAGGTTAGTTAGGTTTAAGTAATTCTAAGTGTAGGGGACTGATGACCTCAGATGCTGAAGTCCCATACTGCTTAGAGCCATTTGAACCATTTGACGTCTTGGTTTCGTCCGTCCAGATCTGTACCGCCAAGTACGGCTCAGAACCTGCAACGGTAGACGTTGGTAATGTCACAATTTGAGTACGAAGTACTATACCGGCACATGTCGAAGAATGCAAATGCTGACGCCGTTTTTCACCTTCCTGTTGGTCATGATTCTGAATTCGATGCTGCTGCGGCATCTTGTTGACAGGTCTATGTGTACGACTCTGAACTTCTACATACATTTCCACTGCACTGTAGGAAAATTGCATAGGCCGCAGAAGCTAACCTTGAACCTTTTGTTGTACTACATCCGCACTGCTTACCTCGTTCAGTGAATTCTTTCGAGCACCGATGTTTTGATCTGCGGCCTTGCCTCTCCGTCCATCACGGCGTGGTTTCATTGCAAACTGACTCTGGAGAATCGCGTGGGCTTATTCGTAAAGTGTTCGAAAAAGGTATGTTGTGATTGCTCCACCAAGGACATTAGGGAACTATACGCGTAAAGAGTTAGTGCGTGGCCACAGTATTTGACAGACCATAGACGCCCACATTGAACAAATGACGTCACAGTGTCGCGCTTCTGCTGACTTCCGGAAGGCGTTCGATACAGTTGCGCACTGTCGCCTGATAAACAAAGTAAGAGCCTACGGAATATGAGACCAGCTGTGGGGCTGGATTGGAGAATTTTTAGCAAACAGAACACAGCATGTTGTTCGCAATGGAGAGACGTCCACAGACGTTAAGGTAACCTCTGGCATCCCACTGGGGAGTGTTATGGGACCATTGCTTTTCACAACATATACAAATGACCTACTAGATAGTGTCGGAAGTTCCATGCGGCTTTTCGCGGATGATGCTGTAATATACAGAGAAATTGCAGTATTATAAAATTACAGCGAAATGCAGGAATATCTGCAGCAGACAGGCACTTGGTGCAAGGAGTGGCAACTGACCCTTACCATAGACAAATGTAATGTACTGCGAATACGTACAAACAAGGATGCTTTATTGTATGATTATATGATAGCGGAACTAACACTGCTAGCAGTTACTTCTGTAAAATATCTAGGAGTATGCGTACGGAACGATTTTAAGTGGAATGATCATATAAAATTAATTGTTGGTAAGGTGGGTGCCAGGTTGAGATTCATTGGGAGAGTCCTTAAAAAATGTAGTCCATCAACAAAGGAGGTGGCTTGCACAACACTCGTTCGACCTATACTCGAGTATTGCTCATCAGTGTCGGATCCGTACCAGGTAGGGTTGACGGAGGAAATAGAGAAGGTCCAAAGAAGAGCGGCGCGTTTCGACACAGGATTATTTGGTAAGTGTGATAGCGTTATGGAGATGTTTAGCAAACACAAGTGGCAGACTCTGCGAGAGAGGCGCTTTGCATCGAGGTGTAGCTTGCTCGCCAGATCTCGACAGGGTGCGCTTCTGGATGAGGTATCGAATATATTGCTTCCCCATACTTATACCTCCGGAGGAGATCACGAATGTAAAATTAGATAGATTAGAGCGCGCACGGAGGCTTTCCGGCAGTCGTTCTTCCCGCGAACCATACGCAACTATAACAGGAAAGGGAGGTAATGACAATGGCACGTAAAGTGCCCTCCGCCACACAGCGTTGGGTAGCTTGCGGAGTATAAATGTAGATGTAGATGTAGGTGTAGAATCTGTTGACCTATCCGCAAACGATTTCAGGTTGGCCAAAGTCTCAACCGCCGAGGCGGCGAGTGCATATTGACTTTGCTGTTGCCTTTTGGAACACTTGGTCGTTTATTGTTGCAGATTCTTTTAGCAAATATCCGTTTGGAGCGCCCGTGAACTCGACTACATGGCGGGGTACCATTCAGGCTTTGTCATCTATTTTTTGCTTGGAAGATTTGCCTGAAGTGTTCGTTACAAACAACGGACCATAGATTACAGCTCTGGACTTCGAACAGTTTTGTACAGCCAATGGTATCACTCACCTTACCAGTGCTCCGTTTTATCCTCAGTCGGATGTGTGTTCTTTCGAGCAACAGATGACCAACTATGTGCCTCCCACACACAAGGTAAGCGCTGCTGCTCATCCTCGCGCTGTACCATTCCCAGCCCCGCGGCTGTCCGTCACCGGCGGAGCCACCGGCCGTGGTGGCCGAGCGGTTCTAGGCGCTACAGTTTGGATCAGCGCGACCACTACAGTCGCAGGTTCGAATCCTGCCTCGGGCGTCGATGTGTGTGATGTCCTTAGGTTAGTTAGGTTTAAGTAGTTCTAAGCTCTAGGGGACTGACGACCTCACCAGTTAAGTCCCATAGTGCTCAGAGCCATTTTTGAGCCGGCGGAGCTGCTACACGGCCGGCGCCATCGCATGCCGTTCCAGCTGCTGCACCCACCGCAGCGCACAGCCCTTCCCACGATCCGCAAGAATAACTTTGCGCCTAATGATTGTATTCCTTCCAGTGTTTTTGGTCCAGGTAGGTGCTGGGAGAGAGGAACGATTCTTCGAAATTGAGGCTCTTGCATGTATTTAATTCGAGGTCCTGCTGGGTTGCTGCGCCGCCATCGGAACCAGTTTCATGCTTGCCAGTCTGCGAGATTTTTCCCCACATTTTCTGTCCCCAGTTTCGCATCCCACTGGTATCTTGCAGCCGGCGCGGCCGCCACAGGGGACCTCTGCCGCGCCTCCTGTGGAATCGATGCGAGCACGTAGAGCAGCTGCGTCCACAGACGTGGTATGCAAAGTTTGGGAGCCAAACAAGAAGTGAGTCTGATCTCCAAGGGACGCCGGTACCTGATGTCGTGTACGGGGATTAAATAGCTGGCTGCCGCGCCTCCTATGGAATCGACGCGAGCACATAGAGCAGCTGCGTCCACAGACCTGGTATGCAAAGTTTGGGAGCAAAACAAGAAGTGCGTCTGGTCTCCAAAGGACGCCGGCACATGACTAAGTAGCTGCCGACCGGAGGCTGCTACTAACAGCAGCCCCACACTCTCGCAGTCGCTGCACACTGTTGGACGCCGTGCTGCCGCGAAACCGTCTCTGGTTTGCGCGAAGAAGCAAGTGTGTGCAATTCGAGTGTTGTTTTCTCGCCATATTCGATTAATGTAGTTCCGTGCGGTGAGTTACGTTGACGTCGGTTTCATGACAGTATTCCTTGCGCGATCGGAATAATGCGACCTAGTTACGTATTTAATTACCTTTATTCCGCCAAACTTTTCAAGACCTATATCTTCCAAAACAGAAAAAAAATTGACTGATAATGATGAGCTTTTCCCACCAAGTAAAAGAGACTTGTAACTCTTTTATAAATAAACAATATATTTATTATGTCCTCTGCAATGCATATCAATATCCTGTCGTGGCATCCTTCCAATCCACCATATTATTGGGGCAACAGGATTTCTACCCCAAAATACCATTAGAGAAGAAGCGGCGATAAGGTCATCCAAGATGGCGGCGATGACAAGATGGTGGCGATGTCGTCATTCCACACGTCGGATTTTAGCGGGAAGTATTAATTTTGGCGGGAAAGTGCCACGCCCCCCTCCCCCAGAAAAATGGTGGGAAGTTTAAAATCCAACATGATAATGCATGGCACCTACGTAAATGGCTGGAAAAATGGACTTGCCTTTATTATGTAACCAATTTCAAGCATGTATGTTCGCCACCGGGTCTGAATTCCAACTGACTTAGTTCATATTCTCGCCACCAGAGAGCGCCACGGTGACATCAGATCATGACGCAAGTACTGTTATTCAAGATGGCTGCGCCCAATGTATCCACCACGTGGTGTAAGATTGGCACTTGGCCTACCTCCACTAACCTGACCACCCGCACCCCCCCCCCCCCCCTCCCCCAGGAAATGGTGGGAACTTCAAATTTCAACATGATAATGCAGCAAACCTATGATAATGGCGCGAAAAAGGGACTTGTCTTTATTATTTAACCAATTTCAAGCATGTATGTTCGCCACCGGGTCTGAATTCCAACTGACTTAGTTCATATTCTCGCCACCAGAGAGCGCCACGGTGACATCAGATCATGACGCAAGTACTGTTATTCAAGATGGCTGCGTCCAATGTATCCACCACGTGGTGTAAGATTGGCACTTGGCCTACCTCCACTAACCTGACCACCCGCACCCCCCCCCCTCCCCCAGGAAATGGTGGGAACTTCAAATTTCAACATGATAATGCAGCAAACCTATGATAATGGCGCGAAAAAGGGACTTGTCTTTATTATTTAACGAGTTTCAAGCAAGTGTGTTCTTCACTGCAGCGGGATTGCACATGGTTTCGTTCATATTGGTGCCAACAGAGGACGCTGTCCTGACGTCAGGTGATGACGCAAGTACCGTCATTTAAGATGGCTGCACCCGATACATATCCACCACGAGCTCCAGAGCTCAAGTGGTTTAGTTCATATCGCGACCACCAGAGGACACTACCATGACGTCGCATGATGACACAAGATCATCTGCTCTCTCTCGCACGCACACATTATAACCAGACACGCATCGCATTACCGGCCCGCAGGCGTACGCCCACTTACGTAACACTCCTTTGGCCACAACCTCCATACACGTGCCAGACATACGCTTCTGTTAATATTCTAACTAAAGTAACACCCACATCATGCACCTAACCTATCAATTACACAAATACTTAATAGCATTTCAGTTTTAATCATATTAAATAACAAAGTTTACAATTTCATATAGGTATGAAAAGGTGTCCATTACACTTTCGACTACCTAGTTTCAACTACTTTTAGCTACCAATATAAGAAAATTGCTGCAAACGAAGCTCACCACCACCACTAACCTAAGTCACCAGGTTCAGACCTCTTCCCAGGGGCAGGTGGTAAAAGGATTCAGTCTGAACTAGGCTGAAGGATAGAGAAAGGAGTGTACTTTATTTATTTGGAAGCAATTTACTCAAGAATCAACTTTAGGTTACAATATCTCCGGATGTAATTAACATTTTACAATGCAACAAACGGAACTGATTAATTATTTGTTTATATGTTCAGATGTGCTAAAAAAACTAACGTGGTTCCATTTAAAAAAACGTAGGTTCGTGTTAAAAAACATACTTCCGTGCATTTTTGTATGGTTTGTATTAAACAATTACACTAACCCCTCTTCTCACGTTCGGTCTGTGGAATCGGTTCGTCAGTATTTGATGTGGTTTACGAAATGTACCCAGCGGTAGCGTTAAGTGACTCACCCTGTATACAGAGCTATGTTCAGAGACAGATCCGCCATGCGCTATTCTGTGTTTGAAGTTTGGTCCACTGGATCCTGATAGGCGTCCACAAGGTGTGCATATACACAGACATACAGAAAGCAGAGCAAATGCTCTCCGAATTTGGAGGTCACTGGATACAGTCGACTTGCAGTGCTGTATTACATGTTCCGATCAATGCATTTGGGCTATGCAGTGGCAGCTGTGCTACATTTACAATCAATTTTAGAACACAGAACGAGATGTTATGTCATGATCGCATATATGGATCTGATCTCAAATCGATAGAGTTGCGAAAACTGATATGGGAGTAGGTATATATTGACCGTATATAGAGCCTAATGCAGTGAAATTGAGGAAGTACTTTGCTACCTTCTTGTTCGCACCAAACAATTTGTATATGGGACCAAGTAAGCTGCAACAGAAGGAATCCCGAAAAATGCGGGCATCGAAGCGAAGGGAATAAAGGGGGTAGTCAGTTTTTTCCCATTGATGCTGCATTATACGATATGTCTATTGAGGTACCAGTGATTCCAGATACATCAGTGACGCGACATATCCTGCCTTCTACTCATATACAGCTGTGTGTTCCATATGTGTTTTAAAGCACTGTCTACTTGTGATCGTTAATGTTAATCCTGTCGGTGATCAGAGGACTTCCATCTCATGTGTGAAGACACTTGACTCCTCTAAAGGTGCTTTGATTTATGCAATAGTCCCTGTCGCATCTTGGTTGCAAAATCGAGACTTTAGGGTCATAACTAACTTAGTGGTAACAGCTTGTGAGGCGCAGCAATCCCTGGTACACATTTGCCCGACTGATGTGCTGTTTACAGAGTTACTGATGGGATGACTTGTAATTTTCACATGTCGGACGCTACTGCTATGCATTTATCTGTTTCCTTGTAGGATATATCCTCCGCTACTAACTATCATTTTATGTAGGCCTTAAGCAGGCACTTAGGTTAGTGGTGGTGGTGAGTTTAGTTAGTAGCAATTTTCTTATGTTGGTAGCGAAAGCACCAGTCACCTTTGTTTACTTCTAGAAATCAAACTCGGCTCTGGTACTTGAAAAGTAATGAAACTAAGTAGTTGAAAGTGTAGTGAACACCTTTTCACACCTATAATAAATTGTATATTTAGTTATTTAAGATGATTAAAATTGAAATGCAGTTAAATACTTGTGTAATTGATAGGTTAGATGCATGATGTGGGTGTTATTTTTGTTAAAATATTAACAGAAGACTATTTCTGGCGCATGTATGGACGTGGCGGCCAAATGTGTGTCACGTAAGTGGTCAGACGCCTGCGGGCCGGTGATGTGACACGTGTCTGGTTATAATGCGTGCGAGAGAGAGAGAGCATATGATGTTGTGTCATCATGCGACGTCACGGTAGTGTCCTCTGGTGGTCGCGATATGAGCTAAGCCACTTGAGGACTGGAGCTCGTGGTCGATATATATCGGATGCAGCCATTAAATGCCGGTACTTGCATCATCACCTGACGTCGGGAGAGTGCCCTCTGTTGGCACCAAAATGAACTAAGCCAGTTGCAGTCCCGCTGCAGTGGAGAACACACCTGCTTTAAATTCGTTAAATAATAAAGGTAAGCCCTTTTTTCGCGCCATTATCATAGGTGTGCTGCATTATCATGTTGGAATTTGAACTTCCCACTATCTCTGAGGGGGGGGGGGGGAGGGGGGTGATTAGGTTAGTGGAGGTAGGCCAGGTGTCCAATCTTACACCACGTGATGGATACCCTTGGCGCAGCCACGTTGAAGTGTCCTATGGTGGCGACGATATGGAATAAGTCAGTTGAAATCCAGACACGGTGGTGAACAAACATACTTGAAATTGGTTACATAATAAAAACAAGTCCATTTTTCCTGCCATTTTCTAGGTGTGACGCATTATCATGTTGGAATTTGAGCTTCCCACCATTTTTCTGGGGAAGGGGGCGTATCACTCCTGTTAAAATCGAAACTTACCGCCAAAATCCGCCATCTTTAATGTCGTCAACTCCACCATACTGGACGACGTCATCGCCACCGTCTTTGATAACAGTACTATAGGGTAGAAAACCTGTTGTCCCAGTACTCACCAGCTCAGCAATTTTCCCGGCAGTTTGTTCTGGAACTGGTAGCGAAGGACAGGGGGTGATGGGAGGGACATCTTCTGGTGATGGCATTGCGCACTAGTTCAGTAGATCCCTATACATCAAGGCGAGCACAAATGCAAAAATTTGCCAACAAAACAATACTTCGAATCTGTGACAGTGTAATTATGTTACTAGGACATTTAATTGATGGACAGGCTAATAGTTGCACCTTCCTCACCAACAGCTCAGCAGAGACAGAGATTTTCCCACAAATTTCCTTTGTATGGTGAGGGAGAATTGGGGGGAGGGGTGGACTTGTGAATTGCCAATGAGGGAGAGGGTTAATTAATTGATCAATTTCATTAATTCTTCAAATCATTTGATATCATAAGTGCGCTTGGTTTGGTTAGGGATGGGGGGATTGGGGATTTCCTAGAGAAGTGTGGGAGGGGAGAGGTGTGGGTTTCTCAGAAGAACGGATTTTCCCCACGGGATTCATAAATCAACACCCTAGGGGGTCAGAAACAAATTAGCATAACAATATTTGAATGGCAGGGGGGAAGTATCATAAATTAATCAAGTTTGCAAGGAATGTATGTAGGCCATACTAAGGAAATGCTCTTGTGCACTCTTTGCCTCACTACCTGTGTAGTGTAGTGTTTGTGTTGTATGATGATGATGATGGGGATGATGATGATGAGAGAAGGGATAGGGTGAAACCCAGTGCTGGCGCATAGCCTAGTTCTAGCAAACAGCACCAAGGGTGGAGCCAGTCTTAACGCCCCCATCCGACAGATAAGTCACCATCAACAATGTCGCATCCCCTCACTTTGTGAGACACTATGGATAGGTTTGGTGTTTAAACCAGGCCACTGGCGCAAAAGCCGGTGATCAGGAACTTTACACCACCACCTGTTCTCCACTTACAGGCGAAATAGTCGCACGGAAAATTTTTTCGTCATGAGCATTCGAACAGGCTAACCCCCATGATAGACCGTCAGTGCACTAGCTTGCGTCAGTGAACTTTTTTGTTGTAGTAGTTGATCTCATATTGTTCGTTGCATTTGTTTGGGGCGATCACGCATATCGCCCGTTCAGGTTCATTGATGATACAGTGACTCAATTTCTTTTTTCATTACAGATGGTCACTATTCCTCTGGCCGAACACGCTGAGCTACCGAGCCGACTGTGAACTCAATAACGGAAGCGAGTTGTAGCAGCCACAGTTTTCAAGGTATTTAAACAAAACGTACAAAAGTGACCTCCAAACGAATCTCCACCCTCACATTCAACCGTCACCAGTCAGGATTTCCAGCACGTTTTGCGTAGCGCTCTCTCCTATAGTTCAATAAAATTATGCAGCTTATCTTACTATTCCCGATTTTACACCTTTATCAGGTGCCTGCTCAGTTGGCTAATAGCCAACAGGATGGTCGAATATTTCGTAAACATTATTAATTCAAATGTGCCCATGAACGAAATAAAAGGAAAACAGCTTTTGTTAATGTTACACTAAAACTAATTACATTGACAGTTCGATACAAACTTAACCCTTACAAACGCAGTAGTTTCGTAATCAGGAAGCGTGACAAATACAATGATGAATTTTTCTATTTTATGCTACTAAATTTCACGACATGGTTAGGTAAAATTTTCACCTACGTCGTTTATACAATTTGTAAGTACTCGACCTTGGCGATGGCATAATAACACCAGTCAACAAAGGCCAAAAAAGGTCGATTGTGGAAGTAATTTGCGCAGTCGCAAATTTGTGTAGTGATGGGAAGCAGCACCAGGAATTGAGTGTGTGAGTGGGAGTGCGTCTCGAGGTCACTTCTTTACGTTTTCTTTGAAAAAAATTAAAGCGATGGCTTTTAGCGTAAACTTATCCAATCACAAAATTTAACAACATTAAATTTCTACGAAAAGGTCCTGTTCATTTTTTTCTGTAGCTCTAATAGTTTTCGCGTAGCGAGCGAGAGAATATGGAGATCTTGCTTGTGGTTTCTGAAGGTCGGATAGAACAAGACATCGGTAGTAGAGCTGCAACCCTCTAGATATAAAGGACACAGCAGGTTTTTCATTGAAAAAATGGTTCAAATGGCTCTGAGCACTATGGGACTTAACAGCTATGGTCATCAGTCCCCTAGAACTTAGAACTACTTAAACCTAACTAACCTATGGACATCACACGACACCCAGGCATCACGAGGCAGAGAAAATCCCTGATTCCGCCGGGAAATTCATTGAGAAATATTTGTAATTTGTTATTTATTAGTTAGACCGAAGAGTTAGGCCTCATCTAAGAGGGAGAAAAGACCTCCAGAATGTGTCTTAATGCTCGTCTATCGGGAAACAGACGTATTATTTCGCGGTGCTGATGCCCACATCGGTGGAGATCTAACGACTCTTAGGAATATATGAAGTCGATGAGCTTAGGAGAACTATTTATAATGTCATACAGTATCCCAGTTGTCCCACATGATTATCACACAGAGGGACAGACAAGTTGTCCACTGGATCATGCAGGACCGTAAGACTACATACCTTGAACCAAGAATGGGCTAAGTCGCAGCAAGGACAAGCAGGATATTTTTAAATCTTGCTGTACAGCTAAAGGGAAATATGTGGTCTAACTATTTATTTTCTTTTCTTTCTTTTGTCTTCGTCCGACACTGGTGCACAGTCGGCATAGTTATTAAAGGATTCGGCAAGATTAGTTTAACGGGTCGCTGGTTGCACTTCCTGTCGCCACACCTTTACCCCAGACGGAATGTGTGGATGTGAACGAATTTTACTAAATATTTTCCAAATCGTGTAGGTCGGGGGCACTTGGATACCTGCTCGTCAGTGATCTAGTGGGATATGGGAATCCGTGTAAAAGTGTAAACACCACTTCCAGATTGGCTTGCGCTCCGCACCTGTCGTCCATCCAACGGGTGGATTCAGTCCAGTGCTGCCGCACCACCCCGTCTGGGACACGGTGCGTCAACACGCACGGCTATCCAGGCGACAGAACGTTTAAATGTTTATATAACATTAGTGTGACAGAATTTTATTTTCCTGCAGACATACGAGTCTCAGCTTTATTTACGATAAGGACAGAAGCGGAACTAATGAACTAAATTTGTGCAATGTCCAAGACGTGGACCCCAATCTCTCACTTACAGTTTTCTTTTTTGTCTTGGGGACAGGGGGGTGGGGGAAGGGAGTTCGGGAAGAAACAAACAAACTAAACGTTATAGAAAAGAGGAAGTTTTTCTTCTGTCATTTTATTTATTTCTCCTGTTTATTTATATTTTATATTTTTTATATTTTTTTGTGGAAAATAAACGGTAGGTCTGACCACTGATTGAAAGAAAATAAACATTCACTCCACTTGTAGTTTCAACTGTGCTCTTCGCATTGCCTGACATACCTTTTGTTGGGTCATCTCTGCTCATTCTAAAGTAATTTGCGTTACAACATGCTCATCGTCTCTCACCATGGATGATCCATCTGTGTGGCGGGTTGTGCAGTGAAATCCAGAGGTGGTTCAAAAAATCTTGTCCGTATTTTGGGTTCCTAAGTATCGCACAATGCTGTTCCTGCATGTAGATCCGGAAATCAAATGCATCGTTTGGGCTGTCACTGAATAAGGACTGAACCACATGGCCTCAGGTCCGTGTGATTACACTGGATCTGGTCCTCGAATAGTGCATTTCATGTGGATGAAGAAAAGTTCGAGCTTTGACATGTGTTGGTGGTACCCGCAGCAGAGAAGTTAACATTTGTTTGAGTAAGTACTAGGCCCCAACTGCATCTCCACAGTTATATCGTTGTTCCTCCACGGTAATTTCACTCCGCTTCAAGCCATTGGAGGATTACACCACTGACTATCACATATCAAGTGGACTGGACGTCGGAGTCGAATTTGGCTGCTGAGACTGTCCACCATACGACACACCATAGCGTGCTGCGGAACTTTGTTTCCACCACATTCCGTTGTTGTTTCCATTGCAGGCCGAGGTAGATCTCCTTGCCCTCGATAAGGGTGGAAGCAGGAAAGAATGATGTGTGTATCTGAGTTCCAAGTGAAAACGCCCAAGGTACAAAAAAAGTGCCAGGATGTTTTGTAGTGACACCAGGAACTTGAGGGACGCTGGCACTAAAACAGTAAGTTCTTGAGGCTGTGGGGCAGCGATGCACAATGAACGGGGCCATCGCTCTTTCGTAAACGTTTACTAGCCCTAGTCCTCCCATGTCCGATTCACATCGAACAAGATTCTTGCTCTAACGAAGCAGCCAAGAGTCGCCATAATGCAACAGGCCATTGGGTTCGCAACGTTCCGTATATATTGGCATAGCGTGCCTTGAGGGTGTTCGGAGTCTTCAGACGGTCATTGCTATCCCTTCCCTAATTTGGTGCAGAAGGTGTCTATAATTATGTTTCGTTGTATGGTGTATATCGTGTGTGAGATCTAAACCCAAGCATCTCATCTGCTTGCTGACACATAAGGAGGTGACACTGTCAGGTGGTAGTCCATTCCAAATTCGCGCGGCTGCTGACTTTTAGACGTTAATGCGGCTAATCGAGACTAACTCATACGTCTCTACCCATTCTGTGGAGGTTCTCAGATCATCACCACCATGGAGTACCAGCATACAGCCTCTTGCACGTGTGGTGCATAGGATGGTGTTACGAGCAGTATCCCAGTGAGTCTACGTCATAGGCCAGTAACAAGGGCTCCATGGCCAACACATACTATATCAATAATGCCACAGGCCATTGGCGCAGTGAGCAACGAATTTCGATGGCCGTTATTTAAAGACTGGTCTCTTAATGAGGATACTCCGTAATGCACCACTTAATAGGAGCATCATCACTCCGATAAAGCGTTCTGGGTATCTCATGTTCCAGAATGCAGTCAAGAATGAGTGGTCAATTAAGTCAACTGCTGGGCTTAAGTCAGAGAAAGCCAGCACATCACATATGAGCTCATTCTTTGTGGTATTAACCTAGTGAAAATTTCCACGTCCTGTTCAGCAGATTCAAGGGTTGGTGATCATGGATACAGGACCACCATTCGGTTTATGAGTAGGCACTATCTGTCATTCCAGAAAGCTAACGGAATGTGGTACATCTACAGACACCAGTTCTTGGCATATCTCTATGTAACACACCATCAACAGCTGCTTGAAGGCTCGATAAAACTCCAAATGGAGGCCACCTGGCACTGGGTTCTTGTTGGCCACACCTCTGTTGATGGTATCAGACACCTCGTCATCTGACATGTCCTCCATCAAGTCCACCTCCAGTGCCTGCATTACGGGGACTTGATCAACCCTGATACTTCTGTAACGACCGTCGGATCCAGTTGCCGCACTGAATACAGACGAGCATAATAGCATAATGCTCATGACAACCATTAGCTGTATCCCATTGTTTGTTGAGACATCTACCACCGTCATGTTGGTAAAGCGGACCAGCACCCATAGCCACCTTTGTGCTCTGTGAGTATGTGATACACTGAAAGTCGTTGTGTGAGCAATCGGTCTTGCCCATGCTCATGTGCTGTGGCTCCTTCCAAACGGATTCCTGTGACAGAAACGATCTTCCATTAGGCAGGTTCACTGATGCCTGTGTGTCCAGCGAGGGCAGTCGTTCTGAACATTCTCTGAGGATGGTAAAATGGAAGTTGCTTCATTGGTTCATGGGCATTCTGTGGGATAATGTTGTGGAAGCTACACAATATTTCGACGAGACAGCTACTCGTCAACTTCAGGTGCTTCAATGGCTCTGAGTCTCTAGAATAGCGCAGGCGCCAAAGGTTGAGGCTATATCATTGTAGACGAATCATACAGCATGGCGACATCCGAGCCCCCTTGCGGACAAACAGGCCAGGCAGGTGGCACTGGATGTCGCCATGGTCTATGATTCATCTACGATATAGCCTCAATCCTTGGCGCCTACGCTTTTCTAGAGAGTCAGTTTATATATTTACAAGCCATTGGAGAAACGCCTGAAGATGACGAGAAGCTACATCGTCGAAATATTGTGCAGCTTCCACAGCATGATCCGAAACGACTACAATGAAACGATGAAGCAGTTACTATGTCTGGAAAGTCTTAATCAGCACAAAGTAAAAGTCGATTGTGTGTCTGCCCCACGCAGCTGCTTCTCCGTCATATATCATGAAGGTATGCTCGACGGTTGGTATTATGCAATCAGTCCTTCATCGGAGGGTTGAGAGGTAAAGTCCATGACAGTGGACACACTTATTTCATATATCTTCCACAGCTACATGACAGACTGCAAAGGACAAGTGGATGGTGCTGAATTCCCATCGGCTCCTACTACACTGTACTCTGAGGAGACTGAGGGCTATGATGCAGACGTAGGGCAGGAGATACGAAAAAAAAGATGTTGGCCATAGTTCTACATCAGGTATAGCCATCTTTAGTAGGCGAGTGACATAAATCCGGTGGTGTCGGCTGGACGAATGATTGGTGAATTTAGCATAGCCATGTATATCCCTGTGGATGTGGAGCTATATTTCCAAGTCAAGCTCAGCTCATGGAGAATGGCGCAGGAGCCATTCACAAGATGCTTGTGTGCAAATGAAGTTCATGTCAATCACCAGATCGTCTATCTGACAGTGGCATAGCACCACAATATCCTCTGCAAAAAATCTGGAGTGTTTCCGCCGTCAGCGTGTAACGGAGGGAAGATAGACATTAATGAGGAAGACACAGTTCACTGTGGCGGTCATGCCTGTGAATTGGGGAGATATCGAACGTCATCGGCTACCAAGTTCTGTCTAATTAGGATGGTGACTCCACTACCGGTGGGCGAAGCATGGGAGACGTGAGTTGTATAACCATTTATGTGGTCGTTGGAGCAGTAAGGGCACATTCGATTTCATCCTTATCTTCCTTCCGCACTTTTTTCTCCAAGTCAAATTCAACATCATTTGCCCTTGGGCCATAAGTAGTCAGCTGCTGTCGTCCAGAAGTTCCAAATGTCGGATCCCGTATCTTTTTCCTACAGGCAGCCGATGGAGGGTCAGCTTCTCTTGGCGTCATAGTCAGCAGGTCTGGAGGAGAAGAGGAGACTTCTTTCTGAGTGTGGATGATGTCTTGTCGGCCCGCCGCGATGGTGGACGCATCGTCTATACCATGCACAACGCAGTGACTTTCCTGTTCCACTGATGGTTTATTCATCCATTGGGGATGTCATCACTACTTTGAAGTGGTTGAGGGGGAGGTTTATCACCTCCACAATGTGGCACCAAATCTCCAATCAGTGCCTGCGACAGCCGACATTGACCTGTCATGACTTTCCTGGCTGCAGCCATAATGGATGCATAGCTGGCCAATGTACATCACAATCGCACAGCAACTGCTGATGCTGAGTTAGGATGGAACATGTTTTATCAGTTCGATTTTTATTTGGCGGACACCATTGTACACGGTATAAGTCTCAAATGTCGACATTTCTCAACCACAGATTCAATCACGTTTCCGCTCAGAAAGCTGCAGTTACGACATCACCTTGCACCTTAAAGGGGAGTTAACAGACTCCAAGTGTGCGCAAGTCGAGGCGTGCACGGTCCTCTGTACTGCCTCATTGTGACCATCAGGGTGTTCGAACTTAAGCGAATCGCGAATTTTTTCACCACAGTTGTGCACACCTCGTAATTTATTTCCTGAAATAATGTTGGCCTTAATTGAGAAGTGCATGCCCGCAGTGCCCAGGGAATCCAAACATAAATCGCGTCATAGGACGTGGTTTGGAGTTATCCTGTTGAAAAGTGATTTCGATCGTTGCATTTCTATAGCAGTGCGCCATATTCAGAACGACTCCCAACTGTCAATAGGTAAACAATTGCCCTTGTCCAACTCCGCTGGCGGGACGCAAACGAGACTTGTGTACTACGCAGATGTGCTAACCGTTACAACACTGTAGCATTGTGGCTAACACAGCTGTACTGGCTGCCTAACACAAACTTCAATTCATGCCTTCGGCCCATTTTCCCTTCTTAAATGGCTCTGAGCACTATGGGACTTAACATCGGATGTCATCAGTCCCCTAGAACATAGAGCTACGTAAACCTAACTAACCTAAGGACACCACACACATCAATGCCCGAGGCAGGATTCGAACCTGCGACCGTAGCGGTAGAGCGGTTCCCGACTGAACCTCCTAGAACCGCTTGGCCACCGCGGCCGGCTTCCCTTCTTAAATCCTCAGTATAGTAGCGGTTAGCTCACCTGCCTATGAAGCAGGAGATACTGGTTCAAGTCTCAGCCGTGGTAAAAATTTTAATTCATTTCTTGAGCCCCTGTCCTTAGCGAAGATAAAGTTTATAAGATAATTTATTATACCCAAGATCGCTCAAAAGGGGCAATGCTCACATTACTGCCTTCAATAATTCATTGCTTTCTTTTCTTGTATTGTGTGATCGTATGATGGCGAGCCAGAGTGGCCGAGTGGTTCTAGCCGCTACAGTCTGGAACCGCGCGACAGGTTCGAATCCTGCCTGGGGCATGAATGTGTTGTGATGTCCTTAGGTTAGTTAGGTTTAAGTAGTTCTAAGTTCTAGTGCATTTGAGCCATCGTATGATGCGTACACCATTGTCAGACATTGTAAGAGGACGCAGTGTTCAAAATGCTTAATTGCAATTGTTATGTATCCTGACGAAGTTGTTGGAGGATTCATCACATCTGAAGATTCCAATCAGTTGCTGAAATTTGTGATGTGAGCGTTGTAATTTTAAATCTAGGCTGCAGATGTCTGGAGAACAAAGGACTGTCACAAAGGTGACCGTTTCTGTGACTTCATTGAAGGCGGAAGCAGAGACGAGAATTGGACCTGAGTACAGTATCAGAATGGACGAATCCATATCTCGAGAATCCGAGGGCAATGAACGTTGCCACATCATGCTTGTCATTGTCATACAGATTGAACACCTCGAGTGATGCTGTGGAGTGCCAGTTGCCACTGAATACGATCTCTCCTTGTACCCATACGTGGCATTTTTGACAGCGGGAATTAAACCTATAACGTTATAAGGCCAGTGGATTGCGCCCTGCCTTCCAGGTCTCTGACGTTAGCTTTCAACAACATAACCCAAGATAGTAGGACCGCATATTTCCCATTCTATTTTGAACTTAGACAGGGCATTCTCTAGGCAGCGTGTTCTACGAGTCCCTGATCCACTCGAAACATCTGATCGTGGAGTACCGAGATTTTACAACAAACAATTAGATTCACAGACTCTTGTCACAGAGTCAAAACAACATCGAATGACGCACCAATACCTGTTATCCACACCCAGTTCGAATCGATTCGCAGCTCGAGGAGATCCACTGTTGCCCCCAGAGCTCCCAGATCACTGTGCTAAGCATCGAATCGTATCTACCCAGGAAGACCTATCAATACAATTATGCACTCTGAGATACAGGTAGCTCACATATTAATGTTCTCTAAGTACTGTGGAATCACGTGACCACCTGGCACCGTCCAAGTCGCGGTGGGCAGTGGTCATGATGCTTTGGCTTAGCAGTGTATGTTGAAAACAGACAGTATCGTTATGATTTAGCACAGTGACACTGGACACTTCTTTTAAGCAGGCTGTCTCAAGGCAGATCTCTAAGAAGCGGGAGATGTGGTGGTCAGTGGTGAGCTCACCTGATGGAGATGTATCTCCAGACAGCGAGGGTGAGCGTGAGGCAGACGTTGACGGAGTGCAGCATGAGCGAGAGGTGGGCGTGTACCAGAAGCATGGCGGCCCAGCCGTACGGGTAGTCGCGCTGCTCGGGCAGCACGACGTACAGGTAGGCGGCGACGGGCACGTATTCGAGCATGAGCAGCATGTCGGCGACGGCGAGCGCCGTCAGCAGGCGGTTTATGGGCGCGGCGGCCAGCTCCCGCCGCGTCAGCACCGCCACGTTGAGCGCGTTGGCCGCCGTGCCGAGCGCGCACACCAGCAGCGCACAGTAGCCGTGGGCGCGCCGGTACACCAGCAGCGCCTCGCGCAGCGCGCCGCCACATTCGCTGCACTCGCTGCCGTCGCCGCGCGCGGGCCCGCCGCCAGCCAGCGCCACCGTCCTGCGGGCCGTCGACAAACATCCATAGGTTGGGTTGGGTTGTTTTGGGTGAAAGAGGCCGAACTGCGTGGTCATCAGACTCATCGGTTTAGGGAAGGACGGGGAAGGAAGTCGGCCGTGCCTTTCCAAAGGAACCATCCCGGCATTTGCCTGGAGCGATTTAGGGAAATCATGGAAAACTTAAATGAGGATGGCCGGCCGCGACTAAACTATGCTCTGCCCGAACAGGCCATGGAGGCCCAACTATACCGACAGGTTTCTGTTGAGTAGCGGAGCAACAAGGACGTTACCCCAAAGCAGGTCACCCCAGGGCCATCGTCGCCCCAAGGCCGACGTCAACCCAAACCCAAGATGGCGGCCGTGCCGCAAGCACGAGACGTCACTTACTTGACGTCAGCTGATGATGCAATTAACGTCAGCTGACGATGTGAGTACCATTATGCAAAAATGGCGGGAAGATAGATCAGTTAGAGTATCTCCATTAACCTATCTCACCCTATCCTGCGAAGTCGCGATAAGTTAGAATTTTTGGTGGGAAGATAGGTCAATTGGGCTGCCTATGCTAACCTAAGAAAATGGTGGGAATGAAAGGGCTACCTTCCTAACCTCTTCCTAGGAATTGGACATAAGTGACATGACGTCACGTACTTGCATCACGGCCGCCATCTTGGATTTGGGGACGCCAGCCTTTGAGGCGACATTGGCCCTGGGGTGACCTGCTTTGTTGCGATGTCCTTGTTGCTCCACTACTGCCATGTTATCACGGGCCACAGGCCTAACTGGTTGCAGATATGGAGGGGCATGCGGTCAGCGCACAGGTCTCCCAGCTTTATGTCAGTTTACGAGTGCGGAGCCGCTACTTCTCGACCAGGTAGCACCTCAGTGTCCCTCATAAAGGGATGAGGGCACCAAATTTGCGGACAGCGCTTCGCAGATATGATGGTCACACATCCAAGTGCTAGTGCAGCCCGACAGCTCATAACTTCGGTGATCTGACGGGAACCGGTTTCACCATGATGGCAATCTGTTGGCTCCACAGGTAGAAGGCTGGCAGAATTCACTGTGTTCCCCTCCACACGCATGTGCTATTTTGCTTACATAACATAGCAAGCATTTTAGAACATCGTTCAATTGTTTGGAGACCATATCACATAAGATGTTTGGAATTTTCGACGTATATGAAGAAGGGAAATACGTATCGTCACATGTCTGATTCGCCCGTTCCCCAGCGTAGCCGAGTGGTAACATGTTTGCCTACTGTGCAGTGGGCTTGGGTCCGATTCCCGGTTGAGTTGGAGATTTTCTCTGGTAACTGGATAGGGTGTAGTGTTGTCCTCATCTTCGTCACTGACACGCAAGTCGTCTAGTGTGACATCGGCTGAAGTAAGACTTGCAGCCATGCGGCCGAACTTCCCCGTAATGGTCGTCCCGCCAGCAGTCACACACGATCATTTTCTGTCTGATTCGCCCACTGAAGTTCGACAAGAAAATTCTTAATACCTCAAACGGTATACACTAGACCAGTGGTTTCCAACCTTTCTTAGACCATTTCCCCTGAGAATAGTCAGAGATTAGCTAGTATTTCGCACACTTCCCCTTCCCTGTCGTGTTTTGCACCCCCTTTTCCCGTCCAGATGATCACCAACTATAGCACCTAACTAGCATTTGGTTTGTACACTCCTGGAAATTGAAATAAGAACACCGTGAATTCATTGTCCCAGGAAGAGGAAACTTTATTGACACATTCCTTGGGTCAGATACATCACATGATCACACTGACAGAACCACAGGCACATAGACACAGGCAACAGAGCATGCACAATGTCGGCACTAGTACAGGGTATATCCACCTTTCGCAGCAATGCAGGCTGCTATTCTCCCATGGAGACGATCGTACAGATGCTGGATGTAGTCCTGTGGAACGGCTTGCCATGCCATTTCCACCTGGCGCCTCAGTTGGACCAGCGTTCGTGCTGGACGTGCAGACCGCGTGAGACGACGCTTCATCCAGTCCCAAACATGCTCAATGGGGGACACATCCGGAGATCTTGCTGGCCAGGGTAGTTGACTTACACCTTCTAGAGCACGTTGGGTGGCACGGGATACATGCGGACGTGCATTGTCCTGTTGGAACAGCAAGTTCCCTTGCCGGCCTAGGAATGGTAGAACGATGGGTTCGAGGACGGTTTGGATGTACCGTGCACTATTCAGTGTCCCCTCGACGATCACCAGAGGTGTACGGCCAGTGTAGGAGATCGCTCCCCACACCATGATGCCGGGTGTTGGCCCTGTGTGCCTCGGTCGTATGCAGTCCTGATTGTGGCGCTCACCTGCACGGCGCCAAACACGCATACGACCATCATTGGCACCAAGGCAGAAGCGACCCTCATCGCTGAAGACGACACGTCTCCATTCGTCCCTCCATTCACGCCTGTCGCGACACCACTGGAAGCGGGCTGCACGATGTTGGGGCGTGAGCGGAAGATGGCCTAACGGTGTGCGGGACCGTAGCCCAGCTTCATGGAGACGGTTGCGAATGGTTCTCGCCGATACCCCAGGAGCAACAGTGTCCCTAATGTGCTGGGAAGTGGCGGTGCGGTCCCCTACGGCACTGCGTAGGATCCTGCGGTCTTGGCGTGCATCCGTGCGTCGCTGCGGTCCGGTCCCGGGTCGACGGGCTCGTGCACCTTCCGCCGACCTCTGGCGACAACATCGATGTACTGTGGAGACCTCACGCCCCACGTGTTGAGCAATTCGGCGGTACGTCCATCAAGCCTCCCGCATGCCCACTATACGCCCTCGCTCGAAGTCCGTCAATTGCACATACGGTTCACGTCCACGCTGTCGCGGCATGCTACCAGTGTTAAAGACTGCGATGGAGCTCCGTATGCCACGGCAAACTGGCTGACACTGACGGCGGCGGTGCACAAATGCTGCGCAGCTAGCGCCATTCGACGGCCAACACCGCGGTTCCTGGTGTGTCCGCTGTGCCGTGCGTGTGATCATTGCTTGTACAGCCCTCTCGCAGTGTCTGTAGTAAGTATTGTGGGTCTGACACACCGGTGTCAATGTGTTCTTTTTTCCATTTCCAGGAGTGTGTGTGTGTGTGTGTGTGTGTGTGTGTGTGTGTCTGTGTCTGTGTCTGTGTCTGTCTCTGTGTGACGGGAGAGGAGTGTTAGAATTAATGACGAAGGAATCGCAAATGCTACCCACAATTCCACAGATAAAAAGGCTAACTATCCACAGTGAGGGTAGACACCTACGAAACATACTTCCCCTGCATTACTCCTGTTGATTGACCTACACACTGCAAACCCATTTAAAATCAACCTATTTAAAATGTGCGTACTATACTTACTGTTTGTAAATCACTTGATATCTGCACTCCTTACTTCTGAAAAGGCAGAAATTTGAAGACATCAGGCTGTTAATAGTTTGTGTCTGACCACACCTAATAATAGTAATACCAATAATAATAATAATACTGTGTACAGCACTCTTTTAGCCCTTATGTAGTCACTGCTGTTACTTAATTTATTTATCGGTTTCGAAGCGAGTGAGGAAGCAGTTTCTGGGCTACTAGAGGTACTATTTGCAACTTGGAAAAGACATTTTCTTGAGATATTTAGCATCTGTTACGCATCAGGTGATCAGAAAGTAACTATGCAGTTCCATGTTGCGATGTGCTAAGTAATGAACGATATCATTGTCAATTATTAATATGTTTTCCATGTATTTGAACCATATCTGACCAGATATTTGTATCAGTTCGCAGGTCCAGTTTGATTGAAGACCAGTGTCTTGTGTAACGTCATTGTGATCCAGGTGATTATGCTGACGATTGAACGAAGGGTGTTACTTCCGGAGCATATATCCCTTGTGACAATGTACCTCATAACTAGAAGCTGAATTTGCAACAAGGTTCCCTGGAGTGAAGATGTCTAACCGCAATGCTGTGCGGAACCTCATCACCAATTTTCGAAAGACCGGAAGCGTTCCTAATGCTCCAAAATCAAGCAGGCCGTCCACATCCACATCCAAAGGGAAGGTGGCAGAGCTGCACGACATGATGCTGCCAAGTCCAAAGAAATCGGTTAGACCACTAGCTCAGCAAGACCACGTGTCCGTGGGTTCCGCTGGCAAGATTCTCCGGAGTTCTCCATCCATGTATCAGTAGGAAATGTCGGTCGTGCGTGAACTGAGACACACCGATTGCCCGGCGCTTGTGAACTTTTGCTACTGGTTTCTGTCCTTCCTGCAGGACAATGGTGACAGAGTTCTTGAGTCAACGTTTTTCATGGACAGATGTTTCATCTCTCCGGTTACGTGAATAGCCAGAATATTCGTGTGTGAAATACGGAGAATCCGTATGAATTTAAGATGTCCCCATAGCTTGATGAAAAGGTTGATTCCGGTGCACCGTGACTCGTAAACGCACCATTGAGCCGATCTTTACTCCGGGAATCGATAATGCAGAACAGTTTGGCACCTGTACTCTGGAGTCCTCCCTTCGTGACGTGAATGAGGATTAAATTGAGAATGCCAGGTTCCAACAGGATGGAGTGACTGTACATACCGACCACAAGACAATGAACGTTTTAAAGGACATCTTCGGTGACCGCATCTTCTCTGGAGGACTTGGGCCTCCGCGTTCACCTGACTTCGCTCCACCGGACTACTTTCTATGGGATATGCTGAAGGGAAAGGCCTATGATAGCAATCCGCACATCATACAAGAACTCCAAGCTGCACTGACACGTCACATTCGGAACATCATTCCCGATGTTCTGCACAACGACTTCAACAACTTGCAGAGCCGTGTGAAACTGTGTCTTCAAGTTCAAGGGCATAACTTCCGGTATCTTATGACTTCCATTACTTTAATATAGCAAGTTATGAACCGCATAGTTACTTACTGAACAGCCGTACGGGATGAAGCACCAAATATATGTGTAGTGGGTGGACTATATGAGGAATCTATATCCTCCACCGCATTAATGCTACTAATTGAGGAAATGTACTTATTGGTAACTTATATAATCAGTATCAGATTCTCAAAAACTTGTGAAATTATGATAACAGTAATGATCGTTGGAAAATAGTTTAGTTTCGTGACTGAAACAGAATAGAATTATTTAGTTTTCACCACTCACAAAATTTCATTTTACCCCTCAGGAAGTAATTACCCCCAGATTCGGAACCACTGCTCTAGGTGGTGGACTCCAGTTACACCAAGACACACATAGGTCATATCTTGACACTGTGTAACAACATGTAATTTGCAAATTCTCACGTTAGAATGTTGTGCCAAGTAGCCACAGTTCGTGCACAGTTCACCAAGAGGCAGCACTAGTCACTATCATGCGTGAGTGTCTTCATCACTTTAAGTTAGTAAAATGGCGTAAGAAGGTCGGTTGACAGTAGAACAGAAAGCGAAGACTGTGTCCTTTTGCAGGGAATTGTTGAGTGTCGCAGATACTCAGCGACATTTTTGTGTTCATTTTGGTATGAGGTGGGCCTCCGTAGACAGGATACAGACTGATGGCAGTATCTAGCAGCAAAATCAACTTCGTGCCAACAAAGTCCATGCTGGACAGAATGTCGGAGGCTGCAAGTGTAGCTTTGACACGAAGTCGTAGGAAATCTACAAGGTGAGTCTCAGCTGAATTGGACATCCCTGATGTTTCTCTTTAGAGAATATTTCATGCTGACATGAAATTATTCTCATCCAAAATGACAGTATTGCACAAACTGACGGAAAATGACGAGGTACAATGACTACAGTCTTCAATTTCGGTTCTTGCAAATGATGTTGTCGCCATCCATAACACATTTTTCGCTAATGACCTAGCATGGGCACGAGAAGCTGCTGATGTTGTTTATGAGACTGAAAATAATGCAGAACAGGTGAGTGTATAGGGCCTCATTTCCGCCATGGAATCACTGGGGGAACCTTTTTCAATATCACCACTAACAGAGCATGCTATGTGGACATGGTGAGTAACCACTTACTTCTACAGCTTTAAGCCGTAGGTTTACCATGATGACACAATGTCTCATGCAAGATGGAGTTCGTCGTCATGGAACACACTTAAAAAATGACGTGTTTTTCGTATTAAATGCTAGATAAACAATTTTCAGCGTGAGGCATTTTACCCACCATCCTGTATCACATGAAGTCCCTTTGTAAACTACTATCAGAAATCAATTTTGAGAAAAATTTAGCTTTGAGATGAGCCGAAGTTAAAACCTGAATTTTACGACCTTTCACCAACAAAGAAGGACCAACCCACGAATCTTTCTGAATGCTTTTCGTGGAACCTTACCTGTGGCTTGTGACTACAGAAGAACGATGCATTTTGTAATCGCAGGGAAGTGCTCTGCAGAGGGAACTGTTGAATGTAGACAGTCGTATGAGTCCTATGAGATATTTGAAAGAGATAGTGCAGTCCATGAAGCCATGCTCGAAAAAGCAAGTGCTGTTTGACGTGTGGTATTATTTCCGGACTTCTTGTATTCCAGCGCTCCCCATTCTGGTTGTTAGGGCGCTGTTCTTGTATACACTTACGCCTGCGATGAACTGTACCAAGTGAATAACCGTTTTTTAAATCATTATTCATTAATAAGGCTTTGTTCTCAGTTTTTTCTTTGAAATTTTTAATTTTATATAATATCTCTTTTTTACAGCTTAATCTGGTTGCTAATGTAATGTGTAGGTGGCAAGCTGTATCTGTGTGGTACTTTGTTGCAGGCAGCAGTGACCTTCCCAGTGTCAGGCACGGACCCAATATTACGGACGACTTTTAACTAACTTGATAATTTCAGTGCTTCACTTGTGGCAAAAACAAACGTCCTGCAGGTTTTGTTGAACACAATCCACCAAACGCAGTGTTAGCAAGGTGAAACTGATGTAGATTTCTGACGGCCTTCTGGACGGTATATTACGATTGATAGTCTAGGCACCAAGTAATTGTTCTAAAATCATGTACGATCAATTTATGGGTAACGTACACCTTATCTTTCCTATATTGGAATTTGTTTAATATTTGAAGGGGGTAGTGACCGACATCAGTTTGCTTATTTTTTTGCATTAGTATTTTTTATCGTTGAAGAGACTTATGCTCGCTTTACCTCACCCATGCTGATGAAGGGCTAGTGGCAACTAGTTGCTGATTTCTCTGTATTAATTGTTTTTGTCACTAATCACTGAAAGGAGATAGTGCCTACTTTATCGTTTCACATTTATCTTTGTATAATATCTATATTTATATTTTCATTGACATCTGCAGAACCTAATGCTCCTTTGTTTTTGCTATATTCAAATAATTTTTTACACTAAGCCATTAGCTCTTGACATTTATTCATTATACGTCTTGTCTTGCGTTTCAATGTAAGGAAAGACTAATGGTGGTAATTAGTCTTTGGTAATCTCGGAGTTATCGCCTGTGTCTATTATGTAAATGATTTGCAAGAAATTTTGAGCATCAATTGCCTACATTTTATAGAGCTTAACTGGTAAGAGATGTTTACTAATCGTTGAAACTGTATGTGTTGGTTGTCGTTGAATAGTAAATGGGTCTATATGTTAAAATTACTTCATTGCCTGATCTCTCACCGCGCGAGGATAACTGTATCCTCGCTGTTATGCTCCACAAAAGGCGCATGTTAATGTATCACCTTGGATATCGGTTGATGAAAACATGTGAATGGAAGATTGGAAAATAAAAGAAGTTTTGCAGATCTCGAAAATTTTCTAAGTTATTTTGACCTTTCAAAAGTACTGCATATGAATACTGATGCTTCAGTTTATGGAATATCACCAGAAACCTATCAGACTGAGGACAGAGGTAACCAAATATTACAAAGAACGATAGCTTCTCTCAGTTGACTACTCACTCTTTGTAACTGGAGATAATGGTGCACAAGGGCAGAAACGCAAGCAGTGGTATGGATTTGTAACAAAACTGGTCATTCATACGAATCAGCAAGCTATGGTCATGTTTTTGCAAGAGTTTAATCTCAAAATTCGATTGTAAGAGGGGATAAGAATAATGTTATACTTGCACTAACTTGTCTTCGAGTCAGAATGCGAGATAATACCATGTTATTAGATACAGATAATGAGATACAAGCATAGTTTTGAAAGGCATTTTGAGTGCAAAAAGGAAATAAAATAATTAATTAGAAAAATCAAAGATAAATGGGAGGAAGACCTCCTTATTTGGAAAGTATAAACAAGCAAGGCAGAAGTATATGAAGACTCATTTACGAAGGATAAATTTAAATTATATGAACGAGCGTTGTTCGGGAGTTAAGACTATAGGATCCATCAGTGAGACCTAGGCGGCCCAGCCTGAATCAATCATGTACACTTTTGCTGTGTCTGTTTCGGTACACAAAAATGTTTTAACCATTTGAAGAAACATTAGTACTATTAAGTAATGACTGGGAAAAAAATTATTCAGACCTATAAGCTTTCTGCAGAGTGATGCGAAAGACTCACAAAATAAGTATCTCTTTTATTCAGTTGTATCAACAAACTTACAAAACTTCGCAGTAGTTGCTCTGTAGGGACCATTACCATGGGTACAAGGAAGAGTAAAGTTTGGTTTGATAGTATTAGACATCTAGTTATAGCTTACAAAACTAGAAGGCCTGTACATTTCTCGCAGTATGTGGCCGGGAATTGTCCTGTTAAAATGTGGCCTGCGCAGATATCTGAAGCAGGGGAAGTACCTCAGGCTCCACAACCTTTGTTAGGTCCTTGTTGCTGTTCAAAGTTTGCAATACGTACGAGCCTAGATCGGTTGTTGTAACCAATGGCGCGCCAAACCATTACACCTGGTGTTTGTTCGCTGTGCCGCTCCACAATGCAGCACTCCTGGTTGCGCTCACCACTGTACCACCGGACATGTATGCAGCCATCACTGTACGACTCGTTGAAGCGGGACTCATCCGTAAAGATTACATGTTGGCATTCAGCACCCCAGTGAGTCTGTTCACGTGCTTGTGGTTTCTGAACAATGGCAGCCGATGCAATGGCATGTGTACAACCAGTCCAACCTTCAGCAGACGGGGACGCACCGTCTATGCAGACAAGTTCACACCTGTTGCAGTGCACCTGCGACGGGCCAACACTGAGGATGGTGCTGTGCGATTCGTAATGGGCATGCGGACAAGTGCTGTGGTCTTGATCTCTGGTCCAGTTCCCGCTCGTCGCTGTGTACGCCCTTTCTCAATCCACTGCTTCCATACACGCGTCACTGGCGTAGCAGTATGCACTGTGTGAGGCGAAACATCACGGTATGACAGTCCCGTTTCCGAGAGACCTATCATTCTGCACCGTTCGAAATCGCTCACATGCCGATATGGCTGCCTTTGGGGTCGACAAGGTACGCTGCTACTAACTGTATTGTTACCACCTTGAGCGACAGCTCAGCAACGACTACACTTGGCGCAACAACGACCCTATCGGACGTAACATGAGAGGGCTCTAGTCGGCCTACATGCATCCCATGTCGCTGCAAAACGTATCACGTATTACATTCACACCCGTCGCCACTTCCACCAAGTGTGCCGCTATTCGGGTAATTCCTTCTCAGTGTTGCATTTCCCACAAACGGCAGTGTATATATAATAGTTAGAGCAATGGGAAAAACAACAGAGTATAGTATATTAAAAGATTAATATTTGCCAAAGTGGGCAAGCCAAGGAATCTATTGTTACACAAAGGTCCACAATTTATGGATGAAATATTTTCCGAGTTCTTGTGGGATAAGGAAATAAAGTGGGCAAGTCAGGGAATCTATTGTTAGACAAAGGTCCACAATTTATGGATGAAATATTTCCAGAGTTCTTTTGGGATAAGGAAATAAAGTGAATCTTGGTTTTGTAATTCCTCCCACAGGCAAATCCATGAATATTTGCCAAAGTGGGCAAGTCAGGGAATCTATTGTTAGACAAAGGTCCACTATTTATGGATGAAATATTTCCGGAGTTCTTGTGGGATAATGAAATAAAGTGAATCTTGGTTTTGTAATTCCTCCCACAGGCAAATCCATGAATATTTGCCAAAGTGAGCAAGTCAGGGAATCTATTGTTAGACAAAGGTCCACAATTTATGGATGAATTATTTCCGGAGTTCTTGTGGGATAAGGAAATAAAGTGAATCTTGCTTTCATAATTCCACCCACAGACAAATCCATCTGACAAGTAATGCGACAGTTAATTTGATTGTTTTGAACCTAGAGTGGTAAGACATACATATTGCGGTCATGGAATTTGAAGAATTTTAAACCAGTGACATTATAATACGATTTTCCCTGTAATTAGTTATCTTCTTGTAGAAGTGTACTACCTCTGCTCTGCACCTACCCAACACAATATGTCGCTATCATCTGCCTTCATCAGGTGCAACCTGAGATTCAGGAAACACCTAGTGAAGACGGTAAGTTACGACGTTGAAATATCGTCCATGGAAGGTGCGCACCACAAGCACTACACCCAATTCTACGAGATATCTATGTCATGACAGTTCAAGAATATCACCTAAAGACAAGGACAACATAAGTTAATTGGCTAAATGAGGGGAAAGTAGACATGACTACAATCACCATATTTGTTAACATCAGTTTTAAATGTGGAGCAGAGTGATACCAACGTAAGTAAGACTAGGAATTTGGTGTACTGAGTTTCAAAGTAGGTGAAGGACAAACGAAGTGATGTAACTGGCTAATGAAAAAAAGCTTTTCTATTTGTATGTAGGGCCTTCTCTATTTTCAGAAGTGTAGCACTGTAGCACATTTGTGCTAAAACATGTGCTAAAAGATGGAAAAATATTAAGTTTGCACAACATACAGGATTTGTGCAAAGGAGTACTGGCATAAGAAATTAATGTTACAACACCATAACTTAATCAGTTAGTGAATAACAAAAGAATTTCTGCAGTTAAAATGGTTTGTGAGAGAGGAAGCCTTTATCTCAGAGGTAAATTGTTGGCAAATGGGAACAGACGGTTCTAATGGAAAATATTGTGGGATAAAATAGTTTTAACTTAAGATTCAATAAGTGCGGTCAGTCTTATTTTGTAAGGGGTAGAGAAAGAATATTGTATTCAGTTGGGTCACTGTTCCCAGCAGTTGGTATCTACACTCACGCTCATAAATTAACGATAATTTCAGAATGTGGTGCCACACAACGTGGAACTACACAAAACTGGCGCTAATAGCATAGGCACATAGGGAACACACACGACACAGATCTGTTAGTCCACGATGCTGGTGATAAGTTGAGAAAACCGTCCTGAAATACATGTGCTACTAAACGCTACGGTTTCCTACGCTGTACCCCAACATTAATATGGGATATGATCACCATGCACACGTACACAGGCCGCACAACAGGATGGCATACTCTGGATCAGATGGTCGAGCAGCTGCTTGGGTATAACCTCCCATTCTTGCACCAGTGCCTGTCGGTGCTCCTGAAGTATCCTAGGGGTTTGAAGAAGTGCAGCAATACGTCGACCGAGAGCATTCCAGACGTGGTCCATGGGGTTTAGGTCCGGAGAACAGGCAGGCCACTCCATTCACCTTATGTCTTCTGTTTCAAGGTACTCCTCCACGATGGGAGCTCGGTGGGGCCGCGCATTATTATCCATCAGGAGAAAGGTGGGACTCACTGTACTCCTGAAAAGCCTGTAATACTGGTGCAAAATGACGTCCCTGTACACCTGATCTGTTACACTTCCTCTCTCAAAGACATGCAGTGGTGTACGTGCACAAATCGGAATACCAACCCACACCATCAACCAACGACCTCCATACAGGTCAGTTTTAAGGACATTAAGGGGTAGGTATCTGGTTCCTGGTTCACGCCAGATGAAAAACTGTCGAGAATCACTGTTCACACTATATCTGGACTCGTCCGTGAACATAATCTGGGACCACTGTTCCAATGACAATGTACTGTGTTCCTGACACCAGGCTTTACTGGCTTTCCTATGACAAGGGATAAGTGGAATGCACCTTGCAGGTCTCCGGGGGAATAAACCACGTCTGTTCAGTCGTCTGTAGACTGTATGTCTGGAGACAACTGTTCCAGTGGCTGTGGTAAGGTCCCGAACGAAGCTACCTGCAATACTCTTTGGCCGTCTGCAGGCACTAATTGTGAGATATCGGTCTTCTGGTGTTTTACACTGTGCACGTCCCGTACTGTAGCGCTTGGACACGTTTCCTGTCTCCTGGAATTGTTGCCATAATCTTGAGATCACACTTTGTGGCACACGGACGGCCCGTGCTACGATCTGCTGTGTTTGATCAGCCTCCAGTTGCGCGTTCTTTGAGCCACTTTAAACACAAAGTCACCATTAGCACGTCTGAAAACATCAGCACACTTAGTCGCTGCACCGTACTCTGATATGGGCCAACACACCTCTGCGTATGCTGATTGCTGCTAGCTCCACAGTGCGACGACCACAGGTCAAATGCACCGCATGGTCATACCCTGTGGTGATTTAAACCCGCAAACCGCCAGCCAGAGCTTTATTTCACCATGTATCAGCATTATCCTTAATTTATGAGCATGAGTGTATGTTTAGGGATGTTAGTGGCAGGAATGAAGTTAAGGTAGAAAGTATATATTGGAGTAGCGTCAAGCGTGGCATGACGATCAAGAACGGATGTGCAGAGAGGGCTGTGAGACGACGTCAGCCAATAATACGCTGACAGACCCCTCTCTAGGACGACACCGAGACTGGAGCGGCATCTAGGCCAAGAGAATATTAGCGCCGCTCCACTTGGCCGCGACCCGAGTTGAAATCCAGCCAACCTATGAACGCTACAGTAGTGAATTAGAAATTCTATTGGTTCACTTGTATTACGAATTGTGTATACTGAGAGCTTGCTTATGTTTCTAGGCTGCCTCTTGCTTGCGACACGTTATATCTCACAAAGTATGGTAATTTCTTTTCGTAATAAACTCCATTAATTCGATTTGCTTGAATTGTTGTCTAGCGATGAAAGAAAGCAGCTTTCCTACGCACACTATATTAGAATAGTGGGCAGAACACAACAATATGAGAAGAATGTTCTATTACAGCTACGTTACTCTTAACACAGTATTGGTTATTTCCATACTGAGTGTGAACGTTATTTTTGGAATAGATTGGATAACAGAAAAGGGAGTAGATTTACGTATTGCTGAATTGTATGTTAGAAATGTGTACAAGGAGAGAAGAGAGAGAGAGAGTTGTCTTTCCAGAAAATAGGAAGAGTCATGCCACTGATAAGTTGAAGAGTCAACTTACATGTAAAATATGCATATCATCTGTGTGTGTGTTTATGTGCGAACATTCATTTCACGATAGGGGAAGTGGTGCAGTTTTCAGACTTTCCTTTCCAACCAGCACTGTAATAGAAATTTAATATATTTTCCCATCCCATTTTGAAATGATAGCATCCGCTCTATGAGTGATCAGTCTTTTTATGAAATTGCAAAAATTATCTGTAAAAGTTAGTTTTTCTCCTAATGTCAAGAACTGTTGCAAAGTACGACATGGTGATTTTGTGAGCGAACAGGGGTGCTCTTCTGTCATTCTCCACAACAGATTAATCTGAGATGTACCCTTTACCCTGTGACTCCAGCAAGATGCAATTTCCACCCCCACACTACTACAGAAGTCAGACAGACGCTACTAACGTTCTAAAGAGAAATGCCTGAAAAACTTTCAGCAACAAATATTTTCTGGAGTCGTCCGCTGTAAGGAAATGACACAAAAATTCACAAAATTTCTTATGTAACTAGTGGGATGCTTGGATACTGGAGTAGTGCTAGTTAGTGTAAGAGAAACATGAAAATAACGAAAATTATTATTTATTTTGCGAAAATATTTATAAATCACAATGGCACTTTTAGTTATGTACTGAACAAGTTATTTCTGGGATCTTTTCCGAATGTGAAGTTACCTCTTAAGGATAGGATTCGCTAATGAAATTTCTATACAAAGTTTAAGATTGTTATTGACTTCACAGAATGTCTGAGAGCCGCGCCTACCCAACTTGCATAGTTATCCATTAGAATGTTGCTAGGTACGGTCGAGGCTGTCGCGTCTGAAATGCTATGAAGTGTATTGTTGTGGAGGAAATATGGGGCAAGAGCTGAAGTGCACAATACCGTAAGCTAGGATGACTGCTATCTGCGCCGCTCGCTGTTGACAAATAAGATAACTCTCGTTCTATCTGGATTGACCTTTGCCAATCAAACTCTCCCTACGCCTTGATGAAGTGAAGGACTACTATTCGCCGCTAGTCTAACTATGGGCGTGGTACACCGGTCAGATAACCAGTCAACTGCGATGCCACTCAAAAATTTGCTCGCAGGCGTTTAACTATCTATGACTCTGTCCGTTCAGACCGCACAATGTGTGACGGCCAACACAGTGAACTACGCTTAATCGCAATGACTCAAAATAGAGTCACACTCTGATTCGCTCTCGACAGAGGAGCTCTCCCAGTGAAGTACTGAGGAGAGACTTGTTCCTTGCTGTTTGAGTACACGTCCGATAACACACGCTCTCGTTACGTGTTCTCGCTCCAAGAGCGACAACAGAACGGCCCTGTCCACGCCAGACGTGAAGGGGTATATCTTACGGTCTCCTCTATTACTCCTTCAGCTCAAGGCGTCAGAAGTATCGTCTGCCAATCAGCGTTGCTCCTCTAAAACGGGAGAATGACATTTCGTTTAAGAAGACCAGTCTGGAAATCTGTAGAATCGGCGTTTGGCGTTTGTTGTCTCCCTGTGAAAATCTCTGAAACTGTGTGCTATATTTGTAAAGAATGCATTGGCTGGGCGCTCCCACACAATGTAGCGGGATTTTCTTTTAAACCGAACACTGGGTCGTTCTTCCTTTCACTCGCGCATACGCCGTCCGCTCCACGGGTGGTCAAGGTTGACTCCTGCTGTGAAGGTACCGGCCTCTCGGCGTGCGGTCTGCCTCTCTCAAACTAAAAGCTCCTGCGACCGTCGTGTCTGGAATGTATGTGTGCACTCCAGCCTCGAGTGTTTCATTCTGTGTGCGCATTTGCGATTTATTAGTTATTTGCATATCGTTTAAATGAATTAATACAACATTCACTATATCTCATCGAGTTTGGGTTCGAATGAAGCGTCTTGATGGGCAGCATATGATTGTGAGGGCGAAATATGTAAGCAATGAAGGTCAGGAGACCACGACATCTTACAATATGCTAAAGAAAGTCTGAAGGATACAGTCCTAGATCTGGAGACATTATATGGTGGGCCTTCAATGAATGCCTCTAGTACTATTCAATCCTACATCAATGAAAGACCTCACTTACAACTTTTCTGTAGAAGGAAAAGGGCAGGAAAGACTACCCAATCTCCTATAGAGAAATGGTTCTGAAGTTCATTACCTTTAAACCCTTCTCTGATCTGCTATTAGAGCGCACAGAACAAGGACTAATATCCCAGGTAATCGACACAGCTTCACTCCACGGAGATCAATGCCACACGCTGCTCACAAAGTCATTCAAGGAATAATGACTCTAGTGAAATCTACAACTCTACAGTAGAAAGATCTCCATAGACTGCTGCAAAACATTCGACTGTAGCGTGCACCGAAAAGTTCAAAGGTTCGAATGGGTTACCTCTCAACCAGGGGCAGGGGCAATGATGGTGTCAGTGGCATCATCATCCTTATCATACTGAAGCAAGGCTCTCTTCTCCCCCTATCTCCAACCAAAGTCTATTTCTAACAATAATAATTAATACTCCTATCTAGCAGCTTAGCCGCGCCGGCCGAGGGCGTCATGCCATGGTTCATGTGGCTCACCCATCAGAGGTTCGAGTCCTTCGTCGGACATGGGTGTGTGTTGTCCTTATCGTAAGTTAGTTTAAGTTAGCTGAAGTAGTGTGTAAGCCTAAGCAGCAATGACCTCAGCAAATCGGTCCTGTAGCAGCTTACGACAACAAGGAACTCCTCCCCGGTATTCACCGAATAATGCCGATGCGGTATGCAACTACTGATACGAACGTGGCCATCACGTAAGGAACGGGAGTGCTCCACATGTCTGCTTAACACTACGGTAGACCATCTCCCAGGGCTGGTAGAGAAAATTTGCACACTGTTTAATTATATCCGACCTAGTAGCTGTCACAAAAGTCCAACAGTCCAGTGAGAGGGTGTACCGCCCAGCATAAATCTGTCGTAACTGGCGATTCTTTTGTGGGTAACTTTTCCTAAAGTTTTATGCGCCAAGCACATCTCTGCCCAGCACCCTTTCTTTCTGGACCAACCAGAGAAATACTCTCTCCTATTGTCACGTCTCTGATACTATCATATGTGACTACATTCTCGGCTAGGCGGACTCTCAGGGGAACAAAGATTCTTAATCAAATAATCCCTGCAAGTATATGAGACATTACTATAAGCCTCGTATGATATGTCATTCGAATGATCCATAAAATTCCTAGGACAGATCCTGGCCAGCTAACACGTTGTTGTACATGTTAAAAAAAAATTCTGTGCATCAATAATGAGGATCCCTCGAAGGTGAGCAGGACTGTTTGCAACAGACATAGGGCCCTCATTCACTATACTTATCCATACCAGGTACGTTGAGGAAAAAAATTTAGAAACCAAACACAAACCCAGGGCTAGGTTGACGGTTGGCTAGATTTTCCAGATATATAAATCTTTCAATATTACATCAGTAGAAGCTACGTAAATGGGTGCAGAAATAATCATGAACGACTTTGCCACACGGAAATGAGACCAAAAAATGATCACAGAGTCATAGACAGGCTCGCAGATGTCACAAAACTATAAAATGCGACATTAGAGACCGAGCACCATGCCCCGAAAAAAATTCTGCAATGACCCATTACTAACGTCATTCAAAGACATGAACAGCGCACACACAATGGTAGAAAATAAAAACGTGTCCAACGAACATGATAACAATGCAATTAGCACCGTGTTTCTGACTAGAAGATGTGTATCTTCTAATCAAGCTGCGTGTCTACGGAGTATCGCCTCAGTTGTGCGACTGGATTTGTGATTTCCTGTCAGAAAGGTCACAGTTCGTAGTAATAGACATAAAGTCATCGAGTAAAACAGAAGTACTATCCGGCGTCCCTCAAGGAAGTGTTATAGGCCCTCTACTGTTCCTGATCTATATTAACGACATAGGAAACAATCTGAGTAGCCGTCTTGGATTATTTACAGATGACGCTGTCATTTACCGTCTTATAAAGTCATCAGATGATCAAAATGACTTGCAAAATGATTTAGATATCTGTATGGTGCGAAAATTGGCAATTGACCCAGAATAAAGAAAAGTGCGAAGGTATTCACATGAGTACTAAGAGAAATCAGCTAAATTTCGATTACGTGATAAGTCACACAAATCTGAGGGCTGTGAATTCAACTAAATCCTTAGGGATTACAATTACAAAACTGGAACGATCACATAGATAATATTGTGGGTAGAGCAAACCAAGTGTGCGATTCATTGGTAAAACACAATGAAGGTGCAACAGGTCTACCAAAGAGACTGCTAGCACAATATTTGTCCGCCCTATTCTGGAGTACTGCTATGCGGTTTGGGATCCACATCAGATGGGATTGACGGATGACTTCGAAAAAGTACAAAGAAGGGCAGCTCGTTTTGTATTACTGCGAAATAGATAGTGTCACAGACATGATATGTAAACTGGAGTGACAATAATTAAAACAAAGGCGTTTTTCGTTGAGATGGGATCTTCTCACGAAATTTTAATCAACAATTTACTACTCCGTTTGCGAAAACATTCTGTTGGCACCCATCTACATAGGGAGAAATGATCATCACGATAAAATAAAATAAATCAGTGTTCGCACGGAAAAATTAAAGTGCTCGTTTTTGGCCCCGTGCCGTTCGGGAGTGTAGCGGTAGAGAGACAGCATGAAGGTCGTTCATTGAACCCTCTTCCAGGCACTTTATTGTGAATAGCAGAGTAATCACGTAGATGTAGATCTCAGTCGACACAGGACCGCTGCTCCTACACAAGCTACTGTGAGCCAGCAGACAGCCCTGGGAATAATGATCAAACTTCGGTCGTGAAACACCTCTTTCGCCGTCCAAGAGGAAGAGCCATCTTATTGACTCCAAGTAAAGTTGGAAAAAATCGTATGCAAACTGAGAGAAGCGAGGACACAGTGAGGAGAAATGGTCCAGAATTGCTGTCTAACGGCTCTCGTCTTATAACTAGCACAGTCTCTGTTGGAACACTGCAGTTGACACATTAGCCGAGAACCGCCAACGCGCCGCCAGTATCAGTGAATGCCACTGACTGATAACCTGTGACAGTGTGCACCACCTGGCGAAGACGCATAACAGCCAGAGCTACATAACTGTACTAAAATTAATTTATATTACATGCTTGTGAACTACTGCATACAGCCTTGTGAACAGAAAACGTGTCATTTACTAGCAAAAGCACTCTGTACTTCTAGTCATTACAGTAATATACGCAGATATTACCCTGAGAGTGAAAAGTAGTGTACGCAAAATACCACCATTGCCAGTAGTTGCGGAGACGGCACAGCACGTTTGGGAAGAGTGGTAGTGGTGGGGGCAGTGGGCAGGAGCTGTAGGGGAAATGCTGAGCGCTGGAGGGGAAGTGCCGTTCTGAACTGAAGACCACACTGACATTTTTTGTAAATGTTAAGTCAGGCCCCTTCACCCCCATACTCACATGGTGTCCATTGAAAAAGACCATTTTGTGTAAAACCTACACATTTCTCTTGCTACCGAGGTAAAATTTGCTTCTTTTGCCAAGGCTCAGCGGAGTTTACACAGTCGCATCTCACTAACAAGTTGTGCAGACGCAACTGCGAGAGAAGTCTGAAAAAGTGGTTTGTTAAGCTTTTTAAGTGAGGAGCTGAGAACAGTAAGGTCAGTATCTTACGAAAAAGCACATTCTCCGTACCAAGTAAACGTGTAATGACTTCACTTTATTGTTCCCAAATCCACAGCATTTCTTGTTTCACCAGCTATAGATGGCCCTTAAAGATTACATTCTTTCATCACAAAAGTCTGTAGCCAGTGGAATAACACGGTAGATAATAAAGTTTTAAATAGATACTCTTCTGTTTGTGTGCTATCATTTGTCAAAGTCTCTTCTCGATATCTTAAATCGTCTATGAAATATGAGGAAAGTTGAGGATATTTTACTCTGGCTTTATTGCAGGTGCGATGTGATTGTAAATAACTACGCTTCGTCAAATCCATCTTCTTGAGATTGGTGACAGAGACGTCCACCCATGTCTAAATAAAGTTTCAATATGTTAGCAACATATTGTGTAATATGCACCAAACGCAGAATGAAAGCGACCCCTATTTCTCATTGCGAACTTTTTTCAGATTTCGCACAGTCTTACTTGCACGTAAATATCACAATAACTATGACCATTGACGAAATGATGGGCACATCTTAATGAACCTGACATTTAAGCTGCAAGTAAAGCAAAAATAATTTTTTTACTAAATAGTTTCAGTAAAATCTTTTTGAGAAGGACTGGATGCCCTGCACGTTGATTTTGTCATCGCTGACCGGCCGGTCTCTCTTTTTGAACAAACGAACTATCTCCCCAGCGCTTTGGGCGAGAAATGGTCACTTGTACTGTGGCGACCATGTCCTGAGCGAACTATAATGCTAGCTCCGATGAAATATATCATGACGTCTTTTATGATTACGACACCTAAAATTCGAATAAATGTTATGTTTTCTACTAGATTTGTACGTGTTGTGAAAGACTGTAGTTGGAATGGATTAGTCGGTAATGACAGGATGCAATACCTTGATACTTCGTACGAATGTTATGAGTGTACCTGGTGATACGTCGATCGTTATTTTAGGCAATATACACTGTCAGAACGCTTCTTTTTATTGACGTCCATCGCCATGGCAAACATGACCCAAGTTACTGCATATTTGCCCCAGAACATTTTGCTCCCAGTACTGTCGACACTATTCACAATATATATAAATGACCTTGTGGATAATATCGGAAGTTCACTGAGGCTTTTTGTGGATGATGCTGTTGTATATCGAGAGGCTGTAACAATGTAAAACTGCACTGAAATGCAGGATGATCTGCAACGAATTGACGCATGTAGCAGGGAATGGCAGTTGAATCTCAATGTAGACAAGTGTAATGTGCTGCAAATACATAGAAAGAAATATTCTTTATCATTTAGCTACAATATAGCAGGTCAGCAACTGGAAGCAGTTAATTCCATAAATTATCTGGGAGTAGTCATTAGAAGTGATTTAAAATGGAATTACCATATAAAATTAATCGTCAGTAAAGCAGAAGCAGGCTGAGATTCATTGGAAGAATCCTAAGGAAATGAAGTCAGAAAACAACGTATGTAGGTTACAGTACACTTGTTCGCCCACTGCTTGAATACTGCTCTCCGGTGTGGGATCCGTACCAGATAGGGTTGATAGAAGAGATAGATCCAACGGAGAGCAGAGCGAAATTGTCACGGAAATGGTAAATAAACCCCAGTGGAAGACTGTGCAAGAGGGACACTCAGTAGATCTGTACGGGCTTTTGTTGAAGATTCGAGAACATAACTTCAACGAGGAGTCGGGTTATATTGTTCCCTCCTACGTATATCTCGCGAAGAGACCATGAGGATAAAATCAGAGAGATTAGAGCCCACACAATGGCATACCGACAATCTTTCTTTCCACGAACGATACGAGACTGGAATAGAAGGGAGAACCAATAGAGGTACACAAGGTACCCTCTGCCACACACCGTCAGGTGAATCGCAGAGTATGGATGCAGATGTAGATAGATGAAAGATCGTTGTGCAGATAGTCTAAGCAACCGTTACTCACGGAAATAATAGGCTATTAATTTGTGATTTTTCATTGACAACGTCGTGTCGTGGGAGCTCTAGCGATATGTGAGAGGCGGATTCGTGGTAAGATCCTAACGTCCAACATGTGCTGATATTACTGTAATGAGTAAAAGTGTGGAGTGTTTTTGCTACTAAAATAGTGCCTTTTCTGTTAATATGTCCGCATGGAGTAGCTCACAGGCGTGTAATACAAACTACTTTCGGCACGTTTTTATGTCTCTGGCTGTTACTGCTTTTCGCCAGGTGGCGCACACTGTCGTTATCAGCCGGTGGCTTCCGCTGATACCTGCGGTGTGTGGGTGGTCCTGGACCACTGTGTCAACCTCAGTATTGCAGCAGAGCCTGTGCTGGTTATAAGACATACGATTTTTCTCGCCTTTACTTGGAGCTCTTCCTCTGCGACGTGCGAGGGACGTGTTACACGGCCGAAGTTTGATCATTATTTCCAGGACTGCCTGCTGGCTCACAGTGGCTTTTGCAGGAGTAGTGGATTTGGGATGACAGAGATACACATCTTCTACTCACAAATACTGTGCTAATTGCACTGTTACGATATTCGTGACGATAAACAGTTTAGACAAGAAGAGAATAGAAGCTTTCGAAATGTGGTGCTGTTGAATAATCCTGAGGATTAGATGGGTATATCACATGACTAATGAAGAGGTATTGAATAGAATTAGGGAGAAGGGAAAGTTATGGCACAACTTGACTTGAAGAAGGGATCGGTTGGTAGGACATATTTTGAGGTATCAAGGGATCACCAACTTAGTACTGGAGAGCAGCGTGGAGGGTAAAAATTGTAGAGGGAGACCATGAAATGAATACACTAAACAGATTCAGAAGGATGTAAGTTGCAGCAGGTACTAGGAGATGAAGAAGCTTGCACAGGATAGAGTAGCATCAAACCAGTCTCTGTAGTGAAGACCACAACAACAACATGAGATTCGTACGACCCATTTTTTCGACCACTGTGCGTGTGCTGTTCGCATTTTTGAATCACGTTGGTAAGTGGTCTTTGGTGAATTATTTTTACTATTTTATAGTATTGAGAACTCTGCGAGTCTATCTATTACTCTGTATCCATTTCTCTGTTTCGTTTCCGCTTGCCAGAGCCTATTATGATTATTTCTGCACCAATTACGTGTCTTCCAATGATGTAATATCGCTAGAGTCACATGTAAGTCACGTCTAGACTACAGTCGACGTGGTCCTAAGACTGTATTTGGTCACCAAAGTTTTTCCCTCGCCGTACATGGTATGGATGAACGTGTAGTGAGACCGGGTGGGGGGGGGGGGGGGGCTGTGGGGGAGAGGGTGTTTATTTTTGTTTCATCAGTCTTCCTCACTGTGGAGGGATCCTCATTATTAATACATAGAAAAATTTTTGTAACAAGTACAGCATGCCAGTGTCTGTCCTTGGAACGGGTTGGTCGAGATTACATATCATACGAGGCTCATAGTAATGCATATACTTGCAGTCTTCATTCCACTTGAGACGCAGCACGCCTGGAAATGGAGTCAACCACGGTAGTTTCAAAAGCATGACGGTGGTAGGAAATATGTTTCTCGTTGTTCCAGAATGAAATAGTGCTGGGGAGAGATGTGCTTGGCGTACTGGGAAGGCGTTTTCCGTAGTGTAGATGTGTAGGCTTTGTTTTATATTCCCACCTATGTCTTGGGATCTGTTTGACGTTAGTACCGTTGGCGGGAGATCTCTCGGCCGTCAGTGTTAGGCACCAACTGTAGATTTTTCGGTAATTCCTGTGCTCTGTGTCCGTGATCATTGATTTGCGTCTATGCCCTATCATGTCATAGTCTGATTGGGGGTTAAGGGTAGTCTACCCTCCAGTGGATGACATGATTTTCTCTCTCTAGATGTGTGCCACAGATACAGTATCTTTGGCTGGAGGCATCAGATTGTTACTATGATGTCACATATCCTAGTAATCTAGTGCCATATTTCTCATGCAATACCTTTGCCTTATAGGATTCTCTATGACGTGACTATTTCCACAAATGTGTTCGTTTCTAAAACTATGTAATTACGCATGTATCGCGACCTAATAATTACACATATAGTGTAGTACAAATTACACATATATCGGAGCCAAAACTGACAGCATCATGACGTCGACGCATCTGGAGAGTATGGGCTGTAGGAAACAACGGAGATCGAAAGAGGATTCTATAGGTGTGCCATAGCTATATCTAGAGATCCCCTCCCCCTACGTCACAAAACAAGACGGAAAAATTAGGCAGGGTCAGAACATACATCGATATATTAACGAAGCGGAATTATGGTTGGATTATGAAATACGATACAAATAAGAATAGCAAAGTACACCCATGTGCTGTCATAGAGAGGTGCCGTAACGTACTAGTGATTAAAGGAAGGATAAAGACATAGGGCGAACAATGAAATGGAGTACTGAAATCTTAGAACAGAATGAGACATACTGCTGAGGCTGTCACCAGTGGACTGAGTAATATAGTGGGACTTAGTTGACAGGGGGAGCAGGCAGCGGAAGGGTTTCCGACTTTAGCTCACCATTCGAATGTCTATAGCGCGTACGTAAATAGAAACGCTGGTGCCATACGACGCAATTCTCAAGCCACTTTAAGGAATCCACGTTCAAAGTTTTAACCTGCTGAATATCACACGATAGGGCCAGCAAAATTTTAGAGGCAACTGTCTTAGGCAGCAGCTCAGAAGTGTAGCATTACTGCGATCCAGCACGTCACTGTTCTGTATTTTCCAATTAAAATGGTATCGCTACTACAAATCATTTTTCTTAGGAACGGAATAATAACAATAATAATGAATTATAGTATTGTGATAATAATAGAATAAATGATATACTAGAAATGTGAATTATTTTGTAAATTTTTGGAGGTCGAAAAACTGTGGAAGGTTGGAAATTTTACAGTAATGATGAAATTTATTGAAACATAGATAACGTATGAGAAGTAATGACAAAAGGAAGACTTGTACTTATGGGTCATGTAGATCGAATGCAAGGCAGCAGATTAATCGAAAAGATCTTGAAATATTTGTGGGATACCTAGTCAACAACAGTTTGGATTCAGGAAGTAAAACAGGATTTAGAACAAAAGTAAGGCAAAAGCTCAAGAAACAACTGACTGAGAAGTGTTTCGGGAAAAAGTATTGCATATGAATGGGTTCTAAAGCATAAGAGTGAAACAACTGGTATGAAGTGGTCAGAAGTCAGGAAGACATAACATAGTGAACAAATGAAAAAGTATTGGAAGAAAGGCACAATGATTGGCATCTGGCTTATCCTACAAAAGATAGAAGAATAATAGTGATACTCGAATCTGTTCATTAAGAATACACATGTTACCTAGAGATGAAGATTTGCCTTATTTTGTGCCCATATCTGTTTCGACCTCTTCCCGCAGTTTGCTTTATCTCTTCCGACTAGACTGGAACAACATGATCTGAAGAGAGAAAAGAGGTCCACACGGAGAGAATGAAAGACACATGAGCACAGAGGTAGAGTACCTTGCGCTGTCCAAGGTGAATATGTCCACTGACGGCGAGGATCAGAAAATCTGCCGTATTAAATCTAGGTAAATCTCAATAGGATGATCAACGCAAGAAAGATAATAGAAGTAACATCACAAATAATCATTTTTGAGTTTCAACTATCGTTATGAGACGAAAAACAGGGCAAATTTATGTACATGGTCAAACAAAGCCAAAGAAGCCCCATAGGGAATGAGCATAAGAGAGCAGATGCAGAGGTACCGCATCGCAGCTCGCAGCTTTACCCTTCCTCCGACCTACTGTCAAGTGTCGAGTGTGTATCCATGCCGTGTGGAGGAATGTGATGACTGTTTGTAGGCAGAGGGTGAAACCTGTCGCTGGCGCACACCCTATGCCTGTTGAACGATACCAGGGGGGGGGGGGGGGGGAGGGGGGGCATCTGGCTTAATGTTCCCATCCGACAGACAGATTACGATCAACAACTTCACATGTTTTTCGTCACATACTGCCGAAAGATTTGGTATTTAAACCAGAACATTGGTGAAATGACTAGCGTCCAGGAACCTTACACCGCCACTCATGTTGCTCCCCTTGCCACCTCCAGTATTCGAACGGACTTACTCCCGACACGAGAGCCACCACACACCTCTCTATCAGAGCGAACCGATCTACGAAGGCGGGTCACGTACATGGTAGTTCACTAAAATTAAGGATTACATTATTAATTAAGTCACAGTGTTGGAAGGTATTCGTTGGATACACTATTATACGAGGACAATCAATAAGTATTGCAATTTTGTCTAGGAAGCCCCTTTTTTCAGCATAATCTCCGTTCAGTGCGATGACATTGCGGAACCTAATTTGGAGATCCTCTATGCCCGCATTGTACTGGTGTCGACCCGAGGCCAGTACCTTGCTGCGTCAGTCCCTCCCCATCATCCATGTACTTCATCCTGCAGAGTGCGTCCTTCATTGGGCCAAGCACATGAAAGCGAGAAGATGCGAGATCCGGCCTGTAGGGTAGTTAAGGAAGAACAGTCCAATGAAGTCTCGTGAGCTCCTCTCTGATGCGCAGATAACTGTGAGGCCTTGCGTTGTCATGGACAAGGAGAAATTAGGTTGTATTTTTCTGGCGACGAACACGCTGTAACTAGAATGAGAATTTCACTCTGCAGCGGAGTGTGCGCTGATATGAAACTTCTTGGTAGATTTAAACAGTGTGCTCGACCGACACTCGAACTCGGGACCTTTGCCATTCTCGGGCAAGTTCTTTACCATCTGAGCTACCGAAGCACGATTCACGCCCGCTCCTCACAGCTTTACTTCTGCCAGTACCTCGTCTCCTACCTTCCAGACTTTACAGAAGCTCTCCTGGGAAACTTGCACAACTAGCACCCCTGAAAGAAAGGATATTGCGGAAACATGGCTTAGTCACAGCCTGGGGGCTGTTTCCAGAATGAGTTTTCACTCTACAGCTGAGTGTGCACTGATAAGAAACTTCCTGGCAGTTTAAAACTTCGTGTCCCAACGAGACTCGAACTCTGTTTTAATCTGCGAGGAAGTTTCACGCTGTAACTATTCCTTCACTTTATTGTAGGTGTCACAATACACTTTAGTGGTAATCGTTGCACCATTAGGGAGGGCATCAAACAGAGTAACCCCTTCAGAGTCGCAGAGGACTTTCGCCATGAATTTACTGGCCTAAGTGTGCAGCTTTGAACTTATTCTTCAGAGGAGAATGCTGTTTTGTTTCCGGTTCGAAACGACGAACCTATGTTGCATCGCCTGTGACGATGTTCGACAAACGATTTTAGCGACCAGAATCGAAATGCACAAACAATTCCGCACAGATTGTCCTTCGAAACTTTGGCATCTGCTGTTAGGTGGCGAGGAAACCTGCAGGCACACACGTTTCAGTACCCCGACTGGTGAACAAACGTGTCAGCACTACCAGTTAAGCAGCGAGCTGTTTGAGTGTGATCCGTCGATCACTTCGAATGAGAGTGTTGGTACGTTTCAAAATTGCAGCAATCACACCAGGGTGCGGCCGGCCGGCAGGCTGAATATCGGACGGGTTTGCGCGGCCTGGATGCGATTGATGACAGTTACCTCGCCCGACGATTCAACGTGCTTTTGTTCACTGCCAGCTTTCCGTAGACGTTCAGCAGGCGCCTATGAATATCTGCAATGCTCTGGTTTTCCCAAAAACAAACTCAGTGACAGCTCTCTGATAAGAACGCACCTCCGCCACAGGCGCTGCACGGAAGGCTACATATAGAGCCTCTACCAATAGGAACTTCAGGAAACTATAGGGACTTAAGCGAATATATTTCACGATATGGCACAACAAATTGTACATGTTTGCACCTGAAGTTGGTGGCGAAAAGCATGTGTTGCATTACCTATTGAAAGCTTCGGTATTTTCGATAAGTTATTTGTATTGAGATCTGAATACAGGGTGGTCCCTTGATCGTGATGGGGCCAAATATCTCACGAATTAAGCGTTAAACGAAAAAAATACAAATCATGAAACTTGTCTAGCTTGAAGGGGGAAAAAAGATGGCGCAGTGGTTGGCCCGCTAGATGGCGCTACCATGCGTCAAACGGATATAAACTGAGGTTTTTATATAGGAACCCCCATTTTTTATTACACATTCGCGTTGTACGCAAAGAAAATATCTTTGTGATATATGGCGCTGTAATAGACCCAAACATATGGCTCACAATTTTAGACGAACAGTTGGTAACTGGTATTTTTTTTAAAGTAAAATACAGAACATAGGTACGTTTGAACATTTTATTTCGGTTGTTCCAATGTGGCACATGTACCTTCGTGAACTGAGAACCCATGCTGTTACAGCGTGATTTCCTTTAAATACAACATAATGCAATAAATGCTCAAAATGATTTCCGTCAACCTCAATGCATTTGGCAACATTCCTCTCAACAGCGAGTAGTTCGCCTTCCGTAATGTTCGCACCTGTATTAACAATGTGCTGACACATTTTGTAAGGCGTTGTCGGTGGATCACGATAGTAAATACCCTTCAACTTTCCCACAGAAAGAAATCCGGGGACGTCAGATTCGGCGAACGTGAGGTCCATGGTATGGTGCGTTGACGACCAATCCACCTGTAACGAAATAAGTTATTCCATACCGCTTCAGCTGCACGCGATCTATGCGCCGGACATCCATCATGTTGGAAGTACATCGCCATTCTCCCATGCAGTGAAACATCTTGCAGTAACATCTGTAGAACATTACATAGGAAATCAGCATACATTGCACCATTTAGATTGCCATCAATAAAATGTGGGCCAATTATCCTTCCTCCCATAATGCTCCACCATACATTAACCAGCCAAGGTCGCTGATTATCCACTTGTCGCTGCCATCGTGGATTTTCCGTTGGCCAGTAGTGAATATTATGCCGGATTACATTACCGCTGTTGGTGAATGAAGCTTCGTCGCTAAATAGAACACATGCAAAAAATTTGTCATCGTCCCGTAATTTCTCTTGTACCCAGTGGCAGAACTGCACACGACGTTCAAAGTCGTCGCCGTGCAATTCCCGGTGCACAGAAATATGGTACGGGTGCAATCGATGTTGATGTAGCATTCTCAACACCGACGTTTTTCAGATTCCCGAATCTCCCGCAATTTGCCTGCTACTGATGTGCGGATTAGCCGAGACAGCAGCTAAAACACCTACTTGGGCATCATAATTTGTTTCGCATATGGCTAAACACTTCCTGTTTCCTTAAATAATGTAACTATCCGGCGAACGGTCCGGGCACTTGGAAGATGTCGTCCAGGATACCGAGCAGCATACATAGTACACGCGCGTTGGGCATTTTGATTAAAACAGCCATACATCAACCCGATATCGACCTTTTCCGCAATTGGTGAACGGTCCATTTTAACACGGGTTAATGTATCACGAAGCAAATACCGTCCACACTGGCGGAATGTTACGTGATACCACGTACTTACACGTTTGTGACTACTACAGCGCCATCTACCACAAAGAGAAAAACGTGGTCCAACTAAAACATTCACAATTCTCTACGTACTACACGAATATGTAATAAAAAATGAGGGTTCCTATTTTTCAAAAAACGCAGTTGATATCCGTTTGACCTGTGGAAGCGCGATCTAGCGGGCCAACGATAGCGGCATCTGGTTTCCCCCTTCAAGCTAGACAAGTTTCGTTCTTTGCAGTTTTTTCGTTTGACGCTTATTTCTTGAGATATTTGGCCCGGTCACTATCAATGGAGCACCCTGTACGTGGCATGTTATATGGCTAATTTCTTTACCAACATGACATCAAAACAAGTAACGTATCGGCAACCAATTAACTCTCACAAATCAAATAGTGCAACTAAGCGTTGTGCTGAAAATCAGTACTTAACGAACAATAATTGGCACCCTGTTATATTTGCTTCCTTTATTATGGGAATAAAATATTTATGTATAAGTAATAACAAATTATAAATATTAAAGACCGAAAGTTATTTTTCCGCAACAAACTCAGTAAACAAATGTATTTTTCACATTTTTTCACCTACCTAATAGACCTTTTGCCTTTACAAAAAGTTGCTTTGAACAAGTCATTTTCCATTGCCTAGCCGAGTGTCAATAGAAAAACACCATTTTGTTGAAGGTAAAATACTGACAAATCAGCTAATACAAGTAATTGCAATGTAAAGCACTGTTAAAGTAAAAGATCAGTCGCAATGAGAATAACAAAACGTCATGGGAGAACTTTCATTCGCAACCGCTAACCGTAAATCTCATATTTCAGATTTCGGTAAGATGATAGTCCAGAAACGATGGCACAGCTAAGGTGAACGACTTTTAGGAAAGAGTGGTGGCGTATGAGAAATTTGTGTTCTTTAAAAGGAGGCTGAAGACAGACCTATTCGTTGCTGAAAACTTTTTTTATGAATTTGAAATACCTCTTTACTTTCTTCACTCACGGCGTTAATTTAGTGTGACTTACAATGAGGCTCTTCTCTTGTTCACTGTCAAAACATTGCTAGGAGTGAAGAAAGGTCAATCGTATGAAGGTAGTATTTTAAGTTTTAACGCGTATTATACATGTTAAAATTAGCTTCTTATATGCAATAAATATCCAATGCAGATTTTACTGCTGGAAATAAACTGATCTTAGTGACTACTGTAGTGAGTAATATGTTGTAAAGGAAACGCATTACCGTCTCTATTTCTCTGTTGCTCACGAAAATCATTAAATAACATGTGACACATTATAGTTCTTTTCACACGCACAGAAATGTATTCGTCTCATTCAGTAACATCCATCAGGTTGTTTGGTTACATTACAACGTTATCCTAATGAAAATAGCCGAAAGCGCTAGGGATTTTGTTTTACATGGTGATCCTCTCATGTACCCTGAAGTATGTTACTGGGTCAGGCTCCTTCTCTAAAATTTGGACTCACTGGAAGCGGAAGTTGAGACAAATTCGAATCTCAACGGTCAAGTGCGATTAAGGGCATTTGTTGAGAGGAGCTTCGATTTGTTCTAGCATACCTGCAATACCTAGGGGCCATATGTAAGGAAGTGCTTCACAATGGATACCTCCTCAGGACTCTCTCAGAGGTATTAAAAAAAAAAAACTCGTCACACAAGCCCACAGGACACTGGAACGCCCCCTTGATCCATAATCTGGGTAACTACGACCACAACCACAGGTGGAAGCATAATGGTTCAAAGACACACTTTGCTAGGGACACGCAGTAACCTATGACAAGCTAAAGGACACATACAACACAAATAACGGCGAACGCATGCATTTCAGGCGAGGTGACTGACACAGACAGCTGAAATACAGCCGGCCAATAGGCTAAAGCAGGACACCCAATTTTTACAATAAAACAAACAAAACCCACCTAACCTAACACACTGTGCGATCGATTTTAATACCAGTGTACCACTAATGTGGCGAATCTAGCATGTTACAGGTGGACAGTCGCCGCAGCTGGCCCAAGAAACCCGTACCCAGCGTCAACAGAAACTCACGACGATACAGTCGATGCTCTCTTGACGAACTTAAGTTACGACACTCTCACCAAGCATTGCACAATACCCAATAACTAACCATAACCTTACCCTTGTATGCTCTGTCACATCAAGCAAAACCGAGTAGTACTCTTAACACCCTCACGAGCCCGTGGCACTTGCCCTGGCACTCTTTTACCTCTGCCCTTCAACCCAGTAAAACTTTTGTGATGATCGACGTGATGGTGTGAGCTTCGAGCACTTTGATGCTTCGAACCGACTGAACTGAACTAGTCTGGTGTACTGTAATCAGTCGACAATAATGAGTGTTAAAACTTGACGTTACTCTTACCTACAAATTACGAAATATGGCAAAAAACACATATATGGTTGATGCAAATGTATAACACATTTGACATACGTGGGAACATTGTTCATTGCTAAGTCAAACACGTACTGCGCATAGCGAAACAGTTCATAATCCCCCACTGTCAGGCTGACGGTCGACAAGGGTAATGATCGATATATGGAACATGTGCGATACATGCAACAATTAAATCGGCCAATTGCCCTGGCACTGGAAAAAGAAGTACTGTAAATTACAAATTGAGGACATCATCTACAAATATTTGGGAAAGGGTAATATCTGTCTCCACTGTGTACCACACTGACTGATGACCACATGACTCTACAGATGTGATAAGCTTGGTATTTGATCAACGGCCTTACTGATTTTCATCTTTCCTGTAGATCCTCACCACACTGGATGAAACGTAACGGTATTCGGTAGATTAAGGAGAGGAGGCAACATTCACGGTCATGTTAGCACGTTACACAGAGGTCTATCTAACATTGAGTCACACTTATAAGGCACTTGGTGACAGTGGTTTAGCTGCTACTAATAGATTTATAGAACAATTTATAATAGGTATGCAGGTTCACTCTTGAGACAATCATGGCATTTGACGGTACTCCATTTCTTGTAATTTAATCAAGTAGTTCCTTAAATATTTTATTCCCACTTTGTACATTCATATTAGTGAACAGCTGTATCGTAATACTCACTCCCGCTTGAGGTCGACCAGCATGGCGAGCTCCTCCATGGAGAGGTTGAACCTCTGGAGGAGCTGCGTCACCTGTGGCGGTACGGCCATCATCCCCTGTAACAGCAACAAGCAAACAATAGGCTGTAAGAAAACAGGTTGTTAACAACGTGAAATTCTACACGGTTAAAGTCATCGGGTGCTGCGTCGTTTCTTGTGGAGTGGTCATTACCCTCTTAAACATCACTAAATGAAAAACAAATAATAGGGAAACTGGTTATCAACAACACAGTATCGTACATCGTTTCTTGTGGAGTGGTCATTACCCTCTTAAACATCACTAAATAAAAAACAAATAATAGGGAAACTGGTTGTCAACAACACAGTATCATACAAGGTTAAACTGATTGGTAAAGTGATTCTCTTCTGGAACTGCATCAACTATAGTGGCATGGACATAATCCAATACAACATCATCAAATAAATAGCCAGCCACAACACTCACAAGTGCACTACTGCTATGGTCGCAGGTTCGAATCCTGCCGTGGCCATGGATGTGTGTGATGTCCTTAGGTTAGTTAGGTTCAAGTAGTTCTACGTTTTAGGGGACTGATGACCTCAGATGTTAAATTCCATAGTGCTCAGAGCCATTTGAACCACAACTATCACCAAGTGAAACTGTAAAGAACATGGTCTCCTATATGATTAATGGGAATGTCTTCTGGAACGTTTTCCTATGCATGACCAGTTAAGTATTGAAGCTTCACCATCCTATCTTCCTCTTGAATTCAGACACTGATCAACCATAATTTATGACACCGACTTACTATCGGGATGAAACCGTCCAGGGGTAGCAGCGTCACCTGGCGAGGAACGACTGCTCGTCAGACACACGTACGGTACATGTGGGATCAATGAGGGTTCTCTCCGTGTATAGAATGGCGAAGTCGGGCGATCTGTGTGAGCTTGACCGAGAGTAGCGTGTAATGGCGCAGAAGCTCGGCACGAGCATTTCGGAAACTGAGCGATTTGTCGAGTGTTCAAAGGTTGCTGTGGTGACAGACATCAATATGTGCCCAAACCTAGGTGAAGCCCCGTCCAGAGGTCGTGGGGTTGGGAGGCCAGCCCTCATTACAGGTGTCGGACGTCGTAGACTGAGCAGAATGGTAAAACATGACAAGTGCTGAACTGTGGCGGAACTAACATCAATCTTTAATGCTGGGCAGAGGGCAATTGTGTCTGAACATACTGTGCACCGAAAACACGTTACCATCAGCACTGGACGTTGGCGCAGTGACAGAGTGTTGCATGGTGTAATGAATCCCGATACCTGCTTCATCATGCCGACAGGAGGGCGTGAATCTATCGTCTTCCAGTGGAACAGCTCTTTGATACCTGTACTGTAGGAGTGAGGGAACCTGGCGGCTGCTCCATTACGCTCTGGGAACATTCACATGGGCATCCATCGGTTCAGTGAAGCTTGTGCAAGGCACCACAACGGTCAAGGGATATCATACACTGGTTGCAGATCACTTACAAAACGTGATGAGTATCATGTCTCTGGACGGCAATTGGATTTTTTCACAAGGTAATGCGCCCTGTCACAATGCCAAGAGTGTGATGGAGTGGTTTGAGGAACAACGTGGTGACATCCCCCCCTCCACCCAGCTCGTCAGACATGAACCTGATCGAGCACATCTGGAATCTGATTATATGTAGTGTCACAGTTCACCGCCCCAGTCCCTGCGATTTATGGGAATTCGGTGATTTGTGTGTACAGACATGGTGCCAGTTCTCTCCTGCGATCTACCAAGGCTTCATTGCTTTTATGCCACCATGCATTGCCACTATTATCCGCGCCAAAGGAGGACACACTGCCTATTAAGAAGGTGTTCAAAAGTGGCACAAGATTCAGCTGACCACAACATCCTTGATTTCTATGGCTTATTCATAAACTGGGCCCCATGGATCCTCCTCACCACCACCACCCTTTCTGAAATCACAGATGGGAATCATCCTTATAACACATTCGCCACTCCTAAAATTACCTCAGAATCTACCTACGGTAATCTACTGTCCCCATACACTCATCTCAATAGTCCTCCCAATTCATGTCCCCTCACAATCACTGTGTGCCACTCTCTGCCAACGTCCCCAAAGTCTCTTCTCCCCGCTGTGGTTCTCTTCTTTTCCATTCCCCACTTCCCCATTCACCATATCCCTCCTCATTCCGCCACATTGTTCTGACACTGGGCAAAGTAGTCTTGAACCGCTTTTTTTCTAGTCTCTGCACACTCTACCATGGCCGCGCGGGGTTGCCGAGCGCTTTAGGGCGCCTTGCCACGGTTCGCGCGGTTGCCCGCGTCGGAGGTTCGAGTTCTCCCTCGGGCATGGGTGGGTGTGTTGTCCTATGTGTAAGTTAGTTTAAGTTAGATTAAGCAGTGCGTAGGCTTAGGGACCGATTACCTCAGCAGTTTGGTCCCTTAAGACCTTACCACAAATTTCCAATTTTCACTTTACCACATACCGCTCCTCTCACTCTCAGCCACCCCTGTTATCTTTCTCCTTTCCCTGCCTCATTCAAAACTCCTGCTTTCTTTTGATGCCACAGTTGCATTCGTGCCAGAGTGGTTGCGGATGGTGATCATTAGTGTATGAAGTTTGTTTGCTTATCTGAATGTGCTTATGTGTTCCTATATTTTCTCAAGAATGGCCAAAACTTAGCGTGGAACAGTCTTTTCGTTGTCCCTGTCTGCAACTCTATGTTGCATCTTTATGGTAAGTGACAGTCTGCTCATACAACAACCAGGAATTTTCATTGGTTATTTTTCCCTAAAAGCATTTCTTCTCTCTCTCAGCCAAGTCATGTATCCCTTTATTACTGTTCATTGAAGCATTAATACATTCACTGTCTATATTTTCTCTTCTTTCCCATGTTTTCTTCAACGCCTTTCAAATCACATATGCTTAGATATCCAAGCCATACTGTATCAACTCTCTCGTATAAACACACCACACTGCTACGTAACCATATGGATTGTTGCTGCAGCTTCTCATGCCCCAAATTCTTTATGCCGGTGAGTAAATTATTCCCATTGATCCCATTTCCACCTTCATGCATGTTCGCACGTTATTCCTGTGCCGCACAAACTTGTCAGTCTTTACCTAAACCGTCACTCATCCCTCCTCTTTCTTCCCTTCTCCAAACACACAAATATCGTCGTACCTAATTTGTTCCTTTCCTTTTTCCCATAATTTTGTACCTATTTACGTATTTGCTTGCGTATATTTTTACGTATTTATGAATACGTTTATGTATTTCTATTATTCTTGCCTGCACAACCACCTAGTGCCCTCATTTACCTATTTCCCACTCCCCTAACGTCATCCCTGCTGCAATAGAGCCCTTCTCCCTCCTTCAGGAAAGTATCCCTTTTCCAGGCAACGAGCGGTTCCCACATTCCTTAAATGCTGCCTAGAGCCTAGAACGCCCCTTCCCCCCCCCCCCCCCCCCACACACCTATCGGCGTAACCATAAAAATTATGTTCCCTGGATCCCACACCTCGTTTCACAACGACATGGTATTGCAAAAACACATCTCCATGGGACAGGCATTCAAAAAATACCTCTGCTCTTTACCCAAGATACTGCTATCGTACAATGTCTGCTATATTCATCAAATTCCTGAAAATGAGTCACTGGCTCTCCATCCCCTGGAAGAGAATTCCTGTCTTCAGTAAGTCAGCCAATCTGCTGATCTCCACTGACACCTTGGGGTACTACTATCCAACGCTCATCTTATCCACAGTATTCGTTCTTGTCAACCCTTCTTATCACCAACATCCTATCTAGTTGAACTTTTCAGCTTGTCACATCTCCCAAGACTCCGTATAAGACTATTCCAAATCCAGAGTCGAAACAGTCCTAAAATACTGTTGTTAACCTTTCCACCAAAATCATCAGCCCTACAATATTTCCACTTTTGTCCAAAGGCTACACCTTCAGCCCTACATACAAGCCCAACCATGTAGAACTTGTGAAAGGCCTACTCTCCTACCTCCAACTTGGCCCACCATCTTTCCCCACTTACCTTCCTAAGAACATCATTCAGTTGTGATCTTCCCCCCCTCCCACCTAGTCACCTGTGGGTCAACTTTTAGGAATTCCTCACCTCCAACTTGGCCCATCATCTTTCCCCACGTACCTTCCTAAGAACATCAGCCTTTCAACAGAAGAAAGGATAGCCATACACAGCCTCAAAATAGGTCTTCACCTAATAATCCCACCTGCAGTAGAAAAGGTTCTTCCACTGTTGTTAAAAATCACAGTGACTATCTGGCAGAAGGCCTCTGCCAATTTCCTGACCCCTCAAACTGTAAGCTGAGTCAGAGTTATCCCATCCCTGATGTCCAACATAAACTCCAATCTATGGTTAGAGCTTTAGGCCCTTCTCAGAACCTCTCTCTGAATCTATTTCCCACCTAACCTTCAAGAAACCCCCTCAGACACCTTCTGCATGCTACACACCATCTACAAACTCAACATTCTTAGCAGCCCCATCATAGCTGAATATTCTGCCCCACTGAAAGAATTTTTGTCCTTATTGATCAACATCTCCAACAACCTGCCAAAAATCTAGCCTCCCATATCAATGGTAACAAGCACTTCATTCATCATCCCTAATTACCACTGTTGCACCATTTCAATACATACCAACATTTTTTTATGCAAAAGGGCTTCTGCTGTTGAACACTAGCTCTCTCAATGTCCTTTTGCTGCAAAACCTACTTCATCATTCCTCCTACACCTTACTACTTTTCGTAACACACAGGAATTTCACCTTTGAAGGGAAGATACACTGTCACGTGAGTGGCACAGCCAGTGTCACCTGCATGGTAACCTCTTGTACCATTTTTATGAGTTATCTAGAGGGAACTTACGTAGCATCCAGAACCATTGGTCTGGTTCAGGTTTATTCTTGTCCTGCCGCCTTATAGTCCTGGTACACTCTTCCACAGAGCCCTCTTCTCTCCCTCCACAACCATTCCGTGTTAGGTGTGCTTGCTTGTGTAAGTTTGTATGTGATTTTCTGTCTATTCTGAAGAAGGCTTTGACTGAAAGATTAGTGTGTAACGGTCTTTTCATTGTGCTTGTCTGCAACTCAGTGTGTCATTTTCATGGTGAGTAGCAATCCAGCTTATTCATAACTGCTCATAGTCCATAGTGGACATTCAATTACTTACAATGTTATTTCAGCAATTACATATGCTTGTACTCGATTACTGAAGACAGAGAATGACATATGTGTTAAGTTCAAATGGCTCTGAGCATTATGGGGTTTAACATCTGAGGTCCTCAGTCCCCTAGAACTTAAAACTACTTAAACCTAACTAACCCTAGGACATCACACACATCCATGCCCGAGGCAGGATTCGAATATGTGAGCGTAGCGGTCGCGTGGTTCCAGACTGAAGCGCCTAGAACCGCTTAGCCACTCCGGTCGGCGATGTGTTAAGTAATACAAGCGATCCAAACATTTGGTAAACGCAGAAAATATGGAAAATTAAAACTGGTATGCATGAGTAATGATGTATTTTTAACTCCTCATTTTGTTTCGATAACTTGCACATACATACTCAGGGAGTATCCTAAGTCCACTAAAAGTCATATGCGTTTGGGAGGAGAATTTGTGTAGATTTTTTTTATATTTCTGAAATCAGTCACGGCAGCTGATGTAAACATTGTAGATGGGCCACGGAAGGAAGCTGTCTGTAGCCCTACAACTTGGTATCTCTGGCGATGTAGTAGGGGAAGGGAAATGCTTAAGTTTCTTCAAATATCTGTCGGCGTTACCAGTGAATTTACTGTTCAGAATGGTGTATTTAATGAAGTATAAGTTCCTTGCTCAAGGAATAATTGCTTATACGTTTCATGATAGGAATTTTCTCATTAGAGATCAATGAAGCCTACCAGAGTTCATGTATAATGAGTCTTATATCACCGTTGACATATAAACACTTATGAAAAACATAACATAGCATTTGATTTAATTTTTATAGAATCGTAAGATGCAGTTAAATCCATTTAATTGAATACCTGCCAGTAAAATGGTTTTAACAGCCACATTTTCTGAACGTCAATATAATATACCTTGTCATCGGTATGCGCTTTACGGTTGAGAACGAGGATCTAAAAACTGTTCCGAGTTCACTGGAAATGCAATTACGGGACATCTGAACAGGCGCAAGAACGCAGAGGTAATTAAAATTTCTGATATTAATTTTAATTTTAATATTAGCTTCAGTAATGAAAGGCGATGTTATGAGGCTCTACTCAGCCAAAGCGAAGGTATTTTATGAAATCAGCGGATAAACTTAAATTCACACCGGTACCTGATAATAATGTGTGTCTTACACCTTTGCCAAAAAGCAATACCTAGAGGTAATTAACATTAGCCCTGTGACACTTTATATGGGGGTCAGAAAACAGGTTTTTGAAGTGTGCATTCTTCTCGTTGCTTGTCAGCTAATATTCCCAATATATTCTATAATTAATACCTACGCTATATGTGAACTGTTACAGGCAAATTTGGAGAGGACTAAATTTTTCATACGAATGTTCTTAGTGCCAAACTACAGAGCCCATAAATTAAAGTACTCCTGCCATAATTCATAATTTTTACAACACGTTTTCTCTAAATTTTCCACTTTAGCTAAGTGTAAGTAAGTATGAGCTATATTACTTTCTTATTGTCGAACGTTAAGTCGTCTTGCGGTGACTCATGGAGAGAAAACGTAATATGAACTCAAAAACATATTGCCAATTCTCATTAATCCACACAGACGTAAAGTTATTTCATTCTGAAGGATGTCAGTAGTGTTCAGTCTTTAATGTTGTGTCAACATTTAATGAACATTAGTTATAGCACTGTTGTACTGGAAACCTGACTCGTGTTGATTTCAAAACTGCTTTAGTATGAAACAAGGAGAAAACGCACGAGTTAAAGACCACAGTGCCTCGGCATGAACTAATGAATGTACTCAGAGTGAAACGTATAGCATGTGCGGGAATTACCAGGAGTCATTCACTATAGGACGTTACAGACGACCCTGCTTCGTCCTCGAACAGAAACAGTCACACAGACTCAATTTAATCTTAGGACGCACTAAGGAAACCGCTGATATAAGAGCATGGTAGTTAATTTTCATACGAAAAATGCGTGCGTGTTAGAAAAGAGGATGGACCGTCCTACACAAACAATGTATATATATTATCTGACGTATAGTGCAGAGAAGTTAACAGATGAAAATATGTATCTGTAAAATAGAGTCGTATGTTTTATTTCCGTTCACCATCATTCTATCGTTGTAGAAAATTTTACCTTTCAATACTGAACAAGATACGCTTTAATTCCAAAACAGATACCTCAAGTTTAACCAGAAAAAAATTTTTGCACTCAGCGGAACACGTCTGTCTGCTTGACAATGAATCCATTTTGCATCCATTTTTTTAGGTGGAGATCTTTCGTAAACAAGGATAGATCCTCTATTATATTCATTTCTACAGTTATACATTTTCTGTAAGTATTCTATATAGAGCAGAAAAGGTTCCGTGGTCTATTGGTCCTAGGCTCTCAGAGAGCTCCAACAATTTGTAATCCTTGCTGGATTCGTAGACTGATACGTAAACAATTATTAGGCAGAATGAGACGTTGGTAGAAGTCTGTTATATTCACACAGGTAAGCCTTTATTGAATGATACTAAGTACTCGTATTCATGGCGTTGGAAGCGACTGATGTAGGTCTGCCTGATTCTTCTTTAGGGTACTTTTCCACCAACCGTTACCGAGTGGAGCACTAACACAATTCGATGTGTTACGACAATCGGCCTCGGTATTTTGTATCCTTAGGCGTTCCTTTAAAACCTGCAAAATGTATTCCAAGAATGATTGATAAGGCTAACCAACGTGTTTGGTTCCAGTCGGTATAAATGTATCAGTTTTTGAGCAATGTATTTTGAAGGGCGTTAGGTCACAGTCCAAAAAATCAGTTCCTCGATAAATTGCATACGTTTTGCAACTCGTCATTTATGTATTGTGCTGATCATTGGGACATCTTAGTCATGGCGCACTAAGCAGAACTCAGGAACCAATACTAACTACTAAAAGTTCGTTGGTGCGTCTCTAACACAATCTGCAGTCATCTGCAGTTCAACTTTGTATAATCTAAAGGAATTTACTTTGTTTCATCACTGTTTCTTAATACTCATGTTGATGAAAACCTTTTAACAGTTTCAATACCTAACGCAGCTGTAAGTATCAATTTGATCTCTCGTCTCAGATATATGATCGTTTCATAAGACAGTTTCACGGTCCTCTGTGCTCCTCAAATTGTAATTCTGTAATCTCTTCTATCGACGTGCTCTGTGCAGTGGCTATTTGAGAAACGGCACGCAGTCTCCGCAGAAGTTTCACTCTACAGTGGAATTTTAGACAGTCCCTACCGTCCAAATATTGTCTCAGGCTGAGATCTGTTACTCTACCTGCCTCTGAAAGAATGTGTCTGTATTTGGTTCGAAATTAAATACGTGGATCCACCATCACGTAACCGAAGTAGAGAAACCAGACAATTCTTCTATGCAACGCAATTTAATACACTGAAGAACTAAAGAAACTGGTACACCTGCCTAATATCGTGCAGGGACCCCGTGAGCACGCAGATGTGCCTCAACACGACGTCGCTTTAACTCGACTAATGTATGACGTAGTGCTGGAGGGAATTGCCACCATGATTCCGGCAGTGCTGTCTATAAATCCTTATCAGTACGAAGGGGTGGATATTTCTTCTGAACAGCACGTTGCAACTCATCCCAGATATTCTCAGTAATGTTCATGTCTGGGGAATCTGGTAGCCAGCGGAACAATATCCAGGTGACTTGCAGGGTCCATGGATTCATGAGGTTTTCTCCATATCTGTACACGTCCATCTGCTCGATAAAATTAGATACGAGACTCGTCCCACCAGGCAACATGTTTCCACTCATCAGCAGTCTAATGCCGTTTTTGACGGGCCCAGGCGAGGCCTTAAGCTTTATGTCCTGCAGTCATAAAGGGTACACGAGTGGGCCTTCGACTTCGAAAAATCCCGATGATGTTCCGTTGAATTGTTCGCACGCTGACACTTGATGATAGCCCAGCATTGAAATATGCAGCAATTTGCGGAAGGGTTGTACTTCTGTCACGTTCAACAATTATCTTCAGTCGTCGTTGGTCCCGTTCCTGCAGGATCTTTCTCCGGCCGCACCGATGTTGGACATTTGATGTTTTACCAGATTCCTGATATTGACAGGAAACTCTTGAAAATCCCCACTTCATCGCTATCTCGGAGATGCTGTGCCTCATCGCTTGTGCGCCGATTATAACACCATGTTCAGACTCACTTAAATCTTGATAACCTACCATTACAGCAGCAGTAAGCGATCAAATAACTGAGCCAGACACATTTTTTGTTACACAGGGTGATTCAGGAAGATATGCAAATATTTTAATATGTTATTCTATAAGTAAAACTAAAGAAAAATGTTCATTTCAACATAGGTCCACAAATGTTTAATTCCGGAGGTAGGGGTAACAAAAGATTTTACAATGAAATGAAAACGCTTTGCTGCTTACAGGCGTTGGAATACGTCAACGGGGACAGATGAAAATGTGTGCTCCGAACAGGACTCGAAGACGGGATCTCCTGCTTACCTGACAGACGCACTATCCATCTTTTAAAAAAAAAAAATCTTATTTTTGTTCGTTGAATGTACTCATGGCGGACGTCCGATCACACTCGTGCAGGTTGTTCGTTGTTCCGTGTACTCAGTTTATTTTTACAGAGCGTAGCTATATCCCCTCACCGAACACGCTGAGCTACCGTGCCGGCTCCACCTGAGCCGCCGAGGACACAGAAGATAGTGCGACTGCAGGGATTTATCTCTGGAACGCCTCCCGTGAGACCCACATTCTCAATGTATTGTCCTGCAGTACATTCGTAGTGCTGCCGCCCATTATACTCATTACTCGTGGCGCGTTGTCGATTCCCGTACGAGTTCGGGCACTGTTTGGACACCGCACAGAAGAATAAGATGGTCAAGTAACCGGTGAGCCTCAATCAGTTCTTTCGGACATGTCCGAATGAACAGATACCATCTTAGTTTATAAAAGATTTTACCTGAAATTTAATGAGTTAACTAATATGAAGCCATCTTAAAACAGTACGAGGTTAAAGTAAAGCAAGATTTTTACTTATTTTGTTGTTATTGATCTGGTGAATCTAATAAAACATGTCCCAGGCGTGTATCTGCAGTCCTTTTCTACAGAAGCAAATAAGTAATTTCGTATAATTTATTAATTACTTGGCCAATTTTTTCTTCATTCCGGGCAATTGCACGAAGTTTTCAACGGAAGTTCTAGAGAATTTAATTTTGGGAAAATGATGGTAATAACGTTAACTGAAACTGTGTGAATGTGTCACATAATCTGCTTTTATTAATACCATAGCACACGTGAATTTATATTAGATGGGAAAAAACAGAGCTCACTGTTGAGGAAGTTGTACAGTGTACAGTCGTGGACGAAACGAGCGAGTCCCCTCGCCTTTTCGTTATGCTGATCCGCAAAGCTTTAATGTCTGCTACACAGCATAACAGGCAAGGCGACGAAGTGCTACCAACATACTATGCACAGGCGTGAAAAAAAGGCTCTGAGGACTATGGGACTTAACATCTGAGGTCATCAGTACCCTAGAACTTTGAAATACTTAAACCTAACTAACATAAGGACATCACACACATCCATGCCCGAGGCAGAACCTGTGACTATAGCTAGACTGAAGCGCCTAGAACAGGCGTCAAATTGACATACTATCCGAATTTTGTCAGTCAGTTTTCAATCATGTGTAAGACTATATTAACTATTTTATTCTAACTGATGACATTGAGACAGTAAATAACTAGATGAATTACAAAACTCTCAGAATCAATATAGAGAATTCAAGTGTACATTGGATTCAAAAGTTTGCTATAATGGCGAATAATTGCTTTCACTGACTCCTTCATGCCTATGTTTTCCCAGTCAGACAATGTTTGAAACTAGCACTAGCAAGGTAAAACATTTTTCCACAAATTGTCTAATTGGAAGTCGAAGAGCATGTTATGTAAATTACGATCACAACAAACATTTTTCAAATACACTGCTCATTGTAGGCATCCTACTCTTTTATTGTGTGTTACATGCGCAGTATGCAAACTTGCAACGCCACCAACACACAATACTACTAAGCTATGAAACAACTGTAGCAAAACAGAGCATCCTCGTTGTCCATGTGGTGGATAAGACGACTATTTCACAACATAAATGTGAATATAAGCAGCAGTTTCTGTAGCAACGTGCTTTCGGGACCAAATAACATACATTTCCAACGTATTCCGTTCGAATCATGTAGCAAATGTAATTTAATGGAAATAAAAATATCGAGTGGATTTACTAACATAATTATGAACCATTCAAGGACGTAAATCGATGATCACATTGTTGTCAAACGTATTCTACGGTGTTGCCATTGTCCTTTAGCAGCAGGAAAACAACGTTCGCTCAGGTGATGTGCTGAGATAAAGCTCGTGGTTCTAAGACGCCACAGCGTCGTCTGCCAGCACTTCGTGGGAAACGAAATACCTCAAGTATAAGCCAATGTGCTATACTCGCGTATCTGTGACTATGACTCGGCACTAAACTATGGTTATGGATAGTACGAATGCTCAGATTGCGAATCTAACATTATAAATAAAGACAATGGGAAATGAATTAGGCGTCCTTCCTCTTCGGTAACATCAAATTTATTTTAGTTGTTCTGTCCTAAATGAACTGCTCAGAAAATCATTCACCACAAATGAATAACTTTTTAGCAACACCAGATGATATTAACACCTTGCCGGCGCGGGTTAGCCGTACGTTCAACGGCTTCATACATCGGACCGAGCGGCTTCTTTCGCCGTCCGTTCGAATCCTTCCCCAGGCATGGATGTGTGTTAGGTTAGGTTGGTTTAAGTAGTTTTAGGTCTAGGGGACTGATGACCTAAGCAGTTTGGTCGCAAAGTTGTTAGAGCCATTTTTTGACCTTCCGCGTAAATTTTCTTTACATAAACGGCTGTATCTTTAGATTTCGTTGACATAGAAGCTCACTTTGTTACACCACCAAGGGACCGTATGCCGCAGGAAGTGCGATAAATTTCCGCTTATTATGTCTACCCGTACCAAAGGTGAATGGGTTTTAAGGGTTGGGTAGACAGATAGACGGTCAAGAAAGTGAGACTAGTGTGGTTACATTTTTACCGATTTAGGCTAAAATATCTAAAATAGCTACAACAGTTATTAAAGATGAGGAAGCATAAATAATTCCCCCTACTCTTTCTTCGAAACGTTCTAGTTGCAGTCGATACATCAGCATATTAATCGTTGCTACGCTTTCGATCCAAATCACGTTTACAGGTATACAAATAAAATCCATTTGCTTATACACGCGATAATTCAGATCCCATTATTAATGGCACAGCGTTTTAGAAGTGGGAGCATTCCCTTTGTTAGCTAGCTTAAGAAACACTTCGGCTAGTGTTTTCTGGCTGTGGAGAGTCTAACAGGGAATACGAAACATTGTAGAATACGTTTGGCAGCTATGTAGCCGTTTATTTCCTGGGGTGGTGCAGAATTATCCTACTAAATTTACTCGCTAATAACAGTACTTTATTATTTCGATAAACTTCCCAAATGAATGTCACATAAGCAGTAACATAAAGGTAAAAAATCTAGTTTTTGAGCCCAGAAAACTCTATGCAACAGAAACTGCAAATCATTTTGCCATTTTCATATCGAAATTGCCGGCTTATTCGTGTCTGGGTTAATAATAGAGGACTGTTGCCTGGGTTGTCTGCTAGCGTAGTGAAAGGTGTTTGTTTCTGCGAGGGAGGTCTGGTTTGTTTTCGGTTCTAATCACGATGAAAGCAAATAGACTATCAGTAAAGCAATTTTAAGAAATTATCGCGCCCCCAATACGTTTTATTGCTACCTTTTATCTGTACCGGCGCCCTGTCGATGTAAATATGAAAATCTTGTAGAATTTCATACTTGTTACTGCCTACTTTTACCGCTTAATTGACTTGAATGATTTTTAACTGAATTTCGTTATGAATCTTACCGCATTGCCTCATTTGCACACTTTCATGGTAGGTCAGCAACGGTAATCCAGTAGGACTGGTCTGGACATTGCCACAGACCGTTTCGCTGCCGAATGCGCGTAATATTTTGCTAATTCGTAACGATCTGGGGTACTTTGTCTTACTAAAACACTTAAGTTATATCGATAAGCTGAAATACATTTGTATTAGTACAGTTCATACTAATTAGCTTTTCTTCTTTCATTTATATCTTATATTTACGCGTTGTGTTTTAAACACTAATCAGCATTAATATAGTCTTACACATGATTGAAAACAGTCTGACAAAGTTCGGATAATCTGTCAATTTCACGCCTGTGCATAGTATGTTGGTAGCACTTCGTCGCCTGGCCTGTAATGCCGTGTAGTAGACTTTAGAGCTGTGCGGATCAGCATAACGAAGAGGCGAGGGGTCTCGCTCGTTTTGTCCACGGCTGTACATACGATGTCACAATACATTCGCAATAAATGTTCAAAAAATGTGTCCAACGTATTCGATGCATTTAGCTGCACGTGTATGAACAGATTTTGTAGCTCGTTTCAGTTCACAGGCTTGTTCTTAATTTAGTCTCTTTCATTAATAATAACTAACTAGTTTCAAGGTTAGGAAACGAATGAAATAACTCACTAACGGTTAACAACAATGACAGAAACGTATCTACATTCTTAATGGAAAGTAAACAAATTTACTTTTATAATAATCTTTTCTTCTCTGGATGTTATGGAAAACTACTGCAGATACGCACCTGGGACATGTTTTATTAGATTCACCGGATCAATGCAAAACAAAATAAATGGAAATCGTCCTTCACTTTAACCTCGTAGAGTTTTGGGATGACTTAATATTAGCGAAGTTGCTGAATTTCAGGCAAAACCTTTTATTAGCCCCAACGCCGTAACTAAACTTTTTCGGACTTATGTTTATATGAAATTTTTTCTTTAATTTTACCAGTAAAATAACATATTAAAAAATTTGCATATTTTCGTGAATTAACCTATATAGGCGTCGCCGACTGCAGCGCAGTATTGTGCCTATGTGCATATCACTGTATTTCAATACGCAAGCCTGTATGGGTTGTTTGCCGTTTCCGTCTATTGTACCAGGGACTGTTTACAAAAACCTTACATTACAGAGAGAATTAAACTGTATTTCATTATAAAACTAGCGGTCAAACCCAGCTGCAGGCTAGCTGGGTGGCCTGCACTGCCAGTCCGACGTGAGCCTCATTTTCTTTTTGACCTTCTCCCGCATTTCCCTTCATACCACTTAAACATTAACTCCATGCCAAAGAATCTGCTCCCACCCTCTCAATATCTGACTTCTCTTGCATCACAGGTTGTTTAGGGTACAGCGATGTTTAGCGTGTCAGTGATAGCTCACGACTCTGGCCATTCAGCACTACAAGGCAACTAAATCAATTTCGCCGCTCCCCCCTTTTCCGCCCCCTCCCGCCCCTGTTCTACCCTTCGGTGTCTCTGCACTCCCTCCTGCCTTGTCTTCCCCCTTCATCGCCCGTCCTGCCTGTCTCCTGCCTGTTGGTGCGACCCCTGTCCCCATATTCCTCTTTCTCCTGCCCCCATCCCACCTCCCCACTTTTTTTCCTCCTCTCCGACCTCTAGTCCTTCGGCAGCTCCCTACCAGCGCTTTTTATTCTTCCTGAGCGTTCCGTCGTTTCCAGTGGTTTTGCTTTTTTAATTGTCTCGCTCTGTGTGATTTTTATACTGTGGCCGACTTTTAACTTGTGTTTGACCCTAGTGATTTCAGTGCCCATGTGGGGCAGGGGAATGAAATTACAATAAAGGAACAGAAAACTATCGCTGCTGTAGGGATTTTAAGCCATCATAGTAAGGCCAATATGCATGAAATATTAATAAACTACATACACAAACATCACTTGTGAATCACTGTATGATAGCGAAAACAGTTTTAAAAATTTTTAAGTATTGGCTGAGATTAGTCCAAACGTACAGACAGAAAACATGGTGGGGATTTTAATTTATATATGTACAGAAAGAACAGACAGAAGATGATCAGCTTTAAAACCGAAATCGAAATAATATTCCCTGAAGCGTGTCTTTAGAAAAATATGATACACTTCCCTTTAAGGAGAACATTGTGTAGTGCACAAGGAACCTGAATATGAAATCTGCGTATCATATCTTTACGTCATCAATTACGGGGTCTAATGTCTCGAAGTAAGTATAACGTCTTGCCAATGATAACTGGAATTCGTGTTACCTTTGTGACAGAAGGAAATAATATTTGCAAGAACTAACACTTTAGATTGCAAAAAATCCAAATAAACAACCAAGATGCAGAAACCCTCACTGGTGGCATGAGAACAATATGACTACTTGCTGTGGCCATCTCTACAGAACAGACCCCCACAGTCTGCCAATTTCAAAGTAGCCAATAAGGGTAAAGCCACTGCATACTTATAGAGAAAGACCTTGAATGGTGTGTTACGCTCGACATGAGAACTAAGAGAGCTGATTACAATTTAGCTATTGAAACCTGATTTTACCTTACTTCCTTTACAGACGTTTAACGCTGTTAGACCAGGATCTGGTACAAGGAAAACAAAATAGCGTTCAGCGGAAAATGAAAGAATGAAGTTACAGTGAAATGAATTACCCTAGCTATATACAGGCGTTGATATAAGTCAACAAGGACAATTGAAAATATGTGCCCCGACTGGGACTCAAACCCAGGATCTGCTGCTTCATGGCAGACCCTCTATCCATCTGGGTCACCGAGTACACAGAGGATAGTGCGACTGCAGGGACTTGTCTCTGCCATGATTCGCGTGAGACCCACATTCTCAACTTACCTTATTATCTGCTCTTTCGTACATGTCCGAAAGAACACACACAATCTTCATATATATATATATATATATATATATATATATATATATATATATATATATATATGTGTGTGTGTGAAAGAGTACCGGGATATCAAGATAACAACCTCAATCAAGAACACCAAAAGTGGCAGACGCCAACAGGACAGAGAATACACTAGCACTGTGGTCCACGAGTGGCCAAAAGGAACTCCAACAATAAAATAAAAAAGTATGGAATGGAAACACAAACATAAGAAAATAATAGCTGAAGATACTGGTTTCTCTTTAATGGTAAGAAGTGTAAGACTGTGACAATGCATCAACAAATAAACTGAGATTTAATCTCTATGAAACCTAAGTACTTTTTTTCAATTCTAATTTATTGTATTTTGGGTCTTGCCCATTCAGCCATCTCAGTAATGGAAAAATGCTATGTCAGCATATTTCTTACGATACGAACGTAAGGACAAGACACCACCCTGTCATAGAGCGGAGAAACTTTCCGACCCCAGCCGAAGTATTAGCCGATCCCCTTCGGTTACCAACCTTCCGCTCTGACTACGCAGCTGCCGATGCGAACTTGAACTTAAACAGAACGAGTAAGTATTTACACAAAAAGGAATACAGAAGTTGCTGCTAAAGAATGTAGCAGCAAACCGGGCTCACGGAAAAACCAGCGTAGAAGGGGATATGTGCAGAGAGAAGAAAGAAACGTAAGCAATAAGAAAATACGTCGAGTAACTGTACGAAACTATTCACTTATGGAAGACCAAAGGATTTGGAAGTACGAGCTAACGAGCAGGAACCTAAACAACTGAGTAGTTGGTTAGAATACCGAAAGTGCATAGTTGATTCATGAATTAAATGAACAAAATTTTATTAGAAGAATTTGTCCAAACAGCAACAGATTTCCTTTAATAACAGTATGTATGGTACGTAAATTAAAACAGCAGAGATTTGAACCATAAAACCATATTCAAATCAAAGAACAGTGTATACAAATATACAACATGCATGAGATCTATGCGTTGTCAGATTTGTGATCATTACAAAGGTTTCCGTTGCAGTTGAGCTGAGACTAACGTTCATTAATTGTCAAAATACGTTATATTAAACTTGAGATGCATAGTGATGGGAGGGGAAAGTGGAGGAGAAGGAAGAGCAAGAGGAAGTGAGTGCAAAACCTAACTGTAAATGTACAGATCTGTTGGATTGGGGTTGCAAAGAAGCTTATGGGACACACGCAGGATATGTGTTTCACTAGCACACTTCATTCTCACTTTGTCAGTACATAAATACAAGATCAAATACTTTCAAATAACCTAAAAAGCCAGTTTATACATAACAAAAAAGGAAAAACCTTGTGTATGTAAGAAAACTTTTAAATGGATAGTGGAACGGTAAGTTTCATCACTGGAGATGTATAATGTCTTACACAGCATAGACCGTCAATTGTTTAATAAAATTATTCATTTCCCCTATTATTTCTTATTTTAAGGAGTTTACTGCGTTACACCTTCTAGATTCTCGTTCTTTTTCTCGTTTTCGTTTCAATAAGTGGCAACCTTGCTGGGTCTACTTCTTCCTTCTTCATGACCACTAGTTGACTGTACTGTTGTAAAATCCATTTGCCCTTAAATGAGCAAAATTCAGCTGTTCCAATGAGTCTGTTGCTTAAAATTCCACCGTGCTGTTTCTAAGATGTGTTCAGTAGGCTTATTCCTTTGCAGTTATTTTAAAATATTCTTTTCATTTCCTTTTACTTTTCTCTGTCCAGTTGATAGGATTTTCTCCTGCTTCCAACGAAAAGGGAATCCGAATATATAATAGAACATTGGACCTGAAAGCTTAATTAACGCTGCATTTATTTTTACAGAATCGTTTTATAGCCTTGATAGGTGCCATCGAGTTGAGTAGATGAGAAACTCCCCGTCAATCTATATTTGCATTACCTTCAAGCTCTTGCATATCGTTGTCATAACATAAAATTTCGTAGTATATTTCTCGTGATATTTTATACAACTATCCTCTTTCCATGGCCATCACTACCATTTTGATGCATTTGCTGCAGTTCATTTAACTGACAACACTTTTTAATGTGGGTATTCTGATCCTGCCCCTTGATTTATTCTGAAAGGTTTTCCTTCAAAGATTTTCTCTATGAAGCTGTCATGGTGAATTAGATGTTCAGTTATGTAGTTTTAACCTCTATAACAAGTTACTTGAGGACCTTTTCTCTTTTATTTCCTTTAGTAGTGGTCATTTAGATTGTCTTTCAGTGTTGGATATTTTTGTGGCTCTTCTCCATACCTACATCTCTATTGCTTTCACTTTTTTTCTCTCCATCTTTACCCAGAGTCCACCCTTCATTACCATAGCTTAAAATGTTACAAATAGATGTCTTAATCAATATCTTTCTTCTTTCAATATTAATCCGGTTGTTTCCCTGTAAAGTCTTCTTATTTCTGAGGGCTTATTTAGTCATTGCCATTCTTTTTTAATAACCATTGTACTTCATTTCTGTTATTGTACTTCATAGGCAGCAAAACTAGTTTTCTTGCTATGATGTTTAATTTTATACGTAAATATTTCCTCCGAATAGTGCGTTCGATTTATCGGTCATAAATATTTTATGATTGTTTGTGTATATTTTAGTTTGTAGATGTCCAAGACATGAAAGAAATTTTTAACATGTGTTTAATCTCCTTTTTAGAGTCCGCTAAGATTATTATACCATCAGCAACTCGAATACAGTTTGTTTGCTTACCATTATTTTTGATCCCCATGGTGCCACTTTTGCTGTGTTGTACTCTCTATAGACAAATTTGAAAAATATGGAGGAAAAGGGGAGTCTTGTCGCATACCTCTCTTTCAGCGCTCGTTTTGACTACCTTAATATTTTAATTTCTCACTTGGTCAACACTATCCTCTGGTATCAGGGATTATCATTTGATAAGTTACTAATACGAGGCTATGTCAAATGAAAACCTGAATTTTTTAAAATATTATTTATTGTGCAGAAGCGGTAGGAAGTTGTATCAATTTTCTACATAATCACCCCCACGCTCAATGCAAGTCCTCCAACGTTTACAAAATTCAAAAATTCCTCCAGAAAATAATTCATTTGATAGTCGGGGCAACCACTCATGAACGGCGTGGCGTACCTCTTCATCAGAACGGAGCTTCTTTCCTCCCATTTCGTCTTTCAGTGGTCCCAACATATGGAAATCACTTGGGGAAATGTCTGGTGAATGTGGTGGATGGGGAAGACACTCAAAATTCAGGCCTGTGATTCTTCTAACTGTTGTACGGGCGGTGTGGGGTCTTCCATTGTCATGTTGCAAAAGGACACGTGTTGACAGTCATCCACGTCGCTTTAGTCTGATTGCAGGCCGTAGATGATTTTTTAGGAAATCTGTGTATGATTCACTGGTGACAGTGGTCCTTATAGGCACGTAATGCTCCAAAATGACGCCTTTTTTGTCCCAAATGAGAGTCAGCATAACCTGATGCTAATGATTCTGATGGTTCTCTTCGAAAGTTCTTTGGTTTTGGTGATGAGGAATGTCGCAATTCCTTGCTCGCTCTCTTCGTTTCCAGTTGGTGGAAGTCAACCCAGGTTTCGTCTCCAGTAACGATTCTGGCAAGGAAGCCATCACCTTCTCGTTCAAAGCGCCGAAGAAGTTCTTCACCAGCATCAACAGGTCGTTCTCTCATTTCAGGAGTCAGCTGCCACGGGACCCATCTAGCAGACACTTCGTGAAACTGGAGCACATCATGCATAATGTGGTGTGCTGACCCATGCGTAATCAGTAAACACGCTCCAATGTCATTCATTGTCACTCGGCGACTTTCCTTCACTATGGCTTCAACTGCTGCAATGTTCTGTGGAGACACAACTCGTTGTGCCTGTCCTGGAAGAGGAGCATCTTCCACTGAAGTCACAGAATTTGCGAACTTCCTACTCCACTCGTAGACTTGCTGCTGTGACAAACATGCATCACTATACTGAACCTTCATTCGTCGGTGAATTTCAATAGGTTTCTCACCTTCACTACGCAATAACCGAATAACAGAGCGCTGTTCTTCCCTGGTGCTAGTCGCAAGTGGGGCGGCCATCTTTATACTGATACTGCTACGGTATGTGTGCATCTGCAGTATGCTGCCACCTACAGGCCATTATGCACGCTGTTTGTAGCACGCTTACCAACTTACAGGATAACGGCGCAAAATTTCGATTTGTTATTACAAATTTGTTTTCATTCTACTCACCCTCGTACTCGAATATCGCTCTAAGGCATCTCGGTGGGTTCTTTTAGCTAATAATTTTGGAAGGCTTCTTTTTCCTTAATACAGTTGCTCTATTTCAGAAGTATGTAGGAATGTACTTGGAATACAACGAACTATTTACTTGCATCTCAGGACGAAGAGACATTATTGGTGACTGACTGCAGTGCGAAATTACTTCCAAATAAATTCGCTGAATGCGAATACCTGGTTTCAGCTGTGTTAGGTCACCTATTGGTGACGTATGGAAATCTATGCCTTACCGGGACCCGAACCGGCATTTCCCGTTTATCGCCAGCAGTCGCCTTAAATATTGGGCTAGCCGTGCGAGCCTCCCGGACGGACCCAAAGTGCCATCCAATGTATGCTGTCTCTGTTGTGTTTAATAAGGGTGATGTACTAGCAAAACTTTCATTTTACTTGGGTGTAATTAATTTCCTGAGCTAATATGCTAAGCTAATTATGCGTGAGAGGAGAGAGAGCAGACTCGAAAGCACTGGAAGCTAACATGGCCGACTACACCGCGTGTTCTTTCCGTAATGAGATACATGGCCGCCGGGCTGCTTTTAGACACGGTGGGGTAGAAAAAAGGCTGCCAGTCTCTAAAGTGATGCGTAGAATACCGGTGAAGAAACCCTCTTTCTGCAAGAATGGTACCGTCCGGTAATCCTTCTGAGGGAGAGACTCAGAGACAAATATAGTGCGAAGTTATTTAGAACTAACAACCACTCGTCTTTGAGTGTATAATCTGAGCTAAGGTACAGGAATCAGCTCTATAGAACAGCATAGTTATTGATAGGAAAAGATCCAATGGAAATAGCAGATACTACCCAGTAAACCGAGGTCACATGAAAGGGCGCCTTCTGGTATTTGGTGAGAAGGCAGTTTGGCCCAGCCCTCGAAGGAAGCCTGTGTGAGTGCTCGACGAAAACAACGCCCTTAGTTAAAGAGGTATATTGATGTTACTCGCGACAAGAGTTACAGAGAGGCTACCGGACGCTTATTCGTGCTGTTTGTACTACGCCGAGGGCAGCGTCATCGGCGACGTTTCATGCCAGCAGCAACTGTAACTATGCCCCTCCCCCTACCCCTCCGTGCCACCCATCCGTTGTTTCGGTGTTAGCACCGTGCAAAAAATGTGTGTGAAATCTTATGGGACTTAACTGCAAAGGTCATCAGTCCTTAGGCTTACACACTACTTAACCTAAATTATCGTAAGGACAAACACACACACCTATTCCCGAGGGAGGGCTCGAACCTCCGCCGGGACAAGCCGCACAGTCCATGACTGAACGCCCCCCTAGACCGCTCTGATAATCCCGTGTGGCAGCACCATGCAGCTTGCCACATATTACAAGTAAGTCTCGGAGGGGCTCGCGCCTCATTTTCGCGTCTTCGACAGAGAAACTGAAATCGCTGAGCGTGAAGGCGTTACAGAGATGTTTAACAAACTCAAGTGGCACACTCTGCAAGAGAGGCGCTCTGCATCGCGGTGTAGCTTGCTGTCGAGGGTGTGTTTCTGGATGAGGTATCGAATATATTGCTTCCCATACTTATACCTCCCGGGGAGATCACGAATGTAAAATTAGAGGGATTCCAGCGCGCACGGAGGGTATCCAGCAGTCATTCTAGCCGCGAACCATACGCGACCGGAACAGGAAAGGAAGGTAATGACAGTGGCACGTAAAGTGCCCTCCGCCACACATCGTAGGGTGGCTTGGGGAGTATAAAAGTAAATGTAGATTTTCTTTTTATTTATTTTTTTGGTCATCAGTCTACTGACTGGTTTGATGCGGCCCGCCACGAATTCCTCCCCTGTGCTAACCTCTTCATCTCAGAGTAGCACTTGCAACCTACGTCCTCAATTATTTGCTTGACGTATTCCAATATCTGTCTTCCTCTACAGGTTTTGCCCTCTACAGCTCCCTCTAGTACCATGGAAGTCATTCCCTCATGTCTTAGCAGATGTCCTATCATCCTGTCCCTTCTCCTTATCAGTGTTTTCCTCATATTCCTTTCCTCTCCGATTCTGCGTAGAACCTCCTCATTCCTTACCTTATCAGTCCACCTAATTTTCAACATTCCCTATAGCACCACATCTCAAATGCTTCGATTCTCTTCTGTTCCGGTTTTCCCACAGTCCATGTTTTACTACCATACAATGCTGTATTCCAGACGTAGATCCTCAGAAATTTCTTCCTCAAATTAAGGCCGGTATTTGATATTAGTAGACTTCTCTTGGCCAGAAATGCCTTTTTGCCATAGCGAGTCTGCTTTTGATGTCCTCGTTGCTCCGTCCGTCATTGGTTATTTTACTGCCTAGGTAGCAGAATTCCTTAACTTCATTGACTTCGTGACCATCAATCCTGATGTTAAGTCTCTCGCTGTTCTCATTTCTACTACTTCTCATTACCTTCGTCTTTCTCCGATTTAGTCTCAAACCATACTGTGTACTCATTAGACCATCCCGTTCAGCAGATCATTTAATTCTTCTTCACTTTCACTCAGGATAGCAATGTCATCAGCGAATCGTATCATTGATATCCTTTCGCCTTGTATTTTAATTCCATTCCTAAACCTTTCTTTTACTTCCATCATGGCTTCCTCGATGTACTGATTGAAGAGTAGGGGTGAAAGGCTACAGCCTTCTCTTACACCCTTCTTAATACGATCACTTCGTTCTTGATCGTCCACTCTTATTATTCCCTCTTGGTTGTTGTACATATTGTATATGACACGTCTCTCCCTATAGCTTACCCCTACTTTTTCAGAATCTTGAAGAGCTTGCACCATTTTATATTGTCGAACGCTTTTTCCAGGTCGACAAATCCTATGAACGTCTCTTGATTTTTCTTTAGCCTTGCTTCCATTATTAGCCGTAAAGTCAGAATTGCCTCTCTCGTGCATTTACTTTTCCTAAAGGCAAACTGATCGTCACCTAGCGCATTCTCAATTTTCTTTTCCATTCTTCGATGCATGAGCTGTCAAGCTAATTGTGCGATAATTCTCGCATTTGTCAGCTCTTGCCATTTCTGGAATTGTGTGGATGATGCTTTTCCGAAAGTCAGATGGTATGTCACCAGACTCATATATTGTGCACTTCCTATTTATTTCATTCCTCAGCGACTTGTATTTCAGTATTCCTGATTTTCCCGGAACATATTTGTGCTTCCTTCTTTCATCAATCAACTGAAGTATTTCTTCTGTTACCCATGGCTTCTTCGCAGCTACTTCCTTTGTGCCTATGTTTTCCTTCCCAACTTCTGTGATGGCCCTTTTTAGAGATGTCCATTCCTCTTCAACTGTGCTGCCTACTGCGCTATTTCTTATTGCTGTATCTATAGCGATAGAGAACTTCAAACGTATCTCGTCATTCCTTAGAACTTCCGTATCCCACTTCTTTGCGTATTGATTCTTCCTGACTAATGTCTTGAACTTCAGCTTACTCTTCATCAATACTATATTGTGATCTGAGTCTACATCTGCTCCTGGGTACGCCTTACAATCCAGTATCTGATTTCGGAATCTCTGTCTGACCATGATGTAATCTAATTGAAATATTCCCGTATCTCCCAGCCTTTTCCAAGTATACCTCCTCCTCTTGTGATTCTTGAACAGGGTATTCGCTATTACTAGCTGAAACTTGTTACAGAACTCAATTAGTCTTTCTCCACTTTCATTCCTAGTCCCAAGCCCATATTCTCCTGTAACGTTTTCTTCTACTCCTTCCCCTACAACTGCATTCCAGTCGCAAATGACTATTAGATTTTCGTACCACTTTACATACTGCATTACCCTTTCAATATTCTCATACACTTTATCTATCTGTTCATCTTCAGCTTGCGACGTCGACATGTATACCTGAACTATCGTTGTCGGTGTTGGTCTGCTGTCGATTCTGATTAGAACAAACCGGTCACTGAACTGTTCACAGTAACACACCCTCTGCCCTACCTTCCTATTCATAACGAATCCTACACCTGTTATACCATTTTCTGCTGCTGTTGATATTACTAGATACTCATCTGACCAGAAAATCCTTGTCTTCCTTCCACTTCACTTCACTGACCCCTACTATATCTAGATTGAGCCTCTGCATTTCCCTTTTCAGATTTTCTAGTTTCCCTAGTACGTTCAAGCTTCTGACATTCGACGCCCCGACTCGTAGAACATTATCCTTTCGTTGATTATTCAATCTTTTTCTCATGGTAACCTCCCCCTTGGCAGTCCCCTCCCGGAGATCCGAATGGGGGACTATTCCGGAATCTTTTGCCAATGGAGAGATCATCATGACACTTCTTCAACTACAGGCCACATGTCCTTTGGATTCACGTTACGTGTCTTTAATGCAGTGGTTTCCATTGCCTTCTGCATCCTCATGTCGTTGATCAAAGCTGATTCTTACGCCTTTAGGGGCAATTTCCCACCCCTAGGACAAGAGAGTGCCCCGAACCTCTATCCGCTCCTCCGCCCACTTTGACAAGGCCGTTGGCAGAATGAGGCTGACTTCTTATGCCGGAAGTCTTCGGCCGCCAATGCTGATAATTTATCAAATTTTAGGCAGTGGCGGGGATCGAACCCAGGACCGAAGACGTTTTGATTATGAATCAATGATGCTACCTCTAGACCACGGGTACATGTAGATGTAGATCGCGATAAATAACGTAAAGATCTCCAACATTTGCGAGTCGTACAAATCGTGTGAAATTCACGTGGGAGAACGAAGATTTGGGCACAGTAGTACTAGGGGAAGTTATTTATGTAGTGTATGATTATAAAAAAAGTCACTATGCTTCAGAGTCATAGGTTTCCTGTCACAAACAATACATTTGTTCTGATTGTCCCATCGATTGAAACTTTTTCGTAACCAGAACATCTGTTTGTCCCATCCTTAACTTATGCAGACAGTGCAGCGCTTCATCGTGGCTGTTGAAGATTATATGCGGGTACGTCCTTGTGTCCTGACACCGGACAGAGGGAAGACAGGGATTTAAGGTCAGTCTACAATTGCCGAGCGCTGAGAAGCAAGTGCAAGAAGACAAACTCCCAGCGATGGCAGAATGTTGACTCGCATCAGTGCTAAACACTGTCAGAAGGCGCCTACGAGAGATGCGGTTTTTGGTACTCGGCAGGATACTTTCAGCAGGAGACGTATGGGATTCAGTGGTCTGATTAACACTACTTATTTGCTCTCGGACGGCTAATCCACTGAATTCTAAACATTAGAAAAAGCAGAGGAGGCAATTGGTTGCACAGTGGAAGTCAGTGTCTAAATCCACGGGAGCAGGTGCTAACAGAAGTAGCGAACACTATCAGCACATTAAGTACAAACATGAGAGCAGCAGGAAAACAGACATATCGGAGCTTACCGAGGCTGTCCACTAGCGATACGAGTCGGAGCCCCGAAAATATTAGTTTTTAAAGAATAGTTTATGTGTACAATTTTTCTCTTCCAATAGTCCACTCACCAATGTACCGGCTCTTAAGCTTTGAGCAATCTGGTGAGTCGTTCTTCACCTCCAGGACTCCTCTCGCCAACCACATTTAGATTCCCCCCTTTTCCTACTCAGTAGGTAGGGATGCTTCTGGATTTTAAATTAACAACGTTAGTTTGGCATTAACTGCGTTCAGCTGAAAGATCCCTGCGACTCCTATTATGGCCAGCAGCAACAGTGTTTTTCGTCACTTGGCCCCACCATCCGTCCATCTGCGGGTGGGGACTGCTGTAGTTGCACTGCGACCTGTGTAAACCCACTGACGTTGCTTTCGTATGTCCATCCTTTTAGCAGGAGGTCTCTGGGACGACTGCCGTTTACTATCGTGGTTGGAGTGCTGACACATTATCTGCGTATCCAGTAATGCTGGCAACTGATGTGTTTTGCATGGGGATCTTATCAAACTGTACAGCATCAAAGACAGCCTGAAGGTGACTCGAAAAAATAAATGAAAATCATAATGGCGGCTGTAGGTGTTTTTATTTTTTTGCCACGATACTGACGTTGCAGTTCTGAGGAGCAAGTATCAAGCTTTCTGCTTCTGCTAAGACGTATCTTTTCGTGGTCATCTTCTACAGTGACGCCTTTCGCCAGCGTATAGGCACTGGCTGGAGATACCAGTTAACTCTCTGAAGTGAAAGTTCCCCTCTTTAGCAGCTGCCCAGTGCGTCAGCAATTTGCAGAGGTCTAGTGTTACTATTTATCTCCGGTAATCTAGGCGCTACTGCTTTTGTCTGCTCTCTGTATTGTGTCCCTGATTTTCTACCTTGGAGTGCCCTTGACGGCTCTAAATAAACTTAACAACGTACAAGTCATTATGTCGTAAATATACATGTTTCTGGAACGCAACCCGCTGGTCTGCAGAGCTATTCGCAACGCCATGGTAACTGCGTGTAACTAGAGTTCCATCAGTATGCTATCTGCACGACGTCAAATAAGTGTGTTTAGTTGTTTTGCTAAGGATGAAACACTCTGTGATTCACATACAAGGATCATAAACTATAATACTGAGTCGTAGTAAAATTTGCTGTTTTGAAGACCGCGCCACAGCGCGTAGTGTGAAGCAGTCGCCCCCCGTTTCTGGCGGTGGCGCCGTTGTGACAATCGCAGTTTTGGTGTCTCCCTCTGCTGTGAAAGGGGAAAGGTTGCCTGTTCACGTGCATTTAAGGGGCGCCATGAGCTCGGCAGTCGGTCAGTCTTTCAGTCTCGGTGAGTCTAGTCAGTTGGTCAGTCAGTCGGAGGCAGTTGTCAGCCACAGCAGTCTGTCAGTCTGGGCGAGTTTAGTCAGTTGGTCAACGATGTTAGTCTGGGTTTGTCCCTCGTCCGCATTGGTGAGGCGGTTAATGTCCGTCGGTATTCCGGAGTGCTAGCATGTGTTAGGCCGCCAGTCTGCTCGAGTTTGCTCAGGCAATGGGCATCGGCGGTGGGCTCTATCGGTTAGTCGGTTGCGCACTTGGACAGAAGATGACTTGTCCGCCTTGAGCGTCGGCGCATGTGAGGTCGCCACGTGAGTCCAGTGGCCGCGCCGTATAGCGAGGCGCAGTGGCTTCGCGGTTGACACGAGAGTAACAGGAGTGAAACCACGACATCGGTCTGGCCGGGGCGATCTGCGACACCGTGAGACGGGAGATCGGCGCGCCTTCCTACGTCCATTGAAGCAGCTGGCAGCGGACGGATCGGGATAGCGCTGGGGGTGCTGCGCCAGGTCTTTGCCAGAAATCTCAGTTATTAGAAGTTAAGTGATTAGTGATATGTTGTTTCAGTTACTTCTTAAATTCCACTTGTGTTCTTGGTTGGTCTCTCGTCCCCAGCCTGTTCGTCTGCCTCTCGTCCGCATTTGTTAGGCAGTTTTTCTGTCTGTCGGTCGGTCTGCCGTATATTAATAACTGCCTCTGGTCATGTTTGTCGGATTCGGTGTCAAGGAATTTTATTGCTTGAAGGCAGAATTCTTGAAATATGTTTCTATCTTGCTTATCATGTTGCGAGGTGATATATGTGTAATGTAGAGCATGTTGTACATTTTATGTAAGTCTGCATTTTATGGGTTTTATTTAAATAGTCATTTTAGGTTACAAGGTTGCCACCCTTCCACCGTAAGAGTACTTTAAAAAAATTGCACTTTCGGTGGCAAATAATTTGAGTGTTGTAACATTTCCATCCCTCTTACGGGGTGCATAGTTTACGTGTTTGTGTGAGTTGTTAGAATTTTTTTGTTTATGTAATCTGGTGTGTTGCAGATTTGCACCTGTGCACTCTTTCAGAGGTTGTTGTGAGCGGTCATGATTAAGGTCGTATTGAAAGGGAGCAGGCAAGCTTCTCACCCCGAAGGCTCCTACTGTTTGTTATGTCTGCCCCCAAATAAAATTTTAACTTGATATTTCGAGGGTGCTTTTGTGCTTATAATTTTAAATCTGTTTTTGAAAAGCCTTTAGGAATAAAATTCACATTTGTTAAAAGTAATTTCATTTTACATCAGTTACTTCCTGGCAACTCCTTCCACGCTCACCTAGCACGCTTAAATGTGATAAGGCTCTTGATGATTCGCTAGTAAAAAACGTAAATTCTTTAAGAACAGATTTTGAAAGTAGATTCACGGTTCAAATACATCAAATGTATTCACAGTAGCGAATATGGACAACTATCAGCTGTATAATGAAGACAATAAAAATTTGGGCACAGTTTTCCCGGTTCTCGTAAGCAGTCACCTTATCATTAGGCTGTCAGGGCGCGCCCCACAGCGAGACCAAGACTTACAGCTATCGCAGAAACTACTGTGTCCTAATTCGAGTAAAGAAGATCGAAGGTCTCCTGAGGCAGAATTACGTCTCATCAGCGATCTTACTGTGTTATGCGAATAAACAGCACCGTGCTGTACGGCAAGAGAACTGAAACTTAAAATTAAAAAACCTGAATTTTACATTTTGATCTCTTCTGGATGTTTTCAACATTTGGCAACGGAAGGTGAAGGTGGACTCGTAGTCCATCTAATAACGAATTAAAAATTTCTCGAAAACATTCCCATCAAATGTCAGACACTAAATACACAATTGTAAACCTAGTCTCTGATACACAACGGAAACTGAGTGATATTTGGCGCTGCCAGTTCCACTACTCATCAAAGGTACACGCGGAGGGTAAACAGCGTTTAGAAGATTTTTAGAGAAAGGAGAAATGTTTAAGATTGCACACAGACATCTAGGAATGCTAAAGTTTCTATACTGCAAAATAATCTCGAAATATCCTCGTATCACAGAAATATGAAAAACAAAAAGGGGCGTTACTAGTTGACAAAGTGTAGGGGAAATTCAGGGTGGAGTAGTGATAGATAATTTTGCTCCTCACTGCTTCAAACATAACTCCACAAGAGACAATTACACAGAGCAAGAGGGAGAGAGGAACTATAATGACGCAGTAATGCGAGTCGCAGTCGCATGTGTAGTGAAGCACACAGGGTGCTTCATTACGGTTCAACATTTCACCATGTTTTTTTTTTCTTTCACATGATAAAAACGCAATAGCACAATGTTAATTACGTTTGTCATATTCGAACCTGTAATGTCTACACAGTAATCCAAACAGTGACAGATGTGAATTCAAAGAACTTGTATAATTATGTGAAACAGGGGAAAATTTTGCTAAGGAGTGTACTTTTTTAGTTAACATTTTGATATCAGAACAGCAGAACCTAAAGTCGTTCGCTGGTGGATTACTGAATACAAATGTAAACGTTGGTACACTGAACAAAAGACATGGTTACTCCCAGGAGGCATCACCCTAACACCATTTTAACCTCCCTCTGGCCTTGATAGTGACATCGGTTCGGCGATGAAGAGGGTCCATAAGTTTTCTCAGGTATGCCATACCCACTTGTAGCCTCTTCTTGTACATTAGATTGCGTAATACTGCCGAACTTAGGTACGGTAATCGTGAGGGAAGTCAGCGTGAGCCTTGACTAGGGCTGATGAGAAAGTATTCGTAATCGATATGTATATCGACGATATATTTCCCCGATATATCGCTATCGAAATGACAATATCGAGTGCCCATATTTTTATTGTATGTTATCGTTTTTTCGCAATTTTCTGTAAATATTTGAAACTATTCTTCTGAAATTGTAGTAGAACATAAGTTTACTTTCACTGTGTGAAACAGACTTACTACTTTTTTAGCTTTCATCACGTGTAGTCTTTCTGTTTGTGTGAATCAAATATAGGTGGCACAAAGAAGAAGTCCGATTGCCTTGGGGACGGCGGTGCAAATGGAATATTGAGATTTCCGAAGTGATGAAGCTGCACACCAGACGCGAAAAAAAAAAAAAAAAAAAAAAATTAACACAACTTGTGTGGTCGTCCTTTACATCGGCATTCTTCAAAAACAGTTGTTGAAAACGAAGAACAAAAATCTGAATCACAAGATTGGTCTTTGCGGTGGACACAGAGGTATGAGAGAAAATGCTACATAATCGCACCTAACAGAAACTGCAGCGTTTAACTTCACCATGCGATTTTGACGCTGCAACTGCTAGGTCGCTGGAGTTCGCACAAATGAGAAAAAACCATGGAAGGCGACATGAAGTGTTCCACACAAATCCGATATGTGGCGGAAACTAACGACGTACCCTTTGGACACCTTTTGTTGTCCCACTTACATGCAGTTACCATTGTTGGAAAATTGGTTATCTACAAGTGTGAACGTGCGCTGTTTTCCTTTCAGTTCTTGCTCTAAGAGGGATGAGCAGGCTGCTAGCTTGTTGATATACAGAATATTTAATAATAAATCAATGCTTAAATATAGAGCTCTAAAACCGGCAGTATATTTACAATGCGTAGCCGATATTTTTATAGGCCAGCATGTCGATGTTTTCTTCGTCATAAATCTACATATACTTTCTTGATGTTTCGAGGTCAGTTAATGTTACTTTTTTAAAATACCGATGTATCTGATTCTCGATACTTTTAAAAATATCAACAGAGTATCCCGGACTGCCTTCTTCCGGTTTTTACAGCCGGCGGAGTAGCCGAACGGTTCTAGGCGCCACAGTCTGGAAGCGCGCGACCGCTACGGTCGCAGGTTCAAATCCCGCCTCGGGCATGGATGTGTGTGTTGTCCTTAGGTCAGTTAGGCTTAAGTAGTTTTAAGTTCTAGGCGACTGATCACCTCAGTAGTTAAGTCCCATAGTGCTCAGAGTCATTTGAACCATTTTGAACCTGCTTTTATTCATTTCCTCACGCTGATAAGCTAATATGGAAAGTAACTGGATCGTGACTGTGCTGGTAAACTGATTTGTAGGGATCAATGAGTGGTTCTGTAATCTATCCACAGCTTCACTTCGTCTTTTCTTCTAATTTTATTTAGATTCAAATCTGTATAGCGCATGTTTTCTAGCAATGCCAGCTGCATGCTACTTTCGTGGTTCTGCGAGAGCTGTGGTAACAAATGGAAGGGGAGGAAAGTTGGCCGCGGTCTTCTTGGCGGCCGTCCCGAAAGGAAAGATTTCCAGCACAGCAGGGGACCGCTAGCTAGAGTCAACACCTGCGGTCGAGCGCTGTATTTGCGGGCGCCGGGGTGATGCTGCAACTGGGACGGCTGCGATTTTACAACAGAGTAGTGGCTATGGATATGGGCACCATGAAGACAGATAGAGGCGGATAGTGCCCAGACCAAATAATGCTACTGAGAGGACGTATTCTGGCTGGACGAATTCTGTTCTGAGAACACGCAAGCAGATTTTCGCTAAAAGGACGCCTTCGTGGTATGCTGGCTGAAAACGTTATAGACGAGATGGCATCTTACTTAGTTGCGAGGGAGGCAGATGCATTTTTAGCGCTACGCTTTGTTTTCTGTTTTGTGGGGGTAGAGAGAGCCAGTGTATTAGTGAGCCTGGGATAAAATTTGAGTACTCATTTCTCTGTACACCGGAACGCAGTCCACTGGTTCACTCAGAAAAGTTCCATAGATGGGAGTTGTAACTATCTTATTAGATTTAGTTGAAAGATTCTTTGGAGCTTGCCTGGCGGAGGAAAGTGCAGGAAACTATAATACAGAATTCTAGACTCGAAGAAGCAGCAGAGTCTTGCCGTGTGGATCACGAAGTAGGCACACTCGGAGTGAAGTTCTTTGGCGCTGATGAGCTGCAAAGGCAGACCGGAAATGAAGGACACCTAGTAATCCCACAGTTGACGTTTCCGCCCCATCCGGTATCAGCAACGCACGTCTTTCAGCGGCAGTTTGCGGCACACAGTTCGTAAGATGTATCTGCGGTGAGGGTTTCCAAGACTTTGATGATTTTTATCACGATCGCACAAAGTGTTGTCTTCAATCGGTAACTGTCGTTCCATACACGTAAATTTTCGCGTGGCTTGCCAGTCATTTGTTGGGCAAAATATGTTTTCTTCGACTGTTTATGGTTTGATTCAAGTAAACAACTCACGCAACTAGCTACTTATGGTAAATCCTGCCGTTGTCTTTCAGATCCAATATGATGTTATCCATATGCTCAGCCATTACCATTACGGTCTTGCCAAACGTACACTGTGCAGACCCACCATGGTTTAGTAACGAAATTCGGCAGATGCTGACGAAGCAGAGGCTGTTGCACTCTCGGTTCAAAAAGCAGCTCTTAAATGACGACAAGCGAAGGTTAGTAGAGATTCGTGCGTCTGCGAAAAGATGTATGCGCGGAGCATACAACAACTACCACGGTCGCATCACAGCAAAAGATCTGGCAGACAACCCGAGAAAATTCCAGCCTTACGTAAAACTGGTAAGAGGGCCTAGCGCATACGTTCAGTCCCGTGTTGGCCAGTCTGGTGTGGCAGTTGAAGATATACTCAGAACTATGGATGAAGGGTAACAGGCAGATTCCATAGTCCTAGATTTCCGGAAAGCATTTGACACGGTGCCGCGCTGCAGGTTGTTAACGAACATCCGAGTATATAAGTTCACCGATATGTGTGTGGCTCGAAGACTTCTTATGGAATAGAACCCCTTATGTTGTCCTCGACGGTAAGTGTTCATCGGAGACAAGGGTATCGCCAGGAGTGCCCCAGGTAAGTGTGATGGAACCGCTTTGGTTCTCTTTATACATAAATGATTTCGGGGACAGGATGGACAGCAATCTGCGGTTGTTTGCTGATGATGCTGTGGTGTACCGTAAGGAGTCGAAGTTGAATGACCGTAGGAAGATACAAGACAGACAAAATTTATAGTTAGTGTGAGGAATGACAGCTAGTCCTCCTCCTCATCATCATCATCATCAGCAGCAGAATTTCGAGACTCTGGCCTTGAAATCTAATCTACGAGGGGGAGATGGAGACTGTGGTTAGAGTTGTGTGTGAAAGGAAAAAAAAGTGAATGAGCCATTAAAGATAAGACATATCTTTATTTTTCTACATAATTTCCAAGTATATTGAGACATTTGTCATTTCCGCTTCATAAGCATAAAAAAGCCTTCCAGGAAAAAATCTGCGCGTTGCATACGGAAGAAGCGTTGAAGGGCTTGTTTGACGTTAGCACTGCTGCCAAAGCGCCTTTCGCCGAGAGTCTTCTTCAAAGCAGGAAACAGATGGAAGACACTTGGTGTGAGATCCGGACTGTAAGGCGGATGGTGTAGGCGCTCCCTACCCAGAGCTGCAATACTGTTTTGCGTTGCCGTCGCCGTGTGTGTTCTCGCATTGTCATCCTACAGCTGAACGCCAAATCAGAGAAGGCCAGGCCGCTTTCTCCGAGCCACCTCTTTTCAGTACCGCGCAGCATTCATGGTTGCATCTCCAGAAAATGCAGCAGTAAAACTCCTTTGGAGTCCCAGAAAACGGTGAGTAGCACTTTACCTGCAGACGGAGTGCTTTTGAACTTATTTCGGACTGGTGATGACGCATGTTTCCACTCCTTGGACCCGGCCTTCGATTTAGTTTTGTAATGGTGGACCCACGTTTCATCCCAAGTCACAATCCGAAACGAAAGGTCATTGCCAGACTCATGGTAACGCACGAGCTGTTCTAGGCTGAACGCCATGCGTTGTTCCATGTGTGTCTGGGTCAGTTGGCAGGGCATCCATCGTACTGGCACCTTCCTGTATCGAAGAATCTCGTGGATGATCTTGCGAGGTCGCTCGTGTACGATTCCAAGTTCTGCCGCTACCCCATCGATGGTGATACACCGGTTCGCTTTAATCATGTCATCCACCTTCGTGTCATGTGCATGTGTAGAGGCCGTGCACGTCCGTCCAGGTCTCGGTATGTCCTGCACTTGCTGACATCCATCACTGAATTGCTGGCACCATCTTCCTCAACATCACACCTAACCCATACATCTCAACAGGGCGGATATGAATTTCTGTGCCTGATACTCCACGTGCTCATTCATAGCGTATAACCGCTCTCACTTCCACCTGACCACGACTCCAAAACGCATCTTCTCTCCATCGCTCCGGGAAAAGACTGAGCGCATGGCCTCCGCTTTCCGCAGGCACTGCGACAGCGCCATCTGCTGGATCGAGGTCGACCTCTACCCAACGGTTTATCGGTGTCTTGCACGTGCGCGTTCACCTGCCCTGGCGTATTTCGACCGTATCACACAACTCTGCCCACAGTCCTCACGGGAAACGTATTTTCCAACTCCCCCTCGTAGATTCTGGACAATGCTACTGGCCAGTCTGTCACAAATCACGTTTCCATGCGGAAAGGATGGACGGATCTGTATCGCACTCTAGCAAGTCTTTAACAATAAATGCACAGCAGAAAATTTTGGAGAGTAGGATGTCAACTTGGCCACTATTTCTATGTTTCGATACAGTGTATCGATACGTGGAACTTTTTCAGTGTTTCGGAACGACACTGGTTCACTGTTTCGAAACAGTGGTGTTTCATTTCGCCCCTGTCTCGGACAGTCGGAACAGATTCGATCTCGAGCCAGACACAGAAACTATATCGCTGTTTCAAAATAAGGCTGTTTCAGTCCACTTGTGCTTGGACCGGACTAACTGTATCGAAACAGTAATGTTTCATTCCGCTCTGTGTCGGACGAGATTCGGGCTCGGCACAGGTACTGAAACAAAACATACCACTTCATGAAACACTTTTAAGAGTGTCGAAATCTTTTTGACAAGCACTAGCATCAAGCTTAAGGTATCCGAAAATAAAGCTTCGTTTGCAGCTGACTGCCCTATTACGAAATGGCGTAACATCTGCTTTATAAACACTAACCAAACAATAAAACAAAGCATACTATTCACAGTCAAAATAATAAATATGTGAAAATCATTCAGTTAAATTACAATTTCTTCTCTGTTCATGTACAGTAAGCACATTAAGAAACGCAAGTAAGCCTACAACATTTTGAATAAAAAAAGGCGTATAGTGACACTTATTAGACATATACATAAATTTGATGTACGTATAATTGCAAGTAATCTGTTTGACGTATCACTGATAGTGTAATGGTGTACGGGAAGGGCTCGGAAGCATGATGAATTTATGGTAACGGTTCGAAACACCTTAAAGACAAAATTTTTTTCTGTTATATTTTGTTATTTATTCGAATTATTTGGAGTTATATGTGAGTCTATAGTCACTGTGCCTATTATCCTCAATGATTCCCTTTGTGTGCATGGCAATTAGCAGGATGGGTATATTACACATACTAACGGAATGTGGGAATCCCAGTAGCGTACCCGTAGTTTCTGCAGTTTGCTCCCCCCCCCCCCCCTTCCAGTTCCGTTCATGGTGGCTCTTCTGTCTTCAGCTATGGCTGTCCTCAGCCAACTGAAAAGTATGAAAGTCACACGATAAGAAAGCATCGCATTTTCTGCAGGAAATACGAAACTGCCGAGACGCCTAAGTGATAGCTTCATGCTTTCTGCGATATCATTAGCACTCGCGCACCTCATTTATGTTTATATGGACATACTCATAGAGTGGAAATTCAAGATGATAAAATATGTAGGTTAATTAGATTATAAAACACAAACTGTTTCACTGTTTCGAAACAGCGTATCGAACTACATTGTAGTGTTTCATTTGTTTCGAAACAGCTACGCGTTTCAGTTTGACCATCTCTAGCAGGGTGATTTAAACAAGTTGAGAATGGAATTTTCATTATTGTAGTTCACATTTACTTATCGTCCCTTTCAAATCACATTACGACTTCCATGACACACTATACCAGCTATCATTTTACACGCTTATATTATCAATTATGGCTCTTTTAAGCTGCGAGTTCTTCAAGACTGTTCACTCCTGACGATGATCTCCTCGAGATTTTGAGGGCTACATAGAGCAGCCAGCAATCGAAATGGAAACTGTGTATGGAGGATTATTAAAGCTTTACACTTCTACTAATTAGAAGCAATACAATTCACATTGTACAGCTGTTAATATTTCTGGTAATGAAAGCAGCTGAGTGAAGGGAGGTTTCACACTTTGCATAAGCGATTTCACTACGTTCATTCACAAGCTTAGAAATTAACCATACTTCTGACGAAAGGTGCGAATGACTACAAATGAGATACACTCACGGCGCCTGTAGAATCAGAAGGCATTCTGTCTGTGTAGAATGGGGAAGGCGCGCCATCTATCTGTGATTGACCAAGGGCAGATTGTGGAGGTCCGGGAACTCGGCACAAGCATTTCGGGAACCACACGACTTGTCACGTGTTCGGAGAGTGCTGTCCTAAGAGCCATCAACATACGGCGGGACCAAGGTTAAACCACCTCCAGACGCCGTGGGTTTGGGCGGCCACTCCTCGTTACAGATGTGCGACGTTGTAGGCTGGGTAGAATGGTAAAAGGAGACGCATGGCGGACTGTGGCGGAACTAACATCAGGCTTCAATGCTGGGCCGAGTAGAAGTCTGTCTGAACACACAGTGCACCGAACACTTTGTGCCAATGTTGACATCACGACTTCGGCAACTACGATTGAAACGGTCACGTTACCACCGACACAGGACACTGGCGCAATGGCAGAGCGTTGTGTGGTCTGATGAACCCCGATACCTTCCTCATCATGCATACGGAAGGGCGCGAGTCTGTCGCCTTCCAGGGTTTCCCGGCTTGAGACCTGTACTGTAGGGCTGACACAAGCTGACAGCGGCTCCACTGGGCTCTGGGGAACGTTCACGTGGGAATCCATGGGTCCAGTGGAGCTCGTCCAAGGCACCACAACGGCCAAGGGGTATCGTACATTGGTTGCGGACTAAGAACAATACTGAATGGAGAACATCTTTCGCGACGGCAGTGGCATTTATCAGCAAGGTTATGCGCCATGTCACAAGGTAAGGAGTGTGATGGAGTCGTTCAAGGAACACAGCGGCAGGTTCCAACTGATGTGCTGGCTCCAATAACTGGTCAGATACGAACCTGATCGAACACGTCTGGGATGTGGTTGAACGTGGCATCAGAGCTCATATCCTATCCCCCACCCCTGGAATTTACGGGAATTAGGTGGCCTGTGTGTGCAGATGTAGTGCCAGCTCTCTCCAGCGACCTACAGAGGACTCATTACTTCCATGCCCTGACGCGTGGACATATCGGATATTACATAGGTGCTCATAATGTCCTGGCAAAATAAAATTAAATGCATAAATATTGGGATGTATCATCCTGTGAACGATAAGGTCGTCACAGACAAAGTCCAAGCTTAAATGGGGAAACGAATCAGCAGCACACATTCAAAGGAATCTCCGAACATTCTCTATAATCTATTTGTTAAAATGATGGAGAACCTAAATCTGTTAGGCCGGATAGGGATTTGAACGGTCATCCAACAGAACGTTAATCCAGTGATCTGGCATCTCGATCAGTAACTGTAAGTCCGGAAAATTTTCATCGAGCTATTTTTCTCTCGGTGCCACAAAGACGCGGCACTTTCCATTTTACTGTTTCATGCTTTCTGAGACACTTCCAGAAATAATGAATTTAATATGCAAATTACATTATGCCCTCGAATATTTGATTGAATACACGTGTCGGTTACTAAGACTGTTCACAGCTTACAACCAGAAAAATAAAACGAAATGATTTACTGGTGCTTTGTAAATAGAAGGTTGAAAATTCCACAAAGATAATTATTCATAGAAGAGGTCCGTCAGGTGTGATGCACACGACAAGGCTCCGCTCTGTGTTCGCTCTGGCGTGCCACTCCTCTGGAGCGACAGTGTTAAAGCACAGAGCACTAAACTAATTAATGAACTCTTAGTTGTTTGTTTGCACGAGCAATGCGCGTTAGCTCCTGCATTACGGCAGGTGAGGCTTTGTAGCCACAGCCAGAGAGCACAGTGGGTGCTCCAGTAGCAGCACCTGTTGCAGTTTCTGTCTGTACAGCGGACTTGGTTTAATTTTTGCTCTCAAGTGCTTCTACGAAGAAGTGAATTGCATCTGTGTATTTTACTGTATTGACTAATGTATACCAACTTATTCTGAGTTTTTGCGTAAATGTTAGAGCATCTGTATTTTGTGAGCTGAATTTGGATAGTAGTATGAAGTAGAAGTAGTGTAGCAGGAGAACTTATATTGCACATGACAACTCCTTGGAAGAGTGTTACATTACTTGTAGTGTACAGAAAAATTCAGTGTACGTGGATGGGTTAAAATAGTTCAAATGGCACTGACAACTATGGGAACTAACTTCTGAGGTCATGAGTCCCCTAAGAACTTCTTAAACCTAACTAACCTAAGGACAGCACACACATCCATGCCCGAGGCAGGATTCGAACACGCGACCGTAACGGTCGCGCGGTTCCAGAGTGTAGCTCCTAGAACCGCTCGGGCACCCCGGCCGGCACATGGATAGGAACTACGTATGTTGTGTAAGAAAGGTTGCTGGCAGTAAAGAATAGGAAGTGCTCTTGGTTTATTTGCTCGTGTCGGTCGGTCGACCCTTACTTGACGTGAATGGTGAATGGTGGTGAGATCGCGATTTCCTGGGTTAAAGGTAAAAGTGGGTATTAGCAGAACAACTGTCCCAGAACACCTCAAAAATACATGAGGTAATGCCCACTGCTGGAAGTGCATCCGAGCCAGCATGGGTCACCTTGACTGTTGGGCCTGTAGCGATCTTTCTAAATCGTCTGGAAGAGTGCACAGAGTGTTAGTGATTGTCATTGGGAGCTACAAAGTCAGGTGGCTTCTCGAGTCTCTCATGAAAACAGCAAGCAGGTTGCGAAAAGAGGTCGGTGTCCACTCGGCTTGGCACCCGGTGGGTTATATCTGAGATGTGGAAGAGGCCCTGTTAACAGTAATTGAGTACACTGGGTGCATCGAGTTGCAAATCGTGGATCATGTTGGCACGAATGACGTCTGCTGCTTGGGTTCAAAGGGCATCCTCAGTTCCTAAAGGGCGCTGGCCGATATGGTAAAAACTGCTAGCCTACTTCGTGGGGTAGAAGCAGAGCTATCGTTCTGTTGTATTACTCCCGAAACTGATCACGGTCCTCTGGATTGGAGACTAGTGGATGTATTGAACCAGAGGTTCAGACAATTCTGTGACGATCTTGGCTGAGGATTTCTCCATTCTGTACCGAGTGGAGAATTGTGTGAACCCCATTAACAAGATCAGGCGTGCACTACATGTGGGAAGCAGTAACTAGGGTAGCACAGTGCATGCAGCATGTACTTGTGCGTTTTTTAGTATTCAGAAATCACTCCACATGGTGGATAATATGCGTTCTGAGGCCAGACAGAGCTGCATTCGTCAGAGCATATCGGTGAAAGAAACTGTCAATATGGTATTAGTTAACTGCAGGAGTATCTACCGAAAAATTCAGAATTAGTAACGATGAGCATGCAGTATTAAGAACAAAAAGATCAATGAACAGTAGGTTGATAGCAATGTATTTCGAAATTCCGAGTGGAATATTTATCAAAAAGCAAAAGTAGTGACACATTTATAGCCGTATAATATCTAGTCAGGTTAGTACAGACTCCGAATATCAAATAATATAGGTGAAGAAAGGAGTTAAAGGCGGATCAAACGAAGTCATCAGGTAATTTGTAGGTCCTAAGCCTCGGGAATGGTTGAGACAGAGCTTCAAAAATATTTCGAGTGAATTTTCACGTCGTGTTATGGTATTAGATGGGGATTTCAGCTTAGCAGCTGGAGACTGGAGTACTCAGGTGATTAAGGTGGTTAGTAGCGACAGGGAAGCGTGTGAAATTGTTATAAATCCCTTATCTAATAACTACCATTACCAGTTAATCAGACAATCGTCTCGTGAAAATAACACATTAGATCTCCTGATCACCAGTTTCATTTGTCTCATTTACTCGTAGTTTACGCTTTGTTTCATTTAGCTTAGAAAAGCGGAACAGTGATCTTAAGGCCAATACAGCATCAGTGAATATACCAGTAAACAGGTATATAAAGGACGATAGGAAGGTGTATATGCTTAACAAGAGTCGTGTATCACATTACCTGCGATACCAGCGTCGAAATTTCGTCTCCAGCACTGAGTATATTGAGAATGAATTGACAAATTTCAAGGTCATTGTATGGCGGTTGAATGAAAAGTAATGCCTCCACCTTCGTTGATTGGGTTTACGTGGGAATATTTTAATGAATCAAACGCAGAAATAATCATTAGAATGTGATCTTTAATTTCCGATATTCACTTTTCCACATAATAGACAGCCAACTCTGTTAAGAACTTTGCCTTGCTCCAGAACTGGAGTCTGCAAATCAAACTGTCATGGACGGTAATTATTTCTCCCACTCTCCCAACATTACTTGCAGTCGTTCTATCAACTAACTCCACCTGTCTAAAGAAATGACGTCAGTGACACAGCATTGTACTCGAGCCTTGGCCTTTACCAGCATTCATGTATGTGAATGAGAGAGAGAGAGAGAGAGAGAGAGAGAGAGAGAGAGAGAGAGAGAGATGAGATGCACTGTCCACGTTAGGTCCGCTTGCTGTTTTATACACGTATTTCCTTCTCAACCTCCGAAAATTGGACATCCAATTAGTGTGAATTGTGCCTTCCCCCCTCCATTGGGACACCTGTGGCAGTAAACACTCCGCTGACTGCCTGTGGAGAAACAAGCTACGACGACCCATCCCTATCCTTCAATGCAGGTCTGGAAAGAGGGTTTTTTTTTAAAGTAGGAAGTTGTATCGTAGCTCGTCGCCTCCTCTCCGCTTCAGTTCTGCGTTGCTACTGAAATGTATGTACAGGCAAATGGGAAAAGAAATTACGTAGCATCTTATTTCTACCCGCCAAATACACTTTCATTATCATTTGATTAAAAAATTAAGCCTGTTACACCCAAAGTATGGCGTGCGGCATGCCATTTGAATTGTATAGTCGAGCAGATGCCCATGGAAGGTGGTGACATGCACTGCCACCTTACGTGTTGCCCATGGAAGGCTGTACTATGGACTACCAGCTTACAAGATGAATGGTTTCTTCGTAAATTCTGTTTACACAAATCTCTGATAATAATTTACGAACTTTCGCATTTTATGCAATTTGCTTTTGTATTTTTCTTTATATAACTGTTGAATTCCACTTGTTCGTAAATATGAATGACAGAAGAAGACCGGAATGTGGACACTAGGTAAGATGCCATCAATGACCATGAAACTGGGGTCTGTGGCTGAGATATAAAGATCAAGAGCGTATTATCTTAAATTTTGTTTCAAGCACCATCTCGTTGCCATTGTGCTTCTGCATAACTATATTCTAACCATGTTCCTGTGATCTTAAAGTCAGCTTTGCTGTGATTGTAACATATATTTACATTCATATTTGAAAGAACAGACACTGTTGACGATCCACAGACATACAAAAAATTCGAAATTAATTCGCTGGATGCGAATTCCTTTTCATTGGGTACATTAGATGTAGATTTGATATCAACAGTGATGTATTAAAATTCATGCCATACTGCGGCTTGAACCCTGTTGTCCCGCTTATCACCCGCTGTCACCTTAACCACCTTGGCTATTTGTTAATGCTCCACAGAATAACTGAAGCTTCCAAATGTCACTCTGTCTCATCCTTATATCGCAATACTCTCAATTAATCACTTAATGCTCACAACACTACTTGGAGTGCCGCAACGGACCGAATGTGATAATGAGGAATCAAGACCAATTTTGTTGTCCTCGTGTGCCCCGCCACGCTTGTAATACTAACATGAAGGTTTGAAATAAGCTGCATACTCTCATCAACTGCATAATTAGTGTATGATTTGAAAGATATCAGATATGTAACTTAGATTTTCAGCATACAACACAGACAACGTATATGAGTAAGTCTTGTATACCATTGGAAACAAACACAGATCGTTGTTTATGCGCTTAATAGGAGAACCTTGCCACGTGTGCTCGGACAGAAGTGCAAGCTGGTGCAAATCCAGAAACGTTAGAAGCCTGGTGACTGTGATCAGCTAATTTACCCTGGAAAGTGTCAGCAGATGCCTCGAAAGCAATATACAACTAGATGTAGCTATTTGTAAACTAAAATGCAACTTCACAGAACGGTACTGGACAATACTATAATGGCGTGCAAAGGAATGCTTTATATGCAATATGCCAAATGGTTTCCTTGTCACGGTGTACACTTATACATACGTAAGGCGACTGGGACACCAGAGGCATTTCCAATTGACTTTCTGCCTTCCAATAGACCCTGCACCGGTCAGCGCAAGAGGAGAATAAGGCAAGTGCCATAACTCGAATTCCCCGGACTGACAATAAACCATTGTTGCAAGCCTTTTACATGTCAGTAACAGTTTCATGAGTACCATAGTACAAAATGTTTCACGACCAGAGCTCGAACTCAGCACCCTTGGTACGACAATTTGATACTCTGTCGGCATCGCCACGGGAGCTCTGCGTGACCGGAGCTAACAAGCATGCTATTCCTATGTGCCGTAGGTCAAGTGTTATTATTTACCGATTATGTACGTTCTCTCGGACGATGGGGTTTGGCCCAAGCTGTATCGGTGTTTTCTCTGTACCGATTTGACTGCCTAACATTTGAACAACTAAATAAGAAATGGTCCAAACTGGTGGTTGGGTAGGTAAATCGTTAGAGCACATGCCTCGGAAAAGCAGAAGGTACCGAGTTCAGATCCCGGTATGGGAAATGGTTTTGATCCGCCGGGAAGCTTCATATCAGCACATACTCCGCTGCAGAGAGAAAACTGCATTCAGGATACATGTATATCGTATGTATATAAATGTATATAAAATAATAAATTAATCGCACGTAAATTGATATTTTCTAACAACGGTGCCAAGAAAACTCATAAAGAAAGAACAGTTTAATTTGTCTACCACATAATGGTCTCACATGTAGACATACAGGGATCTGTTTTGACCACCACAAATAACATTTTGTCCTTAAACAAAACTTCAAAGTGGCAAAAAAGTCTTTTTTTGTTTTTTAAAAAAATGTTACTTTTACTCAATAATCCACTTCCTCTCCTCAAGATCTTTTCAGGACGAATCCACATAAAGATAAAATCGTAGTCCAGAACTGATTTTCGCTTTGCTGTACTAGCACTACAAGCACATATATGTGTTACAGAAGTCGTCCTCTTGTTTGAGTGGACATTCAAGAATTGGAAACACAACCAGAAGGCACATCGGTCATGAAGTCAACCATATTCAGTTAAAGGTCGGTGTTGGCATAATTTACACCTACGAAGAGAAGACAGAAATACATAACTGCTAGTCGTCCAAAGGGAATAGTTAGCGGAACAGTAACTGTAGTAATGTTTTCTCTTAGATTATATGAGGACATGTAGTACAGTACCGCAGTACTTTTAAACTGTGTTATGTGTACAGTAATGGGATTTCATCGTTAAAAATAGATGATAAGCAGTTTCTTTTATTGAGTTATGAGGTACAGGTGATGTTACTCAGGCAGGCGGTCCCCACGGTGAGCGTCATATTGCCACACGGAACGACCTTCACGACGGATGTTTCTTCGTCCTGCTGTGATGCCTCAGCGAGCGGCAAGTTTCAAGCCAACGGCAAGTATTCGTCGCACAGACGAGGCTAACGAAGCTACTGCTCCCTTTTCTGCTGCAATGAACCCACACGTGAGCACATGACGGTAAGTAATTGAATGGGATTGGTTTACAAAATCGTGTACAGTTCTCCCAACGGTCGCAGCAGCAATCCTCCCGAAAAAGAACATCTCCTCCAGTGAACGAAGAATATTCCATCTCAACAAAGGATAGGTAAATACACACACACAAACACAAAAACATGCAATAATGGTCCAGCGGAGACAGACGATGGCTTAGACGAGTGCAACGTCAGCGTCAATGGAGAGTTAATGTCTTGTGTGGGATGCTTTTTGCTACAGTTAATAGCCCTCATTCAACAATGGTACCCTAAACAGCAGGGTATCAGAATTTTATCACACGCTTTCGTCCTAGGCTTGTGGACGAAGAACCCAGAATGCTTATGTGGTAGAAACACAAAGGGTCCCTAGCACGCAGAGCCTTGTGTGCACATTGTGTTCTGAACTAAATATACACCGCCAGAAGGACTGATCGTAAAGGAACAGTGTATTGATCTCCACGATAACTTCACTTCACTCCTCTGGAGAATTTTCTTGGGGATGAAATAAAAAATGTTGCCTACAGCGATATTCCAACAGCTCCTGCGAACATACAGGAAAATATTTAGCGTGTTTGTATAAGGTGAACCCAAATTAAAAGGAGACTACAGTTTTAAGTAAACAAAAATTGAATAGCAATATTATAATAACAGTTATTGTGGAACACTACAGCTATATGTATTTGCAACTGACATTAATACACCAACCGGAGCACATAGTGAGGGAGTGAATGGCTTCAGTAAAGAAACACCTGTCTTGGTGACGGATCCTGTTTTCCACAGTGCCTGCATTTCCTTGTCACAGGTAACATCTGATCATTCAGACATTGTTGTAGGATATAGAACATACACGAGTCACACGTAGAGATAGTGGAACTGTATTGAGATGTTTCAGGGCCTCCCATCCAAGTTTCTGCAGGAGCTGGAGGGTCTTCATGGCCACATGGGGCTTGGCGTTGTTCCGCTTTTTCTTGATAGCCTGTCTGAGCCTGAGCAATGTGTTACAACACTGCTCGGAGTTAACTGTTACTCCTTGGTAGATAGTCAATAATTAGAGGTCAACTTCGTCCAAAAAAGAAACTGAAAATTTTTTCGGGGTTAGGGGCAGAGTGAGATTTTTTTGGAGTAGGTGAGCCGGGATGCCACTATTCTTCATCCATTTGAAGGCAGGGTCGGAGATGTGACACCAAGTTTCATCACATACCACAATTTGATCAACGAAATCCGATCCTTGTTCCGCCTAGCTCAACAGACGGATTACCAGACACCCATTGTCGCCGTCTTCTGGTTCTCTGAAAGATGCGGTCACAAACTTCTCCACATCGAAACTTCTCGTGGATTATGTGACGCACACTTCCTTTGGTTAACGAGAGTTCGACAGCGATATCACGTGTGGAGATCCAACGATTCTACCATATGAGCTTCTTTACAACCTAAATCGAAGCACCATTGGTGCCAACGTGGGCATGCCCAAGATGTTGTATACCGACACCACGGGAACATTGTGCGCCGTTCGAGACACTGCTCTCCATACGCGTCTTTCATCCTGTGACAAATTTGGGAAGCATGAGCCCCTCTAAGTGAACAAACCTCTAGGAATCCATCAGACATACTGCAATTAACTTGTGGAGCATTCATCCCCGGAAGATGAAGAGATTAGGCAACTGGTTTTTGTGCTGTGCGGGAGGAATCCATCTTGCAACAGACTACGGAAACATGTCTCCAGAAATGAGGAAATTGCTGCGAAACCGTTAACTCCGCTTGTGCCACTGGGATTACAATCACACCATCTTTCGGCAAACACATTCATCCACTGAGATTGCCCGCATCTCGTGGTCGTGCGGTAGCGTTCTCGCTTCCCACGCCCGGGTTCCCGGGTTCGATTCCCGGCGGGGTGAGGGATATTCTCTGCCTCGTGATGGCTGGGTGTTGTGTGATGTCCTTAGGTTAGTTAGGTTTAAGTAGTTCTAAGTTCTAGGGGACTGATGACCATAGATGTTAAGTCCCATAGTGCTGAGATCCATTTGAATCACTGAGATGGCACAAATGTCGCTACAGACATATCATTCACTCCAGCAATGATGAATTCTTTCAGCCAGTGCGTGGGCCACTGTGTCACTACCCATGATCAACACTCTGAGCACCTTGTATGTGTTACCACTTTTGTGCCAGCAGCGAATAACAGTACTACAAAGTAGTGTTAACTCTTAACTAACAACGCCATTTAGACTGATAATAGTACCTAAGTGGACTATTTTTCGACCCCAAAAACAAAAAGTATCTGAAAGTTATTTACTTCTGTGTTTCTGTAAACCGTTATGAAAGAGTCAGTAAAGGGAAGACTCCTACTTACGAAAAACCAGTCTTTAATTTAAAAAAAGAAAAGATAATCTTATGAATAATTAAAGTATTCATTAACATACGCACGTTAATCATAGGTTTTGGAATTAATTTGGAAAATGTACTTGAACAATGTTCAGAAACATGTTTAGACAGAAAATAATGAACTGCAATGGAAAAGTAAAGAATGACTTTCAATTAAAGAAATGGCAGTAGCTATGTGAACGAATCATCTACTCAAGTATTCTCGCTTGTCACAGTCAATTCATACCTTTTGTCAATGGACTGCATTTCGCACACGTATTTTCGACTTCTGGAACGTGTTTTGGAAATTTCTGCTTCCGTAAGACGTGAAAATATCTGCCTTGGGGACACCTTTGACTTTTTTTGGCGAACTCGGTCCTACTTGAACCTACACTTCGCTATCATGTTCAGAATTTTTAGAAATAACCTTGTCCACTACAGCACGTAAGTCCACAGAGAAGTTTAGGAATTCATATTTCTCTCATTCTTACTAGCTTTGTTCTATTCTGTGTCGAGGTGTTTTACAAAAGTTCGATGTATCAGTGTGTTATTGGTATTTAGATGGATCTTTTCCATATAAATTGCCGATTTGTCTTGCTGTTTCTTGGTTTTCCTCTCGAACAATTTCTTCTTTTGCCTCTCTATCGACTCCTGTTTTCAGATACTTTTGTTTTGGTGTCACAAAATTCGGCTGATTCTCTATTGTCTCCAAGTTTCATTGTCAATTACATGATCAGATACTTTTGTTTTGCTGTCACAAAACTCTGCTACCTCTTGAAAAGGATCTGGTTTATTCACTGAGACGGCACTTTTCACCAGCTAACAATAACTCCAAAATCTGTTCAAACAACGCTCAATTCTGCATAAAACAATTGCAAACATGTGATGAGTTGTGATGAAAAGGAAGGAAAGTAAAGTTTATAACTTCGTGGGGTAGATTCCGACTCCAACCGGTACGTACATTCGATGGTTAGCAGCCAGCCGTTGTGACCGAGCGGTTCTGGGCGCTGCTATTACTGTCGCAGGTTCGAATCCTGCCTCGGGTATGGATGTATGTGATGTACATAGGTTAGTTAGGTTTAAGTAGTTCTAAGTCTAAGGCACTGATGACTTCAGATATTAAGTCACATAGTGCTTAGAGTCATTTGAACCATTTGATGGTTAGCATGCACTTACACAATGCAAAAACACAGTTGGTTCTACGATTGTCACGTGGGGTAGTAAATTTCTTCACGAATGTAGCTAAGCGTTATAGATGCCCGTTCCTGTTTGTTACTGCGATGAGTTTTATGTTTACGTGATACGTATTTGAACAGATAACGAGGGCAGGAAGTGAATTAGGGACTTTTTTTTTAAAAAAAGGGAGGTTTTTCTTTAAAACTGACTTACTGCTTGTTCACATCTTTGCAGGGAATGTAAAACACTTACGCCTACTTTTCTGTGCTTGATATATTCATCTCATGTACATAATATAAAACACAGATCTATGTCCACGAGCCTAATAACGTTTTACCCTAACCCTTTTTCGCTTATTTCAAACGTAGCTGGATTCTGTTTTCTAGGAGTTAAGCTATGTTTGTAAAATAATCACACTTTAGAGTGGGATACGTGTTATAACGTCTTATCCTTGCTATCCACGGTGCTACTAAATTTCTCTCAAACAGGGAGACTCGTTCGTAACAGATCATCATACTAAAAAGTTAGACTGGGAATTTCGATTTGTAATCAATCTAGTGTGTACTGATTTGGTGACGAGCAGACAATATCGGAGACTAACGTCAGAAGTTGTCCTCTCGAAGGCGAATCCGGGCCTTCAGACGTAAAGCCTGTGGTTGTCTGGGCAACCGCGAACCGTGTTATACCTCCCGCAGTGCGCCGGCGACGTTTTAGCTGCAAGGGGAGGCAGTGAGCAAGGGTCGGCAGCCACTGACACGAACCGCTTGCCGGCCGTAATGGAGTTCGATTGTCGCCAGACCGTAAACAGATACGGCGCTAACAGTGGAAGTACATTATACAGCACGCCTCTGCAGCTTGACTGAAAATGGGAAGGTCGCGAAGTTGGTTAAGTGGATTCTCCGAGAACATTCTTACCAGATCCTGAGATGCGTTTAGAAGTAAGACACTCTGCTCCGCAGAAAGGGGTAAAGTTACGCGGCGACTGCAGTGGTCGCGGCAACACAGAGCATACCTTAGTTTACAACTTCCAACTTCACTTTCTCTATTGGTTTAAAACATCAAGTTCCTCTGGGAATAACATTATAAGAAAAACGAATCTTTATTCGTTTAGGTACAGCTTATGTGACAGCCTAAAGTACAGATAAATGTACCTTATCTGTGACTGACACGAATCTTAAATGTTGTCGATGTTTATTATTTTCTTTTTCCTCGAGTACACTTTTGCAACAAGTACATTATTTGGTTGGATATTCACTTTATTTTTTTAAGCTCTGTTTTCTGATTTCATTGATCGAAACAAACTTAATATGTACTAGCAGGAAAACATCAGTCCCACTACTGCAACATTCTGACTCCATGTAAAATGCTCTAATTGAGCAACTGACAAAATATTTTTTTTTTACATTTTTGCTTTTACTTATCTTTCCACTTTTGTATTTTAATTACCAGCCTACAGTTTACTTAATTATAATTTTCCTACTGATTTTTTATGGCACTCCTTTTTTTACAAAATATTGTGTTTAAGTCAGCCAAGCTTACAATATTTTATAAATGTGTTAAAAGCCATAACTTGCAAATTGAGGCTATTATGTGCCCCCAAAGCTTCATCAAAACCAACATTGTTTCTTCCTGTCATTCCTACTTAATGAAGTCTTATAAAATGTATTGCTGTCGGAATCCCGACATGTATTTCGCGAATTATAATTTTTAAGCATCTGATTATCTAGTTTATTACAAAACTGGTAAGCACATTTCTAAAATCTTAGGTTCTAGTTCTCCCGTACTTGTCACTAATTTTTCCTTATCTAGATACACTTTTACTGAATTGAATATTAATGAAAATAAAATAACATTCATATTTTCTGGGTCAATTACAGACACTTAAAGACAAATTGTGTCCACAAACTGCGAAGTACGTCATGTAGACGAGGCTGTACAGTGTAAATGACTAAATTATCATTTTAGTCCTTTCATATTCCATTCGCTAAGGATCTTTAATAAGAACACCCCGACGTTCAGTCTTGTAAATACTTTTTGTTTCACACGTTGTCATGTACGCACTCACAATTTAAAGAGTAAAGCTTTATATGACCTCCCAAGTCATTCCTTTGGAGTTTCCTATGGATATTTTGCCCTCTTGATGAAACTTGCTGAAAGAACCTATGTCGAGTGATGACTCCAACATTCAAGTTGACTCTCTTACTTCCGTTAAATCAGCTGCAGTTATCAATCCAAAGGATCAATGGATACCCAAAGAAAAGGTCAGATGTGTTTCTTGTAAGGGATCTACATAACAGATGAATTACAAGTCGTTGCGATTCCTCCTCTGCCTCTTAGTCTGACTTCTTTCCAACAAGGAGTATGTGTTTGTCCATCTTCAGTCGTTCGGTATGGAGATTCATGGATAACAATGAATACCTGATGCTTTTGACAGATTTAACTGGTGCTCATAGTCAGCTTCGTACCTTTTTCTTTAACGTATGGTAACTAAAAATATTCCGCCTTCGTTCAAGGATCATTATTTTATCAAAAATTCACTTATTGTTTCGAGCCTTGTGTGCTTCATGTAACTGACATAGTTCAACATAACTTGTACCCAGAGTTTCACGTGGCCTGTTACGAGTTTATAGTATTGTTGGAAGATCATATACTTGTGATTAAAACTGCTACTTTTTGCAAAAACTATCTACTAGTTCTATTAGCTTTTACAAAGACTAGAAGTACACCGCTGATAACATTTATTGCTCATTCAGATACGAAAACAAAAACTTATCACAGAGTAACCGTATCCTTGGATAATGCAGTCTTATATGCTAAGATAAGTAATGCAACAAATATTTTTAGCAGTATCTCCGTTCAATGCGACGGCTTACGTCACGTTACTGGGAGGCCTGGTACCACATGGTACCACTGTAGTAGTAGGCATCGGAGCCTACGTCTTATCAGTAGGCAGTTCAGGTTTTTATGTTGGTGACGCCACGTAGCGCTCTGTATTAAAATCGCTGACTGCGCTGTGTGCAATCAGTGACTGGTTGGACTCATTGTTGTATTATTCGCTAGTGTAGTGTTGGGCAGTCGTAGTGTTGGGCAGTTGGAGGTGAGCCGCCAGCAGTGGTGGATGTGGGGAGAGAGGTGCAAGTTTTAAGATGTTAATATGAGCCCACGATCTGGATGTGTCCGTCAGAAAAAGGAAATTTGTCAATATAGATGTCAAGAATTTATACATACAGGGTGTTACAAAAGGTACGGCCAAACTTTAAGGAAACATTCCTCACACGCAAATAAAGAAAAGATGTTTTATCGACATGTGTCCGCAAATGCTTAATTTCCATGTTAGAGCTCATTTTAGTTTCGTCAGTATATTACTGTACTTCCTCAATTCGCCGCCAGTTGGCCCAATTTAAGGAAGGTTACGTTGACTTTGGTGCTTGTGTTGACATGCGACTCATTGCTCTACAGTACTAGCATCAAGCACATCAGTACGCAGCTTCAACTGGTAAGTGTTCATCACGAACGTGGTTTTGCAGTCAGTGCAATGTTTACAAATGCGGAGTTGGCAGATGCCCATTTGTGGTATGGATTAGCATGGGGCAATAGCCGTGGCGCGGTACGTTTGTATCGAGACAGATTTCCAGAACGAAGGTGTCCCGACAGGAAGACGTTCGAAACAACTGATCGGCGTCTTAGGGAGCACGGAACATTCCAGCCTATGATTCGAGACTGGGGAAGACCTAGAACGACGAGGACACCTGCAATGGACGAGGCAATTCTTCGTGCAGTTGACGATAACCCTAATGTCAGTGACAGAGAAGTTGCTGCTGTACAAGGTAACGTTGACCAAGTCACTGTATGGAGAGTGCTACGGGAGAACCCGTTGTTTCCGCACCATGTGTAGCGTGTGGAGGCACTTTCAGCAGCTGATTGGCCTCCACGGGTACACTTATTCGAATGGTTAATCCAACAATGTGTCAATCCTCATTTCAGTGCAAATGTTCTCTTTACGGATGAGGCTTCATACCAACGTGATCAAATTGTAAATTTTCACAATCAACATGTGTGGGCTGCCGAGAATCCGCACGCAATTGAGCAGTCGCGTTATCAAAGCAGATTTTCTGTAAACGTTTGGGCAGGCATTGTTGGTGATGTCTTGATTGGTCCCCATGTTCTCCCACCCACGCCCAATGGAGCACGTTATCATGATTTCATTCGGGATACTCTACCTGTGCTCCTAGAACATGTGTCTACACAAGTACGACACAACATGTGATTCATGCACGACGGAGCTCCTGTACATTTCAGTCGAAGTGTTCGTACACTTCTCAACAACAGATTCGGCGACCGATGGATTGGTAGAGGCGGACCAATTCCATGGCCTCCACGTTTTCCTGACCTCAACCCTCTTGACTTTCATTTATGGTGGCATTTGAAAGCTGTTGTCTACGCAAACCCGGTACTAAATGTAGAGACTCTTCGTGCTCGTATTGTGGACGACTGTGATATAATACGCCATTCTCCAGGGCTGCATCAGCGCATCAGGGATTCCATGCGACGGAGGGTGGATGCATGTATCCTCGCTAACGGTGGACATTTTGAACATTACCTGTAACAAATTGTTTGAAGTCACGCTGGTACATTCTGTTGCTGTGTGTTTCCATTCCATGATAAATGTGATTTGAAGAGAAGTAATAAAATGGGCTCTAACATGGAAAGTAAGCGTTTCCGGACACATGTCCACATAACATATTTTCTTTCTTTGTGTGTGAGGTATGTTTCCTGTAAGTTTGGCCGTACCTTTTTGTAACACCCTGTATATTATGACTTTTGAACAGTACTAAGGTACATACATTGTTTGTTCTCTATCAAAATCTTTCATTTGCTAACTACATGCCTATCAGCAGTTAGTGCCTACAGTAGTTAGAACCTATTATTTAGCTGCCAGTATTGGGGCTCGCTGCATTGAAGTAGTTCTTGTTGTGGTTGGCAGGAGAGCCAACACCGTTACTACAGGAGGTCGAAATGCACGCGTTTTAGCTCACGCAGGCTGGCGTGAGGTCTGGAACATGACAAGGGAATTAGAATTAAGAAAAACGGACGTAGCTGGTGGAATACTTAACTTTAATCCATCAATGACGAACGTCGCTCTTGACGATACATGGTTTACAATATCAATAGTACTGATAATGGCGCCTTGCTAGGTCGTAGCAAATGACGTAGCTGAAGGCTATGCTAACTGTCGTCTCGGCAAATGAGAGCGTAGAAGTCAGTGAACCATCGCTAGCAAAGTCGGCCGTACAACTGGGGCGACTGCTAGGAAGTCTCTCTAGACTTGCCGTGTGGCAGCGGTCGGTCTGCAATCACTGATAGTGGCGACACGCGGGTCCGACGTATACTAACGGACCGCTGCCGATTTAAAGGCTACCACCTAGCAAGTGTGGTGTCTGGCGGTGACACCACAGTTCTAGTAACGAAGATTTTTGTGAGGTAAGTGATTCATGAAAGGTATAGGTTATTGTTAGTCAGCGCTATTCTTTTATAAGGATTAGTAAAAGTCAGATGGCGTTGAGCCAAAATATTGTGTGTCAGTTTAGAAATGATCAGAATAAGTAAAGTTTCAGGATCAAATAACGTAGACGTTTACGAGCACTGTCGTTCTGTACATTCAAAGGGGAAATTTCATAGTTCTTTACATTCAAAGGGGAAGTTTCAGTCTTTCTACGTCGGTGACATACCTGTCATTCACATACTGCCTCTCGTACAGTACATCCTTCATTGTATCAGTCACATAAGCGTAAGAAGGTACGAGATCCTGGCTGTCGTGGACGAGAAAGAACAGTCCACTGATCATTTGTGACCTTCCCACCTGGTGGACGAGTGGGTAAGCACCACCAACAGAGACGTCCAGTTGTGCAGCGTGGTGTGTGACCGTAATCCGTCGATTGCTTCGACTGAGAGAGTCCGTACGCTTCAGCATCGCACGAGTGACAGCTATGTGTAGCCGGGTGGCGCTGAGGAGATCGGACAGGTTTGCGCGACCATGTAGCGAAGATGACAGACGCTTCGCCCAACGACTCACGGTGCTTTTTTTCACTGCCAGATGTCCTCAGATATTCTGCAAGCGCCTATGAATATATCCGATGCTCTGGTTTTTCGTCAAAGGAAACTCAATGACAACTCTCTGCTTGGACAGCACACCCATTACACATGTCATTTTGAAGGCTATATGTATAGCGCCGGCTCCAGTCGATACTTCATGATAATATAGGGGCCGAAACGGGAATATTCCGCGGTGTCCCACAAAAAATTCCGTATTTTCTGAACGGAAATAGGCCAAGAAAATTTATTGAACGCCCCTCTTAATATCAACGTTGATGTCAGGGACTGGGGTAGATATCACAGACGACATGTCTTCTGTAAATGTTTATAACTGTTAAGGTTAACTTAAGATGCGACTAACCGCACAGCAGGCGTGAGACCATAACGCAAACTTGAATGTTTATGAACTGCTAAATAGGCCGCGAAAATAACTATTCACTTTCCTGTTCAGAAGTGATTTATTGACGCGTTTTCGGCTACGCCCGTCACCAGAAATCTCTGCCAAGGAAGAATTCAAGTCATACCCATAAACGTAATTAACAAAACATGACTTACAGTAAATTTTACAAAATATTTTATATAAATTACAGAATTAGACATAAGAACAATGAAATCATGAGTATCAGCCATCAGCATCGTAACTTAACTGAAAACAGGACGGCTTCAGAAAGGTCAACTGATATGAATTGCGGCCAGATGGCGTGAACGTCAAAGTAGAGTGGTACTGTATTGTGACTGTGGGGATTGTTTGAACACCTTACATTAAAAATATAAGTAATAAAAGAAAAATTTAAGAAGAAACATAAAAATTTAATAATACAAGATTATATTCAACAGTACATACAGAGTACTGGACCCAATAAAAAGTTTTACTGTGAAAATCTCACATTAACTTTTTAATTCAGACAAGAAACATGAATAAAGTTCTGTATTTATCACAAGCACGGATAATATTGTAGTGCCTGCCAGTCTTTCTGGCCCATTTGTACTGAAATGAATGCTTTGCTTGTGCACTCGCACGTGATTCCCCAACTTGAAACAAGTGCCACACCAATACCAGGTTTCATTCTGGACGTTCCCCGCCGTTCCTGCGTTTCAATCTCTAAGTCAGTCATGATATTCTGCAGTGCGTATGAAGTTGATGCTGTTGTGTTCAACATGAGTTTGTATCAAAACGTTCACACTGTGTCTGTTAAGTGGTATGCCAACAAGGCCAGACACGTATACGAGCCAGAAACTAATCATATGCGCTAGGAAGCTAAACTGATGTTCACTGACAAGAATTCTCTTAGCGATCGTTTACATCAAGGGGCTAAAAAGTTATGTAATGATATGGTTCAAAGGAGGGAAGAAACAGTGTTGTCCTTCATCTGGTGTGTAAGGGTAGGTTCAGTGACATTTAAAAAATTTTGTAGAGATTATGCGAAACGGTTAACATTATTTTCGTGGAGAGTTTGTGTTCATCTGCCTCTGTCTGTCCGAATACTAAATCAGTGCTTTTAACCAAGTGTTAAAAAACTTTATAATACACTCCCGAAATAAAGCACGTTTCTGTTACAGTATTTTAATCAATATTTAAATGAAATGGAAAAAAATCACTTCTCCTCATCTTTGCCCGTCTACAGGGCAAATCTCACGTGATGGGAGGGGAGTCCCCACGTCTCATCAAATCTCGCCAACGGGGATAGGTTAAGGGTCAAAATTATAAAAAATAAAGCTCATATAGGTAATGGATGTGCTCTAACATGCTTTCGTCTCAATTTGTTCCTGCAGCTGGATGAATGGTTAAGAGAACATCGTTATTGATATGCATTTTATTATATTTTATAAGTTACTGTCTTTGAATGTTTTTGTAGAGGGAGCGATCGGCGACATGGAGGCTGCAGATTCTTGTGGGGCCAGTGTTTCCAGTCAAGCAGTATGCCGGACAACAAAGATCGCCCTTAAAGCCGCGGCTGGCCACTGATCTACTTGAAGACGGACGGCTACCGATTGCAATAAACACATTGACAAAACTGGGACTGACACTGTTCGTGTATCCGTTATAAAGGTTATAAATTGTTTTAACTTGGGTTTAGGAGGTAGTATGGCTCTTGGTTATGTCAAGAAAGGTTGTCTGACCGTGAGAATATTTATTGCTAGAAGTAGTCGGATTAGGGGGTATGAGTTGGAGAAAGTCAGCGTAAGCATTTGGCTGTCTGCGAATTACGTGATTCAATAGTTGGTACTTATTGATTTCTAAAGGGCTAGCAGAGTGTTCGGCCACGGAAGATCTGGGGCCACAAATTGCAATTTTATTAAAGTTTTATTCCGACTGTAGCCTCGCAATAGAGGTCAGCTCATCAAGGTGTGCAATCAAGAAGCCCATTGGACAGTTGTGCTGACATTCCGTCGAACTCTCTTCCCTGATGGGTTTGAGACATTGCCCACAGGCGAAGGAGGCAGAACAGCTCACGCCACAGCGCAGTGAGACGTAGAGTGACCAAACATCTTGAACACGCAGTTGTGTGCTGCCGTAAACTCTGACGGGACTAGTAATGTGGAATATACCCAATGCTCTCCCCTCCCCACCCAAAATTAGAGTACGTCTCAGGCGTAGCAAGAAGTGTAAAGATAACCAAACACAGCGGCTCGGGGTATTCAGTCGTCCTGCCGTTCTATCCTCATCATGATCAGGAGAGAATGATAGGGTGTTGGGTTTCAGAGAAACTGGGATTAACACTTGGGTGATGAAGGTCTGCTGGTTGTCTTTACGCTGATCAACTTCTCAAGCTCTGGCCGGAGACGCCCCACACTGGTGCTGCAGCTGTTGGTGCGAGGGGCTGGTATGCGGCCGGCCTCCATCCTCCAAGGCACTTCTTCCGACGGACTGCAAGCTGTCTACAATCTTGAGAAGCCACAACCTGGCGGCCTCGTCCACACATTGTCGGCCACCGACCTCGTCCACCGCTGATGGTTGACCGGGGCCGTTGCTGCTCGGCATCGAACACCTAGTGTCGACAATCGCAAGCATTGTGACCACGAGTAAGTGCGTGCGTGCGTAAAAGGCCAATCTCCGGAGGCCCTGAGTGGGGCCACGCCCATTTCTTTGGCTGCTAACAGGCCACACGGCGCCGTGGGAGCACCTGACCACGATCCAGGGCAACGGTCGTCACAGGTGCCTTCGCGGCATTAGCGCGTTTACGAACGGCCGCGTTGGCGCGTGCGCAGGGTGGCCTAGACGAAGACCGGCGCGCTGTACATCGCTGCTGGGAATCAACATTTGTTAGTGCTACCACTGCTTCATTGTGCACCCCATCGAGAATCAAGTTTAATTGGAACCATTAATTTGAATCGAGTTCTGTATTACATGCACTTAGGGAAACCTGTGGCGAATGTCCAGACAACTACGATTGTCTAACAGTCAGTACTTGAAGAGGCAGACTGAGGTTACCAATATAAATCATAGGGTCAAAGTGGTGGCGGCAGTAGTTTGTCATATTTCGCTATTAATTCATGTTTTCATTGTTTCTTATTTACTTTGTCAGTTACGGTATCAACATAGACTCTCTTCAATTAAAGGATACGTTGCATTTTTCCACGTAGGATAAGTGGCTAGGGAGACACGGCTCGCCAAAGTGACGTCCAACTGAAACACTTACACAAGAGTGCTAAGCCCGAAGAAAGAATCTTCACGCATGTACATACAATCTCCTTCTATATTCATTACAAATTAAAGTCCACCGTCATCTTTTCCTACCAATGTAGCAGGGATAACCACAGGAATTAAGATAGGGTTTTCGATAACGTTTTCACTAATATAATAATTGATTTACGAGGAAGATCCGCGTTTATAAATATTTGGTGCAAATTTGCAGTACTCTGACGAATTATGAGATCCCCGCCGAATTATTCTGTCCGTATATGAAGGCCTGTGTCTGAAACTACTGTGGGGTTTCGATAATCGCGGCGTACTAGCCGGACCGCCACGTCGACAAAGGAGCGGCCGCGGTTAGTTTGATGCGTTGCTGGCATTGTTAGCAGACTGCGGCACGCCTTCTAGAAACAAAGCCTCACAGCGCACATCTCAGACGACTGTGACGTCACGCGTATGGGCTATCACAAACTGAGTTCTTTGATTCTTTCGCAAGTACCACATGGTATGTTATGATTCGGATCGAGTGAACGCTACATTTTAGATTGTGCCAAATAAGTTAAAGCGCTGATCAGAATGCCACGAAGGTGTTGTATGCGAAATTGCACGGACAATGACGGCAATGGGCTTAATGTTGCTCTGTTTAATTTTCAGTGTGATGAATCTCGAACACGGAAATGGGTCTCCGCTGTTCACAGACAAGATTGGATGCATAGTAAACATTCTATTGTCAGTATCGTGTGTTTGCTAACTACTGCAATACGGTGAGATAAATCGTAACACTAATAGCTTTTATTCCGAAATGTATTACGAATGGAAGCAATACACAATCTCGCACATCTGAGCTGTAGTTTTCACATCATCTTTAACAATCCACTATATGCTTCAATTAACATTTGTGAGTTGCATTTCAACGAAGAAGATATATTAATCAGTACGAGTGTCTACGACCCAAGAGCTGGAAAACTGTTAACAACACCACTGTAACGTCGACGCTTAAGAAAAGGTAAGTTAAGGAATCAAATGTTAGGCAGGGGCCTACAGTTGTAAATTATAAGGAGAAAGCTGGTTGTATAGTGGCAAGTCGTTTTATGTTAACCTTTATTTTTCAGATGCTACACGTTCAAAGTTGGCAACGGGCTTGCCGCAGTGGATACACCGGTTCCCGTCAGGTCACCGAAGTTAAACGCCATCGGGCGTGGTCGGCGCTTGGATGGGAGTCCATCCAGGACGCCATGCGCTGCTGCCATTTTTCGGGGTTCACTCAGTCTCTTGATGCCAATTGAGGAGCAACTCGTCCGAATAGTAGCGGCTTCTGTCAAGAATACCATCACAACGACCGGGAGTGCGGTGTGCTGCCGCACGCCCCTCCTATCCGCATCCTCCACTAAGGATGACTCGGCGGTCGGATGGTCCCGATAGGCCACTTGTGGCCTGTAGATGGAGTGGTTTTATACCTTCAAAGTTACCGGGATCACCTTCATATTTCTCCAATAAGCCAACATCAGCCCCACAGGATCCCACAAGTCGCAGGGAGTGACTAGAAAGCAATGCCCGTGACACTGTCACTCATAAAAATGTAGAAACGCAGGAGACATTGATAGAAGTGACTTATTTCTGTAATTTAGAGCAGCTAAAAAGTAGAATAAGTGACTGAGATAAGCATAGTGACTGGATCGTAGTTAACAAATTAGAGAGTGCGTGTTTATAGTTAATTAACCACAATCCTTACCCAAGAGTTGTTTGCTACTCCATGATAAAAACTGATTCATTTCTCAGTGTTTTTATTAATAATGTGGAATTGATATGCGTTGGAAAGATGAAATTTCCCAAAAACGTCTTCAACACACAAGAGGTGAGTGATGATCTTAAGGAAATATATTTGGTGCATAATAAAGATGAGGTTCTGTCCTTCATTGAAGATAATTTGCAGAATTTAGTCGAGAAGTGGCCAGAAAGGGAAACTGAAATACATTTTTAAAGTGAGAGGTTTCATTCCCGAAATGTAAGAGTTCATCTCAGTTTAGATATTATGCTGACTCTCTGATTATGTGGTCATTAGTAAATACTATTAGCCAAAGTGGATATAAGTTTCTGAGAAGGACTTGGATTATTTCTATGCCAAATCCAAATACACTGCCCAGTCCTTGTAGTAATCTTTTAACTAGTGCAGTAATTGAACAACGAACTGATCATTTAATTACTTATATCACCCAGAAAACTGGAATGTTAGCCTTAGAGGATAGAACTGTTCTTCTGTTAATTGACGAAATACATTTGGAATACCAGGTTGATTATAAAGCTGGGAATATTATAGATGGTACCTTCAACAGTGACAAATTTTTGTGTGCAAGCAGTGCTTATGGTTTTATGATACACAGTTTAGATTCACCTTACAAGTTAAAGCAATTTGGTCTGATGTACGTTTCTCAGGCACAAAAAAAAAAAAAAATTCTTTAATTAAAAGCAACTGGATTTGACGTGGTTGGGTTAGCGGCAGGCAATAATTCAATTAAGAGAAAAGCAATATCTAACTTTAGTACTCCACCAGAAGTAAAAATAAAGTATTTTCACCCTGTACATATTTCTGCAGATCGTCCACTGTACTATTTTGTGGATAGAGTTCATCTACTAAAGAGTATCTGTAACAAGTGTTCAACGAAAAGGAGCAGATTCTGTGTTGTCCTGATTTCAATGAGAGCACGGAGGGAGGTTTGGCATCAGCCAAAGCACTGAAAGAACTTCACATGATTGAAAAAGATGATTTATTACAATACGTATGGCCTCTAACTTTAAAGTCTGTTTCCTAATTCACCTGAAAGGCAAAATGTTAAACATGTGCTTCGTATCTTTAATGATATGACAATTGTTGCTTTGCAGAAACTAGGTTCGAAGAAAAGAAGTCAAACTATCGAAAGCACAGTGACATTTATAAGAAACAATAGATATTTGGTGGTGTATTGTCAGTGTGAAAACATTACATAAGGTTCAGAGGCTATGAAATGTTTCCCAGGAACCTGTAACTACTAATCCCATCAAATATTGGAGTTTCTAAAGAGCTGTGTGTCTTGGTTAGATTTATGGCATGGGCTGAATGATACCAGCAAACTTCCTAAACCATACAATTGCTGCTTTGAATGTTTCGGTAGCTGTTGGCTGTCTGATATAAAAAGGTCCTATTTGCTCCTTGGAAAATTACAGACTGGCAGTTTGGAAAATAAGATCAGTACACACCACTAACTAAGTGGGTGACATAATCATATTTCTCCTAGACAGGTTTTTGAAACTGAGCAACAGCTTATGGTTCAGAGCATGTTTTCCATCGTAGTACAGTCTAAAGTAGTCGGACATTTGGTTATTAAGGTGTCAGATATTTTTGAAACAGCTTTTGAAATCCAGGAGTTAAAAGACACCCCAGTGCTAGATATAGTAGATGTTGAAGGAATAGTGGAGGACACCTGGCCATTATTGCACTACATATCAGGATACTGTTCATACCAAGTGCTGAAAAAACCTCACGGTGAGTACTGCAAAGTATTTATTGTTTCAGGTGAAGTAAAGCAGAGGGATCATTTGAAAATGCCAAAGGATCGAGGAGGCTTGGGATATCCCAAAGAAGATGTTGTGGCACATGTAACTTCTGTTTATCTAACTTTTAAAAAATTTATAAAAGAACATAAAGTTTTGTTTCTGCAACCGGAAAAATCACAGATGTGTGCTTTCGAAGGTAGCATCCTGTAATATTCCCAGTGATTTGTTTAGTGAATTTCAATGTAAAAACAAACATGCTCATGATTCTATCAGTTGTTCCATACTCCTTTGCTGTGTAAACATCGTATTAAATAATTATACTAAGAGAAGAAATGATGCAACTACGAACAAAAATATAAATGCTTTTGAAAGAATGGAAAAATGTAACTGAACTGTACTTTAATTGTTTTATTGACATGTATAACAGTGTTTTGAAAATCATATTAGCAGGTGAAATAAAAAGTCACTTTTATATTTTTTTTTCTCGAGTTCAATTCTGCAACAAGTACATTATTTGACTCGATATTGATATTTTTTTTAAAGGTGTGATTTCATTGATCGAAGTAAAGTTAAGGTACAGTGTGCATCAAAAAGAACCATCCGATTTGGCACGTATGTATTTCTGAAACTTGATTGTGTGTGCTCTTGTATGTCCCAGTGCTGAATAAACCTTCGTTAAGTGTTTGTCATTCATCTAATTACACCTTCTTCTACGTGACAATATTATGATATCATATTCCGACGTCTGGATTCACTCCGTCTAAAAACCTTCTTGCGCTAGTTCGTACAGCGTTCATCAGTAGAACAATGATCTACATATTTACTTTAGACCACATTGACGCATCATTCACACTACTAAAAGCTTATACAAAACTGTACAAACATAAATAAACAAAAAAGCCTTCAAGAAATAAACAGAACAACTCACAAAAACATTCTCTTGACTCGTTTCTTGAATGTCTCTGTGTACTACTGGACTCTGGTGGGCCGGGCGGGGTGGCCGAGTGGTTCTAGGCGCTGCAGCCTGGAACCGTGAGACCGCTACGGTCGCAGGTTCGAATTCTGCCCCGAACATGGATGTGTGCGATGCCCTTAGGTTCGGTTTAAATAGTTTTAAGTTCTAGGGGACTGATGGCCTCAGATGTTAAGTCCCATAGTGCTCAGAGCCATTTGAACCATTTTTGACTCTGGTGGTCAAAATTCTTAACTAAATTACAGTTCTTTCTGTTTAGTCCTGTCCGCTACTGTCCTCTAGCAGATGAAACTACGTACTTGACTGAACCTGCTTTAGACCATCTGTCTCTGTGCACACGCGAGTCTTTCTCCCGATAGACAGGCTATAGACAGGAGCGATATAAGGCTCCACACCGCAAGGGGAGCACTGTGACGATGTAAACAGAAGAGCAAGTAGTTTGATAGAATATCTCTGGACCTGGATGATAGACGAAAAAGAGAATGTTTGTTGTTGTCGTGTGACCTAGAGATTTTTATGTAACTGCCTTCAAGTTTCATTGTGTTTTTGTTTCTCGGAGTTATCGAAATTTCGGTAGTGATACAAATAAAGAAAATATAGTTACGGAATCATTTAATCGGTTGTGGAGTGTAGTGCCCACAGTGTTACGAGTCCTAGCTGTATGGGGGGGGGGGGGGAGGAGGGGGTTCGTGTGTGTATGTGTTTGTGTGTGTGTAAAGGCTGATCTGTAAAAAGTTACTGAATGAATTTGTTTACGTATTCAAGAGAGATTTATGAGTCTAAGCTTCTTGAATCTTTTAATACCTTTGAGTGTAAACGTGAGCTGTTACAGGCACATAACACTTTGCTGACCGGCGGCACCCCAGTGGTGTCGTGCGAGAAATAGCGGTCAACGGCCGTGTCGTGTGCATAGTATCGCTGAGTGGCCGGCGACACCACAGTGGTGTCATGAGCATAGCATCGTTGGTCTTTACCAACAGAATGAAAAGGATACTAAAGTGCTGTTACCGGCCACTGCTCGATACTATGCTCATGACATCACTGTGGTCTCGCTGGCCACTGAGCGTTACTATGCACACGACAGTAAGTAACAATAAGTTACACACGTCAACATTTTTGTTTTGTTTTTATAGGTATTTGTGCACTTTCAACATGGCAGACTCAAGAGACGAACCTGACGACTTGAGCCAATGGGGAGAAGAGATTGGATATTAAAAAAAATGAAAGAGAAGCAGAATCGTCGGAAGATAGTGAAACACGTTCAAGAAGAATTCGGCGAACGATACGGAATCCATCTGATTCGTATCAATCAGACAAAGACTATGATTCACTGAGGCCCAATAATAAATTTGAAGGATCTCCAGGTCCACACATATTTCCCAAAGATACACGGAGCGTCGTGGATACCGTAGAATTATATACTGGGCACCATCTGTTTGAATATATTAGCAACGAAACCTACAAGTATTACAGTCAAAATTGCAATAGAAGGAAACTGGATTAAAAATAGCCAAATTTGTTGACGTTACGGGACCCGAACTTTGAAAATGGTTTGGGCCTGCTATCCTTATTGGAATTGTAAAAAAAAAAAATTACTGGTCTACGAATCCGTTGATAGACATACCGATATTTCGCGAAACGATGTCCCGCAACCGTTTCAGACAATTATTATTATTTTTACGACAGCAACAATAAACCAGACAATGCCGACCGGCTTTTCAAAGTGCACTTCGTAATTGACTATTTTTCCAAAAAGTTTAAAGAAACGTTTAATCTAAGTCAAAACATCTCAACTGATGAATGAATGATTCCGTGGTGTGGACAGTTAAATTTTAAAGTTTGCAATCCGTCGAAAATTACCAAATGTGGCATACTGATTCGGATGCTGTGTTGTTCGAGTACGGGATACATTTCCTCATTAGAGATATATTCCGGCGCTGTACAACCTTTAGCAAAAACAAAAAAAAACTATGATGGAACTATTGACACCTTCTTATGGAGAGTGGTATCACCTCTACATGGATAACTATTATAACAGTGTAGAACTAGCAGAGAAGTTACAATAAAGAATTTTCGAGTTTGTGGAACGCTACGGCAAAATAGAGGATTTCCGGAAAAATTAAAGCGCGCACAAGTGAATGTGTCTAAAGCTTGTCATCAACGGAAAGGTGACAAGCTGCCGACGACAAGCCAAGTAATCCGAATTTGCACTGCCGGCAGGAAGCCAATAAATTTGTTCTAGACCTGTGGACGGCAAGGTAATATCAACAACTCTACATATTACTAAATATTTAGTGTATTGTATATACCATTGCCAACACAGTAATTTAATTGAACAGAACTACGTACTATATCGTGTTAGCAACATTTTCATGGGAACAACAAAAGAATTTGTAAACTTTTTTTAGTTTATCGTAGTCAGATACGTCTGAGTGTAAAAGACGTTCGTAAGTGCGATTAGTAAAAAAATTCCCAATTGGGAAGACGGGATTAGTTCTGTTAGGTTAACGGGGCTCATATACTTGCAGAGTTTGTCTACGACGCGCTGCGTGGCCGGTATCGTAATCTGAACAAAGCAAGCTCTCGATAGTGTTCAATTGTCAGCGATGTCAGAAAAATATATCGTCCAAAACGCTGAATGCATTGAATCCATTCAGATGCGCAGCATTTATGTAATAGTGCGGATTGGTTGATGAAAGTACGATGACTCACGTATTTCAACTTAATTTTATCCATTCTAAAGTGATTGCGTCTGTGATAAATGAAAATATACGAGAATTAAAATCCGCTTTAGTAACAAACATTTTAATTACCTAATTATATTTTTCATTTCGTGGTGTCATGTACAAGTTAACGAACTTTACAGCTATATTTCGTTGTTAATGCAGCAATGGTGTTTGTGAACGCATGAAACAAACCACGTGAACTGTTCAGGGGGCGGGACACAGCGAGTCCTGATTAAGAACACTTCGGAGAATACTTCCAGTTGTTTTAGTATGCGTCAGATAACTCAGAGAAACTTGTAGAAAACCTTTGTCGGAACCGACGGATTGGAAATATTCTGCGACTATGTCGCCCATTGGACCGAACTAAATTTAGAATCTCTCTCTCTCTCTCACTTGCTGTCTCTCTCTCTCTCTCTCTCTCTCTCTCTCTCTCTCTCTCTGTGTGTGTGTGTGTGTGTGTGTGTGTGTGTGTGTGTGTGTGTGTTTGTTTGTTTGTGCTTGTATTTGTGTTTTCTGTTGGTATACAGGCAATATGCTTTTATATTTTTGTATAATATGTGAGGTCTCGAATCCGACAAGTACGTTAGAGTATGGCAAATAATCTAGATACCTCCTACGCAAATACAATGGGAGTAATAACGGGAAAAACGCCCATTTGCGATGGATGCCCAGTCTTTCTACGTCGATATAAGGGTTATATTCGTAAGATATTTTATGATAACAGTTCCTTACAGCAGTACGATGCCAGCATCTTAAGAAAGACTTTAATATGTGTTACTTGATGAGAACTCTCAGTAACAACCCCTCCACCGACACTCGAAAAACAGTCGATAAAAGCAATACCCTTGTAGATAATGCGGTTTCAAGTTACTTAACGGAAGTCGAGAAGAAAATCCAGAAATTCCTTTCCTGCTTGGCATTTCTCAAATTTCACATTTTACAATTTATAAACAGAACACTTCCTGGCTCTAAGGCAGATAACATTGTTTCGGCGTATGATCTGTGTATAATTGCGAACAATAATACTTTACTATCCATAAGGTCATCAGTCTGGTTGGTGGTTTTACTACATCGTCACGATTTCGTCTTGTGTGTCTATCTCAATTCAGAGTAGCAGTTACGCCCAAAGTCCTCAGTTATGCTCCAGCTTCTGCCTTTCCGAAGAGTTCTTGCTTTCGCTGGCCCTCACTAGTAGCATGGATGTTATTCCCTGATGTCTTAAACGGATGGCCTATCTACAGAGTTGTGAAGCAACGACACACTCATTTTGCAGAGCCGTCTATAATGTCTTTAATTCTACTAAAAATCGACGCAACGTTTCACTTATAAGCACCGTAAATTTTTAATCCTGTTAGTGGTGCAGTAAAGGATAGTTCCTCTGTGGGTAAATTAATTTCAGCACACAAAAGTACATCAAGTGCAGCTCGGAGTGAAGCGTAAAAGAATTATGGCGTCTTGTGTAACACCAGCGAATGAAATTATGCAGTATAGAGACGGTAATTGTATTACTTTTAATGAAATTAAAAATAACGGAGGTACAAAAAGGTCATTTAACGTGCTGGGAGCTAAAAAGTACGATACCATGTGTAACCGAACTACTTCGGCGTAATATTAGCGTCGACCGTGATGAAACTTCCATTTTACCGACAACAACTTCACGAGAACAATAGTCATCGTTTTCTGCTGTAAACTGTATTTCAACAGATAATAAGTTTTTTGTTTCCAAAGAACGTTGCGTGACAGAGTTCTTCGGCACTGTTTGCAATTACCGGTCTGTCTTCCTAAACAGTGCTTTCCCACCAAGTTTTAACTTGTGCAGTATGTTACTTAACTCCATTGATCAGTACATTTACATGTAATCGTTTTAAATTATAAGAGATTTTAGTGGCGAGACTATTTTCACCAGGTCACACTCAATACTGTAGCCCTGGTCTCTATCTATACATTTTCCCACTCCACCCACTATCATCACATGATTCTGATTTGTGAAGCTTTTGCACAAGGAACCTATGTCCTCTACTACCTGGCTAAGAGTTGTACTTGGCTTGAAAAAGTTTCTGACCTGGTACCTGTCATCTAATTTTTCCTGCAAAATCTGGCCCACATCTCTTCCATGGCTGCTACCTAGCAACAGAACTTCTCTCTTACTTTCTACTTTTGTTGAAACAGTTGGTTTCCTAGTGAGATTCTCTTGCATTTTAACTACATCTACTACTACTGGAGCCTCTTCCTTACTTAACTATGGTAGCAAGGCAAAATCTATTGATTGTGCCAATTGGGAACAGTCAGACAATGTTCTCTTCCTGTGTTCCCTGTTCCTAGCTACCACTTCCCACCACTGTTTCCCACCCTCCCCCCTTAACCTCTTCAGTTCGTCCCTCGCTCTGTCCAAATCAGTCTGAAAGGCTCTTATTTTCTCCTCCTGTTCAGCTATAATCCTATCTCTCGAACAAACCCTGCAAAAGAATGGAAGAGTCTCGTTTGCTTCCCAAATTCCCACGCCCCCACAATTTCCCTAATGAAACCACCTGTCACAACAGCTGCATAAATCCCCTGAACTAACTTCCCTACTGCAGCTCACACACTTCGTATCAAATGGTTCAAATGGCTCTGAGGACTATGAGACTTTACTCCTGAGGCCACCAGTCCCCTTGAACTTCGAACTACTTAAACCTAACTAACCTAAGGACATCACACATATCCGTGTCCCAGGCAGAATTCGAACCTGCGACCGTAGCGGTCTCGTGGTTCCAGTCTGTAGCGCCTAGAACCGCTCTGCCACTCCGGCCGGCACATAGTTTCCATGGTAGTTTGGAAATTAGTTAAGAGATGTACTAAGTGATAACGATAATATATTAAAAACAGATGCAAAAGACACTAAATATGTTTTGGAAACTAATATGTAAGTAAACTATTACCAAATCCACTTAAATTTGCGATATAACACTAAATATGCATGATCAAAAATTAGGCCTAAACAGCCGCACGTAACCAAAACAAACTTTTTGCGATAAGTGGAAGAATACGTAAATAAAACAACAACTTTTAATGGAAAGCTTAAAGAGCACACTAATGAACGTATTTAATTAGTTAATCTATACCAAATGCACTTAAGATTGCGGTATAACGCTAAGTATGCACACTCGGAAAGTAAGTCAAAGCCGCGAAATATAAACAAAACGAACTTTTCGCGATTACTGGAACACTACGCAAATAAAAGAAAAACTTTTAATGGTGAGCTTGAATAGTACATTAAAGAACGTATTTAATTAGTTAAAAGTGATCAATTACAATGAATTACAACATAACTTACTTCTCTTTTACGAGAGCTCTGTCTCCGTACGTGCGGCCTTGTCAGTTTAGGTATTTTGCGTGGGGGTCTGAGCTACGAATTTTGCAACAGTTGTGTGCGCCGAATTTTAGCAGTGGTTGAGAGTGATAAAAACGTAACGTGGAAGATGAGGATACGTAGAGAGTTCGTGGTTCCAGCCAGGCCAGCCTGGGTGGCCGAGCGGTTCTAGGCGCTACAGTCTGGAGCCGCGTGACTGCTACGGTCGCGGATTTGAATCCTGCCTCGGGCATGGAAGTTTGTGATGTCCTTGGGTTTGTTGGGTTTGGGTAGTTCTAAGTTCTAGGGGACTGATGACCACAGAAGTTAAGTCCCATAGTGCTCAGAGCCATTTTGTGTTCCAGCCAGATGCGGCATTTTCAACGGCGATTCATCACGGAGCAGTGGTTTCAATACCACGGCAAAGGCACCGAGATCTTCAGCGTCGGCTTCAACAGCAACATCGGCAGCTACACCATGGTAGTAGGATCCTGCACGACAAAGCAAAGTACCTGCGCGCATAGCGAAATTATGTATGATTCTGTAGTTCAATCGTCAATAACAGACGTAGTTAATTTGAAGCTGTCAGCCAGTTTTTGTGGGTCCGAAAATGGTAAAGGGACGCTTAGGCCGAAGTTAGAGCGGGAGAGCGTGATCGGAGGTGAAATAGTAGGGCAAATAATCCGAAATCAGGCAAGGGAGATGAATTTGGGGGGAGATATGACGTAACAATTAATGCAGATGATAAGATGGTTGGGATTCTAAATTGATTCTGTTAAAACCGATATGGGTGGCGTAAATTTAAAAATTGATTCGGTTCAGTCCGAAATAGATTCGGTTGTGAAAGGCGAAGTAGGTAAAACTGCAAGTGAAATCGAAAAATTGATAGACTGAAAATTAAAAACCATTCAGGATAAGGGCAAAATTTCTGATGAAGCTGAGATACTTGACTGTAAGGTAGATCAAGCAAAGAAAAATTTCAGTGGGTGGAGAAGTTCCAGGCAGATGAGGGAGGCAACGTAAGGAACTGTGTGAGTAGGCAAGATGCTCTAATGGTTGAGACCACAGAGACTATTAGCAATTTATCCTTTCGAATAGGTCAAGGGGAGAAAGAAGTAGACAAAATAAAGCAACAAGTAGAATCTGGCATTAAATCTGAAAATGGTGAAGTTAAAAAGCAAATCAATGAAAGAAAAAGCGAATTGAATTCTTTATCTGCACATCAAACCTCTACAGTTACCAGTGTTCCGTGGATGAACTCGGGAACGGTCAAATGTTTTGGAGTCGACGGAAATATCATGCACTAAATTTCCTAGCAGCATAAATATAATGGGATTGTCGGACGAGGCGAAGACAAAATTCGTGAAAAGACATTTGGGAGATGAGCTGCAATCGTGGGCAAATATACATAGTGATACGTTCACAACCTACGAAATACACTCCTGGAAATGGAAAAAAGAACACATTGACACCGGTGTGTCAGACCCACCATACTTACTCCGGACACTGCGAGAGGGCTGTACAAGCAATGACCACACGCACGGCACAGCGGACACACCAGGAACCGCGGTGTTGGCCGTCGAATGGCGCTAGCTGCGCAGCATTTGTGCACCGCCGCCGTCAGTGTCAGCCAGTTTGCCGTGGCATACGGAGCTCCAGCGCAGTCTTTAACACTGGTAGCATGCCGCGACAGCGTGGACGTGAACCGTATGTGCAGTTGACGGACTTTGAGCGAGGGCGTATAGTGGGCATGCGGGAGGCCGGATGGACATACCGCCGAATTGCTCAACACGTGGGGCGTGAGGTCTCCACAGTACATCGATGTTGTCGCCAGTGGTCGGCGGAAGGTGCACGTGCCCGTCGACCTGGGACCGGACCGCAGCGACGCACAGATGCACGCCAAGACCGTAGGATGCTACGCAGTGCCGTAGGTGACCGCACCGCCACTTCCCAGCAAATTAGGGACACTGCTGCTCCTGGGGTATCGGCGAGGACCATTCGCAACCGTCTCCATTAAGCTGGGCTACGGTCCCGCACACCGTTAGGCTGTCTTCCGCTCACGCCCCAACATCGTGCAGCCCGCCTCCAGTGGTGTCGCGACAGGCGTGAATGGACGGACGAATGGAGACGTGTCGTCTTCAGCGATGAGAGTCGCTTCTGCCTTGGTGCCAATGATGGTCGTATGCGTGTTTGGCGCCGTGCAGGTGAGCGCCACAATCAGGACTGCATACGACCGAGGCACACAGGGCCAACACCCGGCATCATGGTGTGGGGAGCGATCTCCTACACTGGCCGTACACCTCTGGTGATCGTCGAGGGGGCACTGAATAGTGCACGGTACATCCAAACCGTCATCGAACCCATCGTTCTACCATTCCTAGATCGGCAAGGGAACTTGCTGTTCCAACAGGACAATGCACGTCCGCATGTATCCCGTGCCACCCAACGTGCTCTAGAAGGTGTAAGTCAACTACCCTGGCCAGCAAGATCTCCGGATCTGTCCCCCATTGAGCATGTTTGGGACTGGATGAAGCGTCGTCTCACGCGGTCTGCACGTCCAGCACGAACGCTGGTCCAACTGAGGCGCTAGGTGGAAATGGAATGGCAAGTCGTTCCACAGGACTACATCCAGCATCTCTACGATCGTCTCCATGGGAGAATAGCAGCCTGCATTGCTGCGAAAGGTGGATATACACTGTACTAGTGCCGACATTGTGCATGCTCTGTTGCCTGTGTCTATGTGCCTGTGGTTCTGTCAGTGTGATCATGTGATTTATCTGACCCCTAGGAATGTGTCAATAAAGATTCCCCTTCCTGGGACAGTGAATTCACGGTGTTCTTATTTCAATTTCCAGGAGTGTATTTGAAAGCAGCTTCCTGAACAAGTTCTGGAGTGAAGTGAGGTAAACTAGACTCCAAAATGAGTTTCTCAATGTGTCAACATTTAAATACGGGAACAGGTCAATGCAAGAATTTTGTAAATGTGAACATGCTAGATTAATGCATGTGAAACTTCCATTGCGAGTGGTCATTAAAATTACGAAATTGAAAAGGTGGTTACCGGAAAATTTGCAGTTGGAACTAGTGCTCAGTCCTAGCAACTCAATAGACGAATTTTTGGACTTCGTAGAAAAATTTGAACGGGGATTGAAATTTAAACTGCAAAGTAAGCAGACAAATACACTCCTGGAAATTGAAATAAGAAAACCGTGAATTCATTGTCCCAGGAAGGGGAAACTTTATTGACACATTCCTGGGGTCAGATACATCACATGATCACACTGACAGAACCACAGGCACATAGACACAGGCAACAGAGCATGCACAATGTCGGCACTAGTACAGTGTATATCCACCTGTCGCAGCAATGCAGGCTGCTATTCTCCCATGGAGACGATCGTAGAGATGCTGGATGTATTCCTGTGGAACGGCTTGCCATGCCATTTCCACCTGGCGCCTCAGTTGGACCAGCGTTCGTGCTGGACTTGCAGACCGCGTGAGACGACGCTTCATCCAGTCCCAAACATGCTCAATGGGGGACAGATCCGGAAATCTTGCTGGCCAGGGTAGTTGACTTACACCTTCTAGACCACGTTGGGTGGCACGGGATACATGCGGACGTGCATTGTCCTATTGGAACAGGAAGTTCCCTTGCCGATCTAGGAATGGTAGAACGATGGGTTGGATGAGGGTTTGGATGTACTGTGCACTATTCAGTGTCCCCTCGACGATCACCTGAGGTGTACGGCCGGTGTAGGAGATCGCTCCCCACACCATGATGCCGGGTGTTGGCCCTGTGTGCCTCGGTCGTATGCAGTCCTGATTGTGGCGCTCACCCGCACGGCGCCAAACACGCATACGACCATCATTGGCACCAAGGCAGAAGCGACTCTCATCGCCGAAGACGACACGTCTCCATTCGTCCCTCCATTCACGCCTGTCACGACACCACTGGAGGCGGGCTGCACGATGTTGGGGCGTGAGCGGAAGACGGCCTAACGGTGTGCGGGACCGTAGCCCAGCTTCATGGAGACGGTTGCGAATGGTCCTCGCCGATACCCCAGGAGCAACAGTGTCCCTAATTTGCTGGGAAGTGGCGGTGCGGTCCCCTACGGCACTGCGTAGTATCCTACGGTCTTGGGGTGCATCCGTGCGCCGCTGCGTTCCGGTCCCAGGTCGACGGGCACGTGCACCTTCCGCCGACCACTGGCGACAACATCGATGTACTGTGGAGACCTCACGCCCCACGTGTTGAGCAATTCGGCGGTACGTCCACCCGGCCTCCCGCATGCCCACTATACGCCCTCGCTCGAAGTCCGCCAACTGCACATACGGTTCACGTCCACGCTGTCGCGGCATGCTACCAGTGTTAAAGACTGCGATGGAGCTCCGTATGCCACGGCAAACTGGCTGACACTGACGGCGGCGGTGCACAAATGCTGCGCAGCTAGCGCCATTCGACGGCCAACACCGCGGTTCCTGGTGTGTCCGCTGTGCCGTGCGTGTGATCGTTGCTTGTACAGCCCTCTCGCAGTGTCCGGAGAAAGTATGGTGGGTCTGACACACCGGTGTCAATGTGTTCTTTTTTCCATTTCCAGGAGTGTAGTTTTCAGAGTGGAAGTGATAACAACAGTCCGAGTAACAACTATGAAAGGCATCTGGGAAGTTATCAAAGGAACGAAAACAGCAGTTTAGATGATGGGAAACCGTACGAGGAACACATCCAAAGGGGTAATGGGAACGGCTACTTTCGTGACAGAAACCAACACCAAGAGTGTAGATTTGAGATACCGGCACCTGACGAAATGAACCATCGTTATGGGAGATAGGGAAACAAAGTTTTGCCGCATTCCAGGTCGGTAGATGGCAAAAAAAAAAAAAAAAAAAAATTGGCGATGAACAGGAAGCGAGTAAATGGAAATGTGATGGGTGTCAATAAATCGTCAAAAAGTCGTCAGAATTTTGAAATAAAAGTAGTAAGAGATGAGCATCAAACAGATAAATTTTCAAATCAGATCGCACGTAAAAAGTGTAATCCTAAGATAATGAAAGATATCGATAAAGGCGGTGACAACGCTTTAGGGCTAAATGATTTGTTTTTTGGATGTGATATGAATGAGTGTGTGAATGTTAAAACAATGAAAGCTTCTATGTGCCAAAAGGAGGCTAAGGTGGAGCTGAATTTGACGGAGTTAGATGGTATAAAAAATTCTAAAGAGTTACTAACCAGCAGCAACGACTATAGTGATGAAGGTGATCATGTTTCAGGTGATACTGTGACTGCGAAAGTTGTTAAGGAGGTTAATAAGGGCGACATAGCATTAGTCTCGTCAACTGTTGATGAATTTGCGTGTGTATCGGTGGATATTGGTGAATTATTTTTCTTGGAAGCTAGTAATGATGTTTTATGTGCTGAAGTTATGAAAGTTGAAACTGCTGGTATTGATACTTCCGAAGAAGAAATCTGTGAGTATGTTTCCTCTAATGGAGGTTAAAGTGAAATTCTGAATGGATCTGTGGATCTTGAATGTTTGTTTGAAAATAAATGCTGATCTAATTTTGATGTGAAATCTGAAATTAATGTAGCACAGGAGCGTGTAGGAGAGGAAAAGGTATCATGCTCAGGTTTAAATCAAACGCAGCGGACTTTAATGGTACTGTTGAATCTGAAATTGCACTACGCTGTAGCTACAATTTATGTCATGTAACAGCCAAGGATTGTGAAGCTATGAACGGTTCTTATATTGGTGATTTGTCGATGGAGGCAAATGAGGATTTATGTAAAGATTATATGATGTATTAGCGACTGTCGAAAGTGCTGTTTGTGAAGGTGTTTGTAATGGTGTGGAAGTAAAAAGTAATGTTTTCTTTTCATGATAATGATGTTGTAACTACTAATGACGATAATTTTAAGGGAGAATACAGGAGTTTGATTCTAATATAGAAAATGATATTGGGACTGATTTGTATATTAAAGAGGAATGTGATTTTACTGTAACTGCATGGCGATGGGCGATGGTACAGCAAAACGTTACAATCGTTCTTGCCTCATTTGTGGACTGGAGAGAAGTTTAAGGTAGCGAGAGGTCTAGAAGGGAGAAAAAATGAAACTGCGGCGAAAGAAGCACTTAATGAATTATTTTGGGATGAGTACGAAATTGAGGGGTGAATCGAACAGGATATGTGTAGTCTAAAGATGGAAGAGAAGCGATGAGATCTAGAGAATGATTGATTGAGGGAACAGTGTTTAGAGCGAAAGAAATTATTGATGTTCAGCTTGTCATTGAAATTATAGTAAAAAACGAGAAAGTAGCCGTGCTGCTCGATTCTGGAAGTAAAGTGTCGGCAGTATCGGAAGGTTTTGTACATAGGGCAGAGAATAAGAAATTATTATTACTACCTGTAAATATCGTAAAATTAAAACGGCAGTTGGCGGTTTAAGTAAGCCAATAAGGCAAGAAATCCTCTTGGAATTCAAGTGCGAAGAGAATCGTTTTAGTATAGGATGCTTTGTAATGAATGGATTTGTAAAACATGTGGTGCTGGGAACGCATTTCTAATGCAAATATAAAAGTTCGCTTCGCTGTGTGGGAAGGTGCTTGTGTTTGGATATTGACGGGAAAAAAAGGAAAGTTTAAGAATTATTTTACAGGGGACAACCAGATTGCACACAGCATACCTATGCACGACTGGGATGAAGAGAAGGATATGTGTGACAAAATAAAGGAAACATCAGAAGCAGTGGAATGTATATCGGAAGTAGAATAAAATGAGTTACGTGAATTGTTGTACCGTTGGACATATATTCTGGTCTTCCTGATAAGAAAATACTCCATTAAAGTGAAGCCGCACGAGCCGATTAAGTGAATGCCTTATATAATTACTATTGCTGATCGGGAATCCGTCAGGGCCAGATTAAGGCAAATGCTAGAATTATTATCTACATCTACATCTGCATCTGCATCTGCATCTGCATCTGCAGAGTCTTCTACTGGAGTTTATCTATCATTTCCGTAACGCTTTCGCGATTACTAAATGATCCTGTAACGAAGCGCGCTGCTCTCCGTTGGATCTTCTCTATCTCTTCTATCAACCCTATCTGGTACGGATCACACACTGCTGAGCAGTATTCGAGCAGTGGGAGAACAAGCGTAATGTAACCTACTTCCTTTGTTTTCGGCTTGCATTTCCTTAGGATTCTTCCAATGAATCTCAGTTGGCATCTGCATTACGAACGATCAACTTTATATGATCATTCCATTTCAGATCACCCCCAATGCGTACTCCCAGATAATTTATGGAATTTACTGCTTCCAGTTGCTAACCTGCTACTTTGTAGCTAAATGATAAGGGATCTATCTTTCTATGTATTCGTAGCACATTGCACTTGTCTACATTGAGATTCAATTGCCATTCCCTGCACCATGCGTCAATTCGCTGCAGGTCCTCCTGCATTTCAGTAGGCTACAATTTTCCATTGTTACAACCTCTCGATACACCAGAGCATCATCTGCAAAAAGCCTCAGTGGACTTCCGATGTCATCCACCAGGTCAGTTATGTATATTGTGAATAGCAACGGTCCTATGACACTTCCTTGCGGCACACCTGAAATCACTCTTACTTCGGAAGACTTCTCTCCATTGAGAATGACATGCTGCGTTCTGTTATCTAGGAACTCCTCAATCCAATCACACAATTGGTCTGACAGTCCGTATGCTCTTACTTTGTTCATTAAACGACAGTGGGGAACTGTATCGAACGCCTTGCGGAAGTCAAGAAACACGGCATCTACCTGTGAACCCGTGTCTATGGCCCTCCGAGTCTCGTGGACGAATAGCGCAAGCTGGGTTTCACATGACCGTCTTTTTCGAAAACCATGCTGGTTGCTACAGTAGATTTCTAGTCTCCAAAAAAGTCATTATACTCGTACATAATACGTGTTCCAAAATTCTACAATTGATCGACGTTAGAGATATAGTTTCCCACATCTGCATATTATAGAGCAGTTTAGGAGCGATTGTTGTAATCTCATTTTAATTGTATAGGAAAAAGACAAATCTGTTAGAATCGTGTCAGACGCGTGTAAGACAAAGAAGGTATTTGTGAGAGAACTCGATCAGCCTGGTAATATGGAGGAACTGCTGCAAAACTTCACGAACATAAAATTGATGTCTAGTGTTCACTTGACCTCGGGATTTTGGCAACTTTGTAAATTATTAAAGGAAAACGCATCCTGGCAATGGACCGAGGAAAGTGAAAAGGAATTTCAGAAAATAAAGGAGAAACTGTGTGGTAGCAGGATGCTCTATTACCCCGACATGTCACTTCCGTTCTGTTTGTCGGACAGTTCAGATTATGGGACAGGCTGCGAAATCTTCCAAGGAAAACATATCGACGGGAAGATAGAACGCCGGAGTGTGGCTGTCACCAGTCGCATACTTATTCAACACGAACGCGGATACAGCATATCAGAGAAGAAGCTGCTTGCCATCGTGTATGGATTCAAAAGTTCGGTATGTATATCGAAGGTAGAGAGGTAACAGTGCTATACGACCAAGAGGTCCTTAGCTTTCCGCAAGACTGTAGAATAGTAAACGACCGTTTGATGCGCTGGGAAATGTTCCTGCAGCAACTAAGTTATCCGATATGCTACATTAAAGGGACCGAGGAGCGTACTGCCGGTGCTCTGTCGCAGCTGCCTGTTAGAGAGGAAGACAATGAAGGGGAGAGGACAAAGAACTAAATTGAGCTGCTGCACATGAAAGAAGTACCGGGGGAAAAGGAAATTCGTGCAGTCTGCAGGGATATGTGGAGAACGCTAACTGATGACCCTGAGCTGAAGAACATCAGAATCAACTTTGACAGCAAGGGCTACGAAAAAGTACCCCGCTATTTAAAGATCCACAAGGGTGTGCTGTTTCGCAGAAAAGACGAGAAGATTGATCACTGGAGACTGTGCTTCCCAGGCAAATATGTGGAACAGCTGATAGATTACGTCCATGTAAGCCATGGTCATTACAGGGCCCAAAAGTGTAAGGAACTTATAGAGCAATATATCCACGTTAATAACCTCGCCAGACGAGTACGCGCGCAGGTGGCTGACTGTGATCGATGTCAGGGAGTAAAATATTGCACTAGAACTCAACAATGGAAAATGAAAGGATAATACCGACCAATGTAGGAGAGTTACCGACGGTTGACAATTTCGAACCACTGCCCACAGCACTTGGCGTTATGAAATACACATTTGTTGTTGTAGACCTCTTTTCAAAATTTGTTAAACTTTATCCGCTACGGAAAGCTACTAGCAAGACGCTGATTGAGAAAGTAGAAAAGGATTTCTTTAAAAACGTATTCTAACCAAAAAGGATGTTATCTGACAACGAATCTCAGTCTACACCAAACGTTCGGGACAAATTTATGAACGACCAGGGTATAAAACACATTAAAATATCCGTGTACCATCCGGCGAGTAGCCCTTGCGAGCGGTATATGAGAAAAGTTAGGCGACTGTGTCGGACTGACTTGCGTGATAAACACTCAAAGTGGGTGGAATACGTTCGTTCATTTGAGGACTTTCTAAAGAGCGTGAAAAGTAACGCAACAGGATATTCGCCCTTGGAGGTGATGACGGGAGTCAAACCGAAATTTATGTTAACGGAAACTGTGGAGTTTCCGCCAATCTGAGTCGGCCGCTGAGAGGGAGCGGGCAGTAGAACCCCGTATGGAGAAAAAGGCAGCGGAAAGGAAGAAACTGCATGACGGGCTATGCAAACTAATTATATACACAATAGGAGACGAAGTCACAGTATGTACGAAAGAAATGGATGGAGAAATAAAAAAGTTGTTTCAGCTTTACAATGAGCCATTTGAAGCGGAAGAATGTCCGCACGCTAATGCTTAGCGACTCAAATACTCTGCTTCAGGAGAACTTCTAGGATAAAGAAGTGTGACAGACTTCCTTGACAAGGGGAAATTAGGTTAAGAAATATGTGTATCTGTTGAAACGGAACTTGTTGTACCGTTCCAATGTTTTATTAAATTGTTACCACGCAGAAATTATTAGCAACAGTTTCTTCTCTTGCAGGTAATACCTCAGCTGATGTCCAAAAGGAGAGAATGGACTAAACAGTGTTATTTATTGAATCTCGTTCTGTTGTGTACCACGTTTCCCATTTTCTTTTCCTTTGTGCGGCCTGGACTGTATAAATGAATGAGTGTTTGAACTAGCAGAAAGCTTTAGGCACAGATTGTAACGCTGCATGAATGGTCGTTCTGTGGTAGGGTAGTACCAACCCCCCAAGCGTGAACAAGTTTAGCAGAGACCAAGTTTGCAGGTCAGGGCGAAGATGACACGCAGGCGCGCGTATTGGTTCTGTCAGGTTGGCGCGCCACCCCCGCCATGTTTGTAAGCGGGACGGTTAGGCGAATTCGGTTAGAGGAGTACAGGACAGACATGGAGACGCAGCTCTCGTTTTGGTAACGTTAACATAGGCATTAGATTGTCTGAAATCTGCTCTGTAATGAAGTCCAGATGTTGAAATCAGGCTCGAAATTACCACTGAATCCCATAAGGGCATTGAGTTTCTTAATTTACTCGAATTTCAGTAGACCTTGCGCCAGTGCCTTGTTCAGGCAACGCACCTTGTGCCTTAAGCTCACGGTCACGTTATTGCTCTGTGCTTAACGGAAATTCACTCGTTCAATGTATTTTAATCTGCTCTTCCATTTACAGTAATATTTTGGGGATTTTTATTTGTTTTCCATATGTTTTCTTTGTGAACTTGCTTTCGCGCCACGTGGTCGGTTGGAGCAACCGTCGCATTGATAAATTGTAGTTCCGGTCTGAAAATATATTGTACACGATGAATAAACATACGATAGTTAGCGAGTGTAATAGGGAAGGAATAATCGTGTGTGCCCATATTATTCTGGGTTTCTGTTGGCTACTGAAACTTGGCCATGTGAGTTGAACAGCATTGAAGTGATGTTTCTTGTGCACTCCCATAACGGTTTGATTTGATGGCGATGTTGTGCATTAAGTAAAATAGTCATGCCACTAGGAAAAGTATCGGATTTTATTGCCCACTGATTTGATAAAAATTTGCGAATTACTCTTCCACTCTGACCTAGTTTTGCTTGTATTGTCTTTGCGGAACTTGTTCTGAGTAATCAAGCAACTGAATGTAATAACCGAGGGTTTAGGTATAATTGTGCGGTTGTATAAAGTTACATTGAAGCCAGGTCTGCGCTCCTCTGTTCCATTCCATGATTACGTGGCGAAACTGAACCATGTTAACTAGAGACCGGTTTTGATGATGTACATTGCAAGAGAAACACGACTAGTTGTTGAAATACCACCGGTACTGAATAAATATCAATTAATCTCTACCCTCGACTGATTATTTACTCCTTCCATCATAAAGAATAGGTGGCAGTCAGTACAACTCGAATTCTGGATCATGAAAGCAAATAAAAGCTATATACTGCTTATTAAGCCCTATATAGGTGCCTTCTGTAGTGGTTAAAAAAAAAAGTGCGTTATCCGTTGCGTTCAAATTTCTACCGGTTCGTTAAAACCTTCCGCTAGAAGTTATTAATACCCAGCAATATCTCTCATGGGCCAGTAATTTCGTGGACCACACGAATTTAAGAAACCATTTACTACAGACGGTAGCTCTCAGGAGCGGTAGGACATGTCAAAGCGACGGTAATCTACCTACATAGGTAGAGTTTTATCACTGCCAGTACTGGAAGGTTACGTTGTACTGTGTTGAGATTATAACATTGTTTGAAGAGGTAGTTTGCAGTTTTTTATTTTCAGGATTTATTGTAGCTTTTTTGTTGTTTCATTGCGTAAGGACTTTTTGGCACAAAGTGTGTGCAGTTACAAAGAGATAGTTTATAACACATTTGGGTGCGAGGAGGTCAGAGAACTTGATTAGTTGGTTAACGGTATTACATCAAAAACCATTGCATAGTATGCGTATAACTTAGGTTCTTTGGGGTCATTTAAGGGATTTATTTATGTGTTTGTATGTGTTAGGCTCAAGATTTTAGATGGTTTTATGTCTGTTGTAATTTCCAAATTATAAGTTATTTGAAATTTGGAAAATGAAAATTAATAATGCTTACCTAGGAAGACAGATGTGTGTTTATCTACTTATCTGAGAATATTTTGGGGGCATAATATATTGTTTTATGGAGTAACGATCTGTGTACGTAGCTTCACTGCAAGGAGTTAGACGGGAGGTAAGGTTTGTTCATATTTGTTGTTAGTTTTGAGTCTAAGGAAGTTATTGAAATTTTAAAAAAAAATGTTCAAATGTTCAAATGTGTGTGAATTCCTATGGGACCAAACTGCTGAGGTCATCGGTCACTGGTCTTACACACTACTTAAACTGACTTACGCTAGAGACAACACACACACCCATGCCCGAGGGAGGACTCGAACCTCAGGCGGCAGTGGCCGTCCGAATTAGATGTTGAAGAAGTCCATTGGGAGTGTGTCACAAGATGCATGACTCTAATCGAACTTGACTAACGTGTCAGAATCATTTAATAATTTACAAGCAAACGCTGTAAATCAGTTGTTTATTGTGTAGTTTGGATTTGTTTGTACCGATTCCACTAGAGCAAGTGTTCAGCGCAGACCCTGGGTGGTTTAGGAAAGTGCCTGTATTCTGATATCTACACCGGATTGGAATTTCAACAGATTTGTTCCCGCAAAACGATGGCGATGGATTGCTGAGCCATACAGAATTTCGACGGGGTACTCGGCTCTGAATCTACATCTACATCTACATGACTACTCTGCAATTGACATTTAAGTGCTTGGCAGAGGGTTCATCGAACCACAATCATACTATCTCTCTACCATTCCACTCCCTAACAGCGCGCGGGAAAAACGAACACCTAAACCTATCTGTTCGAGCTCTGATTTCTCGTATTTTATTTTGATGATTTTTCCTACCTATGTAGGTTGGGCTCAACAAAATATTTTCGCATTCGGAAGAGAAAGTTGGTGATTGAAATTTCGTAAAAAGATCTAGCCGCGACGAAAAATGTCTTTGCTGTAATGACTTCCATCCCAATTCGCGTATCATATCTGCCACACTCTCTCCCCTATTACGTGATAATACAAAACGAGCTGCCATTTTTTGCACCCTTTCGATGTCCTCCGTCAATCCCACCTGGTAATGATCCCACACCGCGCAGCAATATCCCAACAGAGGACGAACGAGTGTAGTGTAAGCTGTCTCTTTAGTGGACCTGTTGCATCTTCTAAGTGTCCTGTCAATGAAACGCAACCTTTGGCTCGCCTTCCCCATAATATTATCTATGTGACTTTTGCAACTGAAGTTGTTCCCAATTTTAACACACAGGTACTTAGTTGATTTGACAGCCTTGAGAATTGTACTATTTATCGAGTAATCGAATTCCCACGGATTTCTTTTGGAACTCATGTGGAACACATCACACTTTTCGTTATTTAGCGTCAACTGCCACCTGCCACACCATTCAGCAATCTTTTCTAAATCGCTCTGCAATTGATACTGATCGTCGGATGACCTTACTAGACGGTAAATTACAGCATCATCTGCGAACAACCTAAGAGAACTGCCCAGAATGTCACCCAGGTCATTTATATAGATCAGGAACAGCAGAGGTCCCAGGGCGCTTCCCTGGGGAACACCTGATATCACTTCAGTTTTATTCAATGATTTGCCGTCTATTACTACGAACTGCGACCTTCCCGACAGGAAATCACGAATCCAGTCGCACAACTGAGACGATACCCCATAGGCCCGCAGTTTAATTAGAAGTCGCTTGTGAGGAACGGTGTCAAAAGCTTTCCCGAAATCTAGAAATACGATATCAACTTGAGATTCCCTGTCGATAGCGGCCATTACTTCGTGCGAATAAAGAGCTAGCTGCGTTGCACAAGAGCGATGTTTTCTGAAACCATGCTGAGTACGTATCAATAGATTGTTTCCTTCGAGGTGATTTATAATGTTTAAATACAGTATATGCTCCAAAACCCTACTGCAAACCGACGTCAATGATATAGGTCTGTAGTTAGATGGATTACTCCTACTACCCTTCTTAAACACTGGTGCGACCTGCGCAATTTTCCAATCTGTAGGTACAGATCTATTGGTGAGCGAGCGGCTGTATATGAGTGCTAAGTAGGGAGCTATTGTATCAGCTTAATCTGAAAGGAACCTAATCGGTATACAATCTGGACCTGAAGACTTGCCCATATCAAGCGATTTGAGTTGCTTTGCAACCCCTAAGGTATCTACTTCTAAGAAACTCATGCTAGCAGCTGTTCGTGTTTCAAATTCTGGAATATTCCATTCTTCTTCCTTGGTGAAGAAATTTCGGAAAACTGCGTTCAATAACTCCACTTTAGCGGCACAGTCGTCGATAACAGTACCATCGGCACTGCGCAGCGAAGGTATTGACTGCGCCTTGCCGCTTGTGTACTTTACATACGACCAAAATTTTTTCGGATTTTCTACCAAATTTCGAGACAATGTTTCGTTGTGGAACCTATTAAAGGCATCTCGCATCGAAGTACGTACCAAATTTCGCGAGTCTGTAAGTTTTAGCTCATCTTCGGGATTTCGCGTTCTTCTGAACTTCGCATTCTTTTTCCGTTCCCTCTGCAACAGCGTTCGGACCTTTTTTGTGTACCACGGGGGATCCGTTCCATCTCTTACCAATTTATGAGGTATGAATATCTCAATTGCTGTGCTACTATATCTTTGAATTTGAGCCACATCTCGTCTACATTCGCATAGTCAGTTCGGAAGGAATGGAAATTGTCTTTTAGGAAGACTTCTAGTGACACTTTATCCGCTTTTTTAAATAAAATTATTTTGCCTTTGTTTCTGATGGATTTGGAAGAAATGGTATTGAGCCTAGCTACAACGACCTTGTGATCACTAATCCCTGTATCAGTCATGATGCTCTCTATCAGCTCTGGATTGTTTGTGGCTAAGAGGTCAAGTATGTTTTCGCAACCATTTACAATTCACGTGGGTTCGTGGACTAACTGCTCGAAATAATTTTCGGAGAAAGCATTTAGGACAATCTCGGAAGACGTTTTCTGCCTACCACCGGTTTTGAACAAGTATTTTTGGCAACATACCGAGGGCAGGTTGAAGTCCCCACCAACTATAACCGTATGAGTGGGGTATTTATTTGTTACGAGACTCAAACTTTCTCTGAACTGTTCCGCAACTGTATCATCGGAGTCTGGGGGTCTGTAGAAGGAGCCAATTATTAACTTAATTCGGCTGTTAAGTATAACCTCCACCCATACCAATTCGCACGGAGTATCTACTTCGACTTCACTACAAGATAAACCACTACTGACAGACACAAACACTCCACCACCAATTCTGCCTAATCTATCTTTCCTGAACACCGTCTGAGACTTCGTAAAAATTCCTGCCGAACTTATTTCAGGCTTTAGCCAGCTTTCTGTACCTATAACGATATCAGCTTCTGTGCTTTCTATTAGCGCTTGAAGCTCAGGGACTTTTCCAGCGCAACTACAACAATTTACAACTATAATTCCGACTGTTCCTTGATCCAAGCACGTCCTGTAATTGCCATGCACCCTTTGACATTGCAGCCCACCCCGTACTTTCCCGAGGGCTTGAAACATAAAAAACCGCCCAGTCCACGCCACACAGAGTCCGCTACCCGCGTAGCCGCCAGCTGAGTGTATTGAACTCCTGATCTATTCAGTGAAACCCGAAACCCCACCACCCTATGGCGCAAGTCAAGGAATCTGCAGCCAATACTACTTCAAAACCGTCTGAGCCTCTGATTCAAACCCTCCACCCGGCTCTGCACCAAAAGTCCGCAGTCGGTTCTGTCGACGATGCTGCAGATGGTGAGCTCTGCCTTCATCTCGTAAGCAAGACCGGCAGCCTTCACCAAATCAGATAGCCGCTGGAATCCAGAGAGAATATCCTCAGATCCAAAGCGACACACCTCATTAGTGCCGACATGTGCCACCACCTGCAGCTGGTTGCACCCTGTGCTCTTCATGGCATCCGGAAGGACCCTTTCCACATCAGGAATGACTCCTCCCGGAATGCACACAGAGTGCACACTGGATTTCTTCCCCTCCTTAGCTGCCATATCCCTAAGGGGACCATTACGCGCCTAACATTGGAGCTCCCAACTACCAACAAACCCACCCTCTGCGATTGCCCGGACCTTGAAGGCTGAGAATGATCCTCTGAAACAGGGCAGGCAGCTGCATCTGGCTCAGCCAGAGACAGTGCCTGAAACCGGTTTGTCAGACGCACCGGGGAGGCTTTCTGATCTGCCTCCGGGGACGTCTTTCGCTGCTTGCCACGCCTTGGAACGACCTCCCAATCAACCACAGGCGAGGGCTCAGTCCCACTGCGGGCAGCAACCGGGGCAACCACAGCGGCAGACCGATCTGGGGACAGACGGAACGAGGTTGACATCCCCGTGATACCCAAGTCCGGCTCCCCACGGTGGTGTCCATTGGCAACAGCCTCCAGCTGCGCGACCAAAGTTAGCGCCGCTTGCAGCTGTGAGCTGTGATGGATGCCAACTCAGCCCTCATCCGAACACAGCAATCGCAGTCCCTGTCCATTCTAATTGATGTTGAACCACAGTTACTGAAACACGAGTCTGTGCCTAGATAACGCAAGCGAAACACGCAAAGAATGTATTAACTAACCTGTACAAACGCCTATTGACTGCGCTACAATCTACCTGAATTTACGATTACAGTAACTAAAACTCGAAATTACACCTCCTATACGAAAATCACACGCAATTTAAGTAAGAATCTACGAAGTAAACACTAAAGCGCGATGCTACAACTCTCAAATACTAAAATACGCCCGAAATTTATGAATTAAACAATGCAAGTACGAAAAACACGCAAAGAAATTAAGAATTAAACTATGTAACAAATTAGTAAGCTAGGGGTATAAGACTTGCTGCTACAGCTACTTATCTGTGAAGCGCCGCTGGAGACTTTGTTGTGACGAAAACGTTTTGTGAAAGTGAGCGCAGTGGCACTGATATTTCTGCGGCATTTCAAGTTAGTTTAATTTGGCATTTAATTACTATGCCGCAATTCATCATTTATATTAAATATAAGTTTCTTTAAAATTATAGCAGCTGCATTAACAACACAACAAATAATTACACTATTTATCTGGCGCTTAGGATATTTGTTATTGTATTATGAATTTGTGTCTTGTAAATTTGGGTGCTACCTCATAACGTATGTCGCACCGCAAAATGATGAAGTGGAAGTGTGTGAGTTAACGAGCATTTCTCTCTCATTTTAGTATATGGCAGAAAGAGGCAGCCTACCAGAAACTGTGAAACGAATCCTGTCTTCCAGGACCGTGTGGCACAAAGAGCGCTGATTCGCCACGAGATGGGGAAATTCACAGGCGTCTATTGACCTAAATGAGGACAGACTGATCAGGGTTATGCGCTGTAATGTGCGAGTGAGACAGACGAGAACGTATGCTATAGGGGAACCTCATAGGACCTGTTTTTGACCAGGGAAGTGTAGCAGCATTAAATATGGCAGACCTAATATCGGCCATAAAGAGAAACATTTATGAAAACTACATAATTCTGTAGTGAATCAGGGAATGAAGTCACAGTAATTTTAATCTACCATCTTCCTTCAATTCTCATGGTGATCTCAATAAAACTTGAATACTGATCATATCTATAATAGTTTAGCATCTACTGCTAAAGTGAAATTAACAAGTTTTGTAACAAAGACCTGAATGCTAAAATCTGAACGGTTTGGTCGATCTTAGCGATCGACATTTCATATAAAAGGGCATCATTCAACTGACAAATGTCGTAAATATCAACTGTGTAACTCTATTTTCTTTAAAAAGATATAAAAGGTATAAATTATCAGTATTTTCAATTAAGGATCAGATCATCATTTCCTTCACACAAAACACATTGAACGATGATAGCATAACACCTTATTCAATCATTAGGTAGTAGAATATTTGTTGTAAAGTTTAGTGCATAATAGTTACTTTTACTTTTTTACTTTATTTATCAGAAAGCACAGTGCTACAAGGCTACTGGCCATGACATTCGAAGTTAAAAAGGAACTTCTATTGTTTTTATGTAAAAGAGTATAGCGTGTATTATGTAATAGATATTATTGTTACTTTATTTAGTGCGTTAAAGTGATCAAGCTTTGATTATTTGAATATGTTAAAATGTAAAACAATGTAGACTAAATGAAACTTCCTGGCAGATTAAAACTGTGTGTCCGACCGAGACTAGAACTCGGGACCTTTGCCTTTCGCGGGCAAGTGCTCTACCATCTGCGCTACCCAAGCACGACTCACGCGCCTTCCTCACAGGTTTACTTCTGCCAGTACCTCGTCTTCCCTCTTCCAAACTTTACAGAAGCTCTCCTGCGAACCTTGGAGAACTAGCACTACTGAAAGAAAGGATATTGCGGAGACATGGTTTAGCCACAGCCTAGGGGATGTTTCCAGAGCACTTGCCCGCGAAAGGCAAAGGTCCCAAATTTGAGTCTCGGTCCGGCACACAGTTTTAATCTGCCAAAAAGTTTCATATCAGAGCACACTCATCTGCAGAGTGAAAATCTCATTCTGGATAGCTTCGTTTCTTTACTCTGAACGCTGCCTTTCACATTGTCTACAGCAGCGCTTCGCTGTAAAGTTTAGTGCATAATAGTTACTTTTACTTTTTTACTTTATCAGAAAGCACATTGCTGCCAGGCTACTGGCCATGACATTCGAAGTTAAAAAGGAAATTCTGTTGGTTTTATGTAAAAGATTATAGCGTTTATTATGTAATAGATATTATTGTTACTTTATTTAGTGCGTGAAAGTGATCAAGCTTTGATTATTTGAATATGATAAAATGTAAAACTAATGTAGACTAAATGAAACTTCATGCCAGATTAAAACTGTGTGCCCGACCGAGACTCGAACTCGGGACCTTTGCTTTCCGCGGGCAAGGGCTCTACCATCTGAGCCATATCAGCGCACACTCCGCTGCAGAAGTAAAATCTCATTCTGGAAACATCCCCCAGGCTGTGGCTAAGCCATGTCTCCGCTATATCCTTTCTTTCAGGAGTGCTAGTTCTGCAAGGTTCGCAGAAGAGCTTCTGTAAAGTTTGGAAGGTAGGAGACGAGATAGTGGCAGAAGTAAAGCTGTGAGTACCGGGCGTGAGTCATGCTTCGGTAGCTCAGATGGTAGAGCACTTGCCCGCAAAGATCCCGAGTTCGAGTCTCGGTCGGGCACACAGTTTTAATCTGCCAGGAAGTTTCATATCAGCGCACACTCCGCTGCAGAGTGAAAATCTCATTCTGGAAACGTAGACTACGCTGTAGCCAATCAGATGGACGGCTTCAGGGAACCGAACTGCACTAGTCAGCTGAACGACTATGTTCGGATTTGGGGGAGTCGCCGGCAGAGGGACAGTTCTGGTGGAGACGCCGGCAGAGGGTCGGTCATAAGGCAGCTAGGAAGTGAAACGACTTAAAAAATTTCGAGTTGTGTGGTGCCGCGGGACTTTGTCTCTGAGCGGTGAGCTGTCGTGCGCCTGGTGTGAACTCTAGCCTTTCGCGTAGATAACGAGGTTGAGTATTGGGTTGTATTTCGCGATTAGATTGTGAATGATCTTAATGTGTCAAATGGATATGCGGTCGAGTGTAACAGTAACTCTCAAAACGACCACTTCCTCGCTTACTTTGCTCTCTGAATAAACATTGTGCCACCCAAATCGCTACTGTGTGGCATACATCATTTATGGATTGTTAATTTAGCTCCCAATATTATTATTACTGTTATTATATGATGTATTAACTTTGCGTGTTTCATACAATTTCGCAAACTTGCCATCTGCCAGACAATTTAACCAAGGGTCACAAGTGTCCTAATTTAGGGTTTGTAGCGCGAGACCTGCGGTTCAATTCCAAGACGAGTTTGAGCCAAGACATTTCGACTGGAAGAGGAACCACTTGTGAGCCTTAACATCTTTGGGATGTTAGCTCGCAACTAGAAATCTTTGATTCCTTGACTGACACCCTTGAGCTTATGATACCACCAGCCGTGGACAAATGGTTTCATAGGCCTCAGAAACCATAGCCAAGCACTGTATCTCTTAGACTTATCTGGATTTACAGACTCGAGAAAAACACACGCCAGAACACCTTGTTCGGTAAACAAATAGAGAAATTATTCTCTTGTGGACACACAGAGAGTCTCATACTGCGACGGGTACGTCATCAGCTACAAAGTCTCTTTTACAGTCCTTAGCTTGTTTTTTTTTTATATATGGTCGCAAATACAATTTGTAACTGTCTTACAAAAAATGCAAATCACAAGGGTAGGAGGCTACTTGAAGTTTTTCTCTTTCTATTTTTCAGCTCTGCACCACGAAAAACGTGTTGCTTCGTCACGCTGCGTTCTCTCTACCCTACGGGGAAATAGGGCTAATTAACAGTCCTCTGCATTGGCAGAATATCGGAATTTGGTCGCTAATTACAACGCTTGGGCTGATGGAAATAGAATTTCTTGTATACTCGTTCTAGCACCCCCAATATTCACCACGTCAGTAGAGACACTGAAATTAGTTCGCAATTTAATGCAAATTAAAGCACAGTGCATGACTAAATTCTTAGAACACGTGTCGCTGGAACTGTAATCAAATTTTTTAATGCAAAACAGCAATTTGTATCTAATTATGCCGTTCTCATATGACAGCTCGCTATGAAGTGCATCAAGGTGAAATCTTTCACTTTGAGAGAGTACTGTTCCAGTACCGATCATGTTCACATACATTTTAAGTAGGCTGTTTAAGTTTTTATGTTGGTGACGCCACGTAGCGTTCTGTACGAAAATCACTGACTGTGCTGTGTGCAATCTGTGGCTGGTTGGCATTGTTGGAATATTCCCTGTTGTGGTGTAGGACAGTTGGATGTGAACGGCGCGTAGCGTTGTGCAGTTGGAGGTGAGCCGCCAGCAGTGATGGATGTGGGGAGAGAGATGCCAGAGTTTTGACAACGGACGATCTGGACGTGTGTCTGCCAGAAAAAGGAAAATTGTAAATATGGATGTCATATATATATATATATATATATATATATATATATATATATATATATATATATATATATATATATACTCCAGGAAATTGAAATAAGAGCACCGTGAATTCATTGACCCAGGAAGGGGAAACTTTATTGACACATTCGTGGGGTCAGGTACATGACATGATCACACTGACTGAACCACAGGCACATAGACACAGGCAACAGAGCATGCACAATGTCGGCACTAGTACAGTGTATATCCACCTTTCGCAGCAATGCAGGCTGCTATTCTCCCATGGAGACGATCGTAGAGATGCTGGATGTATTCCTGTGGAACGGCTTGCCATGCCATTTCCACCTGGCACCTCAGTTGGACCAGCGTTCGTGCTGGACGTGCAGACCGCGTGAGACTACGCTTCATCCAGTCCCAAACATGCTCAATGGGGGACAGATCCGGAGATCTTGCTGGCCAGGGTAGTTGACTTACACCTTCTAGACCACGTTGGGTGGCACGGGATACATACGGACGTGCATGGTCCTGTTGGAACAGCAAGTTCCCTTGCCGGTCTAGGAATGGTAGAACGATGGGTTCGATGACGGTTTGGATGTACCGTGCACTATTCAGTGTCCTCTCGACGATCACCAGAGGTGTACGGCCATTGTAGGAGATCGCTCCCCACACCATGATGCCGGGTGTTGGCCCTGTGTGCCTCGGTCGTATGCAGTCGTGATTGTGGCGCTCACCTGCACGGCGCCAAACACGCATACGACCATCATTGGCACCAAGGCAGAAGCGACTCTCATCGCTGAAGACGACACGTCTCCATTCGTCCCTCCATTCACGCCTGTCGCGACACCACTGGAGGCGGGCTGCACGATGTTGGGGCGTGAGCGGAAGACGGCCTAACGGTGTGCGGGACCGTAGCCCAGCTTCATGGAGACGGTTGCGAATGGTCCTCGCCGATACCCCAGGAGCAACAGTGTCCCTAATTTGCTGGGAAGTGGCGGTGCGGTCTCCTACGGCACTGCGTAGGATCCTACGGTTTTGGCGTGCATCCGTGCGTCGCTGCGGTCCGGTCCCAGGTCGACGGGCACGTGCACCTTCCGCCGACCACTGGCGACAACATCGATGTACTGTGGAGACCTCACGCCCCACGTGTTGAGCAATTCGGCGGTACGTCCACCCGGCCTCCCGCATGCCCACTATACGCCCTCGCTCAAAGTCCGTCAACTGCACATATGGTTCACGTCCACGCTGTCGCGGCATGCTACCAGTGTTAAAAACTGCGATGGAGCTCCGTATGTCACGGCAAACTGGCTGACACTGACGGCGGCGGTGCACAAATGCTGCGCAGCTAGCGCCATTCGACGGCCAACACCGCGGTTCCTGGTGTGTCCGCTGTGCCGTGCGTGTGATCATTGCTTGTACAGCCCTCTCGCAGTGTCCGGTGGAAGTATTGTGGGTCTGACACACCGGTGTCAATGTGTTCTTTTTTCCATTTCCAGTAGTATATATATACCTATATATATATATATATATATATATATATATATAGATTGTTCCCCTTTAGGAGCGCTATTGAACTTGAATTTATAATTTCATCTTCGGATGTTTTTCTTCTTTGCTTCCCAAAACCTCCTCATCCTCTCAGAATGCTCCTTCTTCCATTCCCCTGTCCATTTTTTACCAGGCTGACGCGATGTTCCTTCCTCAAACTTCACACTTGTGATTTTATGCCGGCACTGGGTGCGATCTTCGAGATTTTTTATGTTGATCTGCTGCAGATCCCTCTGGGCTTGTTTCAGCCATTCTGTGCCACATTTACTCCTTGTTATAATATTGAATAATTTCTTTGCTGTTCTGGAGTCTTCCATCCTGTAGATGTGGGTATAAAATTTGGCTCGGCTCTTTCTGATTTCATCTGTTACTATGTTGATCTTTTTATAGAGTCCGTTTTGTGGTCTCTTCATCCAAATGCCATTTTTGTTGATAAGACCGTAAATCTTCCTGATAATTTTTCTTTCCTGCATTTCTATTTCCTTAAATTTTGAATGACCATCAATCACCATTGTTTCAGCTGCATGGATTTCTTTCTGGAAGAATCACTCTTGTATAGAGCCTTAATTTTGCGTCTCTCGAAGTGCAGTTCTTGTTGTAATGCGTCCATGTTAGCTTGTAGGCCTTCTGGAGCTTGGCGATTCTTTGTTCATTGGCACCTTGGTTTAATCCTGAGGACTGTATAGTTTCACCGAGGTATTTAAAATGCCTGACGTGTGCAATTTTACCATATTTTGTTATTAAAGGGAATTTATTTTCTGGCACTTCGTGAATCGCTTCTGTTCTGTAATCGGTGATCATTGCAATATCGTCAGCGAAAGCAAGGCACTTGACTTTAATTCGGTTCTCTTTCTTGATACCAATTTGAATACCCTTTACGTGAGGTTCGCATTCCCTGATTATCTTTTCTAGAACAATATTGAAAAGGGTTGGGGATAGTCCGTCCCTCTGTCGGACTCCATATTTGATTTCGAAGGGTTCTGATACTTCGCCCATGAATTTCACTTTGGCCGTTGTTCCTGTAAGTGTCTGTTTTGATATTTTTCGTGTCATTCGGTCGATCCCAAATTCTTCCATGATTTTAAACAGGGTTCCACAGTCCACTGAATCATATGCTTTCCTGAAGTCGATGAATGTAACTACTGTGTTTCGGCATTTCCTCATTTGTAATATTATCTTTAAGCACCAGAACTGTTCCGTATATGAGCGTCCTTTTCTGAATCTGGCCTGGTATTCACCAATTAGTGTATGTGCGTGGGATTCTATCCTGTTTAAAAGCGCTTTGGAAAGGATTTTGTAAGCGACAGGGAGCAGGGAAATTCCTTTGTAACTCTTGATATCTGCATTGTCGCTCTTCTTGTGTTGCTGGTGAACTAGAGCGCATTTCCAGTCCTCTGGTATTTGCTCCATTATCCATATGTCTAACATTATATGGAGTAATTTCTGCATAAGTCTTGGATCGTTTAGTTTCCAGAACTCAGCAATGATCCCATCTTCTCCTGGTGCTTTGTTATTTTTCAACTGCTTGACTCTATCCATAATTTCTTCAAGATCCGGGGCATGGCCTAGGAATTTTATTTGTTGCTTCTTCTAGTGTTTCCCAGAAATTGTCCACTGTTTCAGGGTAGATTTTATTTGGTGACTTGTGGGGGTGTGCACATTGATCAGAGTGTATGCTTTGTTAGCTGATTTTACTGATAACAAGGAGACTCTTTCATTGGGAGACGTGAAGTCAGTAACCGAGTCGAGTACGGAAGTGTGTACGGCGAATCCGGTTCCGAAAAGTAGTAGTTTGTCTCTTACTTTTATGGCAGGTTTGCCCTTGTAGATCCTGTAATTTTTGTGTGTTAAAGTGTCCTTCATCTGTGAATCTTGTCTCTTGCAGTGCAGTCCTTTATTTGCTAACTATGCCTATCAGTAGTTATTGCCTTCAGTAGTAAGAATCTTTTATTTAGCTGGCAGTATCGGCTCTCGCTCTATTGCAGTAGTTCGAGTAACGAAGATTTTTGTGATGGAAGTGATTCATGAAAGGTATAGGTTATTGTTAGTCAGTGCCATTCTTTTGTAGGGATAATTGAAAGTCAGATTGCCTTGCGCTAAAAACAAATATTGAGTGTCAGTTTAGTGATGATCACAATAAGTAAAGAGAGAAACGTCTGAGTACGTTCAGTTTTGCTCAGCTGTTTGAAAATTAAATAACGTAAGACGTTACAATATCTTATGCAGAATAAGATTGAAGACCTACTCGTTTACACAAAACGGCGTATCACTTCATGTGAGACCTCCAAATGGTTCTGAGCACTATGGGACTTAACAGCTATGGTCATCAGTCCCCTAGAACTTAGAACTACCTAAACCTAACTAACCTAAGGACATCACACAACATCCAGTCATCGCGAGGCAGAGAAAATCCTTGACCCAGTCGGGAATCGAACCCGAGAACCCGGGCGCGGGAAGCGAGAACGCTACCGCACGACCACGATTTGCGGACTGAGAACTGTACCTGAAAGGTTATTATATACACAGTTTGATGGGACAATTCACCTCACCCTATTCAATCACAAATCTGATCCATATCAAGCGTTTACGGTACAGCCTTCACTATGATCACCATGCAGCACGTATGAATCAACCGGGTGACTCATTTGAAATCATCTCAGTTGGTTGCCCACAGGCTCCACGCACGCCGAACAACTTATGACAAGAAACCTTGCAACAGAACTAGGCAGCTTTTTAATTTGCAACGATGTGAATTTTCGTGGTAAGATGTGGGGCTGTGAGACAACCGTCTCAACGGTGAGGTAATTTTTTCTAGTTACGCCTCTAAATACGGGTACATTCTTTGCTTTAGCAACATATTAAAACTTCGATCTACTTTTCTACTTTGTGGAGAATAGTAAAGTTATTGGCTTGACATGGATGGCAGAAACATTTAGACATAAATGCAGCCTGAAGTATCAAATGTTTTCACCTACATTGGCAATACCCTTGCCACTGTGATAACGCCGGTTCTCATCAGATCACCGAAGTGAACCGACGTTGAGTTTCGCTAGCATTGGGATGGGTGATGTTTAGGCATTGCAGGGCCTGTTTTGACGACTTTTTGTAGTTTCACTTCAACTGACATGTTACCTGTATCCTGTAGCTGTGAAACCATCCAGTTTGGGTATTCTGTTTAACACGTTCCATGAAAAGCGACTTTTATAAACACTTTAATTCACTGGTTACGATCAATTTGTCTAATCACAGTAACTGTTTCCATCATATTGCATATAATTCACTCTACTGTGCTTTCGTTGTAATGAGTCGATTGAACACATAAAACTGGATTACTGATATGCCTTATACATGCAATGCCGACAAGATACTTTTATAATCTCGTTTTGCTATCTACCAGCGACGGTAGTTTTATTTAATCAGTCGCTGTTTTACGTATCTATTGATGCTACAATGTTCCACAAGCACTGGTACGAGGGTATTCTTAAACTAAGGACCGAAAAGTCGCGAAATGGAAACCACAGTGAAGTTCTAAACTGTTTTCTTTGCAACAGTTAGCTACACCTTCCAGCTACTTCTCCACACAGTATCCTCTCAGACTTAGACATCTGTCGTAATGTTGTACCAACTTTACAATTCTCCCGTTATAGAAGACAGCCGCCAGCGGTCTTCGACAATTTTGTTCTCTGGACTGCATCTCGTTGTCTGTGACAAAATATGTTCTTCATAGCCAATGGATCATTTGAGGAGAGATGAACCTCAGGGATAGCCAATTACAGGCTGTATTGTGGGTAATCAAACACCTCCCATGGAAAACGCTGCAGGATGATCTTAATTACCCCTGCAGAGCACGGCCGAGAATTGTCGTGTAGAGCGAACAGAATGACAGTTACGTTATGTGGATTGCATAGCGTCAAGCGAAATCTTTTGCCAGGCCCGCATACTTGGCTGAAGATGCTAATTTAAAGCCATCTTTATTTTCTCACTGTGAGCTGAGAACTGAAAAGAGCGACATGATGCTATCGTTTTGTGTACTAGACACAGTGCCCAACGCATCTGTGCAAAACTTCAACAGATTTTCACTGTATTTCCCAATTCGCTACCGATAGTTCCTTACTTTCCGAGTAACCCTCGTATTTATTACTCTTTTATTGTACACAAATGTTTTGTTCTGCTGTTGTTTTGTGCAGTTTGCAAATTGTCTGAGTAACTATGTGGTATCTGTTGTAATTGAATCTCTGCAACTACCTCAGTGGTTGTCATTATTGGTAACGATTATAAAATAATACTATCTATATATCACACTCGATGGATGCCAAGCATTATTCACGTTGACTTCTTTGTTTTCCGCTCTTTTTTCCGCAGCTGCATATATACCACTTCTGTAGGTTATTTGCCATGTAGAGCAACTGTAATAGAAATCTTATGACCAGATGCGTTTGGCTTTACTTCAATGATCTTCAGTGGTCAGGTTTATTGTTGTTTATTCAATTCTTCTTCGTGTTTCATAGTACGTGTTGAGTTTTTGCACACATCACTTTCACTTTTCTTAACGTATTCACATTTTTGTGTAGGGAAGTATCACTGTCATCTCGCTCTTGGAGAGAACGCTGATACTGCCCAATACAGAGATACGAATGTGTAAAGTGGAATGAAATGAGCTTGTCCCGTACACATTTCGTGTTCAGTGCTAAACTCCATAGTGTCTATTTCGACAGCAAACTCACGTGGACGCGACGTGGTCCATACCTCATCGACTAGGCGGATAACTCTGTGAATATCTCGCGTATGCTTACCCGAGTATGATGGGGAGCGGACCCAATTATGCTCATGACTCTTTATATGGTTTTGCCCCGTTCCGTCTTAAATTATGGTAGCATTGTCTACGGCACTGGAATGCAATTAACGTTGCGCAATTTTGACTTCTTCCATTATAGAGCGATTCGTCTTGTCCTCGGAGCCATGAAATCAACGCCCACCCACCCCCAGCTGGAGGAAGCATCCGTAAAGTCGTTGTGTGTAAGACGCCAGTTTTCATTTTTCTCCTCAGTCGCTCTTCGATATCTGATTCTGCCTCCCTTAAGGAGGTGGTTGACTTCTGGAGACTCACACAGGCCCCCATTGATGACTAATGAACAGAGCTCCTTTGGTAGTACACATCTACGAGAAATGGCTCCATCTCCTTCCACTCGTTCTACAGGATACAAAACTCCCCTGTTTTCGTTTTTCGTTGAGTCTGTTCTTAACTCAACATCCTGTATCATATCTACTGACGATATCCGAACGGAGGCCCATATCACTCGCGATCTGGAGCATTTTCTCAGCATACAATGGCCGCAGTACGCTCTCATCTACTCGGATGGTTCTAAACCTGAGACGTGTGTGCACTGCGCCTTCTTTAGTCCTTCTAGTAGCGCCTTTCAAACGTTTGCGCTTCCACATGTACCTTCTATCTAGACGGTGGAGTTACTAGCCATCAGAGAAGCCATTCGTTATGGTACTCGGACATTCAAGTTGGTCCTGATACTTATGGTCTCTCAAAGTTTGCTGCAGAAATTGCAATATCCCGCGTTTGATAACCTGACAAACCTTGGGCATAGCCATCCACTTACTGTGGATTAAAGGACATCACAGCATTCTCTATAATGAAACTGTTCACCGCCCTGCCAAGAGGAGTATTATAGAAGAGCAGTTACGCCCAGCCAGCTGTCTGGTTTCTGTCTAACTGTGCTTTATTTCACTTTAAGGGGGTGTTTCTATGCTAAATTCACAACTATATTCTATTCTGCTTTTTACAATTATATTTCTTTGGCACTATTTAATCGTAGTTGGCAGTATGGGCCTTGTAAACCAAAGCAAAAATAAAGGAATAAAAAAAGTGCAGCGGAACTGCTGTTTGTAAAAACACATATATGAGAAAGACGAAGAATAATGCAATAAACGACCAAAAAAACTGACTACTTAAGTGGCTATAAAATAAAGCGAAAGGCATGTGGTCTTACTGACTTTAATTAGATCTGCTAAAGAGGGCAAGTAACCTCTACCACGTGCCAAGCATTGCGTTTACGTGTTCGTCTCTCTCGTTGAGCGACTCTGTCTGGGCGGTCAAATTTGCTCAACATGACGTGTTCCCTACACTTGCTGCTCGCTGCGCTTAAGGCAGACGGTTGGTGGATACCTCTTGTGCCTGTAGTGATCCGGAATGTGCCTTCAGTATTGCGTGAAACGACTGGACTTCATGAGTAATGAAATTCACACAGTGCTGTGAGAATTTGTTACGAAGACTGTGTGCAATGTCAGTTCACTATAATTTATTACGGGTAAGCTACCGTAACTTTTAGCCATTTCTTTTTTGTTCAACTGTAGTGCTGCTGATGATGTTCATCGAATGAAACAGGTAGTCAGATAATAATAGCTACTTTGTTCTCATCAACATTAGTGCGGGAATTAGTACTTAAATTATATTATACGATAAAAAATTTCCTCACACGAGCAGTTTCGGTAAAAGTGGCCATCTTCAGATAGGTTTAAAAAAATCGTAATATAACTAAGTCAAAGGTGCAATGGTATAGCCGTGAACAGTGCTACCACCCAAATTAGGAAGTTACCGATGCCAGTTGACACTGTACCATTAATTCTGTTCGACGGTGCCAATTAAAGTCTGTTTATACCTTGTATCCCTTGACGGTGTTACTTCGGCTTTATTGTATTAGGGTAGGTTTTAAACAAGTCTGAAGATGATCAGTATCGGCCGAAGTTGATGGTCTTACGACAGTTTTTGTGAGCACAGAATAGAATTAAAGAAGCAAATTCGGTCTTCCGTGGATGGCTGTTTTATTGGCGACTATTTCACAGACTGTAAAACTACGTTCGGTTTTCTGTAAATAATAAAGTACGAATATGGAGAACGGAATAATGAGGTTTACTATTATAGTTAATAAACATAGTACTGTGTAAGGAAGATTGCAAGTGATAATCGTAACGAAAGACAGGACTCGGGCCTTAATAGTAGAAGTTACGATTTTATGTAGATTAATTTAGTTAATAGTGATGTTACCGTAGAAAACAGGACATTACATCGAAAATGATGTTTCTTTGGAAATAATTGTTAATTAATATCATGCAATAACATTTATTGCATTCAAATAAAGCGTTAAGCCCTAATTTAGAGTATATGTATACACCAAAAATAAACAAATAGCACAATATCGGATATGTAAAGCTACATCAAGTTTACAGTTACCATGATAGCATGCGCGTAAGTACATGAGTATGAAGGAGCATGTTATGTCGCATACTCGTATAAAGTACAGACACTCTATATTCATCACAAATATAACAAAACTGTCAGCAGAATTTTTACAACCAGGAGCAGACATTGTGCTGAGCACATGCACAGGAGACGGCAAAATGAGGTTAGGTTGACAGTAAACAAAACACCATCTGTTAACATAAAAATTGAATCGACCTTTTTTGACAGGAAGTGTTTTTCACCAGTGCTACCAACATCATCTACATTCATTACATCTCCTCCTTAAATTATTTCAACTATATAAAAGATATTAAATTCATTAAAAGAATCGCTTAATTTAATAAATTTAATTGTAAAATGTGAATAAATAGAGTGTGATAGAGTTTTTTAAGTGTCATATTTGGATTTCCCACCCTATAATACGTAAGAATAAGGTATTTTCAGCCAAAATATGTCTCCATCGTTGGCCTGTGTAATCAGTCGATTTTGTAGTAGTTGGTGAATTTCAGTTATACAACATAAACTGCTGCAAAAACGTGGAAATCGACATCTAAAATGAAATTGTAAATGTAAATGAATTGCAACACTTGCTGGGGCAGTTAGTACTGCTGCGTCGTGACGAAGCTGTTAGACTTCATGTTTCCCTGTACACGCGACAAGGCCACTCGCCTGTTGGCTCGTTCCCAGTGAGTGCGCGGAGAGTGGAGGCGGATGCCGGAACCGCAGGTAGCCGCCTGCTACCACGAGTGCGGTGCGAAGCGGATGGTGGGCGAGGGATGAGCGCTGCTCTTCACGCGGAGTCGGCACGCAGTATTTAGCGCGCTCTGGTGGCTGAGGTACACCAGACTACTTCACCGCCGCTGGAGGGGGGGAAGGGGGTAGGCTTAATGTAAGAGTTCCGCACTTGTCATGCTTGTGGTTTTCTTAAGTCACTGGTGGCAAATACGGCGATAATGTTTCAGTACCACCACCTCCCATCAGAGTCTGCGCTCCATTTGTAAGGACCTAGACATTAAGGAGCCACAAAGCCTGAACTTTATTCCTCTGAAATGATTCTCAAAGCGTCCTGAAATGTTGGATACTATTCGGGAAGTGATAGCTCATTCGACATAGTTACGTCGTCTTTTTGGCAACTAACCAAATTATCAGTCAAGATACCCCACGACAAGCCGCCAAGTAACCGCGAACTACAGAGTATTAATGTCGGTGATCATTGCCGAGCAACGGATCGGGAAGGCGGTTTGCTGCTGCTATCTGACGCTTGTGTGCGGACCTCTCCACGGCGGCGTAATGAGTGTGTCTCCGTGGTTACTATCGCAGGCACACTGCCAGCTCGTCGATAGCTACGTCATAGCTGCCACGGGCACACGACGTACTGCGCAGCAAAATGGCGAGGCCTGATTTACAGGGTTCGTGGGCATAAACTAGAAGCATGTGCCGTGAAGTTAAGCTAACTCCTACACACTACTAGTGTACGCGGCAGCTGTGTTACCAATAAACTGGTACGTTCCACCGAGCTACAGCGATACTTCCATTATGGCGGTATGTGTGCTGACACACCGTACGGCTCATCTGCGGAATAACAGAAGCGAGTAACACAACTTCCTCGTTAAGATTTCACACAGAACTGGCCACCGGATTAAGGTAGGGGGACTAGCGCCTGATCGGGGAGCTGTCACAAAACACGCAGCAAGTGATTTTCGAATATGATTGTCCACTAACCTCGCAAGGTCAGCCCTGGACTCTTACTCCGGTGTCCTCAAGCACGGGTAAACTGTCTCAGTGCACTCGCTCCCTACTAATCTGTCCGAGCCTACAGATCATAAGGCAGACCTCTGGAAGTCAGTTTCTGGTATCTAAAAACGTAATTTGATTCGATGTGTAAGTCCAACACATCTCTGATCTAACAAAGTCTGTCCCATCCAGCATGATTAAAACTTCAGACATACTTGCCGTTTCATCTTTGAGACCACGTGCACACTGACATTAAGGACATGATTCCAAACAACATTGGGGACGAAAGTACCAGCAGTTCAAAACAGTGACAAGCGAAGGTCGCAATATAAGCGAGTCGTCTAGTTGCTATCAATTACTTTCAGTACAATGTCACCAGACTAGCAGTTATTCCGCGTGTATACAAGAGGAGTGGAATCCAGAAGTACAACGATCCTTGCGAGATGGCAAACTTGCCGATGAGCAACGAAACATTGCCCTTTCTTTATGTACACAGCTTCCTCTTTTAATTGATCCTCCTTCGTTGGTATTCGGACCCTTAATGTCACGATATTCTCTGCATTTAATTTAAGTACAAACTATCAAAAACAAGTTGCAAAAACATATACAAGGGATTTTTTAAGCCAAAAATTCCAACGGGATTGTTTTACTTTTTAAAATAACCATGCCAATAGGTCGATCACTGATAATACAGAAACCTCGATGTGCCTCACAGTGAGCTTTCGCCCACGTTACCCTCACCGATCGAGATTGCACAGTGGTTTGAACATTGGACTCGCATTCTGGAGGACGACGGTTCATACCTGAGTCCGTCCATTCTGATTTACGTTATTCGTGATTTCCCTACATCGCTTCAGGCAAATAACGGGATGATTCTTTTGAAAGATCAAGGCCGACTTCCTTCCCCATCGTTCCTTAACCTGATGGGACGGTTGACCTCACTCTTTGGTCTCAACAAACCAACCAGGGTATTCTTACGACTTATGCTCCTGGTTTAAATAGGGTGCACTGTACTGATGCTTGTGGTATAAGTGTTCACAGACACACCCAATTTTTTCCTGTCATTGACTTTAAACACGCATAGGATCATTGTCTGTCAAAATCTGGTTATAGCTACGTCCGTAACACTCTGCAGCAAGAATAGAGAGTGTTTCAGTAGAAAATACTTTGGTCTTCTGGTAATTCATATTCTTCTACTCTCAAGACCAATAGTCGAAAAAAAATCCACACACGGGTAATTTATACAAGAGGCTGATAAAGTAAGTGTTGTTACCACTGTAGACCACGAACAGCAGACACAATAAAACAGAAACACCTTTAATATGATATAGCCTACGAATGGCCTTGTAAACTTTCTGCATTCTACTTGTAAACGATCTGTATAAATAATTCTGAGTGCTCTTACAACTCCTCGAACAGAAACCGTTCCAATTTTCACTCAGAACCTGCGTTTTAATTGGCTGACCAGTTCAGAAACCTATCGATTATAGGACACAAGTAGGACATCTTCACTATCAGCATATAAATTACATACATTTGTAGCCCTCTGAGTACAGCCGAATTTAAAGTATGTTATTTCTTGGTGACTAAGATCTCTTGGTGAATACATGCCTGCCACTTGAAGGAGGAAGTCAGAAAAAATAACACTACCTAATCAGATCATTGTAGATTTCGCCCCAAACTTTACAGTCGAATTTCAGCGAGTACGGGTTGTAACTGACCTTCGTGTTCGCAACTTTCGACTCAGTAAATTGCACTGCATTTTGCCACTGCTAGGTTGGCCCTATTTTTAGATCTTTGCTCCTTTGTAATCTGTTTCTTTTTAATTTGATTTTAAATGTGTTCATTGAATTCTATAAAAGTCTTCTAATTTAATGCACTTCCGATATAATAATGGTATTAAGGTCTTCTAAAACGTATTTCTTGGATTTAGCAGCCGAAAGAACCATCAAATAAAGTTTTCGTGAACGCGTTATAAAGATTACATGAAACAACACCTGGAAGTGGGATAATCGTACTAGGATATTCTAAACATTTTACTCAGGCTGTGTTACTATCAGAATAGTGAGTGCTACACTGCCGCCTTTACTGTGAGAGAGCTAGGTCATACTCCCAGTTCAACCAGATCCTCCGTCCCAGGGTCAGACGCTGTCCACATTCAGACGTTGCAGCACCATTCTCTTGCGGGCGAGCGCTTTCTGTTTGACACGTACAACCACATCTTGGCAGAAGGCACATTTTCCGGACGTTGGCGTGAAACCACCATCATACCAATACCAAAGCCCGGTGAGGACAGAAATATTCCTTCTAGCTACCGCCCCATCTGGAAGTGGGATAATCGTACTAGGATATTCTAAACATTTTAGTCAGGCTGTGTTACTATCAGAATAGTGAGTGCTACACTGCCGCCTTTACTGTGAGAGAGCTAAGTCATACTCCCAGTTCAACCAGATCCTCCGTCCCAGGGTCAGACGCTGTCCACATTCAGACGTTGCAGCACCATTCTCTTGCGGGCGAGCGCTTTCTGTTTGACACGTACAACCTCATCTTGGCAGAAGGCACATTTTCCGGACGTTGGCGTGAAACCACCATCATACCAATACCAAAGCCCGGTGAGGACAGAAATATTCCTTCTAGCTACCGCCCCATCTCTATCACCAGCTGCGTTTGCTAGGTGATGGAACGTATGATTCATGGCCGGCTGGGATGGTGACTCGAGTCTCACAGTTTACTAACCACGGTGTGGATTATGAGCTCGCCTTTCTTCAGTAGTCCATCTCGTTACTTTGTCCACCCATGTCATGAATGGTTTTCTGCGGAAAATAAGGTCTATGACACCTGGTAGGAAACTGTTATCCTCCGTACTCTTTACACGTGGGTCTTCCATGGCCACTTGCCCGTTTCCTTCAGAAATTTTTAAGCGACCGAGTTTACAAGAGCGTGTGGGTTCTCCCTTGTCGGACACCTTTATCCAGGAAAACGGTGTGCCTCAGGGTTCCGTCTTGAGCGTCGTCCTCTTTTTCTATAGCCATTAACCCTATCATGGCCGGTCTCCCGCAGGCCATCTCCGGCTCCCATTTGTTAACGATTTTGCCATCTGTTGCAGTTCTCCACGGACCTGTCTCACTGAGCGGCGTATTCAGCGATGTCTTGGTCGTCTTTACTCCTGCAACATCGACTTTCGTTTTTCCACTGACAAAAGCGTCTCTATGAACTTCTGGCTGCGCAAATGGTGTCTCCCACCATGTTTACACCTTGGGCCTGTTGCTAAAAAAAAATGGCTCTGAGCACTATGGGACTCAAGTGCTGTGGTCATTAGTCCCCTAGAACTTAGAACTACTTAAACCTAACTAACCTAAGGACATCACACACATCCATGCCCGAGGCAGGATTCGAACCTGCGACCGTAGCAGTCGCACGGTTCCGGACTGCGCGCCTAGAACCGCGAGACCACCGCGGCCGGCGGGCCTGTTGCTCTTCCGTTCGTTGAAGCTACGAAATTCCTGGGGCTCATGCTCGATAGGAAACTTTCTTGGTCCTCCCATGTGTCTTATCCAGCAGCCCGCTATCCCTCAGTGTCCTACGTGTCCTGAATTATACTTCCTGGGTTACCACCCTCCTGCATATGTACTGGTCCCTCGTCCGTTAGAAAACCGACTATGGATGCTTTATTTATGCGTCTGGACGTCCATCCCTCTTACACCGTCTCAACACTATCCACCATCGTGGCATCCGTTTGGCCACTGGCACCTTTTACACTAGCGCGGTTGAGAGTAGGTATGCTGAAGCTGATGAACTACGCTCGACTTGGCGCCGTGACTTTCTCCTCAGCAGGTATGCATCCCACTTGTCTGCCATGCGTGACCATCCGTCCTATGCCTCCTTCTTCGATGATTCCTTTGATCGCCAGTATGCTGCGCGTGCCTCTTCTCTGTTACCTTCTGTAGTCCATTTTCGGTGCTTGTTCCGGCAGCTTAACTTCACACTACCTGCAGCTTTCCCGGTTGGTGTGAACCCTTCACCAGCTTGGCTTCGTCAAGCGGCCCGTGTTAACCTTGGCCTTCATTCGCTTCGTAAGGGAGCTACTCCTGCCTCGCTCTATCGCCTTCAGTTTCACGACCTTCTCATTGAATTTCGCGATAGTACCTTTGTGTACGCTGATGGCTCTCGGAATGACCGTGGTGTCGGCTGTGCCTTCGTCATTGGCGCCCACGTCGTTAGATATCGGCTTCCAGCACACTGCCAAGTATTTACAGCCGAGCTCTTCGCCCTCTGTAAGGCCACGGAGTACATCCGGCAACACAGGCTTTTCAATTGGGTCCTATCCTCAGAGACTCTTAGTGCCCTTCAAAGTCTATGTGCGTTGTAAACCGACCATACCTTAATGCAACAGGTCCAGGAAAGCTGTCACTTCCTCACTCTTGGTGGAGCCACTGTGAAGCTTATGTAGGTTTCTGGTCATGTCAGTCTGCCAGCAAACGAGGCCGCTGTCGCTGCTGCCAAAGTTGCAGTCCTCGTACCTCAGCCCACTAGTTCCTATATTCCCTTCAATGATCTCTGTGTTGTCGTCTGTCAGAAGGTGGTGTCCCTTTGGCATCGCCATTGATCATCACTTCATGGGAATAAGCTCAGGATTACTGAGCCTCTCCCAGCGGCTTGGACGACCTCCTTTCGTCCCTACCGCCGGGAGGAGGTCATTTTAACTAGGTTGCGTATTGCGCACTGCCTTTTTAGCCATCGTCATTTGATAAGTGGCCCTACCCCACCACTTTGTGCACATTGCGTCCTATTTTTAACTGTCCTCCACTTCCAGACAGAACGTTCATTTTTTATCGTTTACGTTCCCGCTTGGGTTTGCCGTCAGAGTTATCGGCCGTTTTGGCAAATGACGTGCTAACTGTCGACTGCGTTTTATATTTTTTTTCGTCAAAGCAATATGGCGAAGACCATTTAATTTTTAGTTTTGGACCTCCGTTTCTGTATGACGTCTTTCGCAGCCCTGTCTTCTCTTAAGTCAATTGGAATTGACGTTTAGTCGTTCCTTAACTCCTCTCAGTGTTCGTGGGCGCTTATGATCCCAGTTATTTTTGCAAAACAAAACAAACAATAATACATTACGTGTACATCAATTTTGTGTCGAACCTCCATTTTCCCGGCATAGTGCAGCATCATGACGTAACATCAACTCAACAAATCGTTGGATGTGCTCTACAGAAATACTGAGCCGTGTAGCCTCCATAGCCGTCCACAATTGCGAAAGTGGTGCCAGTGCAGGATTTTGTCTACGAAATGATCTATGGGTTATGTCCCGTAAATGTTCGCTGGGACTCATGCCGGGCGATCTTGGTGGCCAAGTCATTCGCTCGAATGGTCCAGAATATTCTTCAGACCAATAGCGAACAACTGCTGCTCGGTGACACCGTGCATTGTCATGCATAAAAATCCCCTCGTTTTTGGTGAACGTGAAGTCTGCGAGGAGCTCAGATTGTCTCCTAGTAGCTTAATATAACTATTTCCAGTCAATGATCAGCGACCCAGCATTCTTCATGTAATGTATTCCACGTAAACACAGCTCCCACAGTTACGGAGCCACCAACTGTTTTCACAATGCGTTGTTGACACGATGTGTCTATGGCATCGTGGGGTCTGCATCACACTCGAACGTTAGCACCAGCTCTTACCAACTGAAATCGGAACTCACGTGACCACGTCACCGTTTTCCAGTGGTCTGTGGTCCAACCGAAATGGTCAGGAGCCCAGGAGAGGCACTGCAAGTGACGTCGTGCTGTTAGGAAAAGCACTCAACTCCGTCTTCTGCTGCCATAGCGCATTAACGCCAAATTCCGCCACACTGTCGTACCGAATACGTTCGTCGTACGTTAAACATTGATTTCTGTGGTTATTTCACACAGTGTCGCTTGTCTGATAGGAATGACAACTGTAGGCAAACGCCGTTGCTCTCGGTCGTCTTGTCACGACCCGCGCGGCAACCCCCCGTCGGAGGTTCGAGTCCTCCCTATAGCATGTGTGTCTGTGTCGTCCATAGCGTAAGTTAGTTCAAGTTAGATTAAGTAGTGTGTGAGTTTAGGCACCGATGGCCTCAGCAGTTTGGTCCCACAAGACCTTACCACACATTTCCAATTTTTTCTCGGTCGGTAAGTGATGACCGTCGGCCACAGCGTTGTCCGTAGTGAGACGTAACAACTGAAATTTGGTATTCTCAGCACACACTTGACGCTGTGAATTTCGGAATGCTGAATTCCCTAACGAATTCCGAAATGGAATAACCCATGTGTCTAGCTCCAACTGTCGTTCGCGAAGTCTGCAAATTTTCGTCGAGCGGCCATAATCACGCTGGGAACCCTGAGTACAAATGGCAACTCCACCATTGCACTGCTACCTTGCGTACGCGATACTTTACCTTGCGTACGCCATCTTTATATGTTCATATCGCTATGCCGGGACTTTTTTTTGTCGCCTCATAATGTAGTCATAGAGAGAACCATACCTAAAGGAAGTGTGTAGGTGTCACACTCACATCACTGCATTCTATAATTGTTTTAGATTTCCACATTTCTGTACTCGTCTGATGCAGCCTCTCGAAATTTAATATGCCTCTCAGCATTTTATCCTACATCACAAATCTCCATAATAGTATTAACATAGCTGTAGTACTGGCTCATACCACACGTGTTCCCCTCTAACCCTCATTGACTTCGGTAGTGACGAAGCAGTGGAAGAAGAGGTGAGGATGTGCCTCAGTGAACGAAGTCAAACATTCTAAACTGATGGCATAAATTTCTCTTGGGAGAAATATGGTCTTCGCCAGGGTGATTGTGCTGAGAAGTACACTCCTGGAAATGGAAAAAAGAACACATTGACACCGGTGTGTCAGACCCACAATACTTCCACCGGACACTGCGAGAGGGCTGTACAAGCAATGATCACACGAACGGCACAGCGGACACACCAGGAACCGCGGTGTTGGCCGTCGAATGGCGCTAGCTGCGCAGCATTTGTGCACCGCCGCCGTCAGTGTCAGCCAGTTTGCCGTGGCATACGGAGCTCCATCGCAGTCTTTAACACTGGTAGCATGCCGCGACAGCGTGGACGTGAACCGTATGTGCAGCGGGAGGCTGGGTTGACGTACCGCCGAATTGCTCAACACGTGGGGCGTGAGGTCTCCACAGTACATCGATGTGGTCGCCAGTGGTCGGCGGAAGGTGCACGTGCCCGTCGACCTGGGACCGGACCGCAGAAACGCACGGATGGACGCCAAGACTGTAGGATCCTACGCAGTGCCGTAGGGGACCGCACCGCCACTTCCCAGCAAATTAGGGACACTGTTGCTCCTGGGGTATCGGCGAGGACCATTCGCAACCGTCTCCATGAAGCTGGGCTACGGTCCCGCAAACCGTTAGGCCGTCTTCCGCTCATGCCCCAACATCGTGCAGCCCGCCTCCAGTGGTGTCGCGACAGGCGTGAATGGAGGGACGAATGGAGACGTGTCGTCTTCAGCGATGAGAGTCGCTTCTGCCTTGGTGCCAATGATGGTCGTATGCGTGTTTGGCGCCGTGCAGGTGAGCGCCACAATCACGACTGCATACGACCGAGGCACACAGGGCCAACCCCCCGCATCATGGTGTGGGGAGCGACCTCCTACACTGGCCGTACACCTCTGGTGATCGTCGAGGGGACACTGAATAGTGCACGGTATATCCAAACCGTCATCGAACCCATCGTTCTACCATTCCTAGACCGGCAAGGGAACTTGCTGTTCCAATAGGACAATGCACGTCCGCATGTATCCCGTGCCACCCAACGTGCTCTAGAAGGTGTAAGTCAACTACCCTGGCCAGCAAGATCTCCGGATCTGTCCCCCATTGAGCATGTTTGGGACTGGATGAAGCGTCGTCTCACGCGGTCTGCACGTCCAGCACGAACGCTGGTCTAACTGAGGCGCCAGGTGGAAATGACATGGCAACCGTTCCACTGGACTACATCCAGCATCTCTACGATCGTCTCTATGGGAGAATAGCAGCCTGCATTGCTGGGAAAGGTGGATATACACTGTACTAGTGCCGACATTGTGCACGCTCTGTTGCCTGTGTCTATGTGCCTGTGGTTCTGTCAGTGTGATCATGTGATGTATCTGACCAAAGGAATGTGTCAATAAATTTTCCCCTTCCTGGGACAATGAATTCACGGTGTTCTTATTTCAATTTCCAGGAGTGTATGTATGTGGATTTCAAGAATGAAAATACAGAATGTCAATTAAGTTTGTTTTATTTAAAATATTTTTAATATTTATTTTTCTTCCCCAGATACTTTTCATTATAGCTGTGAAGTGAAACACGATGCGCGAGAAACAGATGGTGTGAGAGGCTTGTGTGGGAACCATACTTTCTGACATCTATTCGTTCAACCTACTTACATATCGACTGTTCATTTTGACTTTACAACTTCAGTGCGATGTGAGCTGAAAGGAGAGAGGAATTCTGCGGTATTCTGCAACGACTCTTTGTGCCAAGCGTATGAGTTCACGTTAACGATGATTTGGTATATTTTCTCGTAGTGCACTCATCCTGTTGCTGAAAAGAAATAAACTGCACCATCTTCTCCAGAGAAAAGCCATGAAATAAATAGCAGAGTACACATTTTGTCGAAGCTAGTACTAATTCTGAGGAAAGGAGAAAAGAAAATTCGAAAAACAGTTAGACGTGATAACCTTCAGAAACGGAAGTAACGAGCAATAAATATTCTGTAACAACTGCGTTTCTAAAAATACCGATAACATACCGTGCAAAATTTAGCCGCTGCTTTTGTTTCCGCTATTCTGGACAGTTGATAACCTGACAATACGTTGCGAAAGACGACCACAATAGAATCCAGACTGCAGCCATCGACACGATACACTGGCGCGTGGTCGGCGGTGCCTTTTGTATTTTATTAGGATTACTTCGTAACAATGCGCGAATACCTAGAGGAGACAGAATTGTGTTGTTGTTGTTGTTGTTGTTGTGGTCTTCAGTCCAGAGACTCGTTTGATGCAGCTCTGCACGCTACTGTATCCTGTGCAAGCTTCTTCATCTTCCAGTACCCACTGCAGCCTACATCCTTCTGAATCTGTTTAGTGTATTCATCTCTTGATCTCCCTCTACGATTTTTACCATTCACGCTGCCCTCCAATACCTAATAGGTGATCCCATGATGTCTCAGAATATGCCCTACCATCCGATGCCTTATTCTAGTCAAGTTGTCCCACAAATTTCTCTTCTCTCCATTTCTATTCAACACCTCCTCATTAGTTATGTGATCTATCCATCTAATCTTCAGCATTCTTCTGAAGCACCACATTTAGAAAGCTTCTATTCTCTTCTTGTCTAAACTATTTGTCGTCCATGTTTCACTTCCGTACATGTCTACACTCCATACAAATACTTTCAGAAACGACATCCTGACACTTAAATCTATACTCGATGTTAACAAATTTTTCTTCTTCAGAAAAGCTTTCGTTGCCATAGCCAGTCTACATTTTATATCCTCTCTACTTCGACCATCGTCAGTTACTTTACTTCCCAAGTAGCAAAACTCATTTACTACTTTAAGTGTCTCATTTCCTAATGTAATTCCCTCAGCATCACCCGATTTAATTCGACTACCTTCCATTATCCTCGTTTTGCTTTTGTTGATGTTCATCTTATATCCTCCTTTCAAGACACTATCCATTCCGTTCAACTGCTCTTCCAGGTCCTTTGCTGTCTGTGACAGAATTACAGTGTCATCGGCGAACCTCCAAGTTTTTATTTCTTCTCCATGGACTTTAATGCCTACTCCGAATTTTTCTTTTGATTCCTTTATTGCTTGCTCAATATACAGATTGAATAACATCGGGGACAGGCTGCAACCCTGTCTCACTCCCTTCCCAACCGTTGCTTCGCTTTCATGCCCCTCGACTCTTATATCTGTGTTTTGATTTCTGTACAAATTGTGAATAATCTTTCACTCCCTGTATTTTACTCCTGCCAACTTTAGAATTTGAAAGAGAGTATTCCATTCAACATTGTCAAAAGCTTTCTCTAAGCCTACAAATTCTAGAAACGTAGGTTTGCTTTTCCTTAATCTATTTTCTAAGGTAAGTCATAGAGTCAGTATTGCCTCACGTGTCACAACATTTCTACGGAATTCAAACTGATCTTCCCCAAGGTCGGCTTCTACCAGTTTTTCCATTCGTCTGTAAAGAATTCGTGTTAGTATTTTGCAGTATTTTGTGTAAAAATAACCCACCATAATTCAGTGTCGATAGTTAAACCCCAAAAACTGTGATACAACGAGATCATCGGGTCTACATGGTACAAGTGATTGGCCTGATTCATCGGTATGCTAAATGTAGAAATAAAGAAAATTCGTGTTCAATGAAACATCTTGTAAATGACTTTTCTTACAGTCCTATGACTGAAGTGACTACGACAAACGGCAGCGTACTTAATAGGGGAGAATTGCAAGTAGAAAAGCAGAGTATGTATCTTGTGCGGGCCGCGATACTTACGTCTAGTTGTTTCCTCAGAACGGTGGCACAGTGCTGAGTGACGTCATGACGGCCGCCGTCCAGGCGGCGATTCTACTCGGCTGGTGTACCTGAGGAGAGGGAAAAGGCTTGCGTCAGCGGCAGTCACCGGCTCATCAAAAGAAATCTACATAATGTTTGTTTCACTGTGACCAAAACAGCATGAGGCTGGAGCGAACGGCAGTTACAGCCTTTTGACACTAAACACTTGTATGGCATGGATCAAAGAACGGCTGACGAGTAATGTGTGTAGAATGTGCTTTGAAAAGGATCTATATTGAACAATAAAGCTGATAGGACATTTTACTGAGACGAACGGACTCGATGGGAGTCGTCCTTGGAGGCTATTATGTCTTCTTGCTTTATTTTTGTATTTATTTTACCCCATAAGAACAAGATCTCCTATCGCCCACTTAGATCTGACCTGGCATCCATACAGATTTTGTTAACAGAGTAATGTTTATACTACTTGAGCTACACTGTTATAATGATACATTAGTAACAGTAATAATACCGTATTTCACATCAGCATTGCAGCAATGGCAGCCCTATGGAAATTCTATAAGGTACATTTTCCTTTACATAATTTTCCTCAGCGATGGCAGTAATGTTCTTGTTGGCTCTCCTGCCAACCACAACATTGGCGACGAGGCACAACCGCGTTCTTACCGATATTGCCCTGATTTACTTGTGTAACGGCTTCGCCACAATCTCCAGATGTACTGTCCGAATTTTATCGCTTACAGAATCAGCAGACGCAGGCCTTACTGGATGCCCTTGGACAGCTCGTCCAGGGTCAACGTGCGATGCGAAACGATGCGGCAGCAGCCGCTTCACCGCTAACGCAGCCACAACAAGCTGTTGCACCCAATTTTCGACCTTTTGACGCTGCACTGGAAAGCTGGATGGAGTGGTCACGCCAATTAGGATTCCATCTCGCCGCCTACAGAATTCAAGGTAACGAGCGGCAGCCATTTTTGTTGTCTTCGGTCGGCGTAGAAACGTACCGTGTGATAGTCAAATTATTACCCCGACACGACGGAGCAATTCTGTCCTAAGAAGAAATTTTGTCTACATTACATGCATATTTCAAAGAATCAGTCAGTGTAGTTGCAAAACGGTGTACCTTCTTTCGTACAAAACATACGGCAGGTCAGACTAATCGGGAGTGGGTTGCAACCTTGCAAGGCCTTATTAGGGATTGTGCTTTTGAGTGTCAATGTGGACTCCCTTATTCAGATACTATGGTACGTGATGCAATTGCACAGAACGTTTCTGATGTTCGTATAAGGGAACAGATTTTGAAACTAGTAAATCCCTCCCTTTAACAAGTAATGAACATATTGGTTGCTCAGGAATCATTTGAAACTTCGCCTGCGAGCAGCACGTGCAGTAAACAGCCCTCGCGCCCGGCCACGCCGCTGCCGCCAGGCTCTCAGCCACGTGTGCCGCGCCGGCAAGCAAATGCAGTGATCAAATCATGCCCGCGGTATGCTACTAAAAGTTCGCGTGAGAATTGCCCGTCACGCCAAGCTATTTGCTTTTATTGTAATAAAAAAGGACATGTTCAGAGTGTTTGCCAGAAAAAGGTCAGATCGGAAGCTCAAAACCGTTCCACGCCCTTTGCTTCGCGCCGGAATCGGAATCGAACCAAGGATACTCAGGTGCGCGAAAGTTCACCCATGGAAATTCATGTAGTTCATTCCACTCCGCCCAGTGCCACTCTCTCTAACTGTGACTGTGTTCGTCCCAAAACTAGTGTGCGTCGACATCGCCGGAAGTCCCGTCAAGTCGCAAGTGATAATGTACCAGTGTCAGTTCACGTTGCACGAGACAGTCGCTCTTGTCGTCAGCAGGACAATAAACTTTTTGTACACTTGGACATTAACGGCAAAGTGATACCATTCCTGCTCGATACAGGAGCTGCAGTTTCGCTGGTCAATCAAGACACTTAGAAACTGCTGGGCACACCTCCGTTGCGTGCCACAAATGTTAAGTAGCTATTCCGGACAAGAGATCCCTGTGTTAGGACAGTGCAGCCTTCTTGCAACATACAAAGGACAAACAAAACTTGTGTCATTTTACGTCCTTCGTTCTTCTTCTGCAGTGAGCTTGTTTGGTTTCGATTTATTTCAGTTGATTAACTTGTCTATAGTAAATCAGGTCATCTCAGTGAACCAGACTGTGCCTTCACACAGTGTTTCTCGTCTATGTGAAGAATTTGCAGATATTTTTGCACCGGGCCTCGGTTGCGCTAAGAACTATAAAGCACATTTGAAACTGAAAGTAAACGCACAACCGAAATTTTTCAGAGCGCGCAATGTTCCCTACGCATTGCGTGATGAGGTCGGAAAAACATTACACGATTTGGAATCACAAGGTGTAATTGAACGTGTGCAGGCTTCTCTCTGGGCATCACCCTTAGTAATTTTGCCAAAACCTTCTGGAAAGTTGAGACTTTCTGTGGTCTTCAAGGCAACAGTGAATCCACAACTAGTGATTGCAACTTTTCTTTTACCCTGTCCGGAAGATCTTTTTGACGAACTTTGTCCGGGTAAATATTGTTGGACCTCGCAGATGCGTACTTGCAGATACCGGTGGACGAAGAATCCCAGCGCGTTTAGGTGGTTAACACGCATCTTGGTTCGTATCTATTCAAACGACTGCCATTCGGGTGTGCATCCGACCCTGCATTGTTTCAGCAATATCTACAAACTGTTTGTGAGTCGGTCCCTACTGCAGCAAATTATCTGGACGATATTGTGATCTCCGGAAAGACGGAAGAAGAAAATTTGGCCAATCTCAGAACATTATTTCAGGTCTTGCGACAAAATGGTCTTCGCTTGGGGAAGGACAAATGTGTGTTTTTTGCTCGTGATTTGCCATATCTGGGTCATGTATTCAATGCCAAAGGCATACACCCCATTCCCACGCACCTTCGTGCCAAACAAGACTTGTCTTCGCCGTAGAATTTTAAGCAGCTACAGAGTGTGCTGGGAAAAATTAACTATTATCATAAATATATGCCGCATTCCTCTTCCATTTCAGCTCCGCTTCATCGATTGCGCCGTAAGGGTGTTCCATTCGTCTGGACGACGGAATGCGAACGCGCCTTTCGCCAGTTGAAATCGGTGTTGCTTTCCAATACTTGCCTTACGCCATTCATCCGACAAAGCCTGTACCTCCACGTACAGCCCAGAAATTCATTCGCTGGTCTATTTTCCTCTCGCATTACCGCTACGATATCTTGTATCGGTCCACTGCTAAGAACGGAAACGCCGATGCGTTGTCCCGCTTGCTTGTTGCTGAGGATAGGGCATTCGATTCCTCCGAACTTGCTTGCATGCTCATTGATGCGGAAACCGATGACGTGGTCGAATCGTCTCCGATTGATTTTCGTCGTGTAGCTACAGCCACAATTGCCGACACTGCCCTTGCTCCCGTTCCGCGTTTTGTTGCTACGCAATGGCCCTTGTCAAAGTCACGGATCGGGGACCCGTTGGTTAGCCGATTTTTTGCTCACAAGGAGAGACTTTTTGTACGACGTGGTGTTTCGCTGTTGCGTTCTGATAATGATCAGTCCAGGGTCGTGGTACCACGTTCGTTACAGTCCTCTGTCTTAGAGCTTCTTCACCAAGGACATTGGGGTACAGTGAGAACGAAACAACTTGCTCGTCAGCACTGTACTTGTTTCGGAATCGATGCCGCGATTACGAATATGTGCTCTTCCTGCATGGTGTGTGCCGAACACTGGAATGGAATGCTCGATGGTTAGTTGTGGTAGATTCATTCAGTAATTTTCCTTTTGTTGTCCGGATATCTTCCACGACGTCATCTGCCACCATCCAAGTGCTATCCGCTATCTTTTGCATTGAAGGTCTTCCACAGACTATTGTTTCCGACAATTGCCCACAATTCATGTCCGCAGAATTTCAGTCACTCTGAAAGGACAATGGTATTCAACATCTGACGTCCGCGCCGTTTTCGCCACAGTCAAACAATGCCGCTGAACGTTTGGTCAAGACTTTCAAGTCACAGATGTTGAAGTTGAGAGTCGCATTCTCGAGGGGACGCGTTATTGCTCTTTTTTTCCTGGTATCGCTCTCAGCCCCGAGATGGTCGCTCGCCGGCTGAGTTGCTCCACGGTCGTCATCATCGAACCTTGATGTCTTTGCTGCATCCGCCGCATCAGGTTCCTGTGCAACGGCAGACACCTACTTTTGCTCCAGGCGACGTTGTCTACTATCGCCACTATCGAGGTTCACGGCGTTCGCTCGAAGGGCGCATTCTTCGCTGCCTCGGACGCGCTATGTATCTGGTTTTGGGGGCCTCTGGTGAGGTGCGTCGGCATCTCAATCAGCTGCGCCTCTGTCGTGGCACGGGATCTGCCGTTACCCGTCTGCTTTCAGCGACGATGCCGTCCGGTCAGCGCCCCGGGGACCCATCTACTGGCTCGCCCCAGTCCCAGGTGTTACCGACACGGCCTTCTATTTTGCCTCTTGGCGACGCGCCGCCGCCACCGCCGCTGCCGCCTGTTCTCTCGCTGGTGACGCCCGCAGTGGACGCGTCGATGCAACCGCCGGGCGCCTCCCTGGATCATTCGCCGCCGACCGCTTCCCGTGACCAATTGTCCTCCGACATGGAACTCATGCCCGCTCCGGAGCATATGTCGTCTTCGCCCGTCGGGTGCCCCGGCCCGATGGAGGTCGACCCTTCGGCCCCTCCTGTCTCTCTACGGGTGCATACACTGCATGTTGGCGTGCTCCCTGGAGCAGGTTTTCAGGCGTTTCCTAGCTCCCAGCGGTCCGAATGGCAGGGTGCGGGTGGCACAGCCTCGCCTGTTTTTAGGCTCCCCACCTCGTCGCATACGTCAACATGGGGTCCTCCCCACAGCGGGCGTAAGCCTTATGCCACAACCGTACTCCGATTTGCGGGGGAGGAATGTGGTCTTACCGCCAGACACTACACTTGCTAGGTGGTACCTTTAAATCGACAGCGGTCCGGTAGTATACGTCGGACCCGCGTCTCGCCGTTATCAGTGATTGTAGACCGAGCGCCGCCACACGGCAGATCTAGAAAGACCTAGCACTCGCACCAGTTGTAAAGCCGACTTTGCTGGCGATGGTTCACTGACTAAATACTCTTTCATTTGCCGAGACGATAGTTAGCATAGCCTTCTGCTACGTTATTTGCTACGACCTAGCAAGGTGCCATTATCAGTTACTGTTGATATTGTGAACTATGTACCGTCAAGAGCGACGTTCATCATTAATGGATTAAAGTTAAGTATTCCACCAGCAACGTCCGTAGTTCCTAAGTTCTAATTTCCTTGTCCTGTTCCAGACCTCACACAAGCTTGAGTGAGCTAAATCGCGTGCCTTTCGGCCTCCTCTAGTAACACGGTGTTGGCTCTCCTGCCAACCACAACAATTCTACTAACACAAACAGAAAATTTCCGGGATCATTTTGACAGGACGCCCAAGAATTTCAAGCATACGAAATAGGTTCCCAGATATGTGAGTGATTCGAAGCGATCTTAAATAATGGAGCCAAGTATGTTTCTCTCTACATCGGGTTTTCGTAGGAGAAGTGGGTATTGGCAATAGTGTGCTCCAGGGAAGTGTGGAAGGACTGCTTTTATTCACTGTATATTTAAATGAGATTGATGATAGTGTCAGCAGCAATTGTTCGCTCTTGACTACGTCACGTCATTGGGTGATTGTAGGAAAATAGGGGATGACATAGATAAAATTTCTATTTCATGTGATGAATTGCAGCTTGCTCTAAATGTAGAAAACTGTGAGTTAATGCAGATGAATAAGGGAAGAAAATGCTGCTGCGTGACAAACTCACGTCGATTACATATGCGTGCGTAATGTTACAATGCGATATAACGTAGAAAGTTCTCGTGAGGTTTGTGTTAGGGAAGGCGAATGGTGGACATCAGTTTATTGGGAGAGTTTTAGGATAGTGTAGCTCATCAGCAAAAGAGACTGCATATACAAAATTTACGCGGCCCATTGTGGAGCACTGCTCCAGTGTTTGGGATCCCTACAAGTTCGTGTAGAAGGAAGAAAACGATGCAACTACGAAGTGCGAAGCTAGATCTGTTAACGGTCGATTCTGTCAAAACGCTACTGTTACACAGAAGCTTCGTGAACTGAAATGAGAATCCCTGGAGAAAAACAACGTCCTTTTTGCGAAACGCTGACGGGGAAAATATTGAGAACCGGCATTTTTAGCTGGCAACGGAATAAGTCTACTACTGCCAACGTACATTTGGTGTAAGGATTGCGAATACAAGATAAGAGAAATTAGGGCTCGTACCGAGATTTATAGATAGTCGGTTCTCCCTGGGTTCATTTGCGAGTGGAATAGGAAACAAAATGACTAGTAGTGACACATTGTATATTCCTTACATGAGTGAGAATGTGATTAGCAGTGGTTATAGATGAACATACGAGAAAAGGTGTTTGGTAGGCTGATTCCCAAGGGAAGCAATTCATTTCTACGGTCAACTTGAAGGCGGAAGACGTGTTCTAGACTGCTGTATACTTCATAAGGCTAAAATGTTACTCGATACACACACAGCCAGAGACACGAGGAAAGAGAATCCTTTGCAGAGTTGCCAGTGTGCCTCTTTTCTCTGTCCCATGTCACGTGCTACAGCTGTTGTCTTTCATAGATACCGACAACACTACGCTTCGCTGTCATTGAATATGCTTACATACAGCGGCATGTAAGTACAAACGCTCTGTCACGTAAAGGAGTCTCTTTTAAATAAAATGCGTTCAAACGTGACACGATACAGTGATGATGTCTCAGATTCTATCAAAATTAATATCATAGTTTTATTAACAAGTTTCTCGCTCGAAGTTTCTGCAGAGTCCAACAGAACGCACATTCAGCAAGGACAACATTTCTTGTTACACAGGAGTACAGTGACTTCACAATAAAATATGTATCACATGCACCTCTAAGCTTTGAGAACATTCATCTATTGTTTTCAAACCAAATATGTCAATGGTTCTTTTTTTTCCACACGCTGATATAAAAAAGTCTTTTTCTTCATATATTCTTCTGACGTTACTTTTGATTCTTTTATCTTAGTAGATGGTAAGAATTTTCTTTTTAAAAGTACTCCATTATATTCTTGACTGAAGACAGAGACGTCCAGTATTTTTTTCGGAATTTCTAGTAACATTTGAAATTATCGGTAGCTTGCAATGCTGTAGGATGTTGAGGTGTCCTAGAGGAGCCCAATTTCATGGCGGGTTCCGGATTCGAACTGGTTAGACCAAGTTCGATCAACCCCGTACCAGTTACTGTTATCGACGTGTAATACAGACATCCTACATAACATCAGGAAAAGTTCTTCTTCTATGTCTCGAAAGTAGCCGACAGCTGTTACAAAGTTCTGAGTTTCGAGTGGCCATATGGTCAGTTCATCTTGAGGAACTGCGTGAAGGATGCAGTAAGCATCTTCGTATCAAGATTTTGAGGACGAAACCTTAAGCAACTTCCACAGAGCTCTTTCGGGATGGTGATCCTGTAAAGAGGCTTTAGAAGCAATTCTGCTTCCAAAGGAACGTTCGATAATCAAAGGAGAGCACTCCTGTATTGCGAAAAACACGTGCTAGCATCTCCTTACCTAAATTTGGTAGCGCGAAGATTCTAGTTGGTTTGCATAGTACTAAAACAGAAACGCTTTGAAAGCAGAAATAAATATCCGTCAGTATAAAAAGAACTACACAGTTGGTACTATGGTTAGAGTTAAATGCCAACTTAGAAATAACTAGTGACGCAGCTATTTTAAGACCCTTGCTGCTTGTTGTTGATGTAGATCAGTTATTTCATTATTGCAGACAGTGTCTCAACGTTCTAGTTTCAATGTGTCTAGTGTGTATAAAAAAAAGTTGGTCTGTAACAGTGTTCAGCTGTCGACAGGAAACACACACCAGTAAATTGAACACTCTATGTAGGAAGTGTATTCTCAATATGACCAGGGTTTCCTTCCCCTGAAGGTACCTGATGGCGAAGTATATTGTCATGACCTATAGAAAAGTAGTCTCTGGTATAGAAGTAACATTACTTCCTTAGGTGGCTGTGTGATGTTAAACATCCAGCAGTTCCTGTTTGTAGGAGACAGTGTCTTCTCATACTGTATATTATTTGAGATCCGTTTCATGCAAGAATGAAGTAAGGATAATGTTACCAATGTTATTACGTCTGGTCTACATAGTCCATAGATTCACTGAGCAATCCGAGGCTCCTACATGTCCTCGAGTCCCCTACGGTCTCTGTGTGCCCAAGGAGCAATAGCGAACATTCAAGTGCCGTAACCGAGACCAACAACTCCTGCTACAGGCAACAGTCGACACTGAAAGTATGAGAGTAGTGGGTTCTCGATTCTGAGATAGGTACTTGTCGATCTTGCTGACTATACTCAATAAATCACTGAGTCCTAATAATGGAAATATCCTTTGGTACTATCCACCTAGTATTCCAAAACACATCGTGTCTGGTACATATATTTGTTTCGATTTGTTTTCAACTCTATGTACTCGTGAAAGATCTCGGGTTGCAACTATTCTTGTATCCAACAGTGATTCGATTCTGCACCTAGCACCTACTTGAACGTGCCAGAGGTACTAAGGCTGCAGGCAGCCGCCATGAGGGGTCTACCGCCAAGGTAGGCGCATCATACCACATGGCACCACCTGGTGGTGGCTGTTCGCCGGTAGCTGAGCCAGTGGCCCAGGTTCACTGCTCACTGTACCATGCTGCTACAGCGTTGTTGTTGCAGTTTGTTTTCTGGTCTTGAGTGGTTACTGATATGGAACTCTTGTATTTCAATGCCGACTTTGCTATGTGCCAGATTCGTTAGGGCCTCAGTCACTACATGAACGCAGACTATTTCGGACTTGTAGGAATGTGTGTTCACTTGTCTGTGGTTTGGCAAGTGACAATAAACAGTCTACCTGGGCCATGCTGCATATAAAAAATACCATATGCTCATTTGCTTCATCTCAACTCTTGAAGAACATTTATATGATTAGTAAAAGGTTTTGTGTCTTGTCAAAATAGAACAGTACACTTGATGATGAATAAAAAAATAGGCAGGTCTGATTGTACATATCTTATTTTCTAGGGAATGTAAACTGTGTTGGTGTAAGCAGTGGCCAGCACGCTGGTCGGCAAAGATGCAGCAGAAAGATCGATAGAAGGCGCTGGATCAAGCTCTCCTATCACGAGAGAGGCCAGAGACACATGCACAAGCAACAGGCCGCCAACGCCTTTTCGACTGCTCGTATTTAAGTCGCTGATACTGACCGGAGGGCCTCACTTGCTTGACTCACCCATCCCAGTCAGCGACTGTCAATATATTATTGCTGAGCTGGCTCAGCTCAGGTCCCAGGCTATGACAGTACATAGCCATCAGATTAGTAGCTATAGCAGGATTACCGATACTGTCTGCCAGAGGACTATTACTGATGAGCTTGAACCTCAGAACATACACTCGTGGAAATGGAAAAAAGAACACATTGACACCGGTGTGTCAGACCCACCATGCTTGCTCCGGACACTGCGAGAGGGCTGTACAAGCAATGATCACACGCACGGCACAGCGGACACACCAGGAAACGCGGTGATGGCCGTCGAATGGCGCTGGCTGCGCAGCATTTGTGCACCGCCGCCGTCAGTGTCAGCCAGTTTGCCGTGGCATACGGAGCTCCATCGCAGTCTTTAACACTGGTAGCATGCCGTGACAGCGTGGACGTGAACCGTATGTGTTGACGGACTTTGGGCGAGGGCGTATAGTGGGCATGCGGGAGGCCGGGTGGACGTACCGCTGAATTTCTCCACACGTGGGGCGTGAGGTCTCGACAGTACATCGATGTTGTCGTCAGTGGTCGGCGGAAGGTGCACGTGCCCGTCGACCTGGGACCGGACTGCAGCGACGCACGGATGCACGCCAAGACCGTAGGATCCTACGCAGTGCCGTAGGGGATCGCACCGCCACTTCCCAGCAAATTTGGGACACTGTTGCTCCTGGGGTATCGGCGAGGACCATTCGCAACCGTCTCCATGAAGCTGGGCTACGGTCCCGCACACCGTTAGGCTCCGCTCACGCCCCAACATCGTGCAGCCCGCCTCCAGTGGTGTCGCGACAGGCGTGAATGGAGGGACGAATGGAGACGTGTCGTCTTCAGTGATGAGAGTCGCTTCTGGCTTGGTGCCAATGATGGTCGTATGCGTGTTTGGCGCCGTGCAGGTGAGCGCCACAATCAGGACTGCATTCGACTGAGGCACACAGGGCCAACACCCGGCATCATGGTGTGGGGAGCGATCACCTACACTGCCCGTACACCTGTGGTGATCGTCGAAGGGACACTGAATAGTGCACGGTACATCCAAACCGTCATCGAACCCATCGTTCTACCATTCCTAGACCGGCAAGGGAACTTGCTGTTCCAACAGGACAATGCACGTCCGCATGTATCCCGTGCCACCCAACGTGCTCTAGAAGGTGTAAGTCAACTACCCTGGCCAGCAAGATCTCCGGATCTGTCCCCCATTGAGCATGTTTGGGACTGGATGAAGCCTCGTCTCACGCGGTCTGCACGTCCAGCACGAACGCTGGTCCAACTGAGGCGCCAGGTGGAAATGGCATGGCAAGCCGTTCCACAGGACTACATCCAGCATCTCTACGATCGTCTCCATGGGAGAATAGCAGCCTGCATTGCTGCGAAAGGTGGATATACACTGTACTAGTGCCGATATTGTGCATGCTCTGTTGCCTGTGTCTATGTGCCTGTGGTTCTGTCAGTGTGATCATGTGATGTATCTGACCCCAGGAATGTGTCAATAAAGTTTCCCCTTCCTGAGACAATGAATTCACGGTGTTCTTATTTCAATTTCCAGGAGTGTATACTCTATTCGAGATAAGTAAAATTTCCAGTTCTTTTAAATAAAGAACCGTATCAATCCACGTGTGTATTTGTGTTGTAGAAAGAGGATACCAGCCACTCATAACAACCACCTCTACCTTGCTTCCAACGGTACAAGACTCTAAACAAAAACAGCAGTTCAAATGGCTCTGAGCACTATTGGTCTTAACTTCTGAGGTCATCAGTCCCCTAGAACTTAGAACAACTTAAACCTAACTAACCTAAGGACATCACACACATCCATGCCTGAGGCAGGATTCGAACCTGCGACCGTAGCGGTCGCGCGGTTCCAGACTGTAGCGCCGAGAACCGTTCGGCCACCTCGGCTGGTGACTCTAAATAAACTAACAGAATTACGACGTCAATTGTTCAGGTAACTTTCAAAATGATTGCGAAAATCACAAGATGGGTGTCAGGGGTACTTGGAAAGTACAGTCTGCAATGTGGTAGGACGTTACGAGAGATCTAGTTAAGAAGTCAAACGTCTGGAATGTTCCACGATTGATGATATGAGTGGTTAGCTTATGGTTATGCAAGCAGTAGATGTAATTTTCGCATTAAAAAATATTCTCACTCAGATGCTGTATTAACGTAGTTGTGGATTTTTATGTCGTATGACGTTATTCTATGTCCAATATGATACAGACTAATAATTTACAAGAAACAATAATTTTCTACAATCATCAAAGGAACAGCAATTCCTCTGGTTTATTTATGGGCACACCTCAATGTGACATACCAGTTTCCATTCGCATGTGGTATCACATCAGCTGAGGTACTGTTGCATATTTACAAATCTGTGAAGAGCATTTCAAGCATAATTGACCGACATGGTAGATACAATCCTTGACCCACGTGTTACAGTAGTGCACGAAGTTTCCGTCACTCTGACACACACACGTTTCCACACACACACCCACATGAACACACACCTGAAGTCGAAAAAAAACTGTACCCCAAAAAACAAAATACCTCGTTACTCATCTCAGAAATCAGCTACAATGAAGGTACTGAAGGTAGGGAGTGTACGGCGCTGTTATTTCCAACTACACTACGTGATCAAAAGTATCCAGACATCCTCAAAAACATACGTTTTTCATATTAGGTGCATTGTGCTGCCACCTACTGCCAGGTACTCCATAACAGTGACCTCAGCAGTCATTAGACATCGTGAGAGAGCAGAATGGGGCATTCTGCGGTACTCAAGGACTTCGAGTGTGGCCAGGTGATATGATGTCACTTGTTTCATACGTCTGTAAGCGAGATTTTCACACTACTAAACATCCCTAGGTGCGAAACTTCCTGGCAGATTAAAACTGTGTGCCAGATCGAGACTCGACCTTGTGACCTTTGCCTTTCGCGGGCAAGTTCTCTACCATCTGAGCTACCGAAGCACGACTCACGCCCTATCCACTGTTTGCGATGTGATAGTGAAGTTGAAACATGAAAGGATACATACAGCACAAAAGCATACAGGCCGACTTCGTCTGTGGACTGACAGAGACTGACGACAGCTGGAGAGGGTCGTAATGTGTAATAGGCAGACATCTAACCAGACCATCACACAGGAATTCCAAACTGCATCAGGATCCACTGCAAGTACTATGAGGTGCCGTGAGAAAACTAGGATTTCATGAACGAGCGGCTGCTCATAAGCCAAACGACGCCTCGATTGTTATAAGGAGCGTAGACATTGGACGATGGGACAGTGGAGAAATGTTGTGTGCAGTGACGAACCATGCTATACAACGTGGAGATCCGATGGCATGGTTTGGATATGGCGAATGCCCAGTGAACGTCATCTGGCAGCGTGTGTAGTGCCAACAGCAAACTTCGGAGGCGATGGTGTTATGGTGTGGTCGTGTTTTTCATGGAGGAGGCTTGCACCCCTTGTTGTTTTGCGTGGCACTATCACAGCACGGGCCCACATTGATACTTTAAGCATCTTCTTGCTTCCAATTGATGAAGGGTGATTTGGGGATGACGATTGCATCTTTCAACATGTTTGGGCACCTGTTCATAATGTTTGTCCTGTGGCTGAGTGGTTACACGACAATAACATCCCTGTAATGGACTGTCCTGCATATAGTCCTGACCTGAATACCATAGCACACCTATGGCATGTTTTGGAACGCCACTTCGATATAGGCTGACCGACATCGATACCTCTCCTCTGTCCAGCACTCCGTGAAGAATTGGCTGCCATTCCTCAAGAAACCTTCCCGCATCTGATTGAACGTATGCGTGCGAGAGTGAAAGCCAATGGTTGGCCACACCATGCTGAATTCCAGCATCACCGATGGAGGGCGCTACGAACTTGTAAGTCATTTTCAGCCAGGTGTCCGGATACTTTGGATCACATAGTGTATCATCTAGTGATGCAATGATCCAGGCGAAGACGAATTGCAACTAACAAAAACTGTGACTTACAACAATGAATCCCTTATTCTTGGTCATTAAACTGTAACGTCATCAGATAAGATATTTCTAAATCAGCCGAAAAATAAAGTACTGCAACAGTTACGATTTTTCAAGCGTAGCGTGCCGCGATTCAGGTATTTATTCCCGTTTTTAACTGTTATACACGTTTACATTAGTACAGTATTCAGTGTCCGCGTGTGTGTTTCTCTTCTTGTCCTGTCCTATAGTAGTCGTTTTACGGTCTTACTCCATTCGAAAAATTGTAAATTATAAAAACAGGGGGTTTTGGGAGATAATGTCGCAAAACTATTTTTTGTGTAGCTGCTTACAGATGCTCTGCGTTCTTTAGACTACAGAAATCCACGGATAATGGTGGCGTAAAACCCTACAGTGCCTCAAAATGGAAACAAAGTTCCGAAACGGGTCGTACAATGCTTGAAAAAACGTATGTGGTGCAGTAATTTCTTATATACATGATTACTGGCGCAGTTACAGAGTTCAGGAAGGTTATCTGTTAACACCAAATTGTTTCTCACAATCCGTAAAATAAGAGTTGCATATCTTTCGGCTACTCTGAATCATTCTTTCTTTATTATTCCCCCAATCATATTGAATAATATATTGGGAAATGTTGCTTAAGATAATATTACGGATTTCAAAAAACCCTTTTATTCTTCCTGAAAAGAAAATCTTTGAAAAGTGGACTTCGGACAGTTCTATGCATTAAACAGGCTGTATGAAGTGTTCTGTATGGCACAAAAGAATTCTGACGAATTAGTGTCCGGTCATTCGATTTCTGCCCTCCAATGACAAATTTTACTTCACGAAATGGACGAGAGAGGATCAAGTGGCAGTTTTGTCTCTTGAGAGATTACTGCCGATAGCTTTGAGGAGCGGCAACGGTCAATCGTGATAGCCTCAATAACTCTCGCGAAAGCTTCCTTCCGGTTACAAATAGTCTGCAGGATTAAACCAGAAGGTGGTCCATTACTTATCTGTCATTCCAGTTATAAGGCAACGCCCTTTTGATCTGTAGAGCCTACGCTATTTATCAGAACTGAACGGTAGAAAGAGAATAAGAACTGCACCATTTCAGCGCCCCAGAAATCTCTTTTATCTTCTTATTTGGTGGCTCCTTTGCTCTAAAAATGTTTCTTTATTATGTAACATTATTTTCTAAGTTGTTCATTAACAAATTTAGAGTCAGTTACTCACATTTACAAAAGGACAGCAAGTGCCAGACATACGTAAAAACTATCATACTCGTATTTTGGACAACTTGACAGATCTTGAGTAGTCAAATACATTTTCATTCAAAACTTCAAGGTCCAAAAATATTTATTATAAACTTATATGACATGAGAATATCGCAGATACTTACTGTGTGAGTTGTACCCTCCTGACATCAATGGGTCACATGCAGACTGTTTTTTTTTTCATATAGGATGCAGGGGAAGAGTAGCACAGTCATAGACAATATTTTCATTCATTCTTCGTTACTAGATGTACATTCTGTCAGTAAATGTGTGAGCGGCCTTTCAGAACATGATGTACAAATTTTAATAGTAAAAGTCTTTTGTACTCAAACAAATGTCACATATAATCCAACGGCAACCGAGAGTTTTTAAAACTCGTAAGGAACAAGAGTGGCAGGATGTTTAGAGTACCGATAACATAGGTGACAAATATAATGCTTTCCTTACACATTTCTCATGCTCTTTGAGAGTTGCATTCCATTAGAACATTCTAAACACGATACCAGCAGTGAAAGGCAGCCTTGGTGGCTGACTAGTGGGATAAGGATATCACGTAGAACAAAGCGGGTATTGTATCAAAATAATAGACGTAGTCATAATCAAGCTACAGTGGCCAATTACAGGCAGTATTGTAAGATGCTTAAAAGTGTTATTAGGAATGCAAAGCGTGTGTGGTACGCAAGTACTATAGCTAATTCACAGGATAAAATTAAAACCATATGGTCAGTTGATATGGAAGTGTCTGGTGAGCAGCACAAGGTCAACGATATAAAGTCAGTTCGTATTAAAAATATTTTTGTTACTCATAAATCAGATATATGAACAGCATTTAACTATCGTTTTCTGAGCATTGCTGATGAATTAAATAAAAATTTAGTTTCTACAGGGAATCATATAACTTTCTTGGCAAATGCTTTTCCGAGATTTATGTCTGAAATACTCCTCTGTGATACAGACAAGGGGGAGATTGAATCAACAATTAAATCAGTGAAGACCAAGGATTCTTATGGATATTATGGAGTTCATAGCAGAATATTAAAGTACTGTACTGCGAATGTTAGTCCTGTACTTAGCCATATTTGTAATTTTTCCTTTAGAAATGGTCATCTTCCTGAACGATTGAAGTACTCAGTAGTAAAATTGATTTATAAAAGGGCAGGAAGGGATAATGTAGACAGTCTTGGACCTATTTATAAAGCTATTGTAAAGGCTGTGTATGTAAGAATAATTGATCATTTTATATCACACGATTTGCTATCAAATGTACAGTTCGGATTTAGAAGTCGTTAACAACTGAAAAATGCTTTATATTCTCTTTTCCCTGTGTGTAAATGGATGGGTTAAACAAAAGGTTTCAAACGCTGGGCATATTTTCTGATTTAACTAAGGCGTCTGATAGTGTTGATCACAAAATATTGCTCCAGAAATTGGAACATTGCGAAATACGGGGGGCCGCTCACAACTGGATCACCTCTTACTTTAACAACAGACAGAAAGAGGTCATTATTCACTGTGTTGAGAACGGCTGTGATAGGAGCTCTGAGTGGGATACGATCAAATGGTGGGTGCCCCAGGAATCAGTATTGGCTCCACTCCTGTTCCTTAGTTATATAAATGATAGGCCCTCTATTATTATGGGTAACTGTAAAATATTATTGATGACACTAGCCTGGTAGAAAAGGAGTTTGCTTGCAAAATTTCCTCGGTTACAAACAGTGCTTTTCATGACATAAGTAGAAAATAGACTATCTCGAAATCACAGTAAGACTCAGTTTTTGCCGTGTCTGACACACAATTAAACGAACCTCGACTTCTAATTTCACAGAATGGGCATACAGTTAGTCAAACTGAACAGGTCTAGTTTCTAGGTGTTCAGATAGATAGTAAACTGTCATGGAAAGCACACATTCAGAATTTTGTTCAAAGACTGAATGCTGTAATTTTTACTATTCGAACGGTATCTGAAGTAATTGAATGTTCGACACTAAAATTAATCTACTTTGCTTATTCTCAATCGCTTATGTCGTATGGTACTTTTTTGGGTAACTCTTCCCATTCTAAATGGATATTTATGGCTCAGAAACGGGTGCTTCGGGCAGTAAGTGCTGTAAGTTCGCGAATTTCTTGTCAACCCCTGTTCGGGATTATTCGCAGGAATAAGCAGCTTTCATTCAGTTAATACTTGGTCGAAATCCAACCTGCATTTGGTTCGGACTTCCTTAACTTTTGAGCAGAAAGATGTGCAGTATACTGCTGCATCCACTTTCAATTAGCTACCAATAGAATTCAAAAATCATTGCAGTAATCCATGCACTTTCAAATCGAAATTGAAGACTTTCCCCATGGGTCACTCCTTCTATACTGTTGAGATGTTCCTTGAAAAATTTAGCTGATTCTTATATTGCTGATTTCGTGTACTTAAACTTATGGCTTGACTTTTTTAGCGCTCGTAAACATTTTATTTTTATCTGTTATTATTTTTATGTTGTAATTTCATGTAGTGACATGTTCCATGAGTGTCGAGATTTGCTCCTCAATTTGGTCCTACGGAACTTAACGTGTAAATAAACAAATAAATAAATAAATACAAAAATAGTGCAACAGTAACATTAGACTACGATACGCAAATTAACTTGCACGTATTCCTAAATGTGGAAGATACCCAAGTAAAACTAGAACAACTAACAGTTATTTAAGGCAGAGACTGAATTTAATTCTTATTCAATTCTTCATAACTGGACACAGCTGTCAATTGACATTATCTTCGTACCTACCCTTTAGGACTGATGTTCTGTTGTCCTGTGCATCGTTCTTGGCGCCTAAAACACTATTAGTGGAGGAGAATGAATATTTATACACTGTTCTGAAATTTTGTTTTCATGGCCACTGAAACAAGGAAATCATAAAATGTTGGGGCGATTTGAACACTACAGGGTTAACATTAATAAAACGGACAAAACTTCAGGGACAGACTCCTGATTGGGAATGGAGGAAAACACGTCCCCTGACCATGTGTCCGGAAATGCATCGTTGCCACGGTAGATAGCATTGACCAATGACCGAACCCTGTGTTCCATCTGTGTGGCAGGCTACGTAATTGACGCAGCATACTGTAAGGTGTAGTATGTTACGGTATTCATGTCGGAAACAAACCGAGGTGGTGTTTGTTTACGGCCAAGCAGATGGAAGTGGTCAAGAGGCAACAAGAGCATTCCAAAACAAGTACCCTCACAGATACCAACCACATCACACAATATTTCAAGTCCTTTTTGCGCGTTCTTGTGGCCATTAGTCCTTTCAGACAACGTGTCATTACCTTATGCAGGCCATAGAGCTCAACACAGGCCTCTTACTTCTGGCCACCACCGTCCAGCAAAATTTTGCGATACTGTTGCGGCCAGAGGCACTGTTGCTCCTGTTATCTTATATTTGCTTACAGCAATTAGACTTAGTTTTTAAAGAAATATTAAGGAATTTGGAAGTAGGAAATTACTCATTTATGATATAGCTTCAAAAGAGAATAAAAGGACAGAGTAGATATAGCACCGCCTGGGGAATGGGACCACAATGGTTGCTACCCAGTTTACTATTATCCACATGAAAATCTCTTTTCGGGAAATCTAGATCTCTTCAGTCCATAGCTATACAAACTACGTTGGTGTTGTTTGTTATCGTGCTGTGTGAGTTGATATTTGTTAGGTTACATAGCAAATACTACTTCTAGGTTAGATAGTAAGCAAATTCTGAATGGCTTTGGTTAAGTATCCTGCCTCATTGTAATGTAATTAAATTATATACTGTCCCTACATAGTTGCAGGAGACATAGCAAGCCACTAGTAATCTATTACTCATCTCCTAAAATATTTTTGTGGAATAAAAATCAATCTTTTTGTATGCTAGTCCCATTAATTTTGTATAATTGGGTAACATGAATGATCTGTATGTATTGTGTATTGACAGTGTTTGACTTTGCTTACTCACTCTATGTTCAATTTCTATTACATTCATTTTATTATATTTAAATGACGTGTTCAATTATTTGACTACTTAAAAATATTGGGTACAGGTTCAACAATATCTATCCACGCCTTCCCATGAACCATGATCTTTACCGTTGGTCGGGTGGCTTGCGTGCTTCAACGATACACATAGCCGTAAAAATAGGTTCAATGACAGCAGAGGGCTACCTGTTAGGAGACTAGACAAACGTGTGGTTCCTGAAGAGGGGCAGCAGCCTTTTCAGTAGTTGCAGGGGAAACAGTCTGGATGACTGACTGATCTGGCCTTGTAACAATAACCAAAACAGCCCTGTTGTGCAGGTACTGCGAACGGCTGAAAGTAAGGGGAGACTACAGCCGTAATCATCAAATTCAAATGGCTCTGAGCACTATGGGACTTAACTTCTAAGGTCATCAGTCCCCCAGAGCTTAGAACTAATCAAACCTCAGTAACCTAAGGTCATCACACACAGCCATGCCCGAGGCAAGATTAGAACCTGCGACAGTAGCGGTCGCACTGTTCCAGACTGAAGCGCCTACAACCGCTCGGCCACCCTGGCCGGCCCGTAATTATCGCCGAGGTCATACAGCTCTACTGTATCACTGAATAATGATGGCATCCTCTTGGGTAAAATCTTCCTGAGGTAAACTAGAATCCTACTCGGATCTCAACGTGGGGAGAACTCAGGAGTATGTCGTCAGCAGGAGAAACAAAAACTGGTATTCTTTAGATCAGAGAGTGGACCGTAAGATCCCTTAATCTGGAAAGTAGGTTAGAAAATTTAAAAAAAATGGTACAAATGGTTCTGAGCACTATGGGACTTAACATCTGAGGTCATCAGTCCCCTAGAATTTAGAACTACTTAAACCTAACTAACCTACGGACATCACACACATCCATGCCCGAGATAGGATTCGAACACGCGAGCGTAGCGGTCGCGTGGTTCCACACTGAAGCGCCTAGAACCGCTCGGCCACAGCGGCCAGCCGAAAATTTAAAAAGGGAAATTGATAGGCTGAACTTATATACAGGCGAAATTAGTGAGATTCGGTAGATGGACAAATAGGACTTTTGGCCAGGTGAATGCAGTGTTGCAAATAAAAAGTGAAATAGTGTTAATGCACGTTTGACTTAAATAATGAATAAGAAGATAGGAATGTGGGTAAGTGATTATGAACATCACAATGAGCACACCATCCTAGCCATGGTGCATACAAAGCCCACACCTACCGCAGTAGTACAAATTTACATGCCGATTACTTCCGCAGATAATGAAGAAATTGGAGAAATATGTGATGAGATAAAAAAAAAAAATATTCAGATAGGTAAAGGAGATGAAAATGTAATTGTGATGGGGGACTGCAATTCGGTAGCACGAAAAGTAAGAAAAGGAAAAATAGTAGATGAATATGGGATAAAGTATTGAAAGAGGAAGCAGACTGGTAGAATTTTACACAGAGCATAATTTAATCATCGCCAACACTACGTTTAAGAATCAAAAGAGAAGGTTGTGTATATGGAAGACACCTGGAGACACCGGAAGGTTTCAGACTGATTATAGAATGGTCAGACAGAGGTTTAGGAAGCAGATTTTAAATTGTGAGACATTTCCATGGGCAGGTGTGAGCTCTGACCACACTTCATTGGCTATGAACTGCAGATTAAAACTGAAGAAACTGAAAAAGGAAGGAAATTAAGGAGATGGGAGCTCGATAAATTGAAAGAATCAGAGGTTATTGAGAGCTTCAGAGGAAGTATAAGGCAAGAAGTATAAGCCAATGGTGACCAGAACAGGGGAAAGGAATACAGCAGAAGATGAATGGGCAGCTTTGAAAGGTGAAATAGTGAATCCGCAGAGGATCAATCAGGTAGAAAGACAAGGAGCAGTAGAAGTACTTGTATAACACAACAGATACTAAATTTACTGATGAAAGAATAAAATTTAAAAATGCAGCAGATGAAGCAGGCGGGAGATAATACAAACGTTTAAAAAATGAGACTGGCAGGAAGTGCAAAATTACTAAGCAGCAACGGTTAGAGGACAAATTTAAGAATTTAAGAGCACATTTCACTAGGTGAAAGATATATACCGTCTACAGGACAATTGAAGAGGCCTTGGGGAAAAAGGCAAGCAGTGGTATGAATATCAAGACCTCAGATTGTAAACCAGTCCTAGGTAAAGAAAGGACGGGTGACAGATGGAAGGAGTATACAGAGGGTCTATACACGAAAGATGAGCTGGAAAGCAAGGTTACAGGAAAGAAAGTGGATGTACATGACGAGGAGAGTCGCTATGTGATACTGCAAGAAGACTAAACTCTGAAAGATGTAAGTCAAACAACGCGCCGTGAGTAGATAATATTCCGTCAGAACTAGGGATAGCCCTGAGAGAGCCAGTTATAACAAAACTATACCATCCATCGTGCAAATTGTATGAGACGGGCGAAATGTCCTCAGACTTGAAGAGCGATGTAGTAATTCGAATTCCAAAGGCAGCAGATGCTGCCAGGGGAGAAGATTGCCGAACTGTCAGTTCAATAATTCATCGTTTGAAAATGCTAACACGAATTCAGTACAGAATAATGGAAAAACTGGTAGAACGTTACCTCGGGGAAGTTCAGTTTCGATTCTTATGAAGACAATTTTTGGTTAAAGAAAGGCACACTTACGTTTATAACATTTGTAAACCTAGAGAAAGCTTTTGACAATGTTGACTGGGATACTCTCTTTGTGATTCTGAAAGTAGCATGGATAAAACACCGGAGCGATATGTTATTTACAACTTGTACATAAAACACAAGGCAGTTATTGGAGTCGAGGGGCATTAAAAGAAAGCAGTAGTTGACAGGGGAGACAGACAAGGTTGAAGGCCATCCCCGATATTATTCAATCAGTACACTGAACCAGCAATAAAGGAAACCAAAGAAATATTTGAAGTAGGAATTAAAGTTCTGGAAGAAGAAATAAATCCTCTGAGGCTTGCCGATGACATTGTAATTCTGTCAGTGACAGAAAAAGACCTGGAACAGCAGTCGAACGGAATGGTCAGTGTCTTGAAAGGAGGATATATGATGAACATCAACAAAATCAAAACAAGGATAATGGCTGTTCAAATGGCTCTGAGCACTATGGGAGTTAACATCTGAGGTCATCAGTCCCCTAGAACTTATAACTACTTCAGCCTAACTAACCTAAGGACAACACACACATCCATGCCCGAGGCAGGATTCGAACCGGCAACCCGCCGGGAAACAAGGATAATGGAATATAGTGGAATGACATCAGGTGATGCTAAGTCCAATAGATTAGGAAACGAGGCACTGGAAGTAGAAGATGAGTTTTGCTACTTAGGCAGCAAAATAACAGACAATGGCCGAAGTAGAGAGAATATAGAATGTGGACTGACAATGGAATAAAAAGCGTTTCTGAAGAACTAAAATTTGTTAACATTGAATATAGATTTAAGTGTTTGAAAGCCTTTCCTGAAGGTATTTGTCTGGAGAGTAGCCATTTATGAAAGTGAAACATGGACGATAAACCGTTTAGGTAGAAAGAGAATAGAAGCTTTCGAAGTGTGTTGTTACAGAAGATTACTGAAGACTGGATGGGTACTGAAGTACTGAACAGAATTGGGGAGACAAGAAATTTGTGGGCCAACTTCATCACCAGAAGAGATGGACGTACAGAGAAAATAAGGGATGAGTTGATAGGACACATTCTGACACACCAATTTAGTACTGGAGGAAAGTGTAGGGGTAAAAATCGTAGAGGGAAGCCGAGGGATGTGTACAGTAAGTAGATTACTAAAATGTAGTTTGCAGTAGTTATTCGGAGATGAAGAGGGTCATATAGGAGTGAGTAGCATGGAGAGCTGCATCAAACCAGTCTTCGGACTGAATACCACAACAACAAAATCTATACTTGTACTTTTAATTAGATTCATTCATAATAAGATATAAATTGCTTTATTTAATTAGTATTGTTGTGAATAGTTGTGCAGGTTCTAGATATGTCCTGTATGTTTTGTGTGTCAACGCTCTGCGAGCTTTGTCACTGTCACTCGTTTGATCGTCAGTACTGGAGTTACTCCAACAATCTACGTCGGCCTGTCTTCGTCTTCTGCAACTTCTGCATTGATGAGTCTCCATGTTCTGCTTTTGAGGTGTTTTTGCCGATTTCGTTCAACCGTGTCCATGCCTCTGGGTTTCGCAGTGAATCGTTAAGTGTTGTTTCGCTTACGTGTTCTATGCTGTTACGTAGATGCCTGTAACTGTTTGGGGAAGCAATTTGCACACATAAGGAGCGATTGCTTTCTGAAAGCGACATGGGCTGCAAGTACGTTGGATAAAGGCCATGCCCAGTCACAAAATAAACCATGCCTTACCGGGGCTCGACATAACGGATACCTGATAATTGGGTGAAAATAAACACAGTCGACCGCCCTTATCACTCTCGTCCCATTCTTTTTGCCAAGTGTTCACATGCCATTTTCTTTGTTGGCGCCTATCTTGTGTGTGCTTCCCAGTGTTTTGCAACACTGTGTTAGGTCTACCCATCTTCAGCCAGTATGCTGCAGCCTGATAAGTGCTGTGTGAGCTGATTTTTATTAGGGTACATGACAGTGGCTCTGAGCACTATGGAACATAGAACTACTTAAACCTAACTAACCTAAGGACGTCACACAGATGTCTGCCCGAGACAGGATTCGAACCTGCGACCGTAGCGGTCTCGCGGTTCCAGATTGAAGCGCCTAGAGCCGCTCGGCCACAACGGCCTCCGCTGAGTTAAGCAAATTCGGTATGGCTTTGGAACAACATCCTACCTCAGTGTAATCTAAGTTAACTATTGTTCCTATACAGCTGTAGGAGAAATAACAATCCAGCAGTAACCTATCATTAATCTTGTCAGATGATTTTTGTAGAACAAAACTAAACTTTTTTTGACTTGTGTCGTTTCAGACAGGCAAACGTGCAGAAAGGCGGCGGACTGTGCGTACATCAGATTTGGAGGGCATGGTGCTGCATCTCGACCGTTTCCATCTGGCTGCACGTAAAGAAACATTATCTCTGCTTGTTGCCGACATGATACCGAATCATTCTGCTGCGTACAGTAAGCTGTGCCAATCACACAGACTGCTACACACAATGAACACATGGCACGTGGGCAGAGGAACTTTCATTCGTCAGCGCCATCTACCGTGGCAACGGTGCATTTCCACACTTTTTAGTAGGACCTTTTTCCTCCGTTCTCAGTCAGGAATCTGTCCAAGCAGTTTGTCAATTTTATTAATGTTTCCCCAGTCTACTACTTTACTAACAAGGTTCTCTCCGGAGTTGGTGGGAAGGGGTACGTGTTGTCCATTTTATTTAACTGTGTTTATGTGCGTGGTGCTATCGCATACAACGGGCGCAACTCACATAACACAACATTCGTTTTATGCGGTAGCGCAGCAGCGGTGATCAGACACGATATAAGTACTGGCGTGATCAGTGGGCGTTTCTGCCTCGGGGTCTCTTCTCGGCGAGTAACAGGGAGCGGTCGTCTGAAGGATCCGAAACGTTTTCAGTCTTCCTTTACAATAAGTTACTGGCGGAAATGTGAAGTATTTTCCAGAAGACCGATTTCATTAGGTGGTGTGTCACGTGGAGAAAAGGAATCAGCAAATAATGTATTCCCGGAATTCAAACAGGCGGTATTCTCCGTCTCTTCATTTATTACGCTCTATTATATTACCAAATTAATAAAAATGTGGTGGCCAACAGACTCGGTTTTTAATAAAGGGAGGGAAGGTGAAAGGCAGGCTTCAAACGTCTGTAAACATGGACTGGTGAAAAATTCTAGCAGACTGCAGCGCAAGAGACGATTATACCTGTGGGATTAAACGTGAAAGCAAGTGAAATACTCCATTTTGATATTTGCGTATGAAAGTAACGAGGCTGATTTCATCAGGATATTTATTATTTAATCTGATTTTTGGGAAATAAGACAAGGGGTAATGGGAACTTACAAATTATGCTGATGACGGTTTCAAAATGGTTCAAATGGCTCTGAGCACTATGGGACTTAACACCTATGGTCATCAGTCCACTAGAACTTAGAACTACTTAAACCTAACTAACCTAAGGACAGCACACAGCACCCAGTCATCACGAGGCAGGGAAAATACCTGACCCCGCCGGGAATCGAACCCGGGAACCCGGGCGTGGAAAGCGAGAACGCTACCGCACGACCACGAGCTGCGGACACGACGGTTTCAATTCACATGTTTAACTCATCTACTTTTGTTTCCAGAATTGAATACTGCAAGCACTGTAGGTACAGAACAGCACTGATGCATTACAACAACAGCTCGATATAGTGACCACCAACTTTCTTACAGACATTGTATCTACGAAGCATGATCTCGTACGCCACTCCATCCCGTCTGGTGTCTCTTCAGTTTCCAGCGCAGCGGTCAGAACTCGTGCCGGCAGGTGTTCCAATGTCCCTACGGGAGTTCCGTAAATTAAACTCCGCATGCGACCCACAATAAGTAGTCCACGGTAGTTAAATCCGGCGACTGCGGCACCTGCCCTATTGGACCACGTCGGCCAATCCATCTTGCACCATACCGTCTGTGGAGATGTCCCCAAACCGCAAGTGAGAAGTGAGGTGGTCCCCAATCGCACTGAAATCACATTTCCTGGCCGACATTCAGTGACAGAACTTCCATACTAGGACAAGCAACTCTGAATCGTTTGTCTTTCCATTAGCAGACGTGGACGCATTACACATCTGAAGTGAAACCTTCGTAGAGCGGAAACGGTACGATTTTCGACGTGGACTTCTATTAGAAACATTATGTACTCCTCTGTACACGTCATAGAGGACTGCAATGACAATTTCTTAACATCCTGTAGAAATGTGCGGTGTTGGAACTGATAAGAGGTAGCACAATAAACCGGAGGCACGAATTAGCAGTATTGGGATGTAGTGTGCGGTAAATGTACGGCGAAAAATAGGGTGCATTTTATTTAATTAAACAGCAGATATTGTTCTTTAAAAAAAATGCACCCTTACATGAAATTTCTGCTGTGTGTGAAGGAAGGGATTAACGTCCCGTCGACATCGAGATCATTAGAGACGGAGCACAAGCTCGGATTGTGTCAAGGTTGGGGAAGGAAATCGGCAGTGCCCTTTCAAAGGCACCGTGCCGTCATTTACCTGGAGCGAGTTAGCGAAACGAGGGAAAAGCCAAATTTGAATGGCCGGACGCGGGTTTGAACCATCGTCCTCCCGAATGCGAGTCCAGTATGCAAACTACTGCACCACCTCGCTCGATCTGCTGTGTGTGTCAGAACGTCGTTCACTATATTTGTTAATGTGCAAAAAAAAAGGAAAAAAAGAAGCACTGGTTACTTAGCAAGACATCCTTTCAGGGTATATCTGAATTTCACCGATAAAAGGGGATAAGCATTGCCCTAAAATATACCATGTGATAAAGGAAACCGAAGGAAGCAATAAAACACTAACATTACGTAATTATTCGTACTGTATTACAGGAAGCATAAAAAAATAATAGTTCCGATGGTATGAGACGTCTCTGAGATGAAGAGCAAAACATTTTAGCACTTCTTGAAGTACATAGCACAACGAGTGAAATATTTTTGGGATAAATTTAAATATCTTGTTGAAGGAGAACATTCGACAAGTTTGGATGATTTGGTTACGACAAGGTGAACAATGATAAAGTATATATTCGAAAAGAGGCAAAAAAGCACTAACTAGACGGGGTTGTAAGTTGATATCGCTCGTTTTCAAAGAGCAGTCCAGATATTTACCTGATGTTACCAGAAACCTCTATCAAGGATCTGAGACACTACGGTTAGACGGGAATTTGACACGAATCCCTCTCTCAGAGAATGGAGAAATTTTTGTTGCTAGTGTTGGAGTCGAATTTTGGCGGAAATCGTATACCAATTTTGCTTCTGAATGGTAATAAATCCTATACAGGATGATGAGGAGATGTTCTGCCAACAATAAAACAGAAAGTTTATACAACAAATTGTGTTATCAGTTTTATTTCTAGTACTCTTTCCCAGTTTATATCGTAAGTTGTAAGGGAATTCCGCATTAGACAATCGAGAATAGCACTCTGCCCTATTCAACGAACTGAAACCGAATGTGTATCATGTTATGAAGGTGATGGCAAAGGATTTTTGTACACCGGGAAGAATTATAGAATGTGTCATTCGATTAATGATGAGGGTCTGCTTTGCCTGTATAAAAATTATTGACGATAGAATGGGCAAGTCGTCTTACAAATACGAGATTAAGTTATGGCGTGCTTTGTATTTTTGTTTCCCTCTCACACGCTGTCTCAGAGCTAAACTTGTTCAACCACTTGCACCGTTCTGATCCTGTTTTCCCCAGCCTTGCAACAACGACACTGCAGGTTGTTATTCTAACAAGAGCTAGATGATTCGTACTGGAAGTAGGGATATGGTTCTGTGTCCCTTAGAAAAGGAGGTGAATATTGGTGAAGTATAATTTCACATACAGCATTGGAAATCAATGTAATTACCTAAAAAGTTCCCTTTAGCATTTATTTTGTTGCGGTTTGTAGCTCTTGCGGTGATATTGTCTGCCATTCTTCTCTTATCGATATTTCCAGCTCAAATACGACTACGACTTTTATTCCATTGCGATGAACACTCCTTGCAAGTATTTCCCAGAGTTTTTCCACGGGGATCAAATCCAGGCTGCATGTAGGCCAGAGCAAGAAATCAATACCTTTCACTTCAAACCACTTCTTTGTTGTAGCAGAAACATGCACAGATGCATTATCTTCTTGAAATATTAGACTTTCGTCCCCTAGGTCCTACTATGTAGTCTTATCCGTTCTCTCTCTAGCATCTCAGTGTACATGTTAGAGTGTATTTTAGTGTTCACCTAAGCAATGCGTAATTTACCTCTAGTGTAGAGGGCTGCCCAAATCACAACACTTCCGTTACCAAAATTTCTGCTCATTCTTACCTGTTGCTCTGTTCCCAGATGATGACAATACTGCTCAAATGCATGAGGAGCATCTAAATTAAAGTTCCTCTCATCACTGAAGATCACTACCCCAATCTGAAGTTTTTTTTCAGCAGACTCCACTCTAATCTGTTTATGGTTAGGTGTTAGAGCAGGTTTCTGCAGTCGTTTCTTCAATGTCATTTGATAAAATTGGTCGTACATGCTGGGAAATTACTGGAAACTGTAAATCAGCAACAAGTTGAGATGAAAAACGATTTGTGGCCCTTGCTTTAGGCAGAAATAACCGTATCGGTGTCTCAGTTTTCTACTTTACCCCTGTCTTCCGTTCTGTCCAAATCAGTGTATTTGAACGGTTCAGTTTCTTGTTGGTTAGACGATTGCAGAGTCCCATTTTCTTCTACGCACCGAATTTAGCTTTTTCATCAAATGATAACTGTTTTCCACGTGACATTGTCACAGTAATGGTTAGTGTACTTACACACAACGCATTGACACTAGGGGTGTCTGTTTTTTGGCTACAGGAAAGGCATGTACGCATACACTAACACTGCACAGAGCTGACTGCCTTTATACCGAGGGTAAATCGTTGACGTCTTGTTGTATACTGTACTACTGACGTCAAATCTGATAACGCTTGACTGCATTTGTGAGAATACTGGATCTCATGCTATTGAGTCTACACCGTAGACAACTATTGCAACCGACAATATTAATTTTCCTACATATACCAATGCCTGTATACTGATTTCCATTACTATACTGAAGCCTAAAGCCGGAAATCAACACCAGCTTCTGGAAGCTATCCTCCAGGTCCTCGATTGATTTTATGTTGAGAAGTTAAGATTTTTAGAGTCAAGTGGACACACCTGATTCAGAAACACTCAACTACGAAAGTTTGAATCATGTTCTCTTTTCTATGTGGTGAAAAAGGGATGTTACTCTTACTTTATAAATGAAAAAAATAGGTTTAGACGGCCATTGTCGGATTTGTCGAAAGTTCTTGGATACTGGTCGCGTCATTCTTGCAAAATAACCCGATTTGACGTTTCAGTTTAATTCTGGTGAACGGCTGCAGGCTGAGTGCTGTCAGTTCCCCCAAGAAGGCTTCAGAAAGAAGACCGAATCTTCAGAAGGGTTGATTTACCAAAGAATGTTGCGTTAAAAATGCGCCAGTACCTTTAACATGTCGTAAACACTCTGTTTTCCACGATATCCGTTTAGAATCTGTTAGCACCAGTGCCGTTTCCCAATATACAGGATGATTTTTTGCACCGTGCACGAACTCTAGGGATTGGTCGATGGGAGAATAGGGAACAAATAAATTCAAATGAACTTCTATCCGGAAATACATGGTTTCCATGCTAGGGACCATTTAATCAATCATACTCTGTCACAGAGTATCTAATACGCAGTGAACCATGAAGCCACAGTTACAGTACATGCTGAAAATGATTTCTATGTGCCTCAACGCTTGTGTGTGCGTGCCGTAGCATCTTATGTCTCACGCGATCACATCGGCCAGGCTGCATCCGAGCAGTGTGGAATCCGCTCTGCATACACGATACTTTTGAGATGGCCCCATAACCACAAATCGCTCGGGTTTAGATCCGGTGAACGAGCAGGATACCCCAGTCCTATCAACAGTGAGTTAAGACACGATTTAAATGCGTCCGGACGTTAACGGTGAAGTGGGCTGGAGGACCACCATGTAACAGCTACATAACCCTTCGAATCATTATCGGCACATCATCCAGCATGGGGGGGAGGTGGGCAAAGTCACCAGCTAGAAACTCCAAGAATTCCGGCCTGTTAGTGCACGTGGAAGGAAAACTGGTCCCAAAATACGGTCGCCAATTATCCCGGCCTACACATTCCGCCTGCACCGATGCTGATGATCCGCTGTCACCATACCATTGGGGTTCTGCATACTGTCCCACAGATGACTGTTATGAATATTGAAGATACTACTCTGTGGAAAGGTGGTCCACCGGCCGCGGTGGACGGGCGGTTCTAGGAGCTTCTGTCCGGAACCGAGCTGCTGCTACGGTCGCAGGTTCGAATCCTGCCTCGGGCATGGATGTGTGTCATGTCCTTATGTTAGTTAGGTGTAAGTAGTTCTAAGTTCTAGGGGAGTGATGACCTCAGATGTTAAGTCCCATAGTGCTCAGAGCCATTTGAACCGTTTGAAAGTTGGTCCCATCTGCGAATACGATGGGTGACAGAAATCGCGGAATCATGGTTGCCTGGTGAAGAAACCAGTGATAAAACTCCTCCCGATGCGGGAAATCTGTCGCCAGTAAGCCCTGCACACGCTATAAGTGATAATGGTAGAGACAACTGTGGAGAATGTTCCACACGGTCGTCTGGCTTTCCCTGTATTTGTGTGCCAACTGCCTGGTGGAGACACGGGGGGCGCCTTCCAAAGAGTTAATCACATTTTCCTCCAAGTCTGTTGTCCGAACACTTCTGATACGTCTCTCATTTTTTCCTGCTTCTGAAAGGAACCTGGAAACCATGCATTTCCGAAGATAACTTCATTAGATCTTTTTTGTTGCGTACCATCTCATCGATCTACCTCTAGAGTTTGTACACGGTGGAAAAGATTATCCTGTACACAGCACGATAACTTTGTGCACGTAAACGCCGTCGGCTCATGGGTAAACGCTTAGAATTTTATTTAGCTGTGAGACGTAGAACAGCCACCAGAGTACGTGTTACTCGTGATTAGTGATGTTATCAGACCTGGTGGTGTGTGTGAGGAATGTGAACAGTAACAGGTGGAAGCTACATAATGCGGCATCTCCATTTCGCTGTCTAGTCGAGTCATGTGCTACCCAGATTTGTGGGGCATTCGGATGTGACAATGGTCCCATGTTGTAAGAATGGGAATATCAGGGCAGGCATATTCATCAACAAGTTATCGGTCGAACGCGTCTGACCATTGGTAGAGACGACCGCCGTATTGTGCACCAAGCACATCATAATCACTTCAGATCAGTGCCTGACATCAGAGAAAAAGTAATGGACTCCTTGTAGGAGGTGCGACAACAAAGTAAGGAGACTGATGTCAAAAATAATGTTCCTTACCGTTTTAGTAAAGTTTAGTGTTGGCTCCTTCAAAGTAGTTTCCTTCTGATTGCACACACTTTTTCCAGCGCTTCTGCCATTAAAGATAACATTTCTAGAATTCATCTTCTGTAATATCCTCCAAGACCCTCGTCACAGCTCTTTGGACATTTTGTGTTGTTTGAAAATCGTGCCCCTTGACCGCCGTTTTGACTCACGGAAGTAGAAAAAATTCGCAGGGAGCGATATCTGGTGAATAAGGTGGCTGTGGTAGGACTGAAATTTGTTTTGAGGTTAAAAATTGCTGTACTGACATAGCAGTATGGGATGGCACATTATTTTGATGCAGAATCCAATTATCAGCTATGTTGGCACGGACACGAAGAACTCTTTTACAAAGTCTTTCTAAAATTTCTTTGTAGTAATATTGGTTAACTGTTTGTCTAGGAGGCACCCACTCTTTATGAACAACTCCCTTGGAATCAAAGGTTGATGGTCGTCCGCTGTGGTCTTCATCATCAACATACGTTCTGCCCTCACTAACCATTTTGTGCCAACAAAAAAATTGAGCTCTTGACATAACCTCCTCTCCTAAAGCCTTCTGAAGCTTACCGTAAGTTGTTGACGCGTGTTCACCCAATTTAATGCAAAAGAAATGGCAAACTGTTGCGCAATATTCTGCGGTTCCATTTCTGTTACAAGAAGCACAAACATGTGTTAAGTTATTACAGCACAACTCACGACTCAGCAGTTGCATCGATGTGCCGCTTGGGCTAGAAGCAGCTTATAGACCAAGGTCAAAGATGTTGTGCCTACACAAGCCTGAAGGTTGCCACATCTTGCCACATCTTGCAAAGAAAATCAGTCTCATTAATCTATTGTCACGCCTCGTATACAGTGTCATCTCGCAACACTTGTCAGAACTAGTAACAGCCGGACCACGGAATTAGTGTCACATGCGTCGACTGCCTCAGCAACACTAGAGCACAAATTTGGAGTGATGCCACGGCCGGGTAGCACGGACTGCTGATGAATCGTGCAGTGTTGTGTTCAGCTCTGAATTGCTGCTTCGCTTTACGGCGGGTGACATCGTCAGAGAGTATGGTGGAGACCTGGGGATAGGTCTCAGTATTCCAGTGTTTTTAAGTGCACAGCGGTGTTGATTCTGGCGCCATGATGTGGGTAGTATGACCTCGGGTCACAGCTCGTAGTGACTGAGGGAACTTAGACGGCAAAGTGGTATGTCACAGACAAGCTGCGACCTAAAGGTTACCTCTTATATAACAGAATTGTGGTACCATGTTTCATCAGGAGGATGCTCATCCATGAATGGCATGCGTCTCTATGAACAACCTGCATGTTGCTAAGGTAATCCTGTGGCCAGCAATATCACCAGACAGAAAATGTAAAGGGTTATGTCAGACATGAACACCATACTGGTGCCATTGTCTGCAATATCCAAGAACTAAATTGTTGTGGGCCACCAGGAAGAGGTCCAACATCCTTATGGCACACTACCCAACCGAATCAATGCTTGTATCAAAGCCATCGATGGTGTAGCGTCATAGTCTCATATTGACAGACATCACTCAGTTTAGTCATCACTAAAATAACCTCACATACTCCCTCAGTCCGTGAAGTTTCATTTCCCTTCCTTCTCCCTTGTGGATCAGGCAGCGCCAAATAATTTGTTTCGCCTCCTATGTGAGCAAACAGTTAAGTATGAGACAAAACACCAAGGCAGTGGTCAAGAAGACAAAAATTAGTGACATCATCATCTTTAATAAAAATTTAGTTGCAAATTCGCACACTGCGGTAGTAAAGAAACTTCCTAACACAATTTTTTTTCTGAAATTAGATTACTGCTTCTGTTCAGTGCAAGAACATTTAAAATATGTGAGATACGCGAGACGTGAAAGAGGAATCGCCAAATCTCCTGCTGCGAATAGTGCAAACTCCTTTGAAGATAAATTCAAAAGTGTATAAGAGAGGAGTCGGACCTCCAAAAACACTCAAAGAAGATTAAAACTAAAAAGACTTTCAGAATTGGAACCATAAATGTATAGACAATGATTAAGACTGGTAAACGTAAACAGGTAATAAATGATGTGAAAGAGAGAAGCACTGGAATAGTAGCGATGCAAGAAACAAGATACACTGACGAAGATACTGTGGAGTCAGAAGGCTCCATAACGCTGGAAGCGAAGCCAGGAGTTAAAGTGGGAAAGGAAAGACATGCACCTAGATGCTTTGGTACGGGTTCGTAGTAGACAACAGATACGAGGACGGCAAAACTGAAATGAAGAGTATGTCAGAAAGATTGTCAACGCTGACATTTCAAGCAGAGGACAAAATGTGTACAATAGTAAATGGACATGCACCTACAAATGACAAGAACAGAAAAGACAAGAAAGCTGCAGACAGTTTCTGGGAGGAGCTAGATGATACACTGGAGAACATTCCATATAGACATGTGAAGATACTCGTAGGAGATTATAAGGCACAGATTGAAAGAGAGAAGCAACATAAAGGAGTAGTGGGCGATTACCCATCACAGCAGCGGACAAACAAAAATGAAGAAAGACTAAATGAATCGTGTCGAGAACACAAAGTAATACTGATGACAACACACTTCATGGCCAAACCGAGTAAGAAAAAGACATGGGCAAACCTATGCACCCACCTTGGAGAATTCCAGATTGACCACATAGCAATCAGCTGGACAAACACTGAAGAGATAACGAACACAAAGGCAAGGAAGAACACAAGAATAGAATCGGATCATTATCTTACAGAAGTTAAATGCCTTTGGATTCCAAACAGGGACAGTCTGGCCACAGAGGAATAGAAGAACCGAAAATCAATTCAGATATGAGGCAGGAATTGAATCATTCAGCGAATGGGACGACATGAAGCGAAATATGGTGAAACAATCAATTATGCAAAATGACAGTCACAATCGAATTATTTATTTTGCCGCCAACCGGTTTCAACCCGCGATGGGGTCATCTTCAAGGCAATTTACACCATTTGGTCGCTTCCTGGAGTCGTCACCCTGCCTGTGCACGGTTGGTAACTATGGCCGCCGTGATAATAAAGTGGGTAGGCAACAAAGCAGTAGACAGCATGACCAACATAATCCTCCAGATCTGGAGAACAAAGAAGATGCCAGAAGGATGGCAGAATGCAATTGTAGTGGCGGGGCATAAGAAGGGGGACATGAGAGATGCTAAGATTTACAGAGAAATATCGCTACTATATGTCGGATACAAGGTACTGTCAAAACTATTTCTCAAGAGAGTAGAGAAACAGGTAGAAAGTACAGTTGGTAACTACAAAATGGTTTAAATGGCTCTGAGCACTATGGGACTCAACTGCTGTGGTCATCAGTCCCCTAGAACTTAGAACTACTTAAACCTAACTAACCTAAGGACATCACACACATCCATGCCCGAGGCAGGATTCGAACCTGCGACCGTAGCAGTCGCACGGGTCCGGACTGTGCGCCTAGAACCGCGAGACCACCACGGCCGGCTGGTAACTACGAAGCGGGATTCAGGAATGGAAGAGGGTGTATAGAACAGATATTTATCCTGAAGCAACTGATAGAACTTAGGGCCGTAAAAAATAAAAAGCCGGTAATAACCTTCGTGGACTTCACAGTCCACCGACAGACACTCTTGCTAGGATCCTGAAGAATAGAGTACTTGCTGGAACTACACAAGAACTCATAAAAGAAATTCTGACAGACATAAAAGTAAGGGTGAGATTCAAACGAGCACTGTCAGGAGAATCTGAGATCAAGACTGGTGTTCAACAGGGAGATGGATTGTCACCATTGTTGTTCAATATGGCACTGAACGAAGTGATCAGGCAGTGGCGAGCAATGAACGAGGAAATGCGAATACCAAAACCCATGTGGGGACAAAAAGGACAACAGGCGTCAAGTGGACTACCTAGCCTTTGCAGACCAAATAGGAACAGTACGTGAGATGGAAGAAGACGCAAAGACACAAATCGACAACTTAAGTAAGGTATATATATATATATATATATATATATATATATATATATATATATATATATATATATATACACTCCTGGAAATTGAAATAAGAACACCGTGAATTCATTGTCCCAGGAAGGGGAAACTTTATTGACACATTCCTGGGGTCAGATACATCACATGATCACACTGACAGAACCACAGGCACATAGACACAGGCAACAGAGCATGCACAATGTCGGCACTAGTACAGTGTATATCCACCTTTCGCAGCAATGCAGGCTGCTATTCTCCCATGGAGACGATCGTAGAGATGCTGGATGTAGTCCTGTGGAACGGCTTGCCATGCCATTTCCACCTGGCGCCTCAGTTGGACCAGCGTTCGTGCTGGACGTGCAGACCGCGTGAGACGACGCTTCATCCAGTCCCAAACATGCTCAATGGGGGACAGATCCGGAGATCTTGCTGCCCAGGGTAGTTGACTTACACCTTCTAGAGCACGTTGGGTGGCACGGGATACATGCGGACGTGCATTGTCCTGTTGGAACAGCAAGTTCCCTTGCCGGTCTAGGAATGGTAGAACGATGGGTTCGATGACGGTTTGGATGTACCGTGCACTATTCAGTGTCCCCTCGACGATCACCAGAGGTGTACGGCCAGTGTAGGAGATCGCTCCCCACACCATGATGCCGGGTGTTGGCCCTGTGTGCCTCGGTCATATGCAGTCCTGATTGTGACGCTCACCTGCACGGCGCCAAACACGCATACGACCATCATTGGAACCAAGGCAGAAGCGACTCTCATCGCTGAAGACGACACGTCTCCATTCGTCCCTCCATTCACGCCTGTCGCGACACCACTGGAGGTGGGCTGCACGATGTTGGGGCGTGAGCGGAAGACGGCCTAACGGTGTGCGGGACCGTAGCCCAGCTTCATGGAGACGGTTGCAAATGGTCCTCGCCGATACCCCAGGAGCAACAGTGTCCCTAATTTGCTGCGAAGTGGCGGTGCGGTCCCCTACGGCACTGCGTAGGACCCTACGGTCTTGGCGTGCATCCGTGCGTCGCTGCGGTCCGGTCCCAGGTCGACGGGCACGTGCACCTTCCGCCGACCACTGGCGACAACATCGATGTACTGTGGAGACCTCACGCCCCACGTGTTGAGCAATTCGGCGGTACGTCCACCCGGCCTCCCGCATGCCCACTATACGCCCTCGCTCAAAGTCCGTCAACTGCACATACGGTTCCGTCCACGCTGTCGCGGCATGCTACCAGTGTTAAAGACTGCGATGGAGCTCCGTATGCCACGGCAAACTGGCTGACACTGACGGCGGCGGTGGACAAATGCTGCGCAGCTAGCGCCATTCGACGGCCAACACCGCGGTTCCTGGTGTGTCCGCTGTGCCGTGCGTGTGATCATTGCTTGTACAGCCCTCTCGCAGTGTCCGGAGCAAGTATGATGGGTCTGACACACCGGTGTCAATGTGTTCTTTTTTCCATTTCCAGGAGTATATATATATATATATATATATATATATATATATATATATATATATATATATATATAAGGCTCACCGGCCACTTGACCATCTTCTTCTTCTCTGCAAATGCACAGAGCACGAACTCTTACGGGAATCGGCAACGAGCCGCGAAGAATGAGTATAATGGGCGGGGGCACTACGAATGTAGTGCGGGACAATACGTTGAGAATGTGGCTTTCGTGGAAGGCGTGCCAGAGATGAATCCCTGCAGTCGCGCTGTCCTCTGCGTCCTCGGTGGCTCAGATGGATAGAACATCTGTCATGTAAGCTGGAGATCCCGGGCTCGAGTCCCGGTCGGGGCACACATTTTCCTCTGTCCCCGTTGACGTATGTCAAAGCCTGTAAGCAGCTAAGGGTGTTCATTTCATTGTAATTTAAGTAAGGTAGCCAGAAAGGTGGGACTGAGCATCGCCTATAACAAGCCAAAAACATGAAATACGACTGCAGACTGGGAAACACCTGAAGGCACTGTGCAAATGGTGGACAAATTAATATACCTGGGAGAATTTATAACAGGAAGGAACAGGAGCAAGTAGGGAATAACAGAGAGGATAAAGAATATGAAGGCAGCCTACTGTATGACAAGAGAGATATACAATAGAAAGAACATATCCACAGAGGTAAAGATAAGCCACTACATTGCAACGGTGAGGAATGCAGTATTATATGCTTCTGAGACTATGACACTAGGAAGAAATGTGTCAGGACAACTAGAGAAAGATGAGAGAAAAATACTGAGAAAAACGCTGGGTCCCAAAAGAGGTGGAGAGAAATGGATGCGAAGATCTAGGGAAGAATTGTACCAGAATATGAGAACAATATCCATGGAAATCAGTCTCTAAAGGGCCAGGTTTGTTCGACATATAATTAGGATGAGTATGGACAGAATGACGAAGAGAGTATGGGAAACGACAGGGAGGACAAGGGAAAGACAGGAACCAAGTAGATTGTTGAACTTCGGAATGAATGGTTGGAATTCGGGATCAAGGTCGAAGGAAAGGAAAATTGGAGGAACAAATATAAACCGGCCAATATGCCGGAGATCAACGTCAGAGAAGAATAGAGGAAAAGATTTGAGTGTCACCAGTGGAGAAAAGGACATTTAAGATTTCGGAAGAAGAGCGGGAGAGAGGTAGAGAAAGAATGAAGAGATTCTGGGAGAAGAAGAGGAAAATGCAGTTCTAGAAGGGACTACCCGGGGTCCTACAGAGGCCGTAACGCAAAAAGAAGAAGGCGATAAATCCTAAAATTCACTACCGTACGGCAATGCTACTGTCAAATTTGCTGTACCTCATGTAAATGAGAGTGTGGTGTGTGTGTATTCATGTGCATTGGGGCACATACGTCTTTATGCACGCTTTAATATATAACTGTATCTGTAGACGACTGATGTAACCCCTGGAGGGACTTTGGTGGCGAGGGATAAACAAATACTGATTACTGAATAACGAACGAAGTGACGTAGACAGAAATCCTTTGATATTACTTAGGTCCCTCTCAGTGAATAATAAGCATTAAAAAATCATATTAACACAATCAGTTGTGAATTTTGAATCACCAGTTTGAATATAACTATCATCCCCAAAGGAGAAAAACTGAATACGTCACTGCATTAAAAATACGTTTTCGTCAAATACGACGTAACCAAATGAAGATCATGCATTACTGTCATAAGACTGCACGATTACGGTAATGTACGATACTTCACACTTAAGATTTTTATGGCAGTTATGTATTACCTAGACTTAATTGTGAAGCTCTCGCCTGGGATATACTGCTGTAACTCTGCTAAAGCTCGCCACGTTTGTATGGACTCTGCTCTGACTCGTTTGACAGTTCTACATTTGGTTGTGGCGTATCTCATGAAAATGAATTTTTGATCCATTGACGTATACGGTTTTTGTCCTGTGAAGACGGTTTTTATAACTGAAACCGGCTGAGAATAAATATAAAATTGTGCAGCTGATCGAGCAAATATGCTTTTTTTCAAAAGATATCTCGGAAGTCAATGCTCCATTTTCCATGGCATGTTCACAAAATCTAACAAAATCACTTATGAACGGAGAGTGTACCTGTATACAGGCAACTTCGAATGTTGCATAACGTACTTCTGTTAAATTAATAAGTAAGTTCCAGAATCTATTACGAACGATTAATAAGGAACACAAGCAGAAACCATGGTATGAACTGGTAAATGGTAAGATATCATTCCGCGCCTCTATCTACTACACTACGTATCACAAATGTCTTGGATGTGCTGAATAGTTTAACATTGATATGTCATTAGCTGACATTTAATTACAACTAATAGTAGAGAAAAAATACATACCATGTATATGACAATACGAAAAGAATCAAATATTTTTTCTATGTCGGTGTCGATTTCTGTAATTTTATGATAGCAAATTGTACCAGACAAGGCACATTTTTCGGGAATCATATATTCATAGCGCATGAGTTATAATATAAACAAACCATCAAATACGGGCTTCCAGTGTAAAAGACGAAATCCATTATGGTATCTCCAAACTTCTACTTGTTGATTTAAAAGTGTTGTTTTTATCTCAGCGACCACGTTCCTCTCCAGGAGGCGTCAATCTGACATATCGTAAGGCGCCTTTAACGCTTGTAAATTCACCGGAACGCGAAATTCCACATCCTGACAGCACGAAACTCTACCTCTTTCGTTTCCACGTCCCGTATGAGGACAGCATAAGGGCGTTATGCGAGTGTAGTAATAGAGGATAAAAATGAATGAAAGCAACGACTGTCAGAAATTGGAACATACAAGGCATGAAACTGCAAAAGTATTAAACGTGCGAATCGTTATCGTACAAGATTTTTCACTTACTCGATATTCCTTAAGCGCAGCTGAAATGGAAATGCGTACACAATAATTGTTCTTAGTTCACAATATAAGGGTGGGCTGGTCTCCATTGTTGCTGTGTGTTGTAATTCATAATCAGTTGCACAAACACAATTAAAACGTTCTATATGAAGTACTATGAGAAATTGCACTACAAGTATCTACACAAATCTTGACAGTATTTCAAAGCGATGCTGTTATTCGCACTTTCATGAAATGTAAAATTGTAAAATTTAATAAGTGCATAAACTTAGTATACATTAGTGTACATTATTCATTAGTCACACTTGGAATTAACCAACTTGTGCAAATACCTGTGCTTAACTGTTTTTGCGAATATGAAATGGAATGTCTACATAGTATGCTCAGTGGTAGGTAAAGCCGGGGCGCAAAATTTTGTCATTGGTAAGACACCTGGAAATTTCATGTGGCCAACATAAGATATGACATACAATGCAATCATTACAGAATATCTTCTCAAATGTGTTAGTTAGATCCTTGTAAACTCGACAAATAGAGTTTTTTTTTTTTTTTTTTTTTTTTTTTTTTTTTTTTTTTTTTTTTTTAGTGCTTGGAAGAGCATAACGGAAATTCTGTAGAACTTGAAGTGGTAGACGCTTGAAGATGAATGTCAACAACTCATGAAGGGTTTCAAGAGCGTGTGCTAGATTGTCGCACAGTTGACAAAATGGTAGATATCGAAGTAGACGACAGAGGGATAGAGAAACAATTAAAATCGCTCAAAAGAGGAAAGGCCGCTGGTCCTGATGGGATACTAGTTCGATTTTACACAGAGTACGCGAAGGAACTTGCCCCCCTTCTTGCAGCGGTGTACCGTAGGTCTCTAGAAGAGCGAAGCGTTCCAAAGGATTGGAAAAGGGCACAGGTCATCCCCGTTCTCAAGAAGGGACGTCGAACAGATGTGCAGAACTATAGACCTATATCTCTAACGTCGATCAGTTGTAGAATTTTGGAACACGTATTATGTTCGAGTATAATGTCTTTTCTGGAGACTAGAAATCTACTCTGTAGGAATCAGCATGGGTTTCGAAAAAGACGATCGTGTGAAACCCAGCTCGCGCTATTCGTCCACGAGACTCAGAGGGCCTTAGACACGGGTTCACAGGTAGATGCCGTGTTTCTTGACTTCCGCAAGGCGTTTGACACAGTTCCCCATAGTCGTTTAATGAACAAAGTAAGAGCATACGGACTATCAGATCAATTGTGTGATTGGATTGAGGAGTTCCTAGATAACAGAACGCAGCACGTCATTCTCAATGGAGAGAAGTCTTCCGAAGTAAGAGTGATTTCAGGTGTGCCGCAGGGGAGTGTCATAGGACCGTTGCTATTCACAATATACATAAATGACCTGGTGGATGACATCGGAAGTTCACTGAGGCTTTTTGCAGATGATGCTGTGGTGTATCGAGAGGTTGCAACAATGGAAAATTGTACTGAAATGCAGGAGGATCTGCAGCGAATTGACGCATGGTGCACGGAATGGCAATTGAATCTCAATGTAGCGAAGTGTAATGTGATGCGAATACATAGAAAGATAGGTCCCTTATCATTTAGCTACAAAATAGCAGGTCAGCAACTGGAAGCAGTTAATTCCATAAATTATCTGGGAGTACGCATTAGGAGTGATTTAAAATGGAATGATCATATAAAGTTGATCGTCGGTAAAGCAGATGCCAGACTGAGATTCATTGGAAGAATCCTAAGGAAATGCAATCCGACAACAAAGGAAGTAGGTTACAGTACGCTTGTTCGCCCAATGCTTGAATACTGCTCAGCAGTGTGGGATCCGCACCAGGTAGGGTTGATAGAAGAGATAGAGAAGATCCAACGGAGAGCAGCGCGCTTCGTTACAGGATCATTTAGTAATTGCGAAAGCGTTACGGAGATGATAGATAAACTCCAGTGGAAGACTCTGCAGGAGAGACGCTCAGTAGCTCGGTACGGGCTTTTGTTGAAGTTTCGAGAACATACCTTCACCGAAGAGTCAAGCAGTATATTGCTCCCTCCTACGTATATCTCGCGAAGAGACCATGAGGATAAAATCAGAGAGATTAGAGCCCACACAGAAGCATACCGACAGTCCTTCTTTCCACGTACAATACGAGACTGGAATAGAAGGGAGAACCGATAGAGGTACTCAGGGTACCCTCCGCCACACACCGTCAGGTGGCTTGCGGAGTACGGATGTAGATGTAGATGTAGATGTAGATATACTGCCCTCCCCTAAGCATCGCTCCTATGGGGACGGCACACACAAGACTGGACTAATTACTGGGTGCACAGAGGCGATTAATGAGTGAACAGTCCCTCGCTCCATCCGCAAATGGTGGTGCTGAAAACCTTAACATGTGGTACAGTGATGAGTACTCTCTGCCATGCACCTAACAGTGGTTTGCAGAGTATGGACGTGTGTGTATTCATAGAGAACGTGTATAGGGTGATTAAGAACGCCAAGAAAAAACTCCACAATTTATTTAAAGATATACTCTGAGTATGATGAATCGTTAGGCACATTGAAAACTAGTTGCATTTCCTTTGATTGCTTACCTCCATTTATCTTTCAGCCAGTATTGCATTGAAGATATCTGCAGGACATGCCTTTGTGTCTTTTTCGGAATCTAGCTTGTTCCACTCTCGGGCTACCTGCTGTTGACAACATTCATGCCCTTTTTCCACTCACTCAATCTACCTACTGTTGACAACTTTCATGCTCACATTTGCCCTCAAGCCTTGGTTCAGTACATTCTAGATCCAGTAAACCGTAGTAGGAGAGACGACTTGTTTATACCTCATTTTAATGTTAACTTAATCATTACAAGATCTATTTACTGGTGCACGGCTGTGTGCATCTAATGAAACACCATTTGTGTTCGAACTCAAGAGTTGATAAGTATCAGATGTTGGCATCCTACTATTCATCAGAGATGGTCGATATATCTACAATCTTCTCGTGGTGAAGCCCTTCTGCAACGACCTGTGCTTACCTTTCGTGCCTCACAACTGTCCTATGTGTTCCATGTCAGCACTACTTGACCAATAACTCCACTAGAGCAAGGACGGTCACGATTTTGGCATGCGAGCAGTGCAGTGGCTCGAGCGCCGTTGCCGCCTCGCCAGGCTACACGCTTCTGCCAACAGCGCGTCACGCCGTCTGAGGAGGGACAAGAGGAGGAAAGCGTCGCATTTAAATGGCGCTGTACTCGAATTATCCACCTGCTCATTCACAGGGGCACTTTCAGCTCGAAAACATATGGAAAATTTGAAGTGTCTTCAGAACGTACAGAAAACAAAATTTTTTGAACGCCTTAATAAATTCATTAAAACTTGGATTTCTTTGACGCCAGTGACCTTAGAGGAATTAACCGGGTTTGTTTTTTTCAGAATTAGTCTCTTTTATGTGTATCCCCATCATAATTGAAATAAGATGTTTCTCTCCTTACAGTGTCTTACTGTCAACAGTGTGCAGTCAAGTCCACTCGAAATGTAAACTCTGCAATCCATTACAGGATGTTATAATTATCGTCAGTGCTTTCCCTTTTCCTTATAAACTGAACAAGAGCATATTTTAAATCGAAAAACCGTTTCGCTTATTCCCCTTGACTTAACGAACCTCCTTTGCAGTAATATATAGTTATGTTCTAACTTTCGTCCCTGCTTCCTCTTTTTCTTCTGAAACTGAACAACAGCGTATTTCAAATCGGCACTCCGTTTCTGCCATTTCCCTTGACTTAACCAATGTACTTTGCATTAATATATAGGATCTACATACTCTTTGTTCAGTTCTATCGAAAACTATTGCAACTAACATTGTAATAATACGTGCAACTTCAGAATATTTAGTATTTGTACCACCAATTTGACCATGTACTCCGTGACTGCAAATTTAGCATAAAATGCTTCTTGATTTAAGGAACAAAGAATACCATCTGTCGATTGTGGTAATCTTTTGTTTCATCATTGTCAAGTAAATCTTTAAATACTTTCTGAATGTCTGGTGATGATGTTGTTTGGTTTGTGGGGCGCTCAACTGCACGCTCATTAACGGCCGTACGAGGTCCCAGTTTTTACATAGTCCAATTTGTACGCAGTCATATCTTGCCACTCTCACGAATCATGATGATGATGCCTATGAAATGATGAGGACAACACAAGCACTCAATCCCCGGGCAGAGAAAATCCGCAACCCGTCCGGGAATTGGACCCGGGACACCGTGATCCAGAGGCCGCAACGCTAGCCTCTAGACCACGAGCTGCGGACTGTCTGTGTGGCAATGTGGTTTCATAAAAAATCTGAAGTACATGTCGACTAGGGGAATGTATAATACTTACTGAGAATTCTAAACCTTGTCTTCTTTATTTCTCACTCATTTCTTAAGGCTTTTGTCAGAACATCGCTAGACTCATCTTTTCGTGAAAACATCCACTCGACCTGTGAACTTCCTTTATACCACGATCAAACAGCTAGTCTGAAACCATTGTTCTGACTAATCGAAGAATATCATGCTGACTGATATCTGTCACGCCTGGATACTAATTGAAATATCGATGTCTACTGAATACACCCGACATGGACCAAGACACTTGGGATAGGCCGAGTCTGCGAGTCTGCCCCCCCCCCCCCCCCCCATCCCGCTGAGCTCGCGTGCATTCTGGCATTCCCTGACCGCCCCTCCACTACAGCCAACTGTTTGTATGTAACCTGCTGTCATGGTGCTCCTGTGTCTCTTGTGTGAATAATTCGACTTTCGTCAGAGCCCAAAAGATGGTTATAGGCAGTACTTGCATATCATCTGGGCATGCTGTATTGCCACCTCCAACTGAAAAGTTCCAGTACCAATAGACACATCCAATAGTCATTATCTACTCACACCTTTCTTCATCTTTAGAAATGGATTTTTATGTCCCTAAAGTACTAAAAACTAGCTTGGAAAGTGACGAAATTTTAACTTGCGTCTTCTGCAGGCACCGGTTTGGAGAGTAGGATCAAGGTGTTCATGGTGCAACATTTTCCATTTCAGTCAGACATCACACTATGCCACTACCACCACTCACATTCTGAAAAGTTATCTAGACATAAAATGTTTTTTTTGTCATTATTCTGTTCTCTCTTTGTACATTTATCTATGATGTAATTCCAGAAATCATCAAAATTTAACGTGTCAAAGCCAACTACTGGTATTAGCATATTTCATATATGATACATACGTTATCAATGTCGATACATCTGCTAAGTGGATCAAGGTATATTCTATGAATTAGCAAACACAAACATTAATTTAGGAAGAAGTTCAAAAACTTTGAGTGGGTAACTCGAAAACATAAAAGAGTTGTAGTAATGGGATTGATATCTGATCTGTTTGGGAAACAGAATATCAACCAAATCTTACCAAGGTCACCAAACCATTTTAGACGATTCTGATATTTCGCTGAGGACATTTGTATCTCTTGCGTGCATTCAGTACACAAAGATGATGAATTACATTTCAGATTTGGTCGTAGCTTAACGTACAAATAATAGTATCTTAAGATTAAAGACCAACATTTCATATATGGTAGTACCCAAAACAATTTCTCTTCATGGGTTCATTACCCTACTTGACATCCTAGTAGGAAAGTGTGGTGACCAAAAACTGAGCTTCTCTTGATCATGCAACTTAACTGTGTCCTTCAATAGACTTATAACGATGAAGTACTTTACCATAAGATCCTTGAGTACTGATTTCTCTGGGTGAAAATCGTGAATGTCTTTATTCACAATGTATGGTGCATGATGTGGCAGGCAGTAGTGTGAGGTGGCAAGTGAGATGTGTAGCAAACCCCTAAGATGCTACAGATCCAGCTCTAATCCGCAGTGACTTGCAGGGAGAGGAAATTCCCCATAGGTTCATACAAAATTAAATGAGCAGGACCGCACAACAGATAACTTTTGTTAAATGAAAATTACTGGGACTGGCCAAATTAAACATAAAACTTTCATTCCACATTCATAGTAGTGAAGGGATCGATTAAACAATGGAAGGATGCCATTGGTTAGTGTCATGAACTGTTTTATTGTCATAAGGCATCAAAAAAGTGATTTACCCACCAGATCTCCATTATAAACGTATAATAAGGGGACAAGCGCTTGAAATTATGAACTATAGCCTCGGTACTGGTGGGTAGATGCGTGAAAGCGTAATACGAAGCTATGTCGTGAATAGAGCCACTGATTGTGGAACAGATTAGTGATTTAAAGGAAGTTATCGGAAATTTGTGACTGAGAACCAATACTTTCGCCAAAGTGCAACGAACTGGACATCGTCTGTACTCTCGTCTTAGGTGAAAACTTTGCTGTCTGTAGCTCCCTGCAGCGACCTGGATCAAGTGTCTTTCTCGATCTGCCTGAAGCGATCCTGCCGGCAAAACCTTATGAGTTTTGATCAGTGCTAGTTTAAGAAAGAAGTATAACAATTCCTACTCTTGTGCGTTGTTGGAAATAAGTTAGAAATTCTGTCCCACTAAATCACATATTTTCAGTCATGGCCTTCCAAAAGCTTTGCATAAATCCACATGTGGGAACTCACCCCTTCTTCTTAAATATTTACTATGGGCCAGCTGGAAAACACCTTACTACAATTTGAGAAATCATTCCAGCAAGGCAACACCAGGGCTGAACAGCTGCTCCCACACTATGAGGAATTGTGTTTTTACTCGACCTTCATATTAACCATATACATTACAATCCACCTCTCGCACAATGCAGTTTTCGTGCACATTGCACAGCTCCTGGACACTTCCACTGCTCTTTCGCTGCACAGAAAAAGACTCTCACCATCCAACAACTTTATTACTCGAAGTTAGTTTCCCTGTCACGAGTCAGCAGAAACCTCACAAGGCTGCCAGAATAACAAAAATCCCTCACCATATCTAGAGGAAAGGAGAAATAATTAGCATTGTATTCATTGGCAGTAATGAATAATGTATGCAGTTTTGATGCAGCACTGATGATTTGACTTCACTGGCTACTGGGATCAGCATATAAAATTATAAAACAAGTTAACGGGACAGTTTGGGACTAAACTGAAGTGGAACAGTATAACCTATGGCTTTTGCAAAAATCTGCCAAATATTACTGCTTAGTCGGTTTTCCAGACTGGGCAGTTTACCTTACACTCTGTTGAGAGATGGACACATGTTACATCTACTTATGTGTTCCATCAATCTTCCTCTATGCATACCCCAAGTTAGAAGTGCACTGGTCACAGTTATCCTCAGAAACTATAGAGCAAAGCACATCAGCATTGCCAATCGCTTAATAACTTGAGTCTCACCGTTACTCTCTTATGATATAATTGATTGAGTGTGTTTTTCATTTGTGTTTTACAATGATCAAATAGCAGCAACTGGCAGCACCAGCCAGTCCCCAAGGGAAATGGAAATGAAAGGAATTAAAAAACATATTGATACTCATTTCAAACACAGTAATTGTTACACCATGATAATCACTGACACAGTTTTTCCCAATCGTTGGTTTTTCGCAATTTGCCTTGCACTAAGGATTCATTCAGTACTTTTAACTATTCCTTACCTACGAAGTCATGGCATAGATTTCACTGTACATCCTCCACCACTTGTAAGAGGTGGAGGATGTTTTACACGTAAAGACGGAAGATATACATTGTGTTATGGACTCGGCATACAGATGGCGTTGATATAATTATTTTTTACATTTGCATGTAAGTCAAGTAACACCGTGATTGGTTGAATAGTTTATTGAGAATAATCATACTGTGTCCGACATCAAATGAAAGAAACTAGAATATTATACAGTCCTTTTACACCTGCAGATCTGCTGCCCAATAAACATATCTGCAAAGCGGGCTGATGTCGCACATTTCCCTTACAGTTCATGTGACGCCTTCAACTGCTCACACGTATCGACCCTTGGCAAGTCACAAATTACAACTACACTGAGCACTTGTAAACTGAGTTAAAAACCTGGAGAGAAACATTGCGTCTGTTTTCTCTATGTCTTGTAGTTTACATGCGATCATCTTATGTAACCCTAGAGGTACTTGTAAATAACACTGCATCATTGTCAACATACGGATAAGTGACTTCATGTCTTAGTAATAGTGGTTCAGTCGGAAATATTTTAACTAACCGTAAGCTACTAATTTTCCTTTACAAAATTTATTCCATGAAATAATTGCTCGTTGTTTTCATATCGAATTTATACCGGTTACCTATTCGTTAGATGAAGATCAGTAGGTTTTAGAAAAGGTAAAGATACCGGAGAGGCAGTTCTGATGTTGCGGTTGCTAATGGAAACAACACTAAAGAAAAATCAAGACATGCTCACTTGATCTGTCGTCCTGGAAAAGGCGTTGGGCGTTGTCAAATGGTGCAAGACGTTCGAAATTCTGAGAAACACAGGCATAAGCTACAGGGAAAGATAGCAAATGCCTTTCTGCAGTGGGAACACCGGTTCCCGCCACGTCACTGAAGTTAAGCGCTGTCGGGCTTCGATGGGTGATCCTTAGGTCTGCCGAGCGCTGTTGGCAAGCGGGGTGTACTCAGCACTTGTGAGGCAAACTGGGGAGCTACTTTACTTAGACGTAGCGGCTCCGGTCACGGAAACTGACATACGGCCGGGAGAGCGGTGTGCTGTCCACTTGTCGCTCCATATCCGCATCCAGTAGCGCCTATGGGCTGACGATAACAAGGTGGCCTGTAGGTACCACAGGCCCTTCATGGCCTGTTCTGGAGGAGTTTAGTTTTACAGGGGAAGACAAATGATATACATTATGTACAAGAGCCAAGAGGACACAATAGTGGAAAACCACAAAGAAGTGCTTCAATTAAAAAGGCTGTAAGACAGGGATGCAGTTTCTCGCCCATGCTGTTCAAGCTATACATCGAAGAAGCAATGAGGGAAATAAAAGAATTGTTCAAGATTGTGATTAAAATTCAAGGTAAAAGGATATAAATGATAAGATTCGCTTATGACATCGCTATTCTCAGTGAAAAGGAAGAAGAACCATCGTATCTGCTGAATGGAATGAACAGTCTAATGGGCGCAGATTATGGACTGAGAGTAAATCGAAGAAATACCAAAGTAAAGCAGCGGAAATAAGGACAGCGAGAAAATTAACCTCATGATTTGTGATAACGAAGGAGATGAAGTTAAGGAATACTGCTACCTACGCAGCAAAATAAGCCAGGAAGTACGGACCAAGGCGGACATAAAACGCATTGCTAAATAGGTCATTCCAGGTCAAGAGTAGTCTACTAGTATCTTCATTTGAGGAAGCAGTTACTTGGAAATTTATATTTGAAAAACAGAACTTTATGGTAGTGAAACATGGACTGCAGCAAAACTGGAACAGAAGAGAATCGAAACTTTTCATATGTGGTGCTACAGAAGAATATTGAAAATTAGCTATGCAATGAGGAGGTTCTCTGCAGAATCGGCGAAAAAAAAAAAAAAAACGCTGGGAAGAAGAAGGGACAGGATGGCAGGATAGCTGTTAAGACATCACGGAATAACCTCCAACGTACGAGAGGCAGCTTTAAAGGGTGAAAACTGTAGAGGACAGCAGAGACTGGAATACATCCAGCAAATAACTGAGGATGTAGGTTGCAGGTGCTTCACGGGGATGAAGGGAAGTAATTTGTTGAGGGCCACATGAAACCAATCAGAACGCCGATGACACACAAAAAGAAACTATTCTTTCATGGTTTATAATTTTGAAACGTCAGTTTCCTTTCTGCGAATATGGACCTACTCCTTCCACAGTTTTAATGTTTCCTAAACTTTTGATACACCTTTCTTCAAGAGTAGAGCGCTTTTCCGGTGCTTCTCTCAACACTATATTACACAAAAGCCAGGGTACATAAGAGTGACGTTCTGTTCTTGCGTGGGTTCGTGTTTAATTTACTGCGCAGCTGACTCTGCGCTCAGAAATATATCTCCGTTATCGACATAAGAAAAAGTCTAAAAAATGTGTGAGTTATTACAGAGAGGTTATTTGCTGTGCTGTAGCAACACAAAGTATATGGAGTGGCTCTCAGCGTAAATATTTTTAAATTTTCCGTGATGTGCGTGGAGACACCTGTATAAAAGACCTACAGTCGAATATTAGAGTTCTTTAAATCATTGTTTTTAGTACTCATTACTACTATTATAAATAACAGTAAGCCACATCATCCACTCGCAGTTTTACTGGAACAAGTGTACTTCCTAACTGTAGTCGGAATCGAGATGATAGCATTTTTCAGTTACGTTGTCGGAGGAGCTAAATCCTTATAGATTTCCTGCGTGATGCTAGAAAGGTTCACTCCTTCATTCTCTTCTAACAGAGTGCGTGCAGGTGTCGACGAAATAATGAATTAAAATTTATTTTGTACCTTCCCTTTCGAGAAAAATGAACTTACATGTCTACGTTAAATAAGTGTATCAGTCATATAAGGTCACTTCACATACTTCTGGGGCATATATATCGCTGTACCCCCGGTTAAACAACACATTTTGAGCTTTTTCTACAACGTCCATTTTCTTATACGAGGGTTGGAACTTTAGTAATGGCAACTATTTATTTACAGCTCTTACAAAATAGATACGTGTTTCAAAGTCTTACTGACCTTATGAGTAGTCACCAGAACTGTGTATAGCCCGTTGCCAGCGATGTGGAAGTCATAGGATACTCTTGGCTGTGCCAATTGTGTTGACAGTTCGAGCGGCACGTTATATTGCCCAATGAATTTGTAGCAGTTCTGAACCGAATGCCGTGTAGTGTTTCCTTCAGTTTAGAAAGCGAGTTGAACTCACGAGGGCTTAAGCGAGGGGAAAGAAGTAGGTGGTATAGCACTTAGCAGCCCCATCAGTCAAACAATCAGTACAGCTTGCACTGTACACGCTTGAGCTTTGTCCTTCAAAATGATGGTCAGGTCCTGCAGAAAGTGTCATCACTTCTGCCTCTATGCTGTTCATTTTTGGGACACAAACTACGACCAGCTTAGAGACAAATTTTGTTCTGTCTTATTGTTAGGTATAACTTATTTCACCTATGGCTATAATTTACTTATGAGAAAAATACCAAATAGTACGATGAATGGCAGTGTATTTTAATCTGTAGGTCCCTTATTAACTGGGTGGATAACACAGATCTGATTTCGGTGGAAGGTCAGTGCTTACTAGCTCCAACAGGATCACGCTACGTACAGAAATATGGTGTTCAAACGATGTTTAGGTTTAAGGATCCCTCTTCGTTCTTGCACATACAGTCTGTAAATTAGAAAGTGTCATATTTCAGAAACTCAGTTCAATATTCACTTATCAGAAAACACAATAAAAACAATATTTTTGGCTTCCATTTTTAAACGAATAGTTTGCAACTGTCTGCAAGGAACATGAGAAGTTGAGATACGCTCCACGGTTCTTAATGGAAGTCTCCTGTTTCCAGAAGATTCTACAGTGGTTAATACCTTCTCTTCTGACTGTGGTCATAAAGCTCATCAGAAACTTCATCAACAACAAACTATGCAATCTGTACTAATATCACTCCCCTTCCATTATTTTTGTGTCAGCCTTCCCCCTTTGTATCTCTAGGGCTTCTGTTTAATTTTTTGATTCATGTAGTAAGGCATACAAAATTTGTAGACTTGTCCGTGACCTTAGAGAGGTATGCTCTTTTATATATTAACCTCTCAACCATCCCTTCCCAGTCTGGCACTAACAGATACTTTTTTTAGCATTACGAACCCCAGTCGATTAAAAACGGAACCATTATAGAGTCGCTTTGTGGTTCAACTATCTTTCTATCTGAGGCTTAAAAAGCGTTTTTCTCAGGAATGGATATATATATCAAGTCGAAATTTATGTCACATGTTGAGGTTTATGGTCCCCTGCCGGTGTAAAAAATTGTAGCTTGTAAGTCAATGCAGTCAAAATATCCGTTTATGTCACATACTCTAATACTCGGAAGTTCAGTAATCAAAATCAGTAGGATGCTTCCCGTTGGCCTGGAATCATGAATTTTCGCGAAAAGTAAGGTTTCACAGTACAAACAAAGGAAAAACACCGAAAAATTGTTAATGTATCACGTGAAAATATTTTTTCTCTCATTTCTTTTCTGTCTCTTCGTCTGTCCATTCGTTAATACCCCGTACGCCAGGAATTCGTAGACGTATCAAGTTGAAAATTATTTCAAGTACTAAGGTCTGGGCTGTCTTGATGGTGTAGAAGATGCAAACTTCCTATTCAATTAATACATATCGCCATTTATGCCACATATTTTGATAATAGCTAACTCACTCAACACCTGTAGAAATACATTCCATTGGCCTAGAATCTTGAAATTTAGCTCGAAGCAAGGTTTCACAGTACAACCACAGAGGTAAATCAGAACACTGTAAATCTGTAGTTACAAGGGTCCCTGAATAAGTAATGCCCTACATTTGTTTTAAAAAAGCTATTAATATACATAGACAAGCAACGTTGTTGATGCTATACATTTGATGTTCATTCTGTTCGCCGGTGAAGTTTCGAACCGTTATGGCAGATGCCAGAGACGTACTACAGCGTCAAAATGGCGTCTACATACGACTCATATTACAAGCAGCGTGCTGTTATTGAATTCTTCTGGTGAACATGCATAAACGTTTGTGAGCAGTGTACAGCGATGCTACAGTTGAAAGGAGTAAAGATGGGCGATGGGTACGGTAAGTTACATCCTCAGGCAGTGCAGAAACGGAACTCCATGATGAGTCAAGCTCGGGACGTCCTGTCACAGCCATTGCTCCAGACATGCTGAATCGTACCGATGCCCCATTATTCGTGCCGACCTGAGCATCACAACTCGCAATTGGCTCTACAGTTGAAGTAGAAGTGAAGCTGTGAGACCGGGCACGAATCGTGATCGGTAGCTCAGATGGTAGAGCACTTGCCAGCGAAAGGAAAAGGTCCCGAGTTCGAGTCTCGGTCGGGCACACAGTTTTAATCTGCCAGGAAGTTTCATATCAGCGCACACTCCGCTGCAGAGTGAAAATCTAATTCTGGGCTCTACAGTTGTCGGTCGGCACTGGAAGTGCGTCTGCAATGATTGAGACTTTCGGATATTCAAAGAGGTGCTCACGATGGGTTCCACGAATGCTCACAGCGGATCACAAGATTCAGGGAACGGCTATTTCATCTGAATTGTTTGAGCTTAAAGATTCTCTACGGGGAACACACTTTGAAGATGACGAGAGCGTCAGTCATGTAGTGAAAACAAACATGGCTGCGCCCACAGGACAAGGGCTTCTACCAGCTGGGAATACATGCTCTTCCACAACATTGGCGTATAGCCATAGAACGTGATGGAGACTAGATAAAAAAATAGGACACGGACAAGACATGTTCATGTATAATGTTACCAGATTATGACTCTTAACAATAAATATGTTCTGAGAACGAAATGTGGGGCATTACTTATTGAACGACCCTCGTATATCACACGACTCTTTTTTTTTTTTTTTTTTTTTGCCATTTCTTATCTCACTCACCATACATCCTTCTCTTATGACCCCTTGTTCTTACGAATATGCAGAGACGTATCAAGTTCAAATTTATGTCGTGTACCAAGGTCTATAAACCCATGGTGGGGTAATGAACGTAATCTTCTAAGTCAATGCAACCAAAAATTATGGCCATTTGGGTAACATATATTGATACTCATAAACTCACTCACCGAAACGTATAGGGTACATCCCGTCGGGCTAGAATCATAAAATTTGGCACACGAAAATAAGGTATTTGTTTCCTCATTTGTTACCCAGCATCAAACCTGAAATTAAAACAGCCAGTAGTTCTTCATCAAGTTTATTTGATCGCAGTGGTAAAAGTCATATATCAGGCAAGAAAAGACTTTATTGCTCATATTATACGTTCCGAATATACCCATTATCAGATATCCACGAACTATAGTCTGTTAATGTTTGTTTCACATACAACTTGCAACGTCATACCTACATGCAGTAATCGCTCCTGGATATCTGTTGGTGGATAAATTGCAAAACATGTCATATGAGCGATAAAGTGACGCATTGTCTGGTTGTTGACTTTTACCATTGCGACCCATTCAGCCTCAATGCAGAACTCCTGGTCATTATAATAATTCTCGCAGTCTTCTGTATGATTTTGTTACATTTATATTATTTAAAATAAAACATTCTCGAAAATCTTGGACTCAATGGGAATGATATCCTGCCAGTATTAATGTCTATAACAGTAAACAATTCTCGAAATTATCGATTCCCAGAATGGGTGAACTATCTGTATACTACACAAAGTTTGTACTGTACCCTTAGTGTGTGGGGTCTATTCGCAAATAGCTATTTTTTTCCTATACTGTAGATTCGCAATCATATGTGTCCTGTGTCTGTGTTACTTACACACTACCAGTTTGGGTGTGATAGGTATGCGTTTCAGGCACAGAACTATTTCAACTGTAAAGTCGTGTTTTCGCAATGTATGCTTAAAATTACAATTAACATTGAGGAGTTATGTTGGAACAAATACCCACAGACACCCGTACACATTAGTATTTAATGACATTTTGTAATAATTTGTATCCAGAATAAAGAAATGGATGCTTAAATCCTTACCGTACAATTCCAACACTAGCAGTTTCAGCGTTTCCAGTATGTATGTGATTTATGTTCGTAACAGACTCAGATACGCTTACATGCATGTGTAGTAAACAAATATTAAGTCATGTGTAAAATTCCTCCAAAACCAATAAATAGCAAAACGTTACTGACAAATTTCGAGTGGTTGTAGAGGGTTTCTTGATAAGCACATTGGGGATAGGAACCTACGTTGGCAAAACGTCATCTAATGACCAAACAGATCGTCAGAGGTAGAAGAACCAACATGTGCTGCGTCGATTGGGAACGTAAGTTCGTACGGAGACGGAACTTGTCACAGTCGGTCTCCAGCATTTTCAGTGTTAGGTGGCGTCGTCGACAATGTTTGTGGAGGTGGATTCCTTTTCACATATTGTTAATCAAGGCAACCCCTCTAATACTATCGGTGTCATTTATTTGTAGCTTATGTGAAAGTGGAAAAGAAATACAAGAGCTGCTGAATGCAATGAATAGTCTAATAGGTACAGAATAGCGATTGAGAGTAAACCGAAGAAAGACGAGAGTAATGAGGAGTAACACAAATAAGAACAGCTAGAAGCTTAATATCAGCATTGATTGTCATGAAGCAGATGAAGTTAAGAAATTATACTACCTAGGTACAAAAATATCCAATGACGGAAGGAGCAAGGATGACATCAAAAAGACACTAGCACTGACAAAAAGGGCATTACTGGCAAAGACAAGTTTCCTAGTATCAAACTCAGGCCTTAATTCGGGAGAGAAATTTCTTATAGTCTACGTTTAGAGCACAGATTTGTGTGGTAGTGAAACAGGATCTGTGGAAAAACCAAATCAGAAGAGAAGCGAAGTATTTGAGATTTGGTACTACAGACGAATATCGGAAATTAGGTGGACTGAAAAGGTAAGGAATGAGGCGGTTCTGCTCAGAATCGGAGAAGAATATGTGAAGAACAAGGAGAAGGGACAGGATGGTGGGATGTTAAGACATCAGGGAATACCTTCCACCGTACTGGAAGAAGTTGTAGATTTGTTGTGGTGGATAAAACTTGGAATATGGTAGCGTGTTTTCGACTTACTATCGAGAAACATTGTTTCACTTCACTACAGTAGGTGTGTATATTTAGAAACTTAAATATGTGTATGTATGTGTGTGTGTGTGTGTGTGTGTGTATGTGTGTGTGTGTGTGTGTATGTTCGTATATGTGCAAGCTCATGCATGTCCTTTACGCACGTATGGCTTTCTATTTTTGGTTCAACGCTGTGACCGGGATGTCAAACGTCGATCGGACAGTCCAACGTTACCGCTACAGTGCCATAAATAACACGGCCATATATGACCTGACTCTATGTTGTCTATTTATGGCGCGCAGGTGCCACGATAAAACGGATATCGCGTTGCAAAATTAAGCCAACCTCATCAGTTAGCTGCGTCCGGCCGGTCGCACGTAGCGTGTGGCGACATAAATAATACCGGAACAGCAATTAACGTCGAAGAGCACTCTGTGTTCGTTCCCTAAACGCCCGTGACAGCGACTTCCGTAACACGACGCTGGATTTTCCTTGGCTTCCCTCACGTACATGACCTTCGGCGCCGCACGGAACACGTCACCTCCTCTTAGCCTATCACAAGTTAATTTGAAGGTAACAGAAAAAAAATCCTAAAAGGATTGCCTAAAAATTAATTCGAGACATGTACGCAGCGCACTTTCTTGAAAGCATACCTATTAATCATCCCCAGTCTCCTCTAGCCAAAATTTTGGTTGCAGTAGGGTCTACAGTAAAAATGATTTTTTTAATGATAGCAGGCTAGAGCAGTAGCAGTATTTAGTTGGATTGAAATAAAGTAAACGGACATTTTAATGCAAATAACGACAGATATTTTTGTAGACTAAGAATCAAAAAGTTCCCCAACCACGTTCATCTTTTAAATTATTGTAATCGAATGAATATATCGAGTAACCGTAATTATTTCGTCATCAATTTTCTTTCTGTACTCATTATTAACAAAAGATACAATCCAACAACCACCAAAAATGTATTTACGAACGACGTCAGCACTGTCAAGCCACCACCAGAAACTTCGTTCATGTAATGGGTCTAAATTGGCCCCACTACACTGCTCTCTGCGGAACCCAAATTTATATACAGTACTGGCCATTAAATTTGCTACACCACGAAGATACCGTGCTACAGACAAGAAATTTAACCGACAGGAAGAAGATGCTCTGATATGCAAATGATTAGCTTTTCAGAGCTTTCCCACAAGGTTGGTGCCGGTCGCGATACCTAAAACGTGCTGACATGAGGAAAGTTTACAACCGATTTCTCATACACAAACAGCAGTTGACCGGCGTTGCCTACTGAAACATGTTGTGATGCTTCGTGTAAGGAGGAGAAATGCGAACCATCACGTTTCCGACTTTGATAAAGGTCGGATTGTAGCCTATCGCGATTGTGGTTTATCGTATCGCCTCATTGCTGCTCGCGTTGGTCGCCATCCAATGACTGTTAGCAGAGTATGGAATCGATGGGTTCAGGAGGGTAATACGGAACGCCGTGCTGGATCTGAACGCCATCGTATCACAATCACTCGAGATGACAGGCATCTTATCCGCATGGCTGTAACGGGTCGTGCAGCCACGTCTCGATTCCTGAGTCAACAGATGGTCACGTTTGCAAGACAACAACCATGTGCACGAACAGTTCGACGACGTTTGCAGCAGCATGAACAATCAGCTCGGAGTCCATGGCTCCCCCTTGACGCTGCATCACAGACAGGAGGGCCTGCATGTTGTACTCAACGACGAACCTGGGTGCACGAATTTCAAAACGTCATTTTTCCGGATGAATCGAAAATCTGTTTACAGCATCATGATTGTCTCATCCGTATTTGGCGACATCGCGGTGAACGCACATTGAAAGCGTGTATTCGTCATCGCCATACTGACGTATCACCCGGCGTGATGGTATTGGTTGCCATTGGTTACACGTCTCGGTAACCTGTTATTCGCATTGACTGGGGCTTTGAACAGTGAACGTTACATTTTAGATGTGTTACGACCCGTGGCTCTACCCTTTATTGGATCTGTGCGAAACCCTACATTTCAGCAGGATAATGCACCACCGCACGTTGTAGGTCCTGTGCGGGCCTTTCTGGATACGGAAAATGTGCGACTGCTGCCCTGGCCAGTACATTCTCCAGATCTCTCACCATTGAAAACGTCTGGTCAATGATGGCCGAGCAAGTGGCTCGTCACAATACGCCAGTCACTACAGCTTGATGAACTGTGGTATCGTGTTGAAGCTGCAATGGCAGCTGTACCTGTACACGCCATCCAAGCTCTAACTCAATGCCCAGGCGCATCAAGGCCGTTATTACGGCCAGAGGTGGTTGTTCTGGGTACTGATTTCTCAGTATCTATGCGCCCAAACTGCGTGAAAATGTAATCACATGTCAGTTCTAGTAGGATATATTTGTCCAATGAATACCCGTTTTTCATCTGCATTTCTTCTTGGTGTAGCAATTTTAATGGCCAGTAGTGTACGTTGGCAACACTATCGCAGTTATGGACGTCTGTAAAGGCAAGACGACTAAATATTTCTACAGGGGACCTCCAACCACTTGTTCATTCCATCCCACGCCGAGTTGCTGGACTACGCTGGGCAATTGGAGCTTCGAGACGATATTAGGAGGCATCCCACTACTCTTGTCACCTCGGTGTATGTCAATAAAACATCACATATGTGTGACCAATGCTGCTGAATATGACTACGAAGTCTTGGTGTAGCAATTTTAATGGCCAGTAGTGTATCTGCTGCTACAGACACTTGCTATCCACCAGATTCTCGAAACTATCATTTGCCGAGGAACACAAGTTGTCATAGTCAACTATCTACATCTACGTCTATGTATAACTTCGCTGACCACTGTACGGTGCATAACGGAGGATACCTTTGTAGTATTACTAGTAATTTCCTCGCGTGTTCCACTCGCAAACAGAGAGAGGGAAAAACATTTGTCAACGTGCCTCTGTACGAGCCCTAATTTCTCGTATCTAATCTTCACAGTGCTTACGCGAAACGTACGTCGGCGCCAGCAGAGTATTCTGCAGTCGGCCTCAAATGCCTTCTTTGTTGGATTAATAAGTGGAACAATCATGGAAAGTTATTGATTGTCATATATTATATTCTTAACATTTCTTCGTGGTATATTAGTTCTATATATTTATATCCCAACTTGCATCGAATGAAATATTTCAGCCTGAATGAATCACTATAATCATCACTTTAACAATATGGGTCTCAAATTTGCACAAGAGTGCCTCGCAGAAGGCGCACCGTTTTCCCTCCAGGGTTTCCGATTTCAATTTACGAGTGACCTTTGTAATATTTGCATTTGTTTAAGTCGTCTTGTGTCTTTCTACAGTCGCTGAATTGCGACACATTCCCACAGACTACAGTTTCATCAAAAAACTGCTGCAGATCCTTTCAGTCCGGTCATTTGTGTGGTGTCACCCACCGGCAGACACGAAATTTGCTAGGTGGTAGCCTTTTAATCGGCCGTGGTCCGTTAGTATACGTCGGACCCCCGTGTCGCCATTTTCAGTGATTGCAGGCCGAGCGCCGCCACGCGGCAGGTATAGTCTAGAGTGACTCTCTAGCACTCGTCCCAGTTTTACAGCCGACTTTGCTAGCGATGGTTTACTGACTACATACGCTCTCATTAGCAGAGACGACAGTTTAGCATAGCCTTCAGCTACGTCATTTGCTACGACCTAGCAGGGCGCCATATTCTGTTACTTTGTCTTCTGAACAGATAATATTGTGACTCATGTACCGTCAAGAGCGACGTTCATCATTAATGGATTAAAAAAGTATCAAACTACTTACGTCCGCTCTCTGAATTCCAATTCCTTGTCATGTTCCAGACCCCACGTCAGTATAGTTTTTCCCCTCCTCACGCCAGCCTGCGTGAGCTAAAACGCGAGCATTTCGGCGCCCTCTAGTAACACGGTGTGGCTCTTCTGCCAACCACAACAATTTGTGTATACAAAGAATAAAAGCGGTCGTATCGCACTCCACAGGGACACTCCTGACGATGCCCTTGTCTCTGATGAACGCTTTCTGTTGAAGATCACGTACTACCTTCAATTACTTAAAAACTCTTCGATGCACTCAAGTGACTGGGAAACTAAACCGTATACCCGGACATTCATCTACAATCTGCAGTGGGACATCGTCTCAAATGCTTTCCGGGATTGTAGGAACGTGGAATCTCCGCCTTGCCCTCCATCCATGGTTTGTAGAACTATACTGGTATCTGTTGGATTATTGCAGGTAAACATTCTGATTAAACATTCGCGAAAGTATATAATACCATTTAATAGTATATAATTAATATGTGACTTCATGATTCTCTAAAGATCGGAGAGCAACGACATTATTCCGAGCCTGCTAGTTGGAACCACGGCTACAACTTCTACAAAACATGGCAGATTGGTTACCGCACATGGGCAGCACCACTAGTCCTTCAGTTACTTTGCAGAAATTTGGCAGTGTGGTTGAATCCTATGGAATCGAAAAGCAAGTTATATGGTCCTTAAGATAAGTTCATTGGATCAATGATACTCTGAAAGCTAAACGTAAACAGGTACCTGAAGTTTAACCTAGATGTACGGGACTGCTTTCAACATCACATCCCTATAACAAGCGTCAGGAGTCAAATCATTATAAATGAAATATGATGTCTGGCTCAATATCATAATAAGCTGCCTGTACACCAAACAAACATTTAACGATGTTCTTGTTTGTGTGTACTCGCGCGCATGTGTGTGAGAGTTGGTGTGTGTGTGTGTGTGTGTGTGTGTGTGTGTGTGTGTGTGTGTGTGTGTGTTCAAATGTGAGTGAAATCTTATGGGACTTAACTGCTAAGGCCATCAGTCCCTAAGCTTACACACTACTAAATTATCCTAAGGACAAACACACACATCCATGCCCGAGGGAGGACTCGAACCTCCGCCGGGACCAGCCACGCAGTCCATGACTGCAGTGCCCCAGACCGGTCGGCTAATCCCCCGCGGCGTGTGTGTGTGTGTGTGTGTGTGTGTGTGTGTGTGTGTGTGTGTGTGTATGTAACGGGCTGTGGAGGTAAATAGTAATGGAGGTAAATAGTAAAATATAGGTACATACCGAAATACTATTAACAGAATTTTTTATGTTATTGTTAACGGTTCGCTTCATACGTCACATCCCGACTTGACGTTGATCTTCATCAGGTCTTCCATGAGGTGAACTCAGCCTCTACGTCGCAAGCCTAAAGTCGACTGTCGGAAAACTCGCATCTTCGGACTAACATTATTGTCGGGAGCAGCTGGAAGGTGTCGCGAGATTTGTGGATGCAATCAAGTTCAACTTCCTACTACCCAATAAGTTCGGTCAGCAGATAATCTGTAACTCCTCGACAAGCCGTGAGTGGAAAAAGTGCCGCCCGAGGCCACAGATGGAGAGAATCACACAGACTGTTCACACAAACAGACCGCGGCGAAATTCTTTGATCTCGTGTGTGTAGAAATTGTTTGACACCTCTCACCCAAGAAACCTGCAGCATGTGTTACATCTCAGCTTAAATATACCAGTGGCCGAGGTGCCAACAGACAGGCGTGCCTATATCATCATGTATATTGCGGAAGCCCATTACGTAATGCGTTAGAGGGCACTGCCACGATCATTTCAGTCGGGAGTTTTGCTCGGAATTTGTGACTACTGTGCTGGCAGCAGAAATTATTGCACCACTAGGAGCGATGGTGACAAAGATATATGTGTAATTAACATAGTTATGGAAATAGACTCTATATCGTTTGACCATTCACTCGTCGTAAAATGAGACTGAATCTTTTTAAAGAATGGAAGATGTTTTACCAAATAAACATTCAATAGTGAGTAATTTCTCCTTCCTTCTGTGATTCATATTACAAGGTATGTACAAAAAATTACGTCACATTCAAAATTTCGCGCCAATGATGTGTTGGAGCGAAATGCAGTTGTCATTCCTACACACTCCTGTATTTAACGTGTAACTGCAGGAAGTTTGATTGTTGTATGCCTGTTAGTTACTGTTCAATGGCGTACTGAGCAGGACGTTGTGTCGCGCAGTTTGCGAAGTTCGGTGATGACAGAGGTTAAGGACTAATGCGTTTGTATTAAATTGTGCTTGAAACTCATGACTGCCTTATTTGTCGAACTCGGTGTTGCGAATGGTTAACATGATTTAAAATGGAAGTTAAACATAACCCTCATTAAAGATGTCCTGCGACGTCTACTGACGATACACTTGTCAGGAATCTCAACGAAACTGTACGTGCCAATCGAAGACTAACTGTGCGAGAGATTGCAGAAAATTGAAATATTTCAAGTGGATAATGTCATGAAATTCTAACAAAGCATCTTGGAATGCATCGCGTTGCCGCAAAGTTCGTCCCACGGCTCATGGGTCAAGGCCAGAAAGAACTTCGCCTCGCAATCTGTGAAGAGCTTTTGGATCGTTCAAATGAGAACGAGATGTTCCCTAAGAGAATCTTAAGTGGTGATAAGACGTGGGTCTACGGTTATTATCTTGATACCAAGGTTCAGTCTTTACAATGGTTCGGATAAGGTTCTCCAAGACCAAAAAAGACTCGTCAGGTCAGGTCACCAAAGCCCTGCTGATAGTTTTCTTTGGGTTTGAAGGATTCGTTCATCATGGATTCATGCCACAGGGGCAAAATCTTCATCGATGGTGCTATCGGGACGTGCTGCGACGTTTGCGATAATTGTAAGAAAGAAACGATCTGAAATAACTCACCCGCACATTCACCCCTGCTGGTGCGTGAGTATTGCACAAAAACGAAATCACTGTGCTGCCACATCCTCAATCTTCGTAATCTCCAGACCTGGCCCCTAACGACTTTTCTTATTTCCAGAATTGAAAACCCCGTTGAAAGATGTAGATTTGCAACGATAGATGAGATAACAGAAAACTCGCCGATGGCGCTTCGCGCGATACAGCAAGAGACGTACGAAGACTGCTTACGAAAGTGGAAACGGCATTTTATCAATTATGAAGGAGAGTATTTCAAAGGAGACCACGCACAATAAGTAAAAGGTAAGAGTAGAAAAGAATTGTGGACGAAGTGCCCGAATTTTTTGAACAGATCTCGTACACATGTGCTGCGTTGGAGAATTTGCAGTTTCTGGGTAAGACATCTGAAAGGAGCTGACTGTCGGAAGCCGCATAGGGACTTCCTCTCAGTTTATGTGCTAAATGTAATTAACCACTGAATGTACTACGACAGCACAGGCCAAGTGGTGCGCTGCTGTTTCCATTCATTTTAAGCCATCCAATGCACATCAAGAAACTGTTTTATGTAGGTGTAGCAAAGCTACATCCATCTCTGTATACACTGTAGGTTGTCGATTAAACTTTTACTTTTCGGGTAAAAAATTAAAAACCTCTGTTGTGGGAGTCGCTTGTTATCTCCGCTATGGCGTCTTTCTCATTCGAATATGAGGAAAATGCTCAGAATCCAAAGATGATTATTTTCGAGGGGGACATCTGCTGGGGTCTGAGAGAGAGGAATTAGAGTTTTACAAATGCTGACCCTGCTGAAAAAATTAATATCTGGGTCAACATTTGTAAAATTCCGATTCCTCTCTCTCAAAAACCCCACCCTATGGGGAGAGAGGGAGAGTTTTAGTTTTAGTGAATGAAAATTTATGAAGTAAATAAATATTTTTTACTCATCGGTAACCATTTTCCACGCAAAAGTGAGAACACGGATATTCATGACTTACAGTACCAAGAATGAAAACAAACTTTTAAGAGGAAATGTACGCAGTTTTTTTAGTAGAATATGATTCTACAAGAAAAAAATGGGTGTTCCCATTTGAAATTTTAAAGCTGCCACCCTCCCCAAGCCCATGAGGCTGGGGTGGCGGGCTAATTTTAGCACCAGCAGATGTCCCCCTCGAAAATAAACAACTTTGGATTCTATACATTTTTTTCGTGTGAAGGTTATTTTTCGAGTTTTTCTGATTTGACAACTTAAAAGTTACACCCTATATATTTCTGCATCTTATAGTTTGACATCACAGGTTGATAGTGAACTAGTTTTATTTTCGTTATTGCCCATAGTTATTGTGATACTTCCCAAATAAGTAAAACACTGAGCATATTTTGATAGTATACCTTAAATACGACAGTATGCTATCTTAGGCACTGTATAACATTAAAACACTTGATATTGGCACTTTGAAGACGAAATCATGATCGTGTAAATGTAACTGTGCAAATAAAAAACAATCTGATGGCGGTACTGACATTTTGACAAGTTAGCCATGTAGAATGTAGTTGTCGGTCAGTTCACGTTTGGTCGGTTTTAGGACATGGGTTGCTGTGTGAGAAATATAGCGAACGTATCCAAATTGTTTTTAACGGCGGAAGGAGAGCGATACATCTTTCCATTCTCAAATAAATTAGTGATATAATTTGGTGTTTGACCGCGACGAGCTACGACGCTTAACGTCTGACGCTATGGCCGCTCGCTATGCGGATTTGTGGCTCGGTCTTCTAGTTCGTATGTGGTTTATAATGTCACAATCACATGTTAAGCTAATGTCGCATGAAGAGTTATTTTCATTTTACAACTATCGACCGACAAGCGCAGATGCAGCGGTAGAGTTAGCTATATACTGTATATGTAAATTATTCTTATCCACACTAACACTTTATTTACGAAACATTCAGTAACTATTTTCGTTCAGCTATTGTCAAACAAATGGAGTGTATTTCAGTGAGTACGAATGAGAAATGAGATTTCGCTATTCATATAACTGAAGTACTCTGTGTCGTCGATGTTATATGCTTACCTATTTTATGCTCACATTTTTGGACTTTCTTGATGCAGGGAATGTATGTGAAGAAAAAGGAATTTTGCATTTTTGTAACGGTTATTGCACAATTACTTAAGTTATTTTTTAAAAATAAAGCAGCACTATTGGTTTTTATTTTCCTGGCCGAACAAGGTTGAATCAGCGCAGGTTACAACGTTGCGCTGCTAAGACACTCTCGTATTCCGTGTTACTTATTGGAGAAATAGAAGCCTTATTTTCAGAAAGTGCAACAACACAAGTCAAAAAACATAATCTTTACTGCAACAAAAAATCTCTACCATCAGGGCAGAATACATGGAAAAAATTAACAGTTTTCATGTGCAAATAATTACACTAAACAGGCACACTAGCAACACATTTTCTGTCCTCAGTCAATGGATACCGCCATACAGACGTGCAAATCCGCTATTCACGTCGTACTTGCCATAGAAATTCCGTTTTTTAACTGTCGTATACTGTCACATGTCATGTAAGATCCTCTTATTCGCATGTTTCACTGGCTGATTTTTATTACACAAGGTAATCAAGACCGAATTGTTATCCAGCGGCACAATTCTTTTCCCAGCACCTATCCGCTTATCTCCAATGTTATGACAAATCCATGGTTTGTGGATGTTATGACCTTTCCTTCCCTTCACTGCTACTGTAGTAGGGTTGACAGATGAAACGTGTAGACAGACATAGTTATTGTGAAAGAGCATGTGGCCAGCACGTGGTCTAGTGCACGAAGATCCCTGAAAACTTCTGTTTCCGTCCTGTGCAGAAAGAATCCGTAGTCCTTGGCGTTGACAATGACTGGAAACCAGTTTTCTAGAGGAAAGCATATTTTGTTCCCCTTCATAGGGGCAAAACTTGCATTTCACGGTAGGAAACTACTCCCTATAGCGAGGAATTTCTGTGTACAGCGGTGATACTTATTACGGATGAGGAGATTTTAGAAAAGTGTCGTAGTTTATGAAACATCTACCACAACATCAGCAATGTTTAACATTACGTTCGAATGAAAATGGTATAAAAATAGGAATTACGGAACTTCCTGGCAGGTTAACACTGTGTGCCGGACATAGACTCGAACTCGGGACCTTTGCCTTTCGCGGGCAAGTGCTCTACCACCTGAGCCACCCAAGCACGACTCACGCCCCGTCCTCACAGCTTTACTTCTGCCAGTACCTCGTCTCCTACCTTCCAGACTTTACAGAAGCTCTCCTGCGAACATTGCAGAACTAGCAATCCTGAAAGAAACGATATAGCGGAGACATGGCTCAGGTGGTAAAGCACTTGCGCGCGAAAGGCAAAGGGCCAGAGTTCGAGTCTCGGTTTGGCACACAGTTTTAATCTGCCAGGAAGTTTCATATCAGCGCACACTCCGCTGCAGAGTGAAAATATCCTTTCTGGATAGCTTCGTTTCTTTACTCTGAACGCTGCCTTTCACGTTGTCTACAGAAGCGCTTCGGAGCGTTTGTTAGTCCATTACCCCTGAATGCAATCACCCATTAGCTAGTATGCTCCCCCCCCCCCCTTTGCGTCGTTGTCCGTCTCTCCCCCACATTTTCACGGACTTTAGCACCTAAATAAACTGCGGAATGAAAGACTTCTCACGGAACACTTTCATTTTTAAAATGATGAAACATGGATGATATTTACTTTGTGTGTGTGTGTGTGTGTGTGTGTGTGTGTGTGTGTATGTGTTTTTGTGTGAATGTGTATGTCGTGTGTGTGTGTGTGTGTGTGTGTGTGTGTGTGTGTTTTAAGGAGGGGGGGGGGGGGGCGTGGGGGTTAGAATGAATGATAAAGTACTTCGTGGCGCATTGCAAGTGCTACCCACACGTACTTCTGAGATCAGAGAGGTAACTATCCACAGTAATGGTAAACACTTCTTATAAACCATACATTCCCTGCATTACTCCTCTTCATACCTGCACTTGCTCGACCTGGACACTGCAACTCCATTTAAAATCAACCAAGTAAAAGTGCGAGCCCTACACTTACTGCTCGTGAATCACTTGATTGCTACACTCCTTATTCCCCCCTCGGGGATGGGTGTATGTCTTTGTCCTTAGTATAATTTAGGTTAAGTAGTGTGTAAGCTTAGGGAGTGATGACGCTAGCAGTTAAGTCCCACAGGATTTCGCAAACACAATTTGGTACTCCTTACTTCTCAACTGGCAGAGACTGTAAGACTTTAGGTTCTTAACGTTTTGTGAATAATAGTAATAATAATAATAATAATAATAATAATAATAATAATAATAATAATAATAAAACTGTGTACAGCACTGTAGTAGCCATTTGTATCTAATCGTGCTGACAGTTAATTCATTTGTCTGTTTCGAAGCGAGTAATGAAGTAATTTTTGGATACTGAGATACTGCAGTTACTATCTACAACATAGAGAAGACATTTTCTTCAGATATCTAGTATTTGTTCCGTATATGTCTCACTTTTATCATTAGCGATGTACTGGACAAAGGACAACATATGTGTGCTCTGGGTGGACTGTGTGAGGAACCTGTAACTTCTACCGCATTAATGCTTCTAATTGGAAATATGTGCTAAGTTGCTATGGTACCAAACTGCTGAGGTTGTCGGTCCCTAGGCCTATACACTACTTCATCTAACTTAAACGAACTTCCGCTAAGGACAACACACACAACCACGCCCGAGGGAGGACTAGAACTCCAAAGACGGACGAGGGGAGGGGGGAGTCGCGCGCCGCACACCGTGCAGTTACCCCCCGTGGCATTGCTACTAATTGAGAAAGAGTAATTATAGATAACTTACATAGTCAGTATTACAGCCGTACAAAATTGTGGTAACAGTAATGACATTTTGAAAATAATTTTACAATCGAATCGTTTGCTTTTCACCCCCTTGTAGGGAACCACTGGTCTAAGGCTACACAGAAACAATTTGAGATATTCTGCCAAAATTTTGGAAACGTTCAGGATAAATATTCCGTTGTTAGATCACGTCAATTGCCCCATATTTCTTCCCTTCTACTACAAAGGATGTTGCCAATATCTTCTTCGCTGCTCAACATTCACGAGTTGAAAAAGATCCAGTGCATCAGTTTCTTCGTCTGACGAGGACGACATATTGTGATCTATTTGCATCTCCACCGTCCCTCGCCTGTGTGACAGCGCCACTTTTGTGTGAACTGCTAACGTCCCGCTTACGCCACGGTCCTGATTCGCCTCCGATACGGGCCTGGGCTGCGCTATTTCTTTGTGAAATGGGCCTTATGAGGAGCTGCGCGACATTGTATTCCACTCGTTTGAACTCCTGACGCGCAATCAGCGTGCTAACTGCACAGCTTATAGGAGTCTTGCAATCACAGCTGATTTCAAGCCATTTTTTACAAATACCGTCCGCAATTCTCGACGGTCCCTCTCAGTCAGAAGATGAGCTCCGCCTGTTCTTAGTTTGGCTGTGGGTGTTCCTTTGTGGTTGCACTTAACAAGCCCATAACCAAGAGCCGGCGTAGACAGCTCTAGAAGAACTGGTGGATTTATTAGTGAGATACCATGCAATGACCAACCTACATTCGAAGTCATCGCTTTCTTCGCACCTATCCACTCTGGTAGGTGTTACTGCTTCCCTGCTCACGACGCGGTACTCCCCGCCTCCGCCTCCCCCCCCCCCCCCCCCCCCCCGCCATCTTTTATACTGGCGTGTCAGTCTCTCGTGACATCTTGACATCTAGTGGTTAATTCCACATTACATGAGCCTTGCGGATACTACCGATCAGACAGTGTAACCTAGTAATATCGTCTGCAGTCCAACATACTTAGAAGGGTTTCTTAGTTGCCAAATAGACAGAACTGAACTTTGCGGCTAACTTGTCCATGTGCTGGTTCAACGTAAGACTATTCTACCCTTGGACGTCAAGGGATGCCACACATACAGACTTTTTATTGACCAGAAAGGTTACAAATAAAACGGTTCATAATAGAGCGGAAGACAGCATAAGGTTATTATACACTTGGACGTCAACGGATGCCACACATACAGGCTTTTAGTGACCAGAAAGGGTACAAATAATACGGTACATAATAGAGCAGAAGACACCGTAAGGTTATTATACACCTGGACGTCAAGGGATGCCACACACACAGGCTTTTTAGAAAGCGTACAAATAATACGGTTCATAGTAGAGCGGAAGACAGAGTGTTTTACAACTGGTAACGCTTCGTACATTTCGTATACTCTGTTGCACACCTCGACCGAGAACAAGATGGCAGAAAGAAGCCGGAAGGGAGGAAATCCACGTAGGATGAGAAGATATATCGATACTCAATCCCACCCCTTAGCAGGGCGAGCAACGGATAGAGGCCATTTTTCAGTCTATCATTAATCTTCTGAGAGGAGGTGATACCAGGCTTTCTGTTGTATAACACTGCCATTAGTCAAGTCTTTTATTCACGATACTCATATTTTAACTTCACATTGGTGAAGGTAGTTCTCTTCTTACACCCTGAAATGCCCTGCTTAACCCGCAGGACAGGACAGATAGAATAAATTGTGGAAAGGGGCCAAAATAAGGGGCTGTCAGTTACACTCGAACATACAACTTTATTATCTGGTCAAACATTACAAGAGCACAAAAAATTTTTTAAACACGCAGCTCTAATATTTGGGACTTCATTAAAAAACGGCTGAAGGACAATAACTTAAAACCAAACATAATCAGAAATTTAAAAGGCAAGCCATAACTTAAAACAGTTTAGTTAGGCTGAAGTAAACAAGTTAAATTCGTATCGGCTGAGGGCCGAACACTTAAAACTCGAAAATATAATTTTTTTAAAATACCAAACTCCTTACGTGAAACAGTTCTTTAATTTAGGCTGGAGGCCTTAAAAATAATCAGTAGAAACTCAAAATCGGCTGAATGCCGAAGACTTAAAAGTTCAAAGACTTTTTAAAATGCCGAAGGGCTTACTTGAAACAGTATTTTATATTAGGCTGAAGGCCGTAAGAGTAAAACAACTCTAATTTAAAACAAAAATCGCCTACAAGCCATACAAGGACAAACAACAAGGACACATTTAAAAAAAGGCAGAGTACACAAGGTTTTCCAGGTGTTCAAGGGTCGGCCTGTAATTCAGACACTAACGCTCGCTTAGGTGAGACAGGCACTCGGGCCAACCATTCACGATCCGACGACAACCCAACCGGCCGACAGTCAGCGGACCCAATGCCAACACAACTTCCAATTCACCCGACCAGGGCACAACCGGGAGCTAAACGGAACAACGTAGAAGATATTAGCGCTCACAACCAATCATACATGGAGCTGTCAAACTACACACCATGCTGGACAGCGACAAAACTACACTGCCCGAAATTTACTTCAATGTCTAGGGCAGATAACAGGAACGTTAACGGCCAGAAGACAGAAGATTCCGCTGGTGCACTTCCATTCAAATAAGCAACTCCACAGGAGGGTGACTAGAATTTCCAGCTTGAAAACCACGTTGTTGCTAGCGGGAATATCCCAACAGCCGACAACGAACTCCGAACGACACAAGGTGAACAGCCTTGAATTGATGGTAGGTTAAATCATAACTAAACTTTCGTGTCCAGGGTCGGTAAGCCACAGAGCTCGTAGCAATGTGAACAGCGCCACACTCTCAGACACCGTGTACAGACCGCCAGCCCAATGCTAACGGCAGTGCCCGTACGAATCACGAGTCGTCACACACAGCCAACCCATAAGCGATCGCCGGCCAAATACACGTCGTCCGGCAAGACGACGGACCGACGACCAATCAAAATTGACCCCACTCAAAACATGGATGTCGGCAACCGTCGGGCGACTCGTGGCGCCTCGAATGAAGTTGTGCCGCGTGCCAACTTAAACACTGCCTGGTCCGAACTAATTCACAACACACGACGATCGGGAAGTAATAGCAGTCCAGCAAAGATAATGCGGCAGGGCGTATATCGATAAGCGCTGCTGCTGCCGCTCACGGGAAAGCAAGGCAGCAACTCAGTGACACCAGTAATTGAAAATTAACATAATGAGGAGGAAGTACATAAAAACAAGATGCAAAATAAATGGCACGATCATGAGCCATGCGCGGCTAACATCCCATGATACTTCTCTCATATTTAGTGGCAAAACTACCCAGTGGAAGACCCGTCAAAATTAGAACACAGTTTAAGCATAGAAAGAGGATGAAGGTGTACTGAACACTGAAAAAAGAATGAAAGTAGAAACTTTGGCTGTCAACAATCCTCTCAGTGCCGGCCGCGGTGGTCTTGCAATTCTAGACGCTCAGTCGGGAACCGAGGGACTGCTACGGTCGTAGGTTCGAATCCTACCTCGGGCATGGATATCTGTGATGTCCTTAGGTTAGTTAGGTTTAAGTTGTTCTAACTTCTAGGAGACTGATGACCACAGTTGTTAAGTCCCATAGTGCTCATATCCATTTGAGTCAATCCTCTTCGCGCCTCAGACACACATACTCTTTGTTATAATATTGAAAAGTTTCCTTGCTGCTCTGGAGTCTTCCATCCACATAGATATGTGTATACAATTTGACTCGGAGTTTTCTGATTTCGTCTCTTACTGTGTTGGAATTTATGTAGAATTCGTTTTGATATCTCTCCATGCAATGCCCTTGTTGTTGATTGACCATAAATCCTCCTGAGAATGTTTCTTTCCTGCTTTTCTATTTCCCAAATTTTTTTAATAACCACCAATCACCATTGCTTCAGCTGCGTAGGTTGCATCTGGAAGGTTCACTCTCCTATAGTGCCTTAATTTTGGGTCTGTCGAAAAGCACTTCTTGTTGCAATGCGTCCGTGTTAGCTTGTAGGCCTTCTGGAGCTTGGTGAATCTATGTTCATTAGTGATTTATTTTTAATGCTGAGGGCTGTATAGTTTCTCCGAGTATTTAAAATGGAATACTTGTGCTATTTTTCAATGCTTTGTGATTAAAGGGAATTTATTTTCTGGCTGTGTTTCCATATATTTGGTATTTTCATAAGATGTCTGTGATCCGTTTTTTAAAGGGAGGGAGGGGGGGGGGGGGTGTTTCATGTCGTTTTTCCACTGCGTGAATCGCTTTTGTTATGTTATTGGTGATACTTGCAATATCATCAGCGAAATCAAGACACTTGACTTTAACCCGTTACTCTTTTTTGATACCAATTTCGACGAGTTTCCCATTCCCTGATGATCTCTTATATAACGGTATTGAAAAGCATTGGGGATAGTCTGTTCCCCTATCGGACTCCAGTTTTGATTTCGAAACGTTCTGTTATTTCGCCCATAAATTTCACTTTCTATGTTGCTCCTGTAAGTGTCTGTTCTGTGATTTTTCGTGTCTTTCTGTAGATCCCAAATTCTTCCATGATATTCAATAAGGTTTCACAGTCCACTGAATCGTATGCTTTCCTGAAGTCAATGAATGTAATTACTGTGTTTCTACATTTCCCCATATGTAATATCTTCTTTAAGCACACGATCTGTTCCGCACATGATCGCCCTTTTCTGAATTGGGTCTGGTATTCACCAATTAGTATAACTGCTTGGGATTCTATCCAGCTTAAAAGTGCCTTTGAAAGGATTTTGTAAGCGACCGGGAGCCAGGAAATTCCTCATTAGCTCTTGATATCTGCATTGTCGCTCTTTTTGTGTTGTAGGTGAAAGGTGAACTAGAGCGCATTTCCAGTCCTCTGGTATTTGCTCCATCATCCATATGTTTGATATTATATGATGTAGTTAGTTTCTGCATAAGTATAGGATCGTTGTTTCCAGGGTTCAGCAATGATCCTATCTTCTCATGGATATTTGTTATTTTTCAACTGTTTGACTATCTCCATAATTTCTTCGAGATCTGTGCCATATGACTCTGGGTGTGTTAATACTGGTCTGAAAGTCTTACAGAAATTTCTTGTATTATTTTTGATGAAGTCCTGCTGGATTTTGCTGAGTCTGTTGTTGTCATATGCCCGTTTTTCTTTTCTAATTATTTTTGAGGTCTGTTTATGGATTATAAGAAAGTTCTCCCAGTTTTCTTCAGGTTTGTGACTAATGCATTTTTTCCACGCTGTTATTCGATTGTCAACTGCCTGATCGCAGGTTGCGTTCCACCAGCGATGTTTCCTTATGCGACGTGGTTGTCCTAATTTGATGGCTTTCTGCATTTTCTCTGTTAGTTTCTTCCAGTCTGTTGATTTTTCGTGATTGATCTGCATGATGATTTTTTTTGTTGAATTTCAGATATTCCGGATATGGTTTGGTACTTCTGGGTGGGCTTTTTCCAGTTCCGTTAGGTTGGAACTTTGTTTTTAGTTGGAGAAGATGATTATCTGATTCAAATACACCTTTGCGGGTTCTGATATTTAGAATTTCTTTTATGTTTTCCTTGTAAATTGCGACATGGTCAATTCGGTTTTCACCCTGTCTAAGACTGGGTGATCTCCATGTGGTTAATTTTTGTGCAGTTTCATGAAATGGGGTATTCATAATTTTAAGCGCAAAGTTTCTGCAGAAGTCGATTACTTTTTCACCATTCTTGTTGGTACGTTTGTGTTTGGTAAAGGGGCCAGCGGTGCCTCCGAATTTTTTTCCTTGCCTAACTGTGTTAAAATCGCCTAAAAAGATTTTCACATGGTGCGTTGGTACTCTATTTGTTGTTTCTACTAGTGTTTCCCACAAATTGTCCACTGTTTCAGGGCCGATTTTACTGTGGTGATTTGTGGGGGCGTGCACATTAATAAAAGTGTAGGCTTTATTTGCTGATTTCACAGAAAGCAGGGAGACTCTTTCATTGGGAGACGTGAATTCAATAACTGTGCCGAGTATGGAAGTGCGTACGGCGAATACAGTTCTGAAAACTGGTAGTTTGTCTCTTACTTTTATGGTAGGTTTGCCCTTGTAGATCCTGTAATTCTCTGTGTTAAAGTGTACTTCATCCATTAATCTTGTCTCTTGCAGTGTAGTCATTTTCAGGTCTAATTTTCCCTTTGCGTATATGAGTTGCTTTAATTTTCCGGATCTAGTGAAGTGTTCACACTAATTGTGTCAATAAACTTTTTACGTTTCGCTTTGAGAGCGAGATAAGTCTTTGAGGAGCTCTTGATTCTTCTCTGCATGGTGTTCCTGATACCCCAGAATCCAATGATCGGGTGAATCCAGCCTGGGATAGTGACGCTGTGGTCGTCTTTTCCATCATGCGTCCAAGTTGAATTTAGGTTTTCGTCGTGATCAGTGTTGGGACCCAGGTATACGACTCGATAAGATTTTAGTACAGCCGCCTCAACTAAAGGAACAGACGCGCACCACTCGCTGTCAGATACTGAACAGCCCCCAATGACGTTGGATTTGTGTTTTTTGTTGGTTTCTGATCCACCCTAGCTACCAACAAACCCACACGATATATATATCTGTGTGTGTGTGTGTGTGTGTGTGTGTGTGTGTGTGTGTGTGTGTGTACAGGGTGGTCCATTGATCGTGACCGGGCCAAATATCTCACGAAATAAGCGACAAACGAAAAATCTACAAAGAACGAAACTGTCTAGATCGAAGGGGAAGCCAGATGGCGCTCTGGTACGCTAGATGGTGCTGCTGTAGGTAAAACGGATATCAAGTGCGTTTTTTAAAATAGGAACCCCCATTTTATATTACATATTTGAGTAGAAAATAAAGAAAGTTGAATGTTTCAGTTAGACCACTTTATTCGCTTTGTGATAGATGGCGCTCTAACAGTCACAAATATATGGCTCAAAATTTTAGACGAACAGTTGATAACAGGCAGGTTTATTAATAAAACGTAGGTACGTTTGAACATTTATTTCAGTTGTTCCACTGTGATACATGTACCTTTGTGAACTTATCATTTCTGAGAACGCATACTGTTACAGCGTGATTACCTATAAATACCACATTAATGCAATAAATGCTCAAAATGATGTCCGTCAACCTCAATGCATTTGGCAATACGTATAACGACATTCCTCTCAACAGCGAGTAGTTCGCCTTCCGTAATGTTCGCAAATGCATTGACAGTGCGCCGACGCATGTTGTCAGGAGTTGTTGATGGATCACGATAGCAAATATCGTTCAACTTTCCCCACAGAATGAAATCCACGGACGTCAGATCCGGGCAATCTGTGAGACATGGTACGGTGCTTCGACGACCAATTCTCCTGTCATGAAATATGCTACTCAATACCGCTTCAACAGCACTCGAGATGTATGCCGGAGATCCATCATGTTGGAAGTACATCGCCATTCTGTCATGCAGTGAAACATCTTGTAGTAACATCGGTAGAACGTCAGCATACATTGCACCTTTAGATTGACATCGATAAAATGGGGACCTATTATCCTTCCTCCCATAATGCCACACCATACATTAACCAGCCAAGGTCGCTGATGTTCCACTTGCCGCAGCCATTGCGGATTTTCTGTTGACCAATAGTAGATATTATGCCGGTTTACGTTACCGCTGTTGGTGAACGACGCTTCGTGCAAAAAATCTGTCATCGTCCCGTAATTTCTCTTGTGCCCAGTGGCAGAACTCTACGCGACGTCCACAGTCGTCACCAATTCCTGGTGCATAGAAATACTGTACGGGTGCAATCGATGTTTATGTAGCATTCTCAACACCGACGTTTTTGAGATTCCCGACTCTCGCGAAATTTGTCTACTAGTGATGTGCGGATTAGCCGCAGCTGAAACACCTACTTGGACATCATTATTTGTTGCAAAACGTGATTGACGTTTCACATGTGGCTGAACACTTCCTGTTTCCTTAAATAACGTAACTATCCGGCGAACGGTCCGGTCACTTGGATGATGTCGTCCAGGATACAGAGCAGCATACGTAGCACACGCCCGTTGGGTGGTGGTGGTGGTTAGTGTTTAACGTCCAGTCGACAACGAGCTCATTAGAGACGGAGCGCAAGCTCGGGTTAGGGAAGGATTGGGAAGGAAATCGGCAGTGCCCTTTCAAAGGAACCATCCCGGCATTTGCCTGAAACGATTTAGGGAAATCACGGAAATCACGGAAAACCTAAATCAGGATGGCCGGAGACAGGATTGAACCGTCGTCCTCTCGAATGCGAGTCCAGTGTGCTAACCACTGCGCCACCTCGCTCGGTCGCCCGTTGGGCATTTTGATCGCAATAGCCATATATCAACACGATATCGACCTTTCCCGCAATTAGTAAATGGTACATTTTAAGACAGGTAGTGTATCACGAAGCAAATACCGTCTGCACTGGCGGAATGTTACGTGATACCACGTAATTATACGTTTGTGACTACTACAGCAGCATCTATCAAAAAGCGAAAAAAGTGGTCCAACTATAACGTTCATATTTCTTTAGGTACTAAACGAATATGTAATAAAAATGGGGGTTCCTATTTAAAATAAAAACAGTTGACATCAGTTTGACCTATGGCAGCGCCATCTAGTGAGCCAACCATAGTGCCATCTGGTTTCCCCCTTCAAGCTAGACGAGTTTCGTTCTTCGTAGTTTTTTCTTTTGATGCTTATTTCGTGAGATATTTGGCCCGGTCCATCCTGTATATTCATACAAATATCTACACTAAATATTTGTATATAAGTCCTGGACACATTGTCCGATAAATGCAACGAAGATCGGTGTCTGAGAATAGTTTTCTAGAGCTGTTCTTTCGTAGGCATCAGCAGGGAACTGTGCGCCAGAATGGAACAAAGACCTGTGGTTATGCTGTCGTTCTTAGAGACTGTGCTTTGTATGCAGTTCCTGAGACGGCCTCACAGCCTCACTCCACTGCGTACCTATCCACTACTTTCCAAACTTTCCAAACTTTATAGACTCACTCCTGGAACAAAGGATATCGCTCAGAAATGGCATAATCGAAGTGTAAATAATATTATTCCCAAAATGAGTCTTTCACACTGCAGTGGAGTATGCTCTGTGGTGAAAGTTCCTGGCAGATCAAAATTTTTTGTTGGGCCTGTTTCCGTATGGCGGCAGTGCAAAGCAGTTGGTATGTTTCTCAGAAAGTAGCTCCCATCACAAGAGGCCACAATCCCCACTCTCTCCTCTACCCAGGCAATTGCTAAATATCACCCCACTGTGTATCATGAGGACACACCCATTAATGTTGTACGGTCTTCCACACTTTTGTCAATAATAAACACCACCTCCATCTTTTATTTCAAGCATCCTGTGTGTTGTGGGAGCAGCATAGTTCACACCATGTGATGTCCATCTTTCTGTGAGAGCCAGGGGTTCAATATGTGCTAATGTCAGTTTAACACTTGACACCAGCCTTGTTGGAAAAACAAGATGTATGGCGATGGACAAATCCGCACCTTACACTGCTTGGATGTGTTACAGTAGAAAAAACATTGTAGCAAATGGCTTGTGATAGAGCAACACAGGAACCCTCTCTTGTGATTGATAGTCTGTGCGATGTGCTCCTCACACACTATGGGTGGTGAAACCTTACACTGATCTGTGCAAACGACTTCAATAACTGCCCTCCTGCTCCAGTGGACCAATGTCAGTACATTTAATAGTATCAGTCATATGATCGATGTCAGTACACAGACGGTGTTTGTTATCGAGGTATCAGAAAAGATGGAGAAAGCTATGAGAAAATGTTCTCACTTGCATCGAGAGGTATTAGATATCTGATTTCCATTCAGTTCTGACTGAAATTGGAATGATCACGAATAAAGCAGCAGGAAGGGCAGGACAGAGACGGAGGAATGCAGAGCGACTGTCTAAAACCACACTGGAGTGTTGCTGCATGCGGTTCTCGACAGGTTAAAAAAAAAAAAAAAAAAAAAAAAAAAAACTCGTTTCGAGGTATGAGAGTGCCACGAATACGATTCACCAGTCATTACAAGACATCTTCATTGTATCCACCAAAGGAGGTGGCGCAGTGGCTAGCACACTAAACTCGTATTCGGGAGGTCGACGGTTCAATCCCGCGTCTGGCCATCCTGATTTAGGTTTTCCGTGATTTCCCTGAATCTCTCCAGGCAAATGCCCGGATGGTTCCTTTGAAAGGGCATGGCCGACTTCCTTCCCTAATCCGACGAGACAAATGACCTCCCTTTCTGGTCTCTTTCCCCAAACAACCCAACCCATTGTATCCAATACAAATGTTGGTTGAACAGAGAGTCTTTATTGCAAATTGCAGACAACATTTCCACCAAGAAGCATAACACTATAGGTCTGAAAAGCCAGTGACTTTGTATACACCTTGCGACCAGAAACTTGCGCTGCTCACAAGAAAAACAAATGATGCACGTTCATCCACCGTGGAATTTGGCACAATATGGTTTATGCCTGCTGCATTCAGTTATTGGCGAAGTATTATACTTAGCTGTGATCAGGGTCTTATAAAGTGAGTGTTCTGATGTAAAGTTATTGTAGTCAGTGTGCAAAGAAAATGACTATGTGCGATCGTAAAGGGGGAGGGGGTATAGATTTGACGTGTAAGAACACGGTGCATCAATACCTGTTAGGAAGATGAAGGATTTATGTGGAAAATTAAGTCCAACCATAAGAATGATGTAGATATTGATATTTCCAGAGCCACAGCCGTCAGGAGTAGATGTTTCTGACACTTCGCTTTTCGTCAAATGTCATGAGACTGAGGCTCCAATCGTAATATTCAGTTGTAATTACAGTGATAAATTTGTGGCTGGTTTCCGAGGACAACACCGTTTGGTGTGCGGGGCATGTGGCCGAGGTGGCCTGTCGCCAGAACAAATTGGCATTCCTGGCTTACGGCTCTTGCGAGTGGCAGGTACAAAGAAAAGGTTGGTGGGCTGACCGGCTAGTCGGTCCTTACCAGCGGCTGCACTGGCAACTACCAGCGGCGACGCCCGCTGCATAGCTAAACTGTGAACTAATAGTATGTGTTGGTCAGTCTTTGTTAGTGTCTGTGTTGTGAGTATTCTCCGATATTTACGTGGATATTTGAAACAATTCAGTATGGCTAGTGTTGACGTTGGACGATTTGATAATATCAAAATTACAACCACTGTAGTCATCCCCGGTTGCCTCCCATGACAGAACGGTCCTCTCCGGCTGGCCGAGTCAGGTTGTAGACAGGGCGTGATCGTCGAAAAGTGCATCCCATGGCAGCAGCTAGAGGTGTGCAGCATCTAGCCTGGTGTGATGCGTGTGGTCATCGGGACACAAGCGCGTGGGATGTGCGAGTGTTTCAGCAGTTTGCGACAGGTAGGTCTTACAACTATTACTACTACAAAATGAATCATGGTGTAAATGACTCGTGTTAAGTGCTTCTCAGTACATCGTTGTGCACTCTGCCTTGCAGTGGTGTTTATTGTTTCCTCTATCCAGTCACGTAGTAAATCATTCCTCCTCCTCCTCCTCCACCGACTCATTCTTCGTCACGGCGTGGCTGATAGAGCCAATTTAAGAATTTTTTAGTGCTTTACAACCTCAGTCACAACATCGAACTCCAGACTCATCAATTTATTGTTTCTGAGCGGTACTGCGAGCACACACACCCTTCGCGGGCCGGCCGCGGTGGCCTTGCGGTTCTGGGCGCTGCAGTCCGGAACCGCGGGACTGCTACTGTCGCAGGTTCGAACCCTGCCTAGGGGATTGAAGTGTGTGATGTCCTTCGGTTAGATAGGTTTAAGTAGTTCTAAGTTCTATGGGACTGATGACCTAAGATGTTAAGTTCCATAGAGCTACGAGCCATTTGAACCCTTCGCGGAATGTTTAAGGACATATATAAAAGTGAACTTATATTTCGAAATTTCGAGCTACCTCTAATGTAATGGACTTCCTAGCAATTGACGTAATTGTGCCAGTATTCACCAACAGGAGGGAAGGGAAAAAAAAATCCTAGCATCCTCCAACATTAAGCTAGGAAAAACTGTCGCACACAAAGGGTATCGATTTTCTTAATTAGTCAGTGGCATGTGACAGGATGTGGTCACTTGAGAGAGAGAGAGAGAGAGAGAGAGAGAGAGAGAGAGAGAGAGAGAGAGACAGAGACAGAGAGAGACAGAAAGCAAGAAACGGGGAGACAGAACGATACAGAAGGAGAGGGAGATCGCATGTGTTTTGACAGGAATTTCTCAGGTATTAAATAAAGGATAGCCGTTTTTTCTTCAGAGATTAGCGCTCCACCTGGTCTTCATGGTACACAAGGCGGCTGGCAGTGCAGGAACCAACAGCGAACGCGATAGCTGCGCGTGCGGGAATACGCAAAGTGGCTGGCCCGGCGCACTCCAGATGGAGTGTGATTCAAAATCGAAAGATTTTTAACAGTGTAATTACATGATGATGGTATTTCTTGCGTGATATGAATAAAACATCGCCGCAATCGTTTAAATACTTCATACTGCCTTGCCTCTCTCTAAATGTTAAAGAAAAAACAGGGTTTCACACATTGCAGTTAATTTCCTGACAATTACTTTGAATAAATAAATTAACTTTATTCCAAACATTGCGTTGTATCCCATAAATTGTTTAGAAAATATTCCTCACATTTCCCTGTCTACCATAAATTGTTCAAATACTATTCGGATTCTCAATCGATTTCACCCCAAATTTTTTAAATAAGTAAATAAACTGTATTCCATACACCACCTTGCATCCTATGAATTGTTTAAATAAACAATTTTCCACACACTGCATTGTCTACCAGAAATCGTTTAAACAATATTCCATACGATGCAATCGATTCCCTACAAAATATCTAATAAATTTTCGGCCTGTTTCCACGTGGGGGAGGGCTAGGGGTTCCTGTGAGTGGGAGGGGTTAATTTACTTATCATTTTGTCAATCAAACTCATAGAGTGGGTGGAGGTTAATAGAGTTATTCAGATTTGAAAATGTGCTTGTATTAGCGAGGGAAGTTTCCAGAGGAGTAAGGGAGGAGGGAGATGGGGAGAGGGTGGATGAGAGGGGCGATGGGTAGGGAGGGTTTCAAAGAAGGAAGGATATCCTCAGGGGATCGCGAACTACTTAGAAGAACAATTGGTTAAGGTGAGGAGTAGGGGGTCATAAATCAATCAACCGTCGCAATTTAATTACAATGAAATGAATACAATGAGCTGCATACAGGTGTTTATATAAGTCAACAGCAACAGTTGAAAATATGTGCCCCAACCGGTACTCGAACCCAGGATCTCCTGCTTACAAGGCAGATGCTCTATTGATCTTAGCCACCGAGGACATAGAAATTAGGGGGTGGGGGATGGGGGGGGGGGGGGCTGCAGGGACTTATCTCTGGCACGCCTCCCGTAAGACGCACATTGTCAGCTTATTTTCCCGCACTATATTCATAGTGCCCCTGCCCATTATACTCATTGCTCGCGGATTTACTGCCGATTCCGGTCGCCCGCTGTGGCCGAACCGGTCGACTGCTACGGTCGCAAGTTCCTAATCCTGCCTGGGGCATGAATGTATGTGATGTACTTGGTTAGTTAGGTGTACGTAGTTCTAAGTTCTATTGGGCTGATGACCTCAGATGTTAAGTCCCATGGTGCTCAGAGCCATAGGTCAAATACCCGGTGAGCCTTAATCTGATATCAGTTTGATATAAAAAAAGGCGTAGAACACTAGGTTAAGGGAGTATCAATCAAAAGAGAACAGTAGATTAAGGGCTGACATGGAGCAGAACTGTCGGTTTGCATCTGAATATGTGCTTGCTCATGGTGTAGAGAACCCACACTCATAAATGCTCGCACCACTTTTGTCGTATTTCTCAAATTTTCTTGAATCTGCGATATTGCCAAAAAGTGAGATGTGATCCACGTCTGAAGTAACTTGCTATACGAGGATGAAATGAGAGTGCTGAAACATTTCTGCGGTAGGAATTGTGAGATTATGATTTCAAGCTGTAGAGTCCTTTTCTCTTTTTGAGCTTATTATGGAGAACTGAATAAACCTGTTTGCAGGAATAAAACAGTGATAATCAGTTAAGCTCCTCGAGGTATGGCGGCTTTGCAGGCCACACATGATGTATCGGATCAGACTGGAATAGGTGTATTCAAGGAGGAAACCACGTTTGCCACCTCTGCAGCTCTGTGCCATGTGCCCCTAAGCTGATTAACTCGCCCCCTTCCCTCGCTTACCACTCCAGCCAAAGCGCTGACGGAACCCAGGCAGCTGCAGTATCCCATTAGACAATGACCGACATCCACTCATCCACGCATCCACCCCATTGTAGATATGTGCGGCCCCTTTTGTTGTCAGCGGGTTGTTCAGTCACCGAAAGTCTTTTTTTGCTGCCACATATGGAGTCTTTAGGAATAAAGTGGACTAGGTCCATTAAAACCAGTCTTGGGAGGAAGGGCAGAAAAGGTAAACAACTTGACTTTATTAATAATGTGATGTTAGTAGTTTTCAACTTTTAGGTATGTTCAGCAAGGACTTAAATGTGATAACATTTTTCACTTAGTACATGGAAGGATAACATTAAACGATGCACAGTACTTGCTTCACTTCCAATCTGAAACTTCCAGGAAGGCATTTAACAGAATATTTATTATTAGTTTAGGTTTTATAACATGAAGTATACAAAACTGTTTCTAAATATACGAATCAACTGAGGTTTGATATCTTGAAATAGCATGAACCTTTTAAGCCGCAATACCATTACGCTTGTCACAAGGGCGTGTTCTTGAACATTGTACTTCAAAACCCATAATATCGTCATCCTCATTCTTTTAATTTGTTACGTTTCTGGTGCTTGTATTCAACTGCACTGGAATTTATTTGAAGTATGTCTGACAGGTATTGGAATGTCATTCCATATCGTTTTCGTTCTGTGTAGCCACTGGTATTATGGACTGATAAAGTAAATCTTGATAACCAATTGCTAGAGTCCATTCATCTCTCGTACGAAGTAAAGAACTTCTTGAAAATTTAGAGTTAATCATTAAGGGCAAACCGTTTCCGAATTTCAGCCATTTTACATTCACAGAATTGACAGGCACTTCTGGCGTTTCCCTGTTCCTGTTGGTTGTAGAGTTTTGCGAAGTTATGATGCTCAGAAGTTGATTCCTAAATATTAAGAGGACCGTGAAATTAGGCTTATTTCTCTTTGCTGATTGTATCATTATGATGCAATCCTCTGGTGTTAAATATATTGTTCACTGACACCAGCTTTTCGATTGTACCCAAGTCAGTTTTGTTAGGCCAGAATAAATGACGAGAATGTAGGAAGTGGTAACCCATTATTTCTAATTTCAGGATAGGTACCACAGCGTGTTTCTATCGGATTAGAGCTATTTTTGAAGTTTTCATTTTGGCCTGCTCACGTCTAAAAACGGAACTACGTGGTTGAATTTTTCTCCATGCTCTCTTAAGTGCTAGCTGATACAAGGTACTGCTGACAACTTCTTTTAGCCTCCAACTATGTTACGCTACTAAAACTCGAATGGAAGTTTCGCTGTTTACTTATAAGATGTGTAAACTAAAATTATATACCACGGAGCCGTCAGAATTATCAAACAATACTGCTGTAGGCTTGGTTCATCCAACTCTGACACCACTTTACGGTACATCTGGAAGGAAGGGCTGTAATGGCATCTGCTGGATGAAAATTTAGCTATAGACTTGGATTCATACTATGCTCCAAAGCAATATTTCTTAGGCTACCGAACTAAGAAATGGACAAAATGGAGTTGGTTCACTTTAACTCTGAACCGTCCATCTAGCAAGTAGACAAAATATTCACACAACTACATGTAATAAATAAACAGTCTAGGTTACCTGTTGGTAATCAAAATGTGGCCCACACAGCGAATTATTCACTTTATTTGGATATCAAAAAAAGTGGTTATCCTTGAAGGCCGCACTGATCTAAATCAATGTGCATGTATAGTAACAAGCGTAGCTTGCTTTGTGTTTCCAACAAATCCATATAACTGATCATTACATTTGTTCTTTCCTCCATAGATGAGGCAAGTAATGCTCCACTGTGCAATGGCACTCGTGTCGGAGGTATCCTTATTCGAATCCTGGCGTTGGAAGATACTTCCCTCGCCAGAAGTGACTGGTAAGGTGAAACGTGGCGTCATATATTTCCTCGTCTTGCTAAATTTCTTACTGCTCTGTAGTCTCACTTGGAATGACGCCATGTGACTCTGGTGTTGGTGTTGCGTCCATAGAATGTAGACGTGTAACGGCTCTCTAGTAGAGATGGGTCGTTCGCGAACTAACGGTTCCAAAGGAACGCTTCATCAAGATGAACAGAACGAGTGAGGAACGAATTCTAAGGAACGGTCTTTCAAAGTTCACTTCGGCCGCGGCTTTCTACTTATACTTCTCGGGAACGAGAAACGGTCGGTCTCGTTCCCGCAGCGGCACGTCGGCCGGTCTCGTTCCAGCCTCGGTCCCGTTCCCGTCTGTCTCGGTCTCGGTCTCCCTCGGACTGCTCACAGTTAGCTCAGTGTCGAGCTGTCATTCATTTCGTTCCCTGCGCACGCCCATTCTAGATGTTTCTAACCTTCTTCGAACTCTGAACTTCTGGTTCTTTTCGCATTCTATTCAGCGTCCATGACTGGTAATTAAAACGTATTTTATAATTAGATAAATTATATAAAAATTACGTGGGTTGTGGTAAATACATTTTTTCAGGTAACAAAATAGCATATCAGCTTACTTCACTATTTCGATAAACAGCAGAAGAAATGCTTGTAAAAACGCAAGTCCTTTTTTGATATTACACATGCAAAGAAAGTGGTGGTACAGGGTGGCGCACGGTTTTGTTATTACACACACAGAGGAAGTGTTGGTACAGGATGGCCCCAAGTACTAGACTGCTCTCCCGCCAATCATCATCTATTGTTCCGAAGCTGTTGTTTGCATTAGCTTATTTGTTATTTGTTCACTTCCTAATTATTACATGTTTATCTATTGTACTTGCTCAACAAATCGTACGTAATTGACTAGCAGTCTGTACTCGGGTCCGGCTTTTTGTGCGCCACCTCATATTATTTCACTCCGATCAGCCACATAACGCTACAGTTGGCTAAGTGAGAGGTTTAGCAGAACCACGAAAATTACAAGTGTGTGAGAATACTTCAGGGGGGGGGGGGGAGGAAACTGCTCCCCTTATTGCCCTTATTGGCGCCGTTCATCTTCAGTCACCTATGCTACTAATTTTCAGTTTTCCGTAAGAACCATATACCAAGCACAAATGAACGGAGAACGAGTGAAAATGAACGGTTCCCAAAAAGAGCGTTCACCAGTGAGCTACTTCCCAAGGAAGAACGAATTTGCCCATCTCTATTCTCTAGGAGCTAGTAACTAAATTTAAATTGTGTCATGGCCAGGTATTTCTATCGCATAGACATTAGCAGCATTCTCTGATTAGCAACACTGACTAAGAAACAAATGTTGTTTTCTGCTTCTCGGCTGTCCGGGGTGGCCGAGCGGTTCTAGGCGAAACAGTCTGGAACCGCTCGACCGCTACAGTTGCAGGTTCGAATCCTGCCTCGGGCATGGATGTGTGTGATGTCCTTAGTTTAGTTAGGTTTAAGTAGTTCTAAGTTCTAGGGGACTGATGACCTTAGAAGTTAAGTCCCATAGAGCTCAGAGCCATTTTTTTCTGCTTCTCGAATAATGCATTATGATCCTGTACATTTGTCTCTAATTTCAAGCTTCTTTTTAATTTCTCATCATATAAGGCGGGACTAGATGACAAATATAAGGATGTAAGGTTTATATCACTAGGAGTAAGATAGATACTGCCTGCAGGAAAATTAAAGAGGCCTTTGTAGGAAAGAGAACCACTTGCATGAATATCAAGATCTCAGATGGAAACCCAGTTCTAAGCAAAGAAGGGAAAGCAGAAAGTTGGAAGGAGTATATAGAGGGTCTATACAAGGGTGATGTACTTAAAGAGAATATTATGGAAATGGAAGAGGATGTAAATGAAGATGAAATGGGAGACATGATACTGCGTGAAGAGTTTGACAGAGCACTGAAAGACCTGAGTCGAAACAAGGCCACCGGAGTAGACAACATTCCATTAGGACTACTGACAGCCTTGAGAGAGCCAGCCCTGACAAACCTCTACCATCTGATGAGCAAGATGTATGAGACAGGCGAAATACCCTCAGACTTCAAGAAGAATATAATAATTCGAATCCCAAAGAAAGCCGGTGTTGACAGATGTGAAAATTACCGAACTAGCAGCTTAATAAGTCACAGCTGCAAAATACTAACGCAAATTGTTTACAGACGAATGGAAAAACTGATAGAAACCGACCTCGGCGAAGATCAGTTTGGATTCCGTAGGAATGTTGTAACACGTGAGGCAATACTGACCCTACGACTTCTCTTAGAAGAAAGACTAAAGAAAGGCAAACCTACGTTTCTAGCCTTTGTAGACTTAGAGAAAGCTTTTGACAATGTTGACTGGAATACTCTTTCAAATTTTGAAGGTGGGAGGGGTAAAACACAGGGAGCGAAAGACTATTTACAATTTGTACAGAAAGCAGATGGCAGCTGTAAGAGTCGAGGGACATGAAATGAATGTTATTCAATCTGCATATTGAGCAAGCAATAAAGGAAAGTAAAGAAAATTTTGGAGTAGGTATTAAAATCCATGGAGAAGAAATAAAAACTTAGAGGTTCGCCGATGACATTGTAATTCTGTCAGAGACAGCAAAGGACTAGGAAGAGCAGTTGAACGGAATAGACAGTGTCTTGAAAGGAGGGTATAAGATGAACATAAACAAAAGCAAGACGAGAATAATGGAGTGTAGTCGAATTACGTCTGGTGGTGTTGAGGGAATTAGATTAGGAAATGAGACACTTAAAGTAGTAAAGGAGTTCTGCTATTTGTGGAGCAAAATAGCTGATGATGGTCGAAGTGGAGAGGATATAAAATGTAGATTGACAATGGCAAGGAAAGCGTTTCTGTTGAAGAATAATTTGTTAACATCGAGTATAGATTTAAATGTAGTTGTATGGAGTGTAGCCATGTATGGCAGTGAAACGTGGACGATAAATAGTTTAGACACGAAGAGAATAGAAGCTTTCGAAATGTGGTGCTACAGAAGAATGCTGAAGATTAGATGGATAGATCACATAACTAGTGAGGAGGTACTGAATAGAATTGGGGAGAAGAGGAGCTTGTAGCACAACTTTACTAGAAGACGGGATCGGTTGGTAGGACATGTTCTGAGACATCGAAGGATCACCAGTTTAGTATTGGAGGGCAGCGTCGAGGGTAAAGATCGTAGAGGGAGGCCAAGAGATGAATACACTAAGCAGATTCAGAAGGATGTAGGTTGCAGTAGGCACTGGGAGATGAAGAAGCTTGCACAGGATAGAGTAGCATGGAGAGCTGCATCAAACCAGTCTCAGGGCTGAAGACCACAACAACAACAAGGCGAGCTCCGCCACGGTGTGCCAAACTGCACGTGTGCCAGATGTGCGGACCTCGTGTGGTCCAAGAATTGGTCTCTCTCAATTTTGACACTCTTCTCGGAAGTACACGGTACAGCGCGACATTTCAGTTACCATTGCGGAGTGCCATTTTTCGGTTGGCACAACTTCCTTCTGTTTGGCAAATTCGTGGTGTCAGCGCTGTTTACTCTTTGCTATACGCTGAAGTGCCAAAAGTCATAGGTTAGCTACATGCTGGCACACAAATTGTGGTAGTATCGTGAAACAAAGTCTAAAAAAGAGTGCATTGGCGGAGCCGTCAGAAGCTTCCAGCGCCTCTCATAGGCTCTTGACCATACCGGCTGTACACTATACGACTGAAAACCGTAGTCTGATCAGATATTCTGTTCCGTCCCTTCCCCTGTTCCCTCTCATCCATTCTTCTATCAGTAAATAATCATGAAACTGTACATCGTTAATTAATTTCTGGAGACAAGGAAGTATCATTTTTTGTATAGGTAATTCAGCGTTATTTTTCACTACAAAGAGTCCCGATTTCATCTAGTAAGACATGACGATAGGGTTTGAGTGTGACGCGGACCCCATGAAGCCATGCACTCAGCTCAGTGTGCAAGCTGGTGGTGCCTACTTTAAGGGGTAGGCTGGGTTCACGTAGGATCGAAAGGGTCCTCTGCTATGTTCGGCTACATGGAGACCATTTACAGCTATTCATGGAGTTGATGTTCCATAACTAACTGAGCCACAGTTCTTCGCTATTGGTTTGAAGAACATTCTGGAGTATTCGAGGGAATGATACGGCCTCCTAGACCGCCCGGCATGAAACCCAACGAATATTTATGGAAAATAATCCAGAGATCATATTGTGCAAATAATCGTGTACCGGCAACGTTTTCGCAATTATGGACGTCTATAGAGGCAGTATGGCCCAGTATTTCTGCGGGGGGACTTTCAACGACTTGTTGATTCCAAGCCACGTTGTGTTGTTACGCTACGCCGAGAAAAAGAAGGTCTGACACGATATTGGGAGGTATCCAATGACTTCTGTGACCTCAGTGTATGTTTGTGGCATATAACAAGTTCACAGATCCAATGACTGTTTGCACAAAAACAGGTATTCTACTATCCATCGTGACAAGCCTGTTATGGAATACATAGCGGCATGATTGACGTGTAGCGAAAATCTGCTATGGAACCGCAGTATTCAAAGATTTATGGGAGGCTGCCGAATGGAAACCAAACTCACCACACTGGGATCATGAAATTGTTTCATTAAAAAGTAATCACCACCTGCGTTAAGAAATTTATTCCACAGGGAGACGAGACGATCAATCTCTGTTTCGTAGAACCGGTCGGCCAATGCTGGGACCACATGTGCACTGCCGGCCGGAGTGGCCGAGCGGTTCTAGGCGCTACAGTCTGAAACCGCGTGACCACTACGGTCTCAGGTTCGAATCCTGCCTCGGGCATGGCTGTGTGTGATGTCCTTAGGTTAGTTAGCTTTAAGTAGTTCAAAGTTCTAGGGGACTGATGAACTCACAAGTTAAGTCCCATAGTGCTCAGAGCCATTTGAACCATTTGAACACCTGCACTCACTCTTGCACTTCCTCGTCTGGCTGAAACCGTCGTCCACGTATGTGTTTCTTATAGTCGCCAAAGGTGTGAAAATCACACGATGAAAGATCCTGGTGGTACGGAGGATACTGCAGTATTTTCCAACCATATCGCTGAAGCGTAGACACAGTGAGACTGGAATTGTGGGGACGGGCCTTATTCTGCAGCTGGATGCTTCTCCTGCTCGTCGAGTTCATTGAGCTTGGAACCACAACGAATGTGCAGCGGTATGAAGACAGTTCGTAGAAACTGCTATGCGTCATGAAGTCAGAAGGTCCAGGAATGCTGTCGGACGGAATCATTCTGTTGCATGTTAATGCCCGCTCCCGTGATGCAAATCGGACGAAGGCTACATTACAACGGCTTGGTAGGGAAACACTGCAACATTCTCTGTACAGCCTCGATATTTCACTGTGTGATTTTCCCCTCTTCGGCGGCCTGAAGAGAGACATGCTGGACGTCGGTTTCAGTCGGGTGAAGAAGTGAAAGTGTGGGTACGGTAGAGGATCCGACAATGGGAGCACGCATTCTATGAAACAGGAAGTGATATTCTCGTCTCCCGGTGGTATAAATGTGTTAAAGTGCGCGGGGGTTAGTTTTCAATGCAACGATTTCATGGTCCCGTTGGGGGATGTTTTGTCTGCTCCATATAGTTGACAACGAAAAAGCAAAAACTTACAGCGGTCGACTGACGTGATTCATTGTTCTGTACGTCAAGAAGCACCATCTGATAAAATTGAAGGCATGGAGCAGGTGATAATATTGGTGACATGAATAGTAAATTGTTTGACGCAGCATCCGTTATTTCACTGTCACTTGCAGAAGTTTCATTGGAACTTAATGTAGAGTATGAAAACTCTATATTTTACTGTAGAGTACATTGGTTAAGTCAAGGGACATGCCTGGAGCGATTTTTCAATTTAAAATCAGCTATTGTTCTGCTTATGAAGGAAAAAGGAGAATGGGACCGGCAAAGAAAACACCCGGAATCGATTGTGGACATCAAATTTTAAGTGGAAAAAACTGCACACTGCCTGGTCTGTCATTATAACTTAAGAGACAAGTTATTTCTGATTAGATAGGAATATGAATGCATTTAGAATGAAAATCGCGTTGTTGAAGGGACAAATTCTGAGAAAAAAACTGTCCGTTTCGTTAAGCTCACTGTTGCTAAAGAAAAATCAAAGTATTAAGAATTAAATGTGAGACTGACAGAATTGTAAGGGTAGTTTTCTAAACGTCTTTATGACGCTTCCAACTTACATCTGTTTTCGAGCTGTTTCAGAAACCGGTTGCCGTTTTAGTTCCAAGCGCAACTGTGGATGTGCACATGGAAATAATTAATCTGCAGTGTAATTTCAGTGTAAAAGACAAATAATAAATAATTTAATGTTATAACTGTAAAGGATGTGTACACAGTTTTCCACGTCTCCACAATGAGGTTACAAATACATTTCGGTCCAGATATGTGTGCGAAAGGTGTTCTCGGATTAATAAACTAAATGAGTCACAATTACTTGGCAATCTGAGTTCGATAATGTGCGAAATTGTCTGTGTCTGTCTTTATATTGACAGTTTGTGCCAAATAAAAGTTATGTAACGTCTTCACTTCACCAGAAATAATTAAATAATACAGACAATTTTGTTTTGTGACGTGCATTGTAGAGTAATTTGGAATGGAGTCGTATGCAGTGCTACTGCGTTGTCATTTAAATGCGGCACTTTCGCTGTTTCCTATCTCCCCTCACGTCACAGACAGCGTGGCGTGGAGCTGGGGGAGCGTGCAACCAGGCGAGAAAGCCATGGCACGAGAACCAGGCCACCGCTCACACGCCGAATTCTCGGCCGCCACTGCTATAAGCGGTATTTTACAAGGAAGAGGAATTTGTTTTTAATTACATTTACATTTTTGTGGTGTATTTCAAGATAGATTTGAACAGAATTCAAAAACCGTGTTCACCGTTACTATACTGTACTTTTGAGTGTATCACATTAGGAATGTCGGTATGTGCCATAACATAGTGTTTACAAAGTTGGCTTATGTTCGAAATGAGCATTTACAGAAAATAAAGTAATAAACTGTACCTTACTTCCTCATACTAAGGTGTTTCCTACTACGGTATTAATCTTCTACACAGAAGGTCGCGCCATCTCTATATACCACTTTTCTATAACAGGAACGTGTTTACGGAATTTGGTGCTCTCAGTAAGCTTATCCCGACGAGCGGCTATCGTAGAGCGTGACCCCTGTTCGTCATTCCACCCACCCCCTTCCCACCATACTCACAAGTATTCGCCTTGTGTGACTTTTTTTGTTTCCTAGAAGGAAGCTATGGAAGGAAAGCGTTTTGCTAATATTGTTAAGGCGACGAAAAAAAGGACGCAGGCGCTGTCAGGCATCACAGAAGATAAATCTAAACAATTTTTTGAAAACGTAATAAATGATTATGTAAGTGTATTAGTGCATGTGGAGGGTAATTTGAAGGGGATTGAAAGTTTGTGAATAAATAAGTAAAAAATGTTCGGCTTCTCCTGGGTATCGCCTCGTGGTTACCCTAGGTACCCCCCATGTCGATATGCCTCGCTCGTGTAGTTAACCGTCGGCCTGAAACTGGTACTTCTTCATCTCCATCCGAGAAAGCTTTTTTAATCTCTTTGAAACATGAAACATCCTGGCAGATTTAAACTGTGTGCCCGACCGAGAAACGAACTCGGTACCATTGCCTTTCGCGGGCAAGTGCTCTACCATCTGAGCTACCGAAGCACGACTCACGCCCGGTACTCACAGCTTTACTTCTGCCAGTATCTCGTCTCCTACATTCCAAACTTTACAGTAGCTCTCCTGCGAACCTTGCAGAAATAGCACTTCTGAGAGAAAGGATATAGCGGAGACATGGTTTAGACACAGCCTGGGGGATGTTTCCAGAATGAGATTTTCACTCTGCAGTGGAGTGTGCGCTGATATGAAACTTCCTGGCAGATTAAATCTGTGTGCCAGACCGAGACTCGAACTCGGGACCTTTGCCTTTTGCGCGCAAGTGCTCTACCATCTGAGCCATGTCTCCGCTATATCGTTTCTTTCAGGAGTGCTAGTTCTGCAATGTTGGCAGGACAGCTTCTGTAAAGATTGGAAGGTAGGAGACGAGATACAGGCAGAAGTAAAGCTGTGAGTACCGGGCGTGAGTCGTGCTTCTGTAGCTCAGATGATGGAGCACTTTCCCGCGAAAGGCAAAGCTCCCGAGTTCGAGTCTCGGTCTAGCACACAGTTCTCTTCTGCCACGAAGTTTCATATCAGCGCACACTCCGCTGCAGAGTGAAAAGCTCATTCTGGAAACATCCCCCAGGCTGTGGCTAAGCCATTCTCCGCTATACCCTTTCTTTCAGGAGTGCTAGTTCTGCAAGGTTCGCAGGAGAGCTTCTGTAAAATTTGGAACGTAGGAGACGAGATACTGCAAGAAGTAAAGCTGTGAGTACCGGGCGTGAGTCGTGCTTCGGTAGCTCAGGTCAGTCTGCTTTCGGCTGCGGTGGGGCGAGGGCGTCCGCTGCGCCCCGCCGTGCGCGACCGTGAGCGCTTGCTTGTGTTTACCTTCTCGCGGCGCGAGTTGTATTAGTTTCAAGTTCGGTGCGACTATGGCACACACATGGCGCCACGATACGATCAAAATTACCTTCCAACCAGATCACGCGCGTCCTCGAGCCTATGAAATAGAACAGTTCATACGAGACGATCTACGTTTAGATCCGGCGACTGTCGTCGGAATACATTTTTCTATAACGGCGAGCGTGGTTTATGTTAAAATGACCAGTGCAGAGGTCTGCACGACAGTGGTGTCTAAATACTCGAACTCTCTCAGATTCAAACATTCTGACGGGCATATCGGTGCAGTGACGGTGGATCATGCAGGCATGGGCCTAAGGACTCTAAGGGTTTTTGAGCTCCCCTTCGAGGTCCCAGAGGAAGTTGTCAAGGCCGCCTTCCGACCGTACGGCAATGTTATCAACCACGTTGCAGAAAAGTGGCAAACGTTCTCGACGTATAAGGTCTACAATGGTGTGCGCCAAATTAAAATTGAGCTCAAGAAACATGTGCCGTCCTATTTGAACATCGGTGGCTGTCGTGCAATCATCATGTACGACGGTCAGCCGCGTAACTGTTCCGGATGTGGGCAGGAAGGCCATGTTCGATCGAGCTGCTTACAACGTCGAATTACGCAGATACCAGTGGGGGACTCCGTTTCCCCGACGGGGACGACAATCCTGCCCCTCACGTACGCTCAGACGACGATGCGCACCATAGTTGAGGACAAAACAGGCGATCAGACACACCCATCGACGCCAGAAGTACTAAGGGAGGAAGAGGAAGGACCCCAGATGCCAACCCATATGTCGCCCCCTCCACAGCAAGAACAGCAGCAACAGTCCCACGGACTCCAGACGCAACGTAACATCCAGAACGCGATGGACGTGGACGCGAACATTGTCCCTACCGCGGCTTTCCTAGCGGAAGGTGATACGACGCTGGATTGCCTCCCACATTCGGATACGGATGTCCACGTTCGCAAGCAACGTTCGCCTCGACGACGGAAGCGACGTCGGCGGACCCCTTCAGAAGATTGCCTCCTACACACGGCCGGTCGAGACGGTGACATCTCCTCAGACGGCATGGATTCTGCGCCTGCTGAGAATCTAAGTGGTGTAGACGGTTCACTTGCCCATACCACGAGTGCCAAGTTACTTCTTGCACCACGGATTCAGCAGGTCGCGTCGATGGATGGCGCTCCGTCTACCTCTAACAAAGACGACGTACGTGCGGGAGATTTAGGTGCCGATCAGCTACACAGCATCGTGTTGCAGCCACTGTGGTCGGACGATGTTGAGGAACTTCCTAAAGAGGGCACGGGTGACAGCGGAGGGGGTGGCATTGGAGATGCCACTCCTATCGTAAAAGACGCATAATTTGTAACGAATTTGGTAGGTCCGGCATCTCTTGCGGTTAGCTTTGATTGCCATGGGGTCTACCCTAGGTGAAGAGGCTAGGCAGCACACCTTTCGCCTAGCCACAATCAATATCAACGCGATAAGGGCACCACACAAACTGACAATGCTACAACGCATGCTTGATGCGGCGGACGTCGACGTGGCCCTCTTACAGGAAGTATGTGTCGCTAGTTTCCCTGACTTCTACGGATATACCGCCCACATCTCCCACGCCTCTTCTACCGATTGTGGTGTGGCTGTTCTGCTACGGGACGGTTTGGAGGCTACGGACGTACTGTACTTACCGGGTGCAAGAGCCATGGCAGTAACTGTCAACGGTGTACGACTCATCAATGTCTATGCCCCTTCAGGATCAGGGAGACGGAGAGATCGGGCCCGATTCTTTTCGGAAGATATCACACGTCTATTTATGGGCCGCATAGACGATATGGTGATCGGAGGAGATTTTAACTGTACATTATCTCCGTCTGATCAGCAGCCACATCACGTCCCATGTGCGGAATTGGAAATGCTAGTGCGTGACCTCCACCTGATTGACACGTGGTGCCATATCCATGGCCCAGCTCCTGGATATACCCACTATACAAGTCATTCATCAAGTCGGTTAGACAGGATTTACGTCACAAGCACCCTTTCGACGGCGACGAGAGGAGCAGAGCTCTGGCCCACTGCATTCACCGACCACACAGCCTATATTTGCACCATTGCCCTCCCAGCTGCACGTGTGTGGCGCAGTAGGCCCCCCTGGAAACTGAACGTCGCCCATCTGGACGAGCCGGCATGTAAACGTGCTATCGAAGAGTCGTGGAACGCGTCCTTACAGCGTCGTGGTCGTTACCGATCGGCCCTCAGTTGGTGGATTGAATGTGCCAAGCCTGCTCTTAGGCGCACCTTCATGGCTTACGGCCGAGATGCGGCGGCATGGAGGAGGAGCACGGAAAACTTTTATTACACCATCCTGCGGGAATGTCTTGCTATGGAGCCCTCACCTGACCGGCAGATCATAGTCAATCGCGCGAAAGCGCAACTCATCTCCTTAGCACGCCATCATTTACAAGGCGCTGTTATACGGTCGCGTGCTCCAGACATGATACAATCAGAAAGGCCATCTATGCACCACGTGCTCCTAGAACGCAGGAGGCGCCGTAGGGCACTGGTAACCGACATGATAACGGACGACGGACGACACGTGGCAGAACAAGCAGATATAGCAGAAGCCTTCTATGGGCATTACGCTCAACTTTATTCAGCAGTGCTCCCTGATATGGCGACGGTAGACTCCGTTTCAGCACATGTCCACGGTACAGTTCCACCAGACATGGTACCGACTTTACTGGGAGAAGTGACAGAAGAGGAAGTGCTCGACGCCATTGGTAAAGGTGCTCCCCATAAATCACCAGGAATCGATGGATTACCATTACAGTTCTATCGAGCATTTAAACAACTGTTGGTACCGTGTTGGGTTGAAATTTGTCAGGAATTGATGTCCCCGGGTATACGGCTGCCTGCACCGTTCTTGGGAGGACTGATTGTCCCCATCCATAAGCCGAAGGGACGGAATCATGTCCGCGATTATCGCCCCTTAACGTTATTGAACAGCGACTTCAAGATCTTTTCGAGGCTGCTATCAGAACGTCTTCGGGGCACACTATTGCACGTCCTGTCCAGCGATCAGATGTCCTTGGGGGGACCCAACAACATCAGAACTGCGTTATGTCGTTACAGAGATCTCATCTCCCTTGCACGGGTGAGACGTTTGCCGGCAGCCCTGGCGTCTATCGACTTTAGCCAGGCTTTTGACCGTGTGGGCCACACTTTCCTCACTGCCGTTCTACGGCGCATGGAATATCCCGACCCCTTTATGACAGTGTTGACACGCCTTCTGCATGGGGCTACTTCTCGAGTTCTTGTTAATGGAAGACTGACGGCACCCATGCCGATCCGCCGATCAGTACGACAGGGATGTCCATTATCAACATTGTTATTTGCATTGGCCTTAGAACCCTTGTTGTGTGGTCTCCGAGACAGGCTCACTGGGATACAGTTCGGCGGCTCCATCTATCGCTGCACCGCATATGCGGATGATTTGATGATCGTCATACGAGGAGCTGACGATATGGCCGCGACGTTGGACTGGATTGCAACCTACGGTACAGCTTCTGGTAGCCAAATCAACGTTGACAAATCTGTCGCCTTGAGCATCGGGATTGGGCTACCGCAGGAACACATTGCCCCCTTACACTTCAGTGATACTGTCCACTGCTTGGGCTTAGATTTCATGAACGACATGCGACGCGCGACGACGCTCAATTATCGACGCCTTCTTCACCAAATTAGGGCCGGAATTGCAAATCAGCGCTTGCGATCCCTCAACATCGTTCAGCGGGCGTATTATGCCAATGTATACCTTGCGTCCCGCATACCGCATGTCGCCCAAACGCTACCCATCCCGAAACCCTTGGCTCGTAGCAATATGGCAGCGCTGGGATACTTCGTCACTGCTGGTATGTTACTGAAGATCAGATACGTATCTCTTACTCTCCCCAAGGAAAAAGGTGGTCTCGGCCTAGTCAACGTCCATGATAGGGCCATTGCCCTCTATGTTAGCTCACATTTATGTCTGCTGCGCCGTTGTCCTACGAGCCTCACGAGTCTGCTTCTGACGGCGCTACGACCTACTTCACTAAGAGCACCGGTGCCACTACAGGACATCCCAGCGCCCCTCTTTTATATAGGACGTTTCTATTTAGAACAGAGTTATTGCAGTGTAGCGCTCACGACACCACAAATGGCCACGACTCGACGTATTTATCACGACATGATGCAACGCCACCCCCTAAATGTGGTCGAACTAAAATATCCTGACGTACGGTGGCGCGTTGTGTGGAAGACTGTACACGATGCCATGCTTGATTCCGACGTTGTTTCCCAATGGTACGTAGTCGTTAATGGGAAGCTGGTGACGCAAGAACGTCTCTACAATATCCACATGGCAGAATCTCCTAATTGTGTGGGTTGTAACACTGTAGATTCTGACGAGCACCGCCTCAGCTGCGGAGAGGCGGAACCGGTTTGGCACCTAGTGCGGCAGATGCTGGCTTATGTCTTGCGAGTTAGGCCGGAGCATATATCTGCACGCACGTTATTGTTTCCGGATGAGACATTTTACCCCAAGACTCGAACCAACTCCGTTACCTGGATACGTGGACATGCGGTCCATTACCTCTGTCGTGACGGACACAAGAATTTCCTTGACTTCTGGCTCTATTTGCAAGAAAGACATCATGCTATTTCCGGGCATACCAGATATCGACAATGCTTCGCAAACTACCTATGGAGCGCCTTTCACAGCCCCCCGTGCAGCTGGAATGTTCCAGGCAGTGGCAGATGAGGTCAGAACAAACTGCAAACGAGCATATATTGAACAATCTTTATCAGTGGGCGCAGTCAATGGGAAGCCTAACTACGACGTGGTAGCTTTCTTTTTCATGTCATTTACATTTAATATCTTCGATGGTGTCTACATTCTGTTTTAGTTTTCCAGGCTTGATTAACTATGGCTGTTCGCACATTTATACCTATATAAGTAAATAAAAAAGATGAAAAAAAAGTGGGCAGGAGACCTGCGTTTAGAATCCTAATAAATACACAAGAACAAACTAAGAACAAAATGAACAACAAACCAAATATAATAACGTATTATACCCTTTCCTTTCTCCTTTTATAATTTTTTTATATTAAAAGTTCAGAGGCATATTTAATTTTTGTTTCGTTCGCAAAATCTAAAGTGGTGGCGAACGGCCGTCCTAGTTAACTGTAGGATGAAAGTGGCGGTGGCACTACCTTTGTTTTTGTTTTTAGGTTAGATAGGTGAAAAAAAAACAACAAAAAAAATAAAAAATAAAAAATAATTTTTTTTTAAAAAAAAGGCAAAGGTCCCGAGTTCGAGTAAAAAAAAAAAGTGGTTGAGCACTTCCCGCGAATGGCCAAGGTCCCGAGTTCGAGTCTCGGTCGGGCACACAGTTTTAATCTGCCAGGAAGTTTCATATCAGCGCGCACTCCTCTGCATAGTGAAAATCTCATTCTTTGAAACATGTCCACACTGTCTGTTAATTAGGAATCAAGTGAGCTTCATGAAGTCCTTCTTTGTTATGATCCTAGAAGTAAAGACCCACAAAAGCAACTTCCTGTATCATTGCAGGTCCAAGATGCAGTAATTAACGACTTTGTTATGTACATCCTTTGTCCGCTGCAGTCGTTGTCAACAGGATTGTTTCCATTAGTTATGCCTTGGTGTAATAAATTGTGTCATATCTTCATATATTTTTTACTCTCTAAGGTCTTCGGCAGTTTCCAACCCATCCCACAGGCCATTTTCACGTACAGATATTTTTCTGTTATCCTTCTCGCAAAAGAAACCACCATGCTTGGTGTAGAATAGCGTGGTGGGAGGAAATGAGCGACACAGTTTTGCAGGGGTGAATCGGGAAATATACATGTTTGTAGATGAGAAGTTAGCGGCAGGTAAAAAATTCTTCTTACAGTTGTATGCTTCCCTTACGAAAAAAGCTCACATAGTCTGCTATTCATAAGACTTCAAATAGTACGCTGTATGTCTACTATTATTTATCGTTATCGCGCAATGAAACATTCTACACGCTACCTGTCTATGGAATAATTTCTATTGTGGAAACATTGGAGAAGAAGAAAAAACAATGTGCCATTTTCGCAGAACGTTATCTAGCCTCACATAGGTTTCAAACTATTCTCCAGTAAAATGCCTTTCTTAAGAGAACATGGAGCGCATTTTTATGATGTGTTACAGACGTTCCTGCGAATTAGTCACTGTCTTGACAATTTATTAGATAAATTTCGAACCTCAAAATTATTTTATTTTACAAGGAATGTAAAGTAATTAACAGGTCTTTTAGGAAAGCTGCGGGACCTGATATTCTTACTGCACTTCCACACAAGCGCTTGATTATTTCGGCGTGAAAACACGGCAGGAAGTGCCCCAGTCTTGTATTACCAACTGCCTCGTATTGAGAATTTAGAGGCTGCATTCTCGCCCGATACGGATAACTCTAATGGAAGTAGCGCGTTCTAAATTATGGTTGGATAATACAGTTCCTTTCCAAGTGACGCTGCGTAACAACGCAGGGGACAACTAAAGCGTTATGAAATACAACACAATGTTTACCACCAGTTCCCCCGTAGAAACCGAGACATGTGTGGATGATAAATTACGTTCACAGGGCTTTCTTTCTGGTTTACTCTTAATTAATATGAAGTGATAAATTATCATTAGACAACTCGTACCGATATATGAAATAAAAGAAAATGTTTCTTTAGTATTGTGCGCAAGACAGAGAGACAGGAAGAAAATACGTAGCTTAGCAAATGTCCACGCATGGCTTATTCGTAATTAATACATTTAGAACGTGAGTAAAGCATCTGAAATAAACCTTTCAACCACTTACCCCACCTTACTTTACTCTCGCACTACACACACACACGCAAGCACGCACACAAACACACATGTGCACGTGCACCTCAATTCACATACACTACAGGGGGAAAATATTCGATGACAATAACAAATCTCATCAAAGGGATGTAGACAAAGAGAATCTAGCTAATGCAATTTTCTTTTACTTTCACAGGATTCTAAGATTTATACCTTTCTGTACTGAGCGTTGCATTTTATCTGCAGTACGCATGTGCAGTTACTAATCATGTTACAAAGCTGCTAACTGGTGTTCAAGTCTGTCCACTGGCACCTCTAGTGGTGAATTGGATTGTCGGAAAGATGAAACAAGACAGCCTTTTTTGTCATTCATCACGCCTTACGCCGATTATTCTCTACCGTAAGATGGATGGATAAATGATAATTTGTTACACTCAATTCCCATTTCTAAATAAATCCCTAAACATGCTGCAATAAAACATTTCTCATCTGTCTGGCACCATAAGTAAGTGTCTACAATAATGAGAGAAAAATTTATATTGCAAGTTTCGCTCTTCAAAGGAGCACCACTATTGATAGGTGTATTTTCCATTTGCTACGGGAATTCATTCGCGGCAAGGTGACGAACAGCCATTTATTTATGTCACGGGTATAAATTTTGTCACGTTTCACGTTAGCTCCATAAAATTCTATTCTGTGCAATCGTCTAAAAGTCGGTCTGTTCATCTTGGAATATATCTGTGTTTTATGAGTTTTTACGTCCATTCACAGTTCCATTTTCCACTAGCAACAAACGCAAAATAATTTTATTTAAAAAAGCGGATAAAGTGCCACTAGAAGCCTTCCTAAAAGACAATTTCAATTCCCTCCGAACTGACTATGCGAATGTAGACGAGATGTGGCTCAAATTCTAAGATATAGTAGCAACAGCAATTGAGATATTCATACCTCATAAATTGGTAAGAGATGGAACGGATCCCCCGTGGTACACAAAAAAGGTCGGAACGCTGTTGCAGAGGCAACGGAAAAAGCATGCGAAGTTCAGAAGAACGCGAAATCTCGAAGATGGGCTAAAATTTACAGACGCGCGAAATTTGGCACGTTCTTCGATGCGAGATGCCTTTAATAGGTTCCACAACGAAACATTGTCTCGAAATTTGGTAGAAAATCCGAAGAAATTCTGGTCGTATGTAAAGTACACAAGCGGCAAGAAGCAGTCAATACCTTCGCTGCGCAGTGCCGATGGTACTGTTATCAACGACTGCGCCGCTAAAGCGGAGTTATTGAACGCAGTTTTCCGAAATTCCTTCACCAGGGAAGACGAATGGAATATTCCAGAATTTGAAACACGAACATCTGCTAGCATGAGTTTCTTAGAAGTAGATACCTTAGGGCTTGCGAAGCAACTCAAATCGCTTGATACGGGCAAGTCTTCAGGTCCAGATTGTATACCGATTAGGTTCCTTTCAGATTACGCGGATACTTTAACTCCCTACTTAGCACTCATATACAACCGCTCGCTCACCGATAGATCTGTACCTACAGATTGGAATATAGCGCAGGTCGCACCAGTGTTCAAGAAGGGTTGTAGGAGTAATCCATTTAATTACAGACCTATATCATTGACGTCGGTTTGCAGTAGGGTTTTGGAGCATATACTGTATTCAAACATTATGAATCACCTCGAAGGGAACGATCTATTGACACGTAATCAGCATGGCTTCAGAAAACATCGCTCTTGTGCAACGCAGCTAGCTCTTTATTCGCACGAAGTAATGGCCGCTATCGACAGGGGATCTCAAGTTGATTCCGTACTTCTGGATTTCCGGAAAGCTTTTGACACTGTTCCTCATAAGCGACTTCTAATCAAGCTGCGGAGCTATGGGGTATCGTCTCAGTTGTGCGACTGGATTCGTGATTTCCTGTCAGGAAGGTCGCAGTTCGTAGTAATAGACGGCAAATCATCGAGTAAAACTGAAGTGATATCAGGTGTTCCCCAGGGAAGCGTCCTGGGACCTCTACTGTTCCTGATCTATATAAATGACCTGGGTGACAATCTGAGCAGTTCTCTTAGACTGTTCGCAGATGATGCTGTAATTTACCGTCTAGTAAGGTCATCCGAAGACCAGTATCAGCTGCAAAGCGATTTAGAAATGATTGTTTTATGGTGTGTCAGGTGGCAGTTGACGCTAAATAACGAAAAGTGTGAGATGATACACATGAGTTCCAAAAGAAATCCGTTGGAATTCGACTACTCGATAAATAATTCTCAAGGCTGTCAATTCAACTAAGTACCTAGGTGTTAAAATTACGAACAACTTCAGTTGGAAGGACCACATAGATAATATTGTCGGGAAGGCGAGCCAAAGGTTGCGTTTCATTGGCAGGACACTTAGAACATGCAACAAGTCCACTAAAGAGACAGCTTACACTACACTCGTTCGTCCTCTGTTAGAATATTGCTGCGCGGTGTGGGATCCTTACCAGGTGGGATTGCCGGAGGACATCGAAAGGGTGCAAAAAAGGGCAGCTCGTTTTGTATTATCACGTTACAGGGGAGAGAGTGTGGCAGATATGATACGTGAGTTGGGATGGAAGTCATTACAGCATAGACGTTTTTCGTCGCGGCGAGAACTTTTTACGAAATTTCAGTCACCAACTTTGTCTTCCGAATGCGAAAATATTTTGTTGAGCCCAACCTACATAGGTAGGAATGATCATCAAAATAAAGTAGAAATCAGAGCTCGAACAGAAAGGTTTAGGTGTTCGTTTTTCCCGCTCGCTGTTCGGGAGTGGAACAGTAGAGAGATAGTATGATTGTGGTTCGATGAACCCTCTGCCAAGCACTTAAATGTGAATTGCAGAGTAGTCATGTAGATGTAGATGTAGATATTTTTGAAGACATTTTTACTAATTTAGGAAGCGAAGTATGATGCCTTTTATGTGCTTCTCAAGTCGCCTACGTTGATAGTGTTACCAGCACCGTTGTGTGCTGTCTTCATCGTCTCACAGGTAACTTTTCACGTTCTTTTTGTCTTCTTTTACACGCATCTGATCATAATCGTTTAGTTCTGAAACAGTCATAAGATAAATGAAAAACAATTTCGACCGAACATTGTTTTAACGCCGAAAGTGTTAAACATTATGTCGCTGTGTACTTCAATGTGATTACGTCAAACATCTTCATAATGTGTTCTGTTGAGCACCAAATTTTACGCAATTAGTACCGCGATTTTCATTAATGTTATAAACAGTTTGATGAACCGACGCCGGAGGACTGCCCGAGTACCACGTCTTCTTCCGTTTCGGTAAATGCAGAGCTGCAATTCTGTTCTTCATTTCATCAAGTCTTTCATCATCCGCAGCCTGCAACGTCTACAGAATAATTCTCCACATCGTCACGTAGAAATCACCGCAGTGGAGCCGCATCACATTCCGTAAGTGACTACTGAAGAAAACAGTAATTGACCGTGGGCAGTGTTCAGCATTTTTTTTTTTTTTTCGATATCCACGTCGCTTAATTCTCGGAATCGATTCCAAATACAGTTAAAGGTAGCTAGTAAAAAAACTTATCTTAACGACGTCCTTAAAAATCTGAATCGTCATCTACGTCAAGGATTAGACCTGCGTGCCTGTACAGAACCGCCAGCCCACCAACTTAGCGATCTCGCCACGCATTTGTCACTTTTGGTAGTCGTTCATTACCCATTCGAAGATCAGTATTCGATCCTTAAAGACTGTGTTCTTCCACTTATTATAGTAGTAAGAAGATCTCCAATTCTTTTCTAATGTCTTCACTTTGGAAATAATCTTGTCTAGTACCAAACTTTATTCCTGTCCGCGACTTGATATCTCGTCCTGTCTTTCGCCTGTGGAGTAAATAGTTCCCTGCCAGAATCAAGGGTTGGGACTATCATTTTTCTTTAATAATTTCGTCAGGCTCTGGATTTTGACAGTGTTTTTTTGACGGTGCCACACATTCGTGAGAAACAAGTTGACTCTCTCAAGGAGCCTCGATCCTATTCACACGTAACATTTGATGTCTCTTCGAGCTACCATCCACCAAAGCATATTTTCAAAATTATAATGTATTTTCCTTTAAATGCCGGTAATTTAATTTTGTTTCACAAATTTCACAATCGAATGTCTTGGCTGAGTTATGCAGCGGGTGGAAAACTTATGCACATGTTCACAGGAGGCGACAACAGCCTGAACACTGGGAAAAACTAAAAAGTTTTAACAGCTTTAAGTGGTTCTTAAGAACTGCTGAGAATATTTCTTTCCATTTCATTGTGTCTCCTACGAACGGGTTGAGCAAAACTGATGACATTCCGCAACGGTATCGAACATTCTGACTGATTATTGTTCCTCTTCTTTTCGTGTCATTGAAATTGCCTAGAGAATGGAGATATAGACACATAGCAGATCGTATGTCGAGTTCCTTGCGCGTCATAGGTTTCATCCCGTGGAATATCGTGGTTGGTTGGTTGACTGTGTGATTTTGGGGAGGACACCAAACTGCGAGGACATCGGTCTCATCGGATTAAGGAAGGAACTCGGCCGTGCCATTTCAAAGGAACCATCCCGGCATTTGCCTGAAGCGATTTAGGGAAATCACGGAAAACCTAAATCAGGATGGCCGGACGAGGGATTGAACCGTCGTCCTCCCGGATGCGAGTCCAGTGCGCTAATCACTGCGCCACCTCGCTCGGATGAATATCGTGGTATGATGGATGAATGCGGTTGAACACTGTAATAGCGTCTAATTTCTCTCTGTTGTAGTTTTGCAAGGGGAAAAAATAGACAAGTTGATGATTATTAGAAGAATAGACACGTTCTACGACAAGCAGCGAACTCCCAAGGGATGTCTACCGGCAGCTGTGACGGTCCGCGGCTTGCGGCGTCGTTCAGATGCCGTATTGTCGCATCAGAAGCTGAGGAGCCCCGTGATGTAATGGCTATGATACTAAACAGTTGTGTGGAGAGTCGTGAGTTCAAAACTCACCGGGACTGTACAAATTGTATTTCTGTATTCTGGTCGAGTACATTCTACAGGTATCCAGAAATGTCAAGAATCATTGCACTGGAATGCTCTGTATGTATACCGTATGTGTTCTGGCTGGAGGCAGTTGGCTCCTTACTCTTGTCTGTGCAAGTGCTGAATAAACATTCTGTAAGTGAAGTTGGTGTTTGCCATTCATCTAATTACACCTTCTTATACGTGACAATAAGAAAAGGGGCGTGTCGTTAGTACACTTCCCTCCCAGCAGTTTTGACGACTTTTCAGACACTGGAGCAGCTACTTCTCCATCAAGTAGCTCTTCAAACGGCAGTGTGATCATAAATTCTCCCACCAAGGAAAATCCTCGGCAGTACAGGGAATCGAGCCCACCCCCCTGCATGACAGCCACCCACAGTTACCGCTCATCTACATAGTACATTTCTTCTAAGATGTGTTCTATTATCTTCTAACTGTCTTAGTTGTGATCTTTGCTTAAATTTTACACAGAGTATCCAACAAGCTTAGGTCTATGCAACACACCAATAACCTTCCTTCAATGAAGTTGCTTGAAAGTCGTATTACCCTACAGGATTACCCTGCTTCTCAATAAATGGGACCTCTCCTGTTGGACAGGCACCTACATAGGTGCCCCTACGGAAGAAATAGATGACTGGACTACTTAATCGACGTTCAGTCTTGCTCTGCATAGGGAAGCTGACACCCGCACATTGTGTGGCTGAGGCGTTAGGTCACACGATCCCATCATCACGTCCACTTCTAAGAGGCATGCCTTCACCGAAACCATGGTGGCTTAGATATCTTCATGGGTCTTGATATCAACTCTTTCCTTGAGTACTTCGATTAGACAGTAGTTGACTCAGTCAGCAGTATAATCAACGGTGCTCGATTGACATGGAGACCTGTTGCCTACTCTAATTACAACAGTAGCTGTGAAACTGTCGACAGTTAATCAGTGCGTAATTATCAGCCGTCAATTAGGTATATAAGTCTCCGTTCTTTGTGAGTACACCTGCTGAGTGTTAATGACAAGTGTCATATGTACATATGGTCATATGGGCATACTGGCTATGAGGGAAGATGGCCACGAATGTCGACGAATGTCAGTCCACCTAATTTTCAACATTCGTCTATAGCACCACATCTCAAATGCTTCGACTCTCTTCTGTTCCGGTTTTCCCACAGTTCATGTTTCACTACCAGACAATGCTGTACTCCAGACGTACATCCTCAGAAATTTCTTCCTCAAATTAAGGCCGGTATTTGATAGTAGTAGACTTCTCTTGGCCGGAAATGCCTTTTTTGCCATAGCGAGTCTGCTTTTGATGTCTTCCTTGCTGCGTCCGTCATTGGTTATTTTACTGCCTAGGTAGCAGAATTCCTTAACTTCATTGACTTTGTGACCATCAATCCTGATGTTAAGTTTCTCGCTGTTATCTTTTCTACTACTTCTCATTACCTTCGTCTTCCTCCGATTTACTCTCAAACTATACTGTGTACTCATTAGACTTTTCATTCCGTTCAGCAGATCATTTAATTCTTCTTCACTTTCACTCATAATAGCAATGTCATCAGCGAATGGTATCATTGATATCCTTTCACATTTTATTTTAATTCCACTCCTGAGCCTTTCTTTTATTTCCATTATTGTTTCCTCGATGTAGAGATTGAATAGTAGGGGCGAAAGGCTACAGCCTTGTCTTACACCCTTCTTAATACGAGCACTTCGTTCTTGATCGTCCACTCTTATTATTCCCTCTTGGTTGTTGTACATATTGTATATGACCCGTCTCTCCCTATAGCTTACCCCTACTTTTTTCAGAACTTCGAACAGCTTGCACCATTTTATATTGTCGAACGCTTTTTCCAGATCGACAAATCCTATGAACGTGTCTTGACTTTTCTTCAGCCTTGCTTCCATTATTAGCCGTAACGTTAGAATTGCCTCTCTCGTGCCTTTACTTTTCCTAAAGCCAAACTGATTGTCACCTAGCGCATTCTCAATTTTCTTTTCCATTCTTCTGTATATTATTCTTGTAAGCAGCTTCGATGCATGAGCTGTTAAGCTGATTGTGCGATAATTCTCGGACTTGTCAGCTCCTACCGTCTTCCCTATCCCACTTTTTTGCGTATTGATTCTTCCTGACTAATGCCTTGAACTTCAGCCTACTCTTCATCAATACTATATTGTGATCTGAGTCTATATCTGCTTCTGGGTACGCCTTACAATCCAATATCTGATTTCGGAATCTATGTCTGACCATGATGTAATCTAATTGAAATCTTCCCGTATCTCCCGGCCTTTTCCAAGTATACCTCCTCATGTTGTGATTCATGAACAGGGTATTCGCTATTACTAGCTGAAACTTGTTACAGAACTCAATTAGTCTTTCTCCTCTTTCATCTCTTGTCCCAAGCCCATATTCTCCTGTAACCTTTCCTTCTACTCCTTCCCCTACAACTGTATTCCAGTCGCCCATGACTATTATATCCCCCCCCCCCTTTACATACAGCATTACCCTTTCAATATCCTCATACACTTTCTCTATCTTTTCATCTTCAGCTTGCGACGTCGGCATGTATACCTGAACTATCGTTGTCGGTGTTGGTCTGCTGTCGATTCTGATTAGAACAACCCGCTCACTGAACCGTTCACAGTAATACACCCTCTGCCCTACCTTCCTATTCATAACGAATCCTACATCTGTTATACCATTTCTGCTGCTGTTGATATTACCCGATACTCATCTGACCAGAAATCCTTGTCTTCCTCCCACTTCACTTCACTAACCCCTACTATATCTAGATTGAGCCTTTGCATTTCCCTTTCCAGATTTTCTAGTTTCCCTACCACGTTCAAGCTTCTGACACTCCACGCCCCGATACGTAGAACGTTATCCTTTCGTTGATTACTCAATCCTTTTCTCATGGTAACCTCCCCCTTGGCAGTTCCCTCCCAGAGATCCGAATGGGGGACTATTCCGGAATCTTTTGCCAATGGAGAGATGGCAACGCCATATGGACGACATAAGTGGCCAGCAACAAGTGGCGTCAGACGGCGGTGCAGCTGGAAACTGCCACTCTCTCTGGGGACTCAAGACTACGTGCGCTCGCTGCTTGTGGCACTCTCGTCGAAAGAGGAGCTGAATAATGCTTTCACGTCAGGCGTGCGAGATAATACTTAACGTGCTAAAACTCAAGCAAAATGAATCAGTCTGAGCAATATTTATTTCTCTGCTGTGTGGACGTGTTTCTCGGAAAATGCGGCAAAGTGCGCAGGATGTGGCAAAAGAATATGATGTTGTTAACGACCTAACAAGGAATCACTGGGAAAGTGATTAAATAATAACTTTTGAGGTTTGATCAGAATTAAGTGTAACAGATTTTGATATTAAAAAAAATTCACTGGTGTCCAAAATTAAAGCAACAAACCGCAATTTTCCTGTTCCGTGTCTAAATTCACGATATAATCGTATAAATTGTCAACAGATGTCCGTAAGATCGTGTTTTTCACGAAAGATGGGATTCCAAACAACAGACAACCACGCATACGATAACGTCAAACCTAACAGTGTCTGCTGGTTACTTCCACATCCACAATCACTGTGTACACAGTCACACATGGTGCAGTGAGTTACAGGGAAGACGCCTGACAGGCACTCTGCGTTGGAGGGCAATAAGAAAAATGAAAATAGGGCACACGCGAACTGATGTATCCCGATTTCTTAATGTGAATCGTTCTGTTTTTGTAGAATGTCGCGAATGACCGAAATTGCGTCCCAACGACCGGGGCACAGCCGACCACGTCTGACATCAGAAAGAGAGAACCCCTATTTGACTGTAAGGACACGACGGTACCGCCTTAATACTGCAACTGGTAACTGACCTCGCAGGATCCACTGGACATGTTATAGCGAGTCAAACAGCGTACAGAAGGCTTCAGCAGAGTGCGTTTATTGTCGGAGACCTGCTGTATGTGTACCTCTAACGCGTCGTCACAGAAGCGAACGTCTAGAGTGGAGTCATCAGTATGCCACCTGATTGGTCGAATAGTGGGTAAATGCTCTTTTTACAGATGAGTCCCAGAGTGGTGTGGAGAGTGATTCCTGACGGATTCACATCTGGAGGGAACGTGGAACATGATTTTGGGACCTATACATTATGGAGAGAGACTGGTATATAGGACGATCTTTAGTGGTGTGGGCAGGCATTATGTTGATCACTCAGAATCCTTTTCATGAAATTGTGCAGGTGAAGTGGCAAGATTTAACTGCTGTTAGGCATCGTGACGAGATCTTGGGACCTCATGTGTGGTTGTTGCTGTGCTGTGGGCCCAAACTTCGTATTGATGGACGATATTCCTTGACTCCATAGAGAATGAGTGGCTGATGTTTTCTAGCAAATGGAAAATATTCGACGCATGGCGTGGCCTGCTCGGCCTCCCGGTTCAAATTCCAGGGAGCATGCCTGGGGGACACTAGGAGGCAGGTTTCATAACGTCAGCATACACTAACCATTCTCCAAGACTCGCGAACAGCTCTGTAGGAAGAACGAGCGTTGTGCCCTCAATATGAAATTAATGACATTATTCACTGCAAGCTCTGATTACACTCCATACTGAGCACATAAAATTGTTGTCGGACTGTATGTGCTAATCCGTTAAGTTGGAAAAAACGAAGAACTTTTCGGTCTACCGTTATACATGTTGCAATTGTTCGTGTTCTGTATTTTTTTTATTGTGTTTCTGCTTTAATATGACCTCTTTATTCTCAAAATAAACGCAGCCTTGCAAAATTTACCTTTTTTGCTTTAATTTTTGATAACATTGTATATAAGGATGAGAAATAACAAACAAAAATACTTTTATGCATGTCTTACTTTTCTGTTTATATTTTTACGTTCGTATTTGTTGTTTATGTGCCTTTATCTGTAATCGAGTACTCTGTAGTGATTTTCTGAGAAAATTTTTCCAGAAGGATGTATGTCAACACGTACTGTAAAATCTTATCTTTTAACCGCGTTCAACAATGTATTGCTTACGAGCACTTGCCCCCGCACGATAGACTAGGCTACAGTAATCAGAATCCTCAACCTGGCAGTTCTCATTTCTCTGCCTCTGTCCGATGTGCTTTGCTACTCCTCCAAGTTTCCCCCATCTCAGCGGCTCCGTCCTCTTCGCTCAATGGCACTCTGCGCTATTAGAGGCCTCTTATCTTCGTTCGGTTCTATATTACTCATGGGAGGAATCATTTTCGAGTATGGACCTAATCAGACATAAACTGATAGGTCGCCTCATTAAAGAGAACCTTGAATCGTGACTTAAACTGAAAATAACAATATACAAAACTTGCTCAGACTCTCCCAGTAGATGCTAGGCCATTGTTCACATTAGTGTTTGTTAATCATTATCATGATTTAATTTTATGGATACCTTATAACTTAATTTTGTCTATAAATGATAGCGTTATTAAGGTTGGTAACACATTTTATTTCACGCACCTGTAGTTCAAATGCTACTTAAAATTTTAAGATTCTTCCAAGATCCTGAAATAATTGCAATTCAGTAACTTCTGTTAATCAGCACAACAGATAATCAGCCAAAGTTGCAAATTTCACTTCTTATTTGGTTGATGGCAAATTTCGTTTTGAAATCATCCTACAGGACATAAATAAAATTGAGAATTATGTACAATAGAGGTATTAGAAAATTTTAAATGCCCTCAAAAAATACAGAACGTGTCGTTTCAACATTTACGTATCGGATAGTCAAAATTGTATTTCCAAAAATAAAGAACCATGTCAAAATGATTATATACGTTTTATGAAGTGCAAATGAACGACCTGAAACAACACATAAAGTAAATAAAAAAGTGAAATTTGCAGATTTGACTATTTTTCGGTTGTGCTTATTAAAAATTTAAGTGAGGGTTATTAAGCCATATTTGGCGAGCTTGCTGAGTGACAGAAGATGTACTTTCGAGTACTGGAAACTGTATGTTGAGATGGTTTGGACATAGAGAGATGATGGGTGAGACAGAGGTAGACTGAACAAGTACCCAAGATGAGTGTTGATGGGAGAACTGGAAAGGGTTGATCTCAGAGAACATACCTCAGTCAGCCTGACGAAATTCTTAGCAAAGGCCAGCTAATTGTCAACCTCAGCCTGACGAAATTCTTAGCAAAGGCCAGCTAATAAGCAACCTAATCAAGTTTATAACTATGTACCTGCCTATACAGTCTAAGTTTTATAAATTTGGCCATAAAAAGCTATATCTAACTTTGTCCAGTTTTATTTCGCTCCTTTGACTAACGAGTTTGTCGACCAGTCGACCAAAACAACAGTAAATGCGACAGACGTATTGCTTTGTTATTGAGAAACTGACTTGGCACATCAATAATGCCTGTTGATATCATCAGTTATGTGGTAGTAATTTGTCCATGAGTTTTTCTCCGAGTTCACTAAATTCCTTGTTAACAACCCAAATCACATCCTTGCCCCATTACATAATGAATGTATCAAGGCGTCAGTATTTTTGCATTTCAAAAGTACTATCACATGGCATATCAAGCGAAATTTGTGTCTGGACTGACCATTTTTTGGTAGGGAGGACGTAGCGGGTGTTCCTGGATGGACAGACAGCGCCAGACGTGAAGATTACTTCAGGTGCGCCCCAGGGAACTGTCATAGGACTCTTGGTTTAGATGTTATGTATTAATGTACTTGGGGCAATATTAAAAGTATTCTCAGACTTTTTGCAGATAATGCAGTTATCTATAGCGAAGTACTCCACTTCCCCATAGAAGGTACATAAATATTAAGTCGATAAGATTTCAAAGTGGTGCAAAGATTAGCAACTTGCTTTAAATGTTCAGACATGTAAAACTGTTCACATCACAAAAAGAAAAAACATATTATCCCATGATTGTAACATCAATGAGTCACTGTTGGAATTCGTCAGCTCATACAAATACCTAGGTGTAACGCTCTGTAAGAATATGAAATGGAATGATCACGCAGGCTCAGTTGTGGGTAAAGCAAGTGGGTTGACTTCGTTTTATTGGTAGGATACTGAGAAAGTGCAGACAGACTACAAATGAGACTGCTTGCAAATCACTCTCTTGATCAATCCCAGAATATTGCTCAAGTGTTTGGGATGCGTACCAAATAGGAATAAAAGGGGATTTTGAATCTATACGGAGAAGAGTAACACGATCAGTCGCAGGTTTATTTGACCAGTGGGATAGTGTCAGAGAAATTATGACAAAAGTGAACTGTCAGACTCTTGAAGAAAGATGTAAAACATCGCAATTAATCCTACAGAGAAAGCCTCAAGAAACGGCTTTAATGGATGACTCTATGTACTGTGTATCTCTCACATAGGGATCAAGGACGAGATCAGATGAAATGCATCACGTACAGAGGCATTGAAGCAATTATTCTTCCAACGCTCCATACTTGAATGGAACGCTAAGGAACACAAGTAGCTGGTACAGTGGGACGTACCCTCTGTCATGCACTCCACAGTGGTTTGCAGAGTATGGATATAGATGTAAGCTCACATTAAAAAATGTTCTATGTTTCTGAACTACTTCCGATCTATTTGTAGTGTCACTTTTCCACCAATTGTCTTCTAGGAGCCTGGGTTTTCACGTATTGAGTTTTCTCAGTTACACGATTTCGTATTGTAGCATAACGTTACTATCCTTTTATGCACTGCTCGTTAGTTTAGGCCAAACTTTGCTCCTATTTAAAATAAATCTGCGTTAAGTACACCATCGACACAATCGTACAGTATTTTTTACGCCTGCCTCACATGCGGCCAGAAGCACTATTACGCAGCGAATATTCCAATCGGCAGCTTTCTCCTAGCGCTTTTATCACTGTTTTGAAATTCGTCTAATTTCATTATTTTATTTACCTATATACAGGATAACAAATGCCCTGGTCACAGAATTTCATCACTTCCCGATAGTTGTTCTTACATGTCTTATTTTCTGCTTAGGCCCCATGCGCTACATATCAAAATCGCCTTAACTTTTTTAATCTACATCTGCAAATAACAGGACTAATTTAGGGTTGCGTTTTAGTATTCGCAACTGGGTGAGGTTTCACTGCTCTGTTGCTGCCTCGCGGCTGTTGCTGTTTTGAGAGGGACAAACTGGGACTGCAGCGTTAGCCTTTGACACGCTAGTGCAGCCGTCACAAAATGAGACAAGTGAAAAACGGGTGTATTTCGGACGCCTGTTTATAGAAGGTGAGTCGAGTAAGATATAACCACTTTTATCCCGTAAAGGTCTAACATTTAAATCCATCGGATTCCGTGTGCAAGGGAAGGAAGTTTTTGTTAGGCATGATATAATCAGCCGGTATTTTTATAATTCTCCAAAAAGAGAGCCGGTCGGAACCCACTCGATTTGCTTTCATGCTAGTAACTCCTCCATGAGCGCCGGCGTTTTCCGACAACCGTTAGAGAAATAGTTCTAAGAGTCCTAAGACGAAGCAGCCTTCGACCGAAGCCCTGTTAGCGATAGCAGGTAATGAGCAATGAAAACGCCTACATTGTGCCCCCCCATTAGAACTGGTTGGAGGGGTGGGTTGTTTGGGCGAAGATACCAAACAGAAAGGTCATCGGTCTCATCGGATTAGGTAAGGGGGGGGGGGGGGGGGGGGAAGGAACTCGGTCGTGCTTTCAAATGTACCATCCGGGCATTAGCCTGGAGCTTAGCCTTGATGCAGCTTTCATTCTCCCAGATGCTGGAAGGTTTCTTGGGGAATATCACTCCATTCTTCATGGAGTGCTGCACTGAGGAGAGGTATCGAAGTCGGTCAGTGGGGCCTGGCACGAGGTCGGCGTTCCAAAACATCCCAAAGGTGTTGTATAGGATTCAGGTCAGGGCTCTGTGCAGGCCAGTTCATTACAGGGATGTTATTGTCGTGTAACCACTCCGCCACATGCCATGCATTACGAACAGCTTCTCGATCGTGTTGAAATATGCAATCGCCATCCCCGAATGGGAGCAAGAATGTGCTTACAACATCAGTCAGCGTCAAGGGTGACCGCAGCCATGGTCTCCGAGCTGATAGTCCATGCTGCTGCAAACGTCGTCGAACTGTTCGTGCACATTGTTGTTGTCTTGCAAACGTCCCAATCTGTTGACTCAGCGATCGAGACGTGGCTGCACGATCCGTTACAGCCATGCGGATAAGATGCCTGTCATCTCGACTACTAGTGATAAGAGGCCATTGAGATCCAGCACGGCGTTCCGTATTACCCTCCTGAACCCACCGATTCCATATTCTGTTAACAGTCATTGGATCTCGACCAGGGCGAGCAGCAATGTCGCGATACGATAAACCGCAATCGCGATAGACTACAATCCAACCTTTATCAAAGTCGGAAACGTGATGGTACGCATTTCTCCTCCTTATACGAAGCATCACAAGAACGTTACACCAGGCAACGCCGGTCAACTGCTGTTTGTGTATGAGAAATCGGTTGGAAACTTTCCTCATATCAGCACGTTGTAGGTGTCGTCCCCGGCGTCAACCTTGTGTTGTGTGAATGCTCTGAAAAGCTAATCAGTTGCATACCACAGCATCTTCTTCCTCTCGCTTAAATTTCACGTCTGTAGCACGTCATCTTCGTGATGTAGCATATTTAAAGGGCAGTAGTGTAAAAGATTTATACGTCAAGCATGACACGGCAATTTCTTACGCATCTCACTGTTTATGATGTCATGTGTCGTTATATATGTCTCATACAATGATAAAATTTTGAAGGAGCATTAAGCGGCATATATTGATATTATCTGCAAAATTCGTTGCTACTAGACTTAGTATCAAAGAAGCAGTAAACTTTTTTTCCATTAGTAACGGCTTTTTGATAAAGGGTGCTCCTTTTCTTATCTTTGTGTTTTGCAATACGCGTTTCGGGATATGGTTTCCATTTTCAAGTATGTTTTTCTTTGTATTTGGCCATTTTTTGGTAATGTTCTCGATGTGTGAGATTCTGCTTTGTTTTGTTGACTTTACTGTATTATATAAAAAACCGCAATTTTTTGTTAGTCAGCGATTTTTGTATGTAGTTAATGGGGAAGTTTGGAAGACCTTGTTCTTACGGCTTTCTTATGGTCCATTTGTGCCGAGTCCCACACATGTCGAACACCATCTATAGCCTTCAGCGTGCAGTAGACATCGGGAATAACTGACATAAACAAACTGTTACAAAGATGTTTTAAATGTAGTTCTCAGCGATATTGTTACAGGTCCTTCAGAGATATGCTTTTGCACAGAACGTATTTACCAGGATACTACGGATTACAGTTTGCTTACATCTGTTTTACAATAGCGTCATTTCCATGTGTTACTACTTCGTTGTCGAAGCATCTGAAGAAATTCATCGATTCACTTTCGCCGGCCTGTGTGGCCAAGCGGTTCTAGGCGCTACAGTCTGGAACCGCGCGACCGCTACGTTCGCAGGCTAGAATCCTGCCTCGGGCATGGATGTGTGATGTCCTTAGGTTAGTTAGGTTTAAGTAGTTCTAAGTTCAAGCGAATTGATGGCCTTAGACATTAAGTCCCATAGTGCTCAGAGCCATAGCACCATTTGATTCACTTTCAAGTTTATCGATTAACATTTTGTCTTCCTTATTTCTGAAAAGCGTATACATTTCTCAGTTTTTTCTAACAAATCATGTCTTTATTTAGTCGGCAGAGTATTTTGAAATTTTGTTCTGCTTTCCTAAATGGGTGTCCTGTGTTGTATCTGTGGGTAGCTACTGTTGTTGATGTGTGTCCATTGTGTGCGCAGGCTTCAATGTGCCTTGTGTACCTGGTGTTGAAATTTCGGAGCATTCCTGGAATGTTGCTTTGTACATTCCAGAGTCATGGGTCATGATTACACTTCATATTATGTGCTAGTTTTTGTTGTAGTTTATTAGATGTAGAAAATCCAACTTTTCCTTTGTGACTTTTGAGCGTATTTGCGATCTTATGCGATATATTGCCAATGTTTGGGATGCTAGATATACGTTTCTATTTGTCTTTTTCTTCAGGGGTGCACTTTTTTTTGGGTCTTTCTTCATTTTTTTAGGCCTGTGTCAACCATGGAAGCAGTATTATCATCAGCAACTGCAATCTTTTTCACTACATTTATTAATTTTTACATGTTTTCTTGGTTCATGGGTATTTTAGTTGCCTTATCTAGCACTGATTTGTATGCTGCTTGTTTATGGATGTCCGGGTGACATTCGGTTACAAGGACTGTGGTGTCGATCATTGTATGAACACAATTTGTTGAAATCGGTCCAGTGATTGGATTGTGTAAAGTCTGTGATTTTCTACAGGCGCTGATGTCCGCTCAGTTGAGTGCCCCAATAGCCGAACATCATCATCATCACACCTATATACATAGAAACATGCAATTTAGGTGTGGATTTACGTTACGTACAAAGCGGGTAATGCAGCAGTAGCCTGGAAAATATTTCATTTAAGACGGACAATCCGGCTTACGTCGACCACAGCTGGGTCGCACGATGTAAGTTGGGTTAGCTAGCTTACACTATGAAAAATTGTCTGTGGCTGTCTTAAATTACCCACCCTGTACGCTGCTCAGTTCTCCAGAATTCCTCACCATTATGTTTGTGCAGTAACAGGAGAAGGAAGGAAACGTATAACCTCCTATCGTTAGCAATGTCACTAAAGACGAAGCGCCAGTTGGGCTTGTTCAACAACGGGAAAGAGAATCTGATGGAATTTCTTGAGACACGCGAGTCTCAACTTTATGGTCGATAAAGGAAGAAGAACTGTCGCTAATCGTATCACGGACACCATACCAGTATTTGCCGTAAATGATTTAGGGAAACAGCGAATACACGGGCAGACTCAGATTTAAACTCATGATTTCTCGCGAATCCATTGATTTGCAGCTATACCACGTTGCTCCGTTTATACAGAAATAAGTCCACTACAGAGTGATTGGCAGTACTGTTGAAATGAAAAGTCAGTTTAACTCGAGCTGAACACCTTTATTTTATACCACTTTTGTACAGGCATTATGAACCACATGACCACGAGATTCTGATGTATGCATCTTATTGTTGAACTAGCAAATAATACGATAGGTATAACCTTCTGAAGAAGGGCACTGAGTTCCTGAAACCAGAAAGGAAGTTAAATTTCATTGATGCAACTGGTTGCTGTTTATTCACAATGGAACCGATAACGTCAAATTTGGGGTAGAGGTTTTTCGGTAAGGGATTTCATATCGATTCCGTATTTCTGGATTACCGGAAGGCTTTTGACACTGTACCACACAAGCGGCTAGTAGTGAAATTGCAAGCTTTTGGAATATCGTCTCAGTTATGTGACTGGATTTGTGATTTCGTGTTATAGAGGTCACAGTTCGTAGTAATTGACGGAAAGTCATCGAGTAAAACAAAAGTGATTTCTGCCGTTCCCCAAGGTTGTGTTATAGGCCCTATGCTGTTTCTTATCCATATAAATGATTTGGGAGACAATCTGAGCAGCCGTCTTCGGTTGTTTGCGGATGACGCTGTCGTTTATCGACTAATAAAGTCGTCAGAAGATCGAAACAAACTGCAAAACGATTTAGAAAAGATATATCTCAATGGTGCGAAAAGTGGAAGTTAACCCTAAATAACGAAAAGTGTGAGGTCATCCACATGAGTGCTAAAAGCTTTCCTTCAACTTCGGTTACACGACAAATCAGTCTAATCTAAAAGCCGTAAATTCAACTAAATACCTAGGTATTACAATTACGACAACTTAAATTGGAAGGAAGACACAGAAATTTTTGTGGGAAAGGCTAACGAAAGACTGCGTTATATTGCCAGGACACCTAGAAAATGTAGCAGACCTATTAAGGAGACTGCCTACACTAGGCTTGTCCGTCCACATTTAGGATACTGCTACGCGGTGTGGGATTCTTACCAGACAGGACTGACGGAGTACATCGAAAAAGTTCAAAGAAAGGCAGCACGTTTTGTATTATCGCGAAATATTGGAGAGAGTGTCACAGAAATGGCTTTGGGGCGGACATTACTAAAACAAAGGCGTTTTTCGTTGCGACGGAATGTTCTCACGAAATTCCAATCACCAACTTTCTCCTCCGAATGCGAAAATATTTTGTTGTCACCGACCTACATAGGGAGAAACGATCACCAAGATAAAATAAGGGAAATAAAAGCTCGTACGGAAAGATATAGGTGTTCATTCTTTCCGGGCGCTATACGAGACTCATATAATACAGAATTGTGAAGGTGGTTCGATGAACCCTCTGCCAGGCAGTTAAATGTGATTTGCAGTGTACCCATGTAGATGCAGATGTGGATGTAGATTACAGGTATGTGGAACGCAATTTATCAGCCTCGCACACATTGAGTTATTAAATACATGTTCGAGAAGTACTGCGGCAACGTAACCGATTATCTTGTTTCAGTCGACTGACGGCATGGTTCTATTTTGAGTGCCTTGTTACCCTTATCTGCTTATAGCAGTCTGATGTATGTCACAGTTCATTATTCTTTATTAATATTGACACTGAGATGGGACATGTAATCAGTTTACGGCACTACCCATTAGTGGAGCCTTTCCACTTTGTCGAACAGCAAATAGTGTCCCTCGGTAAAGCATTCATAACATTTTCACTATCAAAGCTTTTGTCACTCGCGGTACACTTTATGTAACGCATAATAACAAGTCCAGTAATGCGATATGCAAAATTTACGTTTGCGATGTTCTTTTTATACTGTACTTATGCCACCAAGAGGAGTCTATATAATATGTAAGCTGTTAGAAAAAGGTCTTTCAGGCCAAGTACTGTTGGTCATTCTAGGTACTGTTGGTCTGAAACAAGAATATGATGGGATAAACATTATCTGAAAATATTAACATACTCGAATATTGACTGTTTTGTTCTGTGATTGTATCTTTATATGACGACAAAACCACCGGAATGATATACAGTTTCGTCAATGGTTGGTGTGATAAAGCATCCTGCCAAACATTACTTTACTGGTCATCACGAAAGTTCACAATTCAAGGTCAAATTTGCTACATACAGCAGTGCCAGTCAGTGATAATTTAAAATGTTACTACAAGTTCCTAAAAAACTTTCATACATACCTGTTGTTTGTGTTGAAAATGATGGTGTACCTGCCAAAAAGGAATTTCTTACCTCTAGTTACAAGAAAGCAAAAACTAAGTTTACAAGAAATTTTCAAGAAAAATTTGCAAAACAGTAATATATCTGGACTGAAACATTAACATTTTCATTGTTTATAGATGTCTGTGACACATATTTTACCGTGCAACCACGAAACGATATTTGCGAAACCAAAGTTTCGTCAAGATCTACTGTCATCTGTATGCTGTAAACACAGTCGCCATAATTATACCTCGCGAGGAGGTAATATGCCTTCGTTCCGTAAGAGATACGTACACATCATTACGTTCCCTTAACATGAAATAGATGTGTTTTTAGAGGCGAATTGTAGACGTATCCTAGCCTTCATACTCAATGTTGTGTTTCAGTTGGGCGTGAACTTTACTGGCGGCAGGCCACAGTATTGCAGTTTCCTAACGCAATCCTGCAAACTATGCTTTTACTAAGTTCGTTCTTTTGGTAAATCCACATTCCTGTTTGTACCTCTTCCGTAACGAATGCAGGAGAGCATCCTTATCTGCAGCCTCTCAGAGATTACGGTAATGCTAACATGTTAACAATGTTGTGCCTGGGACTCCAAACACATCTACCGTCAATTTTTCATCACGGGGCAAATTTAATGTTGCGTCTAACTTCTTCATCATCAGTACGATTTTTTTAAACCTTAGGGATATTACATACTACATATTTAGCTTGAAGAGTGACCTCAGTTGGGTGCCGGCGAACAACAAGGTGATGTGAGGTAGCAACTGTGCTACGAACGGGACGTTGCTGTTCCGTAAAGCAGAACGGTTACGTAGAACTTGGAAGTTCTTAACTGTGACGAATGATCAGCCGGTATGCCGGCCAGGGTGGCCGAGCGGTTCTAGGCACTACAATCTGGAACCACGTAACCACTACGGTCTCAGGTTCGAATCCTGCCTTTGGTATGGATGTGTGTGATGTCCTTAGGTTAGTTAGATTTAAGTATTTGTACGTTCTAGGGGACTGATAACCTAAGAAGTTAAGTCCCATAGTGCTCAGAACCATTTGAACCATTTGATCAGCCGGTATCTCACAGAGCAGCACTGCACGGCCAGGGGCGAAACAGGGTGCAGCATAAGTGTCTCATACGTGTGACCTAGACTGTCTAATTTCGTAACAGCGATAATAAATGTTTGGTCTGAAAACTACACTGAACTCTTACCTCCTGAGCCAGCTCGTTATGTAAATGCAAGATGTAAAAAGAACTACATATGCAAAATTGTAGATTGTTTAAAGAAGGTAGGATACGACACTTAGTTTCGTGTGATACCAGTGTCACAGGTGCACCGTTTCCCCACTAGGGGCCCATGAGGGTTTTAAAGCCAGTGATGCTTAGAGACTGAGTTCAAACTACCACACGATGGCTATTTATTTAGATATGTTGCTGAAAAATTCGTGCCGTGTTTCCCGATTAGCGGCAGCATCTTCAGCCAAATAGGGAGCCAGTTCTTTTCGAGAGTCCATCGTTATCTCGTACACCAATTCGCTCCATGCCCGCATCGCATCCCCCCCCCCCCCCCAATACACAGACACACCAAATACAAACACACACACACACACACACACACACACACACACACACACAAACAAACAACCAAACCATACGACTGAGGCCGAGGGAACGAGGTTTCCTCAGTATTAACCCACTGTTCAATTGGGGAAAACTTTGAGTAAATGTTCTCTGACATCAAAGCAGAGTATAATGGCGTCGCATCGTGCAGTAGTCATGCTGGAGGAAAATTCTCCGATATTTCCCGTAGTATTTTACGGACAAAGAAACGGTAACTCTCTCCACAGAGTGTTTGGGGAATGATGCGACTCATTGAGATGGTTGTGGGCCATACCAGCCCACACCTTTATGGTAAATCTCTGTTGATGGTAGAATACAAGGTTTGCCGTAAGCTGTGCTCTCGCGGGAAGCGGAGACGCACGTTTACGAGGAGCTCATGACGTCACACCGTGGAATTCCACCACACTGCAGAGCGTGCAGTAAAAATTCTGCCAGATTTTTGCCTCGTGGAAAGGAGTGTGGACAATGAGATGCGACATCGTATTACATCACACGCAGAACATAGAAGTCGCCTTACTGCATGGTATTAAACATAGTCTATTTGGTGGCTTTTCTTTCTCATACACTACCTGATATCAATACAAGGTGCTTGAATGCAGCAGAAAATTGACGGCCCCTTGAAAATGCGACGTCTTAGCTACGATTTGTGATAATAAAATGACAAAAAATAGCATTTCGTTAGGTAAAGACTATTTGTTATAATAAAATGACAAAAAATAGCATTTCGGTAGGTAAAGACTTTCTGTACTTGTTGTTCTTAGTGTTACAACTTGTGTGCTAAGAAGGTTTACCGCTTCAGTGCTACGGCACAGTGATGATCCATCACAAGAGCTTCTTTTTAGAACAATAGTGGTGTTACATATCAAATAATTACATCTGTAATTAGAGTATTCAGACAGTGTAACGAATATACGGTGGCCCAGTTTCTATGTACAAGCTGCAGCGCAGTTGATAGCGTTGTGAGCTGTGTAGAGAATGGTAACCGTCCACTACCTTCCAAATTATTTTCTTTTCAACTTCTTGTTTATTAAACGATTCTACATCTTTCGTATTCACTCAACAGAAACATTATCTCAAAAGCATTAGTTATTTAATATAAATACTGCATTTTTAGAATTTATTGTTGCAAAGGCCAACGATTGGAATCCCTTTCGGAAAGTAAACGCTAGGTACACGCTGCAAGTTCTTGTTATTATGAAACTTATATATATATATATATATATATATATATATATATATATATATATATATATATATATGGACAGGAACATGTTTCTATCCTGCCACTAAATATCTTTTTCAGTGATAGTGAGTAGCCTCGAAAAAGTATTTTCTTCCATTCGAAAGAGGTTACGAAATAAATCTTGAATATACACTCCTGGAAATTGAAATAAGAACACCGTGAATTCATTGTCCCAGGAAAAGGAAACTTTACTGACACATTCCTGGGGTCAGATATATCACATGATCACACTGACAGAACCACAGGCACATAGACACAGGCAACACAGCATGCACAATGTTGGCACTAGTACAGTGTATATCCACCTTTCGCAGCAATGCAGGCTGCTATTCTCCCATGAAGACGATCGTAGAGATGCTGGATGTAGTCCTGTGGAACGGCTTGCCATGCCATTTCCACCTGGCGCCTCAGTTGGACCAGCGTTCGTGCTGGATGTGCAGACCGCGTGAGACGACGCTTCATCCTGTCCCAAACAAGCTCAATGGGGGACAGATCCGGAGATCTTGCTGGCCAGAGTAGTTGACTTACACCTTCTAGAGCACGTTGGGTGGCACGGGATACATGCGGACGTGCATTGTCCTGTTGGAACAGCAAGTTCCCTTGCCGGGCTAGGAATGGTAGAACGATGGGTTCGATGACGGTTTGGATGTTCTGCACTATTCAGTGTCCCCTCGACGATCACCAGAGGTGTACGGCCAGTGTAGGAGATCGCTCCCCACACCATGATGCCGGGTGTTGGCCCTGTGTGCCTCGGTCGTATGCAGTCCTGATTGTGGCGCTCACCTGCACGGCGCCAAACACGCATACGACCATCATTGGCACCAAGGCAGAAGCGACTCTCACCGCTAAAGACGACACGTTTCCATTCGTCCCTCCATTCACGCCTGTCGCGACACCACTGGAGGCGGGCTGCACGATGTTGGGGCGTGTGCGGAAGACGGCGTAACGGTGTGCGGGACCGTAGCCCAGCTTCATGGAGACGGTTGCGAATGGTCCTCGCCGATACCCCAGGAGCAACAGTGTACCTAATTTGCTGGGAAGTGGCGGTGCGGTCCCCTACGGCACTGCGTAGGATCCTACGGTCTTGGCGTGCATCCGTGCGTCGCTGCGGTCCGGTCCCAGGTCGACGGGCACGTGCACCTTCCGCCGACCACTGGCGACAACATCGATATACTGTGGAGACCTCACGCCCCACGTGTTGAGCAATTCGGCGGTACGTCCACCCGGCCTCCCGCATGCCCACTATACGCCCTCGCTCAAAGTCCGTCAACTGCACATACGGTTCACGTCCACGCTGTCGCGGCATGCTACCAGTGTTAAAGACTGCGATGGAGCTCCGTATGCCACGGCAAACTGGCTGACACTGGCGGCGGCGGTGCACAAATGCTGCGCAGCTAGCGCCATTCGACGGCCAACACCGCGGTTCCTGGTGTGTCCGCTGTGCCGTGCGTGTGATCATTGCTTGTACAGCCCTCTCGCAGTGTCCGGAGCAAGTATGGTGGGTCTGACACACCGGTGTCAATGTGTTCTTTCCATTTCCAGGAGTGTACGTGATGAACTATGTTACTTCAGAGTGTTAGCAGTCAATGTAACATCGAAAACATGTATTTATGCACGCGCAAAGTGATATTAGACCCTATACCTTAACTATACTCGATGTAAAATTGAAAACTGGGTGGAAAGTCAAGTGAGTTATAGAATAACTTCTAGCAGTATGTATTTTAGATCGTTCTACAGCATTATGTGGTGTTACTGTACCAGAAATGCACTTCTGAAGCCATCGACGAGTCCACAACTTTCTTCGCGATTTCCTCCGCTTTTGTTTGACAATCCGAGTCTGATTTATTTCAATGAAAGTTTAATGATGAGCGTGTACCTGATACGTCAGTTTGTATTTAAAAATTTGTAAAGAAGGTAATGATGTTTGTGGGTGTTCCTTTCTTCAAGAATTTCAGCGTAATTTTGTGACAGTAGAGACAGTGATTCTCATATTGCAATCTCGAGGTCGCTGTTCCGTTATTTGACACGTTAATCATGTCATTTCGTTCGAACAACTGAAAACTTTTCCCAAAGTCTAGTCAATATGCTGACAACTTATTGCCGGTAGAATTTATCTTAGTGACACTTATCAAATTTGCTATTTGAGTAATAGTTATTGTATTATTCAACAAAACATTTCACTCAGTTCGCTAGTACACACAGTTGCGTGCTCTTTAACTGGCTTCATTCAAGGAACAAGCAAAGAAATTTTTGCTGTTGACACTAGAACTAAACTCCTCCCGAACAGGCCATGAAGGCCTAACGGTACCGATCGGCCGCCGTGTCATCCTCATCCCACAAGCGTCACTGGATGCAGAGATTGAGGGGCATATTGACAGCACACTGCTCTCCCGACCGCATGTCAGTTTCCGCGACTGGAGCCGCTACTTCTCAATAAAGTAGCTGCTCAGTTTGTCTCACAAGGGCTGAGTGCACCCCTCTTGCCAACAGCGCCCGGCAGACTGGATGGTCAACCATCCAGGGGCGAGTATAGCCTGACAGCGCTTAATTTCGGTGATCTGATGGGAACCGGTTTTAACCACTGCGGCAAGGCCCTTGGCTTGCTGTTGACACAGCATTCATATAATCAAAAGCGTGGGCAACGCCATTCTTATGGTCATCTACTTTGCATTTGAGAATTGCCAACTAGAGTAATACTTTCACTATGATTGTGCAACACACTTAACAGAATTTGCTCAGTACCACACTACTAATTGTCTTAAGAGATGTACACCATTATCTTTGGCTGCATATGAATCGAGATCATAGGATCTTAAATTGACGGTGAAATGCCAGCATAGTCACCTCTGGTATCTAAATCCTGTGTTCGACTACAATTTACTATCCATCGAACGTATAATTGCCAAAGCAGTTGACGGTAGCCACGGTACAAATACTACATTTGTGTTTGTTCGCTGGAAATGCCGTGTGGCTAGGGCCTTCGGTCGGGTAGATCGTTCGCCTGGTGCATGTCTTTCGAGTTGACGCCGCTTCGGTGACTTGCGTGTCGATGGGGATGAAATGATGATAAGGACAACACAACACCCAGTCCCTGAGCGGAGAAAATCTCAGACCCAGTCGGGAATCGAACCTGGGCCGTTAAGTATGACAACCGTCGCGCTGACCACTCTGTTACCACGGGCGGACGTTTGCTCGCTGATTTTATAGATACTACACAGCCCTTGTGAAATTGTATTTAGCAGCACTAAGAATTCTAGTTTCATCAGATTTTACTACCATCATTTTTGGGATTGATAACAACTAAAGGCTACAATAGAATAACAGGTCCCAAGTAAGACCATCCCATTTGCCTAATTGCAAAATTTTATAACATTTAAAGAAAATAAGACGTTGCGAAAAATTCAGATTCACTTCAAAGATGATTTTACAAAATAACATTTATCCAGAGGACCCTGGAGCACAAAAGCTCGTGCTTAACGCACACAAAATTTTTAGTGCAAACTGTATTATCTGAATTAACATTACTAAGGTACAAAGCATGATATTAAACTCTCTTTTACTACGGAAATTCTACAGACTCATAACATCTGAAAACAATTTTGGAGTCGGAACTAATGTTCGTTTAAGAGATCGTTTTTAAATTTCGTTAAAAAGTCTCTCATTTTATGTTGCTATGACGGTAAACGAGTTTGTAGAAACTGTGCAGTCATAGAGCATTGACTGCACACCGATCAGCGCATCGCAGGGAAAAGGCATCAAGAACTTCAGTTCAGCGCCCCTGTCAACGCTGACTTCAGCCGCCCATCACAGGACGGCCGCAGTTCGTCGCGGTCTTCGAGAGCGTCAGTTATGAGTAATAGGTAGACGATACTTAAGCCGTCGACACACGGACCGTGCATCCGAACGTTGAGCTTTGAGCGTGCTGAGTTTCTGACGTTATAGCGTGGAATAGCACGCTCGGGAGTTTTTCCGAACGTGCAGAGCAATATCTGTAACTTTATGTGACAGGCAGTGTTTCGCGTCTGCACCTTTCCGAATTTTTTTCCTAACATTCGCGTTTTTATAAGGTTCTGATACTTTATTATTAGTTCAATATAAGCATATGCTATAATATTTGATGTTATGTAAATATAAGTTCATCATTTTTTGAGGAGTGACTTTGTTCGATTGGCTTAATCTACAGGACAGCTTGCGCTACTTGTATAAACATATTTTGGTCCTTTTTATTTTACGCTTCGTACTTCACATGTTGCAAAGATTTTGCTACTGCGTAAGAACAGTGATCAAGTAAGACTGACCTTGGGGTTTTACTAAAACTTGGGAATAATGAAATAATGTTTATCGTATGTGGAGAAGTATTCCAAATTTGTAATGCACTGTTAGTAATGGAACTTTTATAGGCCTGTGTCCTCATTGATTGGACATGGTACTTTCTTTTTCGTGGACGATGGAGGAAATATACGTTTTAATAGAGCTAGCGTGGGAATTTTACGAGCGCCCGTTGAGTAAACACTATGATTACGAACTAGAAGCATCCCTCAACTGCCGCTGGAGTGCATTGCGATCGCGTACACCACGTTGGGGCCCACGTACCGTATGCACAAGTCGCATCGTTCAGCAGCACGTTGAACTTGGCACGCTCAACGTTAACGTTCGATAGCACTGTCCGTGTGCCGACAGCTTTAGCCTGCATTCTGCGAATAGTAATTGAGAGTAAATGTAATTGCACGTAGGAGGCACAAGAAGCACATCAAGCTATTTCATAACGATAAGTTAAATTATGTTTCTTTCACCGCAGCTTCTCTCCTTCCTTGTTTGTGTCGGTGCTGACTCCGACAGTAGCCGACACAAGATCAGGTGACGAGGCTTCCATAGCCTATGCTACCTTCGCTCTTGACCGCTCCGTCACAGCGCAACACTAATATTTCTCTATTTTCTTTCAGAGGAGCATTGCTGCTGATTGTGTTCTTTCTTGGAGACTAGTCGCAACACTTCCTCTAACTGTGTATTTGACTTGATTATAATCTTTCGCTGCGGCGCACCTCTCATTAAAATGACCTCTAGTCTTCCTACTACACCACCGGCGCTTACGCATCCGGTTGCTCCTGGCTTTGATGTACTGCAGTTTACTCAGTTTCAGAACCACCAAATGTCGCATTTGATGACAGAAGTACAGCAGATCGTTAATCCACAAGCGGCTGCTCCCTCAGATCCGCCACAACAGCCATCCACAAGAGCCAGCAACATCCGCTGCATTCCAACGTGCGGCTCCCTCCGTCGGCGGTTCGGGCATGTATGTGTGGATATTGTCTCTAGCGTAAGTTAGTTTAAATTAGATTAAGTAGTGCGTAAGCTTACGGACCGATGACCTCAGCAGTTTGGTCCCATAAGACCTTACCACAACTTTCAATTCCAACGTTCCAAGTTGTCAACGAACAATTAGAGGAGTGGAACGAGTACTACACTCAATTTGGCTATCATTGCGCTACGCTTAAAGCGCAAGGAACTAAGAAACTTTCTCATTTCTGGTCAACGGCTGGCACTCAGTAAATGCAGTTTTTCCTAAACCATCTACCTGTACTGGTAATGACCAAATTCAAGATGTGCGTTCATACTTCCAAATGCTGTGCAAGACAGGCAAACAATCTGTTTATGAACTTCAGGATATTCCAATGCTTGGAACATGCATTTGCCTGTCACATTCCAGCCTCTCGGCAGAACTGCGACATTAAAAATTTTTCGTTCGAGAGACTGTGAAAATATTCATGTGTTAGATTCTTTTGATTTGTTTGGTCTTCGTATTCAGGACAATGTACTTTCTGCTTCTGCTTTCAATCCAAAATACAGTGTTACGCATTTGATTGCGAGTTCCCTGATTTATTTTCCGAACGAATTGGCACTGTAAATAATTTTGTGGCGCACGTTACAATGAAGGACAATGCGTAACCTAAGTTTTTTCGACCGCGTCTCGTCCCGTATACCCTCAGAGAAGAAGTTGTAAGTGAACATAAAGAATGGCAAGACAATGGTATGATTGCTCCTATCCATGCTAGTCAATGGGCTTCTCGCTCAGTCATCTTACCAAAGCCTTATTGACCTGAAACTGACATCCATTGCCTCGCCCTGAGGACTAACGGACAAGTAGGGTCAGGCCTCTATTTTTCAAAAACGGACTGCGTGTTTGTAAATTCCAGTAGACCAGGAGTTTCAGAAAGCGTTTATGGTCAACACACATATACGATTATTCAAATTTTTGCGCTTATCCTTTCCCAGCGCTTCCGCGGCTGCCGTACTCCAACGCTACTTAGAGCAGCTTACTACAAAAGTTCCATTGTTCAAATTACTTGGACGATGTTGTGGTGTCAGGACGTAGCCTCAATTGTAGCGAAAATGACCACCTGACACAACTAAACTCCAACGAAACTAGGCTCAAACTGTTATAATAATGCTGTCTGCGTGCCTTGTTTCATACTTTGCCTTAATTGTCACTGGCATTCTGTTAAATATATGAGCAAACTATGACATAAGTTATATCTCATATCTATCTTATGAGTTTTGTTAAACTATATATTGCCTTGGTGTTCCATTCAATGCCAGACTTCATAGTTTGCCCGGGTTCGATTCCCGGCCGGGTTTGAGATTTTCTCCGCTTGGGGACTGAGTGTTGCGATGTCCTCATCATCATTTCATACTCATCACCGATGCGCAAGACACCGAATGTGGCGTCGACTGAAATAAGACTCGCACTTGGTAATAAAAATTCCTGGATGGGGCCTCCTGGCCAACGATGCCACACCCTCACCTCCATTTCTTCATAATTTGCCGTAAGTATATTTATAAAATACTGTAAGGAAACATTATTAGCAAAGAACTAGGAGAGTTCTTGAGTGATTGTTTTCAAATTTGTACATAATACATTAACAACACTCTAATAAATATCTGGGCGCACAGTGTGTATATATTTCTAATTTGAGAAGGTGGAAAAGGAGAATGGAACATACATTCAAATCCTACACATATTTAACAGTTGTGTGGCATTGACATGGTCCCTAGTAATGTATAAAGTGAAAAGCTTGTTTCCAAAACTACTCAGAAGTTTTTGGCCGATTTACTTCAGATTTTTGTACACTGATTTATTAAAAATTTGGACAGTAATTGCATATATGTAAGGGGAGAATGTCATTGGCAAATTGTGAAAAGATATTGACATTTATTTCAAATTTTTATATGGAACAAAAATTCAGATGGTCATAGGCAATATGTTATATATAAAGGGGTCAAATTGTTCGCAACAATCTCGAAAGTTTCCTGACCAATTTATTTCAGATTTTTACAGAATCCTCTAATAAACATTTTCACGGTCATATCCTACATATTTTTGAACAACAAAGTAACAATTTTTTGTCAGAACCGACTATAAGAAAAAATTTTGCTCTGTTGTGAAAGTGAACGATCTCGTTTTCTCTCTGGCAGTCAGTTTTAACACTGATATCATCGTACTTAAACCATAAGACAAACTCTTACTTCCACACATTCTCTTTCTCCTTATAGATAATTTGGAACAAAAATGGTACACGTAACAATGTGCTGGTTTGTTTGCCTTCCTGCAGTCGTTTTAACACAAAACAGGGAAGTTCAGTTCTACCTTATCGGCAAGTGATTAGAATATGAATCGGCTTAGACCCATTAAGTGTTAAAACAATGCAATATACTTTGATGAAAGATACTAACAATGTCCACAGATACAGCAGGTGAAAAGGCGTCTCTTATACCCCCTTTACGAACGCTCCCAAATGATTTACCAATTCGTTTCATAAAGCTCTTCAGTTCTCAATCCAGGTTCAGATTGCACTAGCAATAAGCATGTCTCAGAGTCAGAGAGAGTGCGAAAGAGGAGATGGACGGAGAGAGGGAGGGCGGTAAATGCACATAGAGGGAAGGAAGGAGGACAATGGCGTAGAGAATGCTGAAGAGGAAGTGGAGACAGAGGGGTGAAAGGGAGACGGACTGATGAAGAGTTAGGAGGTCTGTAGAGAGAGGGAATGGAGGAGGAGATGGACAAAGAGACGAAGGATGTGGAGATGGTAAGAGGAAAAGGAAAGTACAATGTAAATCCAAGTTCTATAAATACTTAGCGTCTGCGAAACATTTCCGGGTTCTCTAGTCGTATATGTAGATTATACGAAGCACATGGACTATCATGGGGTAACACACATGTTACTTCGGTGTCACCCGATGAAGTCCTGTCAGTAACTAAGAAGTGTTACCTTTCTGACAGGAAATGATGCATCCAGTCGCAAAACTGAGGTGACATTCCACAGGTGCGCAGTTGGAATAGAAGCCTTTGTGAGGAACGCTGTCTAAATGTTTCTGGGAATCTAAAAATATGGAAGCAACTTGAGATATTCTGTCGATAGCACCCACAACTTCACGTGAACAAAGACCCAGCTGTGTTTCATAACAATGACATTTACAGTAGCTGTGCTGCTTACGTGACTATAAATTGTTTTGGTGAGGTATTTCACAATGTTCAAAAATTCTACAGAAAATGCCAGTGAAACTGGTCAATAACCCTGCGGATTACATTACAGTTTCGATTGCAGGATTGGTCTTTACAGATTCAAGGTACTTCGCTACATCGAGAGCATTTACTCATAAATGATTTACATTGGTATCTGTTCTTCATTAGTATTCTGGAACATTTACTGCGTCTTCTTTGATACAGGAATTTCGTAAAATTCTGATGTAACTCGGATTTTCGGGCTCTGACATTCGTAACATTACCATAGCTATAATGCAGTGAGGGTATTGATCGTGTCTTCCCACTAAAGACCTGTTCTCTCCCCCGTGTCTCTGAGGAACATCTATGAAGTTAATATTTTTATTTGTGCGATACCAGGCATATTATTATATGGTCACTAATCTTACTACTTCTAGCACAAAAAGACGTTTTATCTTCTTTCCCTTCCAAGTAGGTCTTTTAGTAAATGAAATCTGTCGTCTTAAATTGGAACGACCAACTTTAAGAATATGTTAATGATTTTGAACTATTTCTTGTTAAATTTCGGTGTCTAAAGTCCTCCTATGTTTTCACAAACTATTTTTGCTTTCCAGAGAGAGTATGTAAAATACGTGAAGTTATGGAGCCAACCGGAGGAACAGAGCGTCAGGTTATAAATCTCGCTCTCTCCACATCTTATTAAATGAAGCAAGCGATAAGTTACGAAAGCTGAACCTCGACAGTGTTATTCACTGTAACGTGAAATTAAGTTAAATAAGGCAGAGAGCATAAATTTAAAAATTATGAAGATGTATAGCAACAGCGAAACTTGAGTCACTGCGGAAGGACGAGGCTTTCTGTGACCACGGTGTAGGCGCTAGACAAAGCTCAATTTAGTGGTCTTTAGCGCCACATCACTGTCAAGAAAATATCAACAGGGACTCTATAACGATTATCATTTAGATACGAAATCACAAATTACATCGTGTATATTTTCATGTGGTATTTCTCTAAAAGTTTTTGTTACACTATTGGATGACTAACTGATGATAAGACTGTAATTGGAATGCATAATCGCGGTATTACGAGAAAACTATCGTAGAATAGAGAATTATGACGTGTCTCCCAACCACTTTCGCGCAACGACGCTCTGAGCGTGTTTTTTAGGGAATTAACTAGTTTGAACCTGGGACCTGTTGCTGGTAAGGAGACGCCAGTCCGCACATGACATGTAGAATTCAGAAGAGTTCAGTGAGACTAGCGATGATATAACCTAATACTTAATGATCTCAGCGTCAGCTCCACTGCACTCCCTGTAAAAGAATCTTAATACTAACTAAATTGAGTGGAAGGGGTTCAAGGCTTTCTTATGTTTAGTTAGCTGGTAAAATAACGTCGAGAAAGTAGTTAAGATTACCATTGGAATTTTTATTCCACTCACAAAACATCGTTTATAAATTGCACTATTGATAAAAGGAAATGTTTTAATACAGGATGGTAAAAACCAACTGCGTTCAAAAAAATGTGAGCGAATATTCCCTGATAGGATTTCCAAGTTCTACAATCGATCGAAAGATGACCTATGCCATATCACATCTATAATCTAGGTTATATTTAAGTTTCACAAACGAAAAAACTATCAAAATGATCTACAGTTACCCTCAATTATCTTTAATAACTTATATAACTTGTCGTCAATTACAGTGGCTGATGTGGCTTCTCAATAACTATATAAAAGAAACATCATCGCATTTCAGATTTTTACTTCAAGTGACAAATGTGAACACCATTAGCTTTAATTGACGATCGACACTTGTATTACGCGAAAAGGGGGTGTAACAGATGAGACTTCTGCAGTTCTGAGTGAATACTTATGCGCTCAAAAATGCGGCATCGCGTGCGTTCATTACCTTGTCGGTGTTTAAGCAGCGTCAGGGCAGCAGCGGGCAGCACAGCTCCGCTCACCTCGCCATCTCGGAAGCCACTCTCCTCTAACTTCTCCTTACTACAATTAACCGAATTTGGTTTAAAAAAAACTATCTGGCTATATTTTCATCTGACCAATCAGGGTCTCAATGTTAACCTTAAGCTCCGCCTACAAAAATTCTTGTGTTAGTCTGTGGTATTCCATTTGCTCACTCGTTACTTGTATTACTTCGGTTAATTTAATGTCACGATTTATTCGGATCTTCAAACTTGTACTGAAAGTGTTTTATACTGCCAGCCTTAGGTAAAAATACCTCTGCTTTATCTCGTAAAATACTCTCTAATTTTCTTTTACTGTGTTCCGAAATACCATGAACTTCTTGAAATTTTTCGTCTATTTCTTTATGGACTTCTAACATGAATTGAGGCGATTCCCCCTTTTGTGCATACCATTCTAATTCTTCATCCTCTTTATCTCGCGACATTCTTAATTGTTTGTTTATAACTGGTATTTCTTCTAATTTTAGCTTTTGCTCAAAGAGAAGTGTGACATTCCCGAATGTTACGCTACCTTTCCCCATATCTATTATCGCTCGTCTCTCATTTAAAAAATCTGCACCTATAATCAAATCTACAGTTAGTTTAGTTATAATCACGAAGTTAGCTTCGTTTTTTTGACCTTGGCACGAAAGAGTTAACCTTGTTTGTCTCGTAACTTCCGCAGCATTGTTTCTAATAGGACCTCTTACTTTAATCTTACGTGTTTTCAGAACTGGCAATTCCTCATTGGCATTACGCTGCATGAGTAAATTTTCTGAGATCGCAGTCAGTTCACTTCCGCTACCAATTACAGTATTGACTGGGATATGCTTTACCATGGCCTTCAAATTTGGTTGAATTTGAAAGGCCTGGTTCTGTTCTCCTTCTTCTTGCATCAATGAATCCTCCACTGAATCATAGATGAGTCTTTTTAGGAATTTCCCTTGTGAATTCGAACTTTCTGTAAGATAAGCTTCGACTGCTACTTCTCTCTCTTTTATTTCCTCTTCTCTATTTCTTCCTTCATTTACGCTTACTTTTACATCCTCTACTATTTTCCTCATTCTTGTCTATCTTCTCCTTCTTCGTCCCTACTTCCACACAATCGCATCTAAATGCACTAATTATCGCTTCATAACTTCTTCATTATATACGTTAGGTTGTGTGCCCACTCGTATCTTATTTTCAACTTCTATTGACTGCGCATTATCCTCATTGAATTCGCTTTCCCTGGTTTCCATCTTAAATAGCTCTGCAATACTCATTACTTCGTCCTTTCCTCCTACATTCGTAGTGCATGCCTCTGGTAATTCATCTTCCTCGTCAGTATTCTCCCAATTAATTTCGTCCTAACACGATATTGTTGTTATCTTGTCTTCGTTTTCATCTGGTCCCTGCGGATTTGTTTCTTCCTTCTTCTCTTCTCGTGATAAGATTTTTACTTCTCTGTTTCAAGGTGCTGCAATTGTCCTGGGTCGGTGCGTCATTCTTTTTGGCATGGGTACTTAGCTGTCAATTCAAACGCCCACCTCTTCTATCTGTATTCGCTTTTCTTGTTCAGCTTGTTGATAGTGGTTTATTTGTTGATAATTTGTCGGTCTATTGGTTCTCCAGTACCCGTTCCGATTGTCGTTACTCCCTCTGTAATAGTTGTTGCCGTTCCTGGGTGAATTATAGTTACTTCCATATTCTATTCTAAATCCATAACCGGTTCTTTGTTGAAATCTATTGTCGTTTCTTGGTGCGAAGTTATCATGTGGTTCGTAATTATTGTTCCTTCGTACTGTGTCTTGTGGATTCCACTGCATTTTGCTTTCGTTTCCACGTGCGCTTCGTCTTATTCTTGCGTCATCTTCCGAAAATATGAACTCTAGTTCCCTTAGAATACCTTTAAATGCTTCGACATCATTACCTCCGCGACCTACTAATGATTGCTGGTATTTCAATGGTAGCTTCATCGCGCATAATTTAATCAACTCTCCGTCACTGTATGGTACATCTAAGCTTTGATATTTGTTTGCCATTACTTCGAAAAATTTCACGGGACTCTTCTCTCCTGAATTTTCAAAATATGGGTTCTGCAATAATTCGTACTTCACTCTCTTTGTGCTTCGATGGACCAATATCGTGAGAGAAACTTCTCTATGAAATCTTCGTACGATCGGCATGTCGCTGCAACATTCTGCATGGTTTCTGCGACTGCTCCTGACATGTGTGCACATATAAAGTCTAATTTGTGTGCTAGCGTCCAGTGTTCAGCTACTCCTACTCGGAATTGATCAATAAAAGTTCGTGGGTGTAATGAGTTTCCTTCTCGAAAGTGTTGAAATTTTCTGACTGCGAGGAAATGATCGTTGTCGTACTTCGTCACAATTCGATATGAAATTCGCGATTCTTCGCCACTTGTGTTTCTGATCATTTCTCCCGTCGTTCTTTCCGGTTGTGGTAGATCCATTGGATATTGTCCATTGTAACTTTCGCCTACCCTTGCGTAGTATCGTTGGAGTGGTACGCAATAATTTTCTTTCATGAGTTGTGAACGTGTAGCTGAATGCATTGCACTGTACTCTTCGCGACCTGGCTTTCCATTGTCACGTATTGGTTGGGTATCTTGTCTGGCTAACCTTGCTGCTTCATTGCACGATCCAAACTGTCTTGAAATATACATTTGTGGTTGCGCTTGTGTTTGTGACGTCGTTTGTTCATCAAGAATTTCAAAACGTATTTGTTGTGGTGCATGCTGTCTGATTTCACATATGTTACTTTCCGCCTGTGATTGAAATCGCAAATGCGTAATATCTTCGTTAATTGCTTGTTTTTCCGGTGCTGTTACAGATACGGATGTGATTGCAGACTCTGTGCTTGTTCGATCCTGTTCACTACGTTCTTCAATGGTTTGCAACAACTCTGTTCGCAATTTCTGAAATTGTCGCTTCGTTTGCGCTTCTATTTTGGCTATGCGGTTATCATATCTTTTCAGCGCTGCTTTTGTGATACGTTTGTGTAACACGCTTTTTTCAACAATTTTACTCGCTGTACCTGATGCTTGTCTAGTAATTACGTTTATCTGTTTCTCTAGTTTCTTGACTTCTCCCTGGGTGTTGTTACGTAATGTTTGGATCTCGTCCTGAATGTCATTACGCAATGTTTGTACGTCCACTTGTACCTTGTCAATGTCTGTTCTCAATTGATTGTGGCCTGTTTTTAAGTGGCCTATGATTTCTCGAGATTGTTTTGCTTCGTCTTCAATATGACTTAGGTGTAACTGAATTTTTTTGTTTTGTTCTTTAATCTCACGCATTTGTCTCGTGGTTTCCTCATTCTGAATTTGAATTTGGTTCGCAATTTCTTTATTTTGCCTTGTCATGGTTTCCGTGATTTGTTGTAATAATTCTGACATATTGGTGGGTCCTATTACGTTTCGTTCCGCCGTCCTACGCTCTGTGTTTTCGCCCAAGTTTTGGTTCGCAACTGATTGCATTGAACTCTACTGTGACACGTTTCTGCTCGCATTCCTTGTACTCTGTGGTGAGGGAGCTCTGATTACTTGTACTATGGGTTCTACGTATTCAAGACGCAAGTTAGAATCCTCATCGCCTGTCTCTCGACTTTCCTGCTCCTCTGTCGTATGCTGACCTGGATTTTCTGTGCCTTGACGTACGCTAAAACGTGCGGGTGGTAGTCTTAGAGGAAGGCTAGCGACGTGGGTGTCCAGTCCGTCCCTTATCGTAGGGCCTTCTAGCTTAACACGGTTCTGCTCTCGGCTTCTGTCCTCGTTTCTCCCCTCGGAACAGCATCTGCCTCACGGTAGGAAGGTACGACATGCATTTAGGCATTCTTGTGTTAGTCTGTGGTATTCCATTTGCTCACTCGTTACACGTATTACTTTGGTTAATTTAATTTCACGATTTATTCGGAGCTATGTGACATACTACTGGATTTGCTTATCATGTCAGGGTTTTCATGGAAGATGTTGGATTTGCCTGACACCTTACAACATAACATTCATCTATGAATCTGAAGAAAACTTTTAGGTACGCGAATGAAAACTCATATGAATATAGAGGTTTGCTATGTCAGTCATAACTTACACTTTTAGCTTCAGTGATTGATACGTAGCGTTCTGTGTGCATGCGATTGTCCGCATGTAATTAAATATAGCGAGTGAGCAAAATGCCCCTGAAAATACAGAGGACCCCCCCCTCACCCCATCCCCCCTTTTAACTCTTAAGGAAAGGAAGAAATATACTGCAGTCAGGTGTTTTTCTTTTCAGAAAATAACTGAGAAGTAAGTTTTGTCAACCTCTCACTCCCACACACCTCCAAACAAATAAAAAATATTTTGTGGGTTCTGTTGGTATGGCAGTGTCTCGTTTATTAGCAAAATCTAAATACAATAAAATAAATAAAACCCAGCATCCACAGAGGCTTGCAAATCTAGGAAGACAGAATATTCTCATTCGCTATCTTCATTCAGTCGCGTTTGGATAAAGTGAGTTGTTCGACATATGCCTGGATTTTTGCCAACTCGGATCTCTTCTCCTTGGATATGGGGGTATCAGAAAATCTACATTAAAAAGTGCTCTAACATTGTACTTCACACAGTTGTTAACTATAGTCGGCTGCAGCTCTACTGCGAAAAGAAAAAAATGAGAAACGTGAAGATGGGATGTGAAACACAATACTGCGAGAAGAGCTGAGAAGGGCCTGAGATAAAATGGAGTAGACGAAGTGCCCTTTGAATGACTGACATTCTTGGGAGGGCCAGTTACGACTGAACTACACTTCTGGAAATTGAAATAAGAACACCGTGATTTCATTGTCCCAGGAAAAGGAAACTTTATTGACACATTCCTGGGGTCACATACATCACATGATCACACTGACAGAACCACAGGCACATAGACACAGGCAACAGAGCATGCACAATGGCGGCACTAGTACAGTGTATATCCACCTTTCGCAGCAATGCAGGCTGCTATTCTCCCATGGAGACGATCGTAGAGATGCTGGATGTAGTCCTGTAGAACGGCTTGCCATGCCATTTCCACCTGGCGCCTCAGTTGGACCAGCGTTCGTGCTGGACGTGCAGACCGCGTGAGACGACGCTTCATCCAGTCCCAAACATGCTCAATGCGGGACAGATCCGGAGATCTTGCTGGCCAGGGTAGTTGACTTACACCTTCTAGAGCACGTTGGGTGGCACGGGATACATGCGGACGTGCATTGTCCTGTTGGAACAGCAAGTTCCCTTGCCGGTCTAGGAATGGTAGAACGATGGGTTCGATGACGGTTTGGATGTACCGTGCACTATTCAGTGTCCCCTCGACGATCACCAGAGGTGTACAGCCAGTGTAGGAGATCGCTCCCCACACCACGATGCCGGGAGTTGGCCCTGTGTGTCGCGGTCGTACGCAGTCCTGATTGTCGCGCTCACCTGCACGGCGCCAAACACGCATACGACCGTCATTGGCACCAAGGCAGAAGCGACTCTCATCGCTGAAGACGACACGTCTCCATTCGTCCCTCCATTCACGCCTGTAGCGACACCACTGGAGGCGGGCTGCACGATGTTGGGGCGCGAGCGGAAGACGGCCTAACGGTGTGCGGGACCGTAGCCCAGCTTCATGGAGACGGTTGCTAATGGTCCTCGCCGATACCCCAGAGCAACAGTGTCCCTAATTTGCTGGGAAGTGGCGGTGCGGTCCCCTACGGCACTGCGTAGGATCCTACGGTCTTGGCGTGCATCCGTGCGTCGCTGCGGTCCGGTCCCAGGTCGACGGGCACGTGCACCTTCCGCCGACCACTGGCGACAACATCGATGTACTGTGGAGACCTCACGCCCCACGTGTTGAGCAATTCGGCGGTACGTCCACCCGGCCTCCCGCATGCCCACTATACGCCCTCGCTCAAAGTCCGTCAACTGCACATACGGTTCACGTCCACGCTGTCGCGGCATGCTACCAGTGTTAAAGACTGCGATGGAGCTCCGTATGCCACGGCAAACTGGCTGACACAGACGGGGGCGGTGCACAAATGCTGCGCAGCTAGCGCCATTCGACGGCCAACACCGCGGTTCCTGGTGTGTCCGCTGTGCCGTGCGTGTGATCATTGCTTGTACAGCCCTCTTGCAGTGTCCGGAGCAAGTATGGTGGGTCTGACACACCGGTGTCAATGTGTTCTTTTTTCCATTTCCAGGAGTGTATTAACCGCTGCTGCTAGCAGCGCCTAATCTAGCACTGCGCTCTCTGCTTGCCGCGACTCACAAATAGGTTTGCACGATTAGCTTCTATGCTGGCAGAATGTTAAATACGTTCATATAAATCTATAACGACTAGAAATTATTCACTTCCCTAACTTTAGTCTCACGCTATTGCACTATAAAACTTCACCTGAAGAAGTAACATTGCACTGGGCGAAAGAAATAACCTTCTTCTGAAAATATTCTTGTAAATGTTTATGTAGCTCATTATTTTACACTGGGAGCTGAAATTAGGAAATTACCATTTATCTTTAGTTAATAGTTTTAAAATCAATGATGTTGTCAAGGTAATTGCGTTGCACAAGAATATCAGACCACCCAAAAGTGACCCCTTTTCAGAGTAACGCGAAAAAGTTTCCAACCTCAGGATGAAGATAAGAGCACATGTCAACAAAAATTCAAGAATTTGTTTGCATGTGCATAGTATAACACTAGTCAATATTTGAGCCATTTTGTACTTGCTGTTGGTGCTTCACAGTCGTTTTACCGAGTCGATGCGACTATTTTAGTAATATGTGACAAAATCAAGCATCGAACTTTCATTAGATTTCTGCTTTTGAAAGGCGATACGCGTACTCACATTAAACATGATTTGAGCGCAGTCCACAGGGCTCTACACAATCATTTACCACCATGAAATCTCGGAGCAACTGAATTTCAACGGGACCAGCTGGAGTGACGACGAACGTTCGGGACAGCCTAAACCGCAATCACCGGCGGTAACACAACTCAGAATCACCAAATTGTGCTAGTGAAAAATAAAAAACTATAACAGGTTCAAACTATGCGGCATTACCTGACACGCTGAGTGCGGAATCTGAGGATAATGGTCACATATACAGAAGAAAAGAACTTTGCTTTACCAAAACAATACGTCGTTTCATACCACAACGGTTGCCACGGCGAAAATCCACCATTTTCGGTTTCATCCGCTTAACCACCGTCTACTCATCAGATCAGACCGAAGCGATTATTTTTGTTCCCTCGGCTGAAATTTGGCCTCAGAGAGCAGAAATATGCGTCGACTGAAGAGGCCACCACCTTCGTAAACAACAATTTTGCTGAGAAATACATTATTATTGGGACGGGGTGGGACCATCGCTGGGAGCAATGTATGAACGGTTATGGAGAAAAATAAAAATACATTTGAAGAAAAAATATCTTCTTTCCTTTTTAGGTCGGAAACTTTTCAGACTACTCTCGTAACATCGAGCAGGAAACCCGTTCATATCGATAACTGCTTCTAGTCCTCTGGTAAATCATAAATACAGGTCCTATATGATTTTCAAAGTATCTCATACCATTATTCTTACGAAGTAGAGCCAATTTCACGTAACAGTGACGGAGGTGAATAGCGAAAATGGCACCTTTCCTTCAAAGAAGCCTCAAGATCAGATGATTGTGGTGGCCAGGCGAGATAGGAAAATTCTTCCTCGTGCCGAAAAACTCAGTCATGGCCGATAGGAGCTAAGGTTCGTGCGAAGAGTTCTACTTTAGTTGTTGGCGAGCGTACATTGGCTACTCGTGAGAGGAAGTAGATACAACCTGACGGTGCACCGCCTCACTTCAGTGAACATGTCTGCAACCGTCTCAGTGCTGTATTTCCTGCTCGCTGGATTGGAAGGGGACGTCCTATTCCGTGGCCTGCGAGTTTACCTGACCTGAATCCCCTTTATTACTTTCTATGGGGATATCTAAAGTCACTTGTGTATGAGAACCCAGTCGGCGCAGAGGTAGAATTAGTTGGCAGAATTGTAGCTGCCTGTGATGTGAAGCTAAACACCAGCGATATCTGTCAGGGTGCTTCAGAATCATGTTCACCGATGTTATGCATGCAATGAAGTAGATGATCGTCTGTTTCAGCACATTTTGTAAGATACAGTAGAAACGGTAAGTTCGTTGTGTCCGTGATGATATTCGCACCTAACAGATGTAAATAAAAAGCACCCAGGAATGTGATTTTATTCCTATTACCTCCCTAAGCTGGCTTCTCCGTCCCCAGGTTCCCTATCTCATATTGTGCAGTGGAGCATTCTCTATGTGCTGTTAAATTTTTGCATGCTTTTACGAAACACCCTATTATATATCATCGATACGGTGCTCCTTGAAGCACATAACAGTTCAGTTACCGTGGTTACGGAAGCACTCACCGTACGAGCGCCAATAATTTTCCCACTTTCAAATTCTCCTAGCTTCGACACAATGCACTCACAATTATACAAAACACTATTCAGACCAAGACTGACCCTAGAAGCGCACTGAGAACATGCACCGGCTCCGTTCGCGGTCAAACACAACAGCGCAACTTGCAGCCTTCGCTGAATTTATCTTCAAGCACGCGTTTCTCGCGGTGTTTCCACATTTTCCGCCAGCCCCTGTACATCTGCAGAAAAAACAATGAAATATTCAACATAAACCACTCAAGATCTTAAAAGTGGATAATTTATATTCAAAATAGCTTCCACATCCTTCTTTAGAGAAAATGGTAGAAAAATTGTGTACTGGTGATTTTGGGTTGATTCTCATTTTACATCCTATGTGACGAATACTGTTGCTGTTTGTTACTCTTCGTTCCGAAGTTCCATCGAGTGATTTTTAAATTCTCCTGCACTTATCATGTAGTTTCGAAATATTTCGTCTGTAAAATCAATGTTGGTAACTTGTGTTTGTTCAGTGGATCTCATCTTGCGAGTAATGGAGTTCTTTCCCTGCTGATGGAAGTGACTATGATCAATGTTATGTAATAAACCCTCTGGAGGTTGGTTCAAATGGCTCTGAGCACTATGGGACTCAACTGCTGTGGTCATTAGTCCCCTAGAACTTAGAACTACTTAAACCTAACTAACCTAAGGACATCACACACATCCATGCCCGAGGCAGGATTCGAACCTGCGACCGTAGCAGTCACACGGTTCCGGACTGCGCGCCTAGAACCGCGAGACCACTGCGGCCGGCAAACCCTTTGGAGGCGAACAGACTGCTAGCTACATCTACATTCTACTGTAATGGACAATCTCTCGGTGTAAACAGGTAATTTTCAGGACACTGTCGGTTATGATATGTCTTCCGGATGGGACCTCTAACTTTACAGTGCTATTCGAGACCAATAAATCACCTGTCGACACCACTTTGCAACTCATCTCTCCCAGTGCCATAAATTCCTGGACGAACCAAAACTACACTTTAACAAAATTTCAGACATTTTCAGATATATTTTCTAAGTATTGTGCTACAAGGTATCTCGTGGTTCATTTCTCTATGAACCGTATTGTATTGATAATATGCACAACAAAGCAAATTTGGATGATATCCGTGTGTGTCTTGTTTGGATACACTCACGATACCAGCTGGTGACAAAATCAATACCTTGCAGATTGCATTCAGTACTTCACGTTTCCGTCTCGCATTTGTTTCTTCTGAGGATTGTTTCATTACTCTGTGTGTGTATGTTAACAAATTAGAAACATTGACCGTGTTTGATCCGCATCAGAGTGTTCATCCGTGTTGATATTTTATTCTGTCGTATAGTCAAAGTGACTCTTCATCAGGAAATGAAAACTTCCAGGAGACACAACTTCCTTCTCCTTGAAACTTAGTTTCTGGGACATGGCTTCACATTGATGTTCTTAATATGGATCGCGATATTATCTGCAAAAATTTTTATTTTTCACCAAATACCAGATCGCGTCCAGCAACATGTGCAACTTATAGAAAAATACTAGTGATTAAGTGATAGATAAATCATTTCGGGGTTTGAAAGTAAGTCTTGTTTGCAGAAAAATTACAGTATTTTTCTGATATGGTGATAAAAAACTAGCATAATGCATATATGTATGTAAAATCCTAAAAGAATCTGCATCGTCTGAAGCATTTAAGTTATTGGATTTAAGTAGAAACGCTTATTTTATACTAAAATGCCGAAGACACGTGATAAACGTCATACAAAAGAGTTAATAAATCCCTGTTACCTGATATCAGCAAACACTTAGTCATAAAACGGCTTAGTTGGTAAACACCAACTATCCATCTTTCAGACGAGAGCCAATTCACATCATAAAACTTTTCCTGCTTAGGGCTTCTGCTCACATCAACTGCTATAGACGACCGTATTTTTGCATAGTTTTAACACTGTGAGCTTACGTACTGTAAATCAATCAGTATTATATTCTTCACAAGAGAGTGACTTCGAAGCAATTTGGATCACTCTCATATGTTTCCATCGACTGCACAGAACGCAACGGTGCGGAATTAAAAAATGAAACAAGAAAAACGGATTTTTCGACATGATTTTCCATAGGTTAAACGACGTATTGGATAGAAAAAAGCAATCAGCATGGTGAGAATTTGTGTAAACAAATTTGTGGGGATATAAACTGAATATTGGTCAGAGCTCAAGATACGTCAGTGTGGAAACAAGCTCTTAAATGCCTCTGTTATCAGATTGTAGCGAAGGTAAACTGAAGAAGTAATGCTCAAGACGCCCATCAATGAAAAATGTTAAAAACGACTGACAATGGTATCTCGAAGACTTATCATGGTGGTTGTTTGGATAACTCGGTGATGTATAATGTACCAGCCTTTAGTGCGCGAATTCTACCATATTGTGTACGACTTGTAAATACACTCCTGGAAATTGAAAAAAGAACACATTGACACCGGTGTGTCAGACCCACCATACTTGCTCCGGACACTGCAAGAGGGCTGTACAAGCAATGATCACACGCACGGCACAGCGGACACACCAGGAACCGCGGTGTTGGCCGTCGAATGGCGCTAGCTGCGCAGCATTTGTGCGCCGCCGCCGTCAGTGTTAGCCAGTTTGCCGTGGCATACGGAGCTCCATCGCAGTCTTTAACACTGGTAGCATGCCGCGACAGCGTGGACGTGAACCGTATGTGCAGTTGACGGACTTTGAGCGAGGGCGTATAGTGGGCATGCGGGAGGCCGGGTGGACGTACCGCCGAATTGCTCAACACGTGGGGCGTGAGGTCTCTACAGTACATCGATGTTGTCGCCAGTGGTCGGTGGAAGGTGCACGTGCCCGTCGACCTGGGACCGGACCGCAGCGACGCACGGATGCACGCCAAGACTGTAGGATCCTACGCAGTGCCGGAGGGGATCGCACCACCACTTCCCAGCAAATTAGGGACACTGTTGCTCCTGGGGTATCGGCGAGGACCATTAGCAACCGTCTCCATGAAGCTGGGCTACGGTCCCGCACACCGTTACGCCGTCTTCCACTCATGCCCCAACATCGTGCAGCCCGCCTCCAGTGGTGTCGCGACAGGCGTGAATGGAGGGACGAATGGAGACGTGTCGTCTCAGCGATGAGAGTCGCTTCTGCCTTGGTGCCAATGATGGTCGTATGCGTGTTTGGCGCCGTGCAGGTGAGCGCCATAATCAGGACTGCATACGACCGAGGCACACAGGGCCAACACCCGGCATCATGGTGTGGGGAGCGATCTCCTACACTGGCTGTACACCTCTGGTGATCGTCGAGGGGACACTGAATAGTGCACGGTACATCCAAACCGTCATCGAACCCATCGTTCTACCATTCCTAGACCGGCAAGGGAACTTGCTGTTCCAACAGGACAATGCACGTCCGCATGTATCCCGTGCCACCCAACGTGCTCTAGAAGGTGTAAGTCAACTACCCTAGCCAGCAAGATCTCCGGATCTGTCCCCCATTGAGCATGTTTGGGACTGGGTGAAGCGTCGTCTCACGCGGTCTGCACGTCCAGCACGAACGCTGGTCCAACTGAGGCGCCAGGTGGAAATGGCATGGCAAGCCGTTCCACAGGACTACATCCAGCATCTCTACGATCGTCTCCATGGGAGAATAGCAGCCTGCATTGCTGCGAAAGGTGGATGTACACTGTACTAGTGCCGACATTGTGCATGCTCTGTTGCCTGTGTCTATGTGCCTGTGGTTCTGTCAGTGTGATCATGTGATGTATCTGACCCCAGGAATGTGTCAATAAAGTTTCCCCTTCCTGGGACAATGAATTCACGGTGTTCTTATTTCAATTTCCAGGAGTGTAGTTCGAGAGTATAATATCTGACGTATATGCCTTGTTAGAATTACCGCTTCTTTAAATTTCTTGTAAATATCCCAATAGTGGAATTAACAATGTGTCGTCCGATCCGTTTCTCTGGCTTTCTGCAAATGACTAAGCTTTATGACTCGAGTGATCCCAACGCAGATAGGGTGCTAAACATAGCATCTGTTTAGTTATTATGAAAACGATATTCTCCTGAAGATATTTTCAATTTACACGCATTGCCAAGAATACGACAAAGAAAACCAGCAGTTTTTATTCAGAAATTTACGACATAAAATCTACTCGATATCAGGTCATGATCCATATATTATACAGATAGCTGATGATTGCTCTACGTCATTTAAGCCTTGAATTTTCAGAGACTGTTTCCGCTGAAAGAACCAACCACTCACACTTAAATAAAAGGTGGCCAAACCTGTTCCTGCCATAGTCCCTTCTCACTTAGCTATAGGCTCCAGAATTTTACAAGGCGCCTCCGGCAGATAATGTTATACACACTGCTTAAAATGTGCCCATTTCTCTCTACTAACACTTTCACACTACCCTTCCATTCCACAATCGTATTTGCGATCCATTTCTCATGCCTGAGACAACTCGTCACTTTGGATAACATCAGTAACCTACGAAACACCAAAAGAACTCCATTCGAGGAAACTGCGTATTTGAGTATGTGACTCCTAGAGTTCATTACTGCTGCGAAACACTGTTTGACGCTTACCCGTGAAGCCAGTGAACCAACCAGAGTGAAACACTTCTTGTTACTATTATTTTCAATGTACTACGTGGAAAAGGGGCTGCTGACGTCATGGGAAACCCTCTCGCTCTTGGACGGTATGATATTACTCACCGTATTAGCTTATGTTGTACAGTTGTTTCGTATCCGCACAATTTCTGCGCCCTTTATACATTTGAAGTAGCTCACTGTATACAAAACTACCTTCCATATTTTCCACCATTACCATATTAACTATTCCTTGACATAGCACGATGAATCCTATTAAACTGTCCCTTATTCGCAACAAGTTGTGCCATAAATTTCTCTTCTCACCGATACGATTTTGTATGTATTAGGCGGTAATTACCTCATACATCCGTCTAAAGTGCACCATTCTGCAGTAGCAGTAGGTTTCCACACTTACTGTTCTCTCCGTTCGTGTACCGTCTATCGCCCACGATGCTCTTAAATATAACGCTAGACACCAGTTAATTTCAGGAAATATATTCCAATTCTCATATTGACATTCGATGTTAAAATTGTTCTCCATGTCTGGAAATATTTGGTTGCTGTCTTTCTAAATTTTAAAACAGTAGCCAGTCCTGCCAATGTCTGATACTTTGCTGCACTATAGTTTTAGCGTCTCGTTTCCTGATCTAATTTAGAAAGCGGGGTTTGGGTGAAGTGGTGGTTTTGCAAGGGATTGAGTGAGTGTTGACATCCTGAAAATACAGTGAAGAGCCCAAAAACTGGTACACCTGGCTAATATCGTTTCAGACATCCGCGAGCACGCAGAAGTGCCGCAGTTCGACATTGCATGGACCCAACTAATATATGAAGTAGTGCTAGATTGAACTTACACCATGAATCCTTCAGGACTGCCCATAAATCCGTAAGAGTACAAGGAGGTGGAGATCTCTTCTGAATATCACGTTGCAAGGCAACCCAGATATGCTCCATAATGTTCATGTCTGGGGACTTTGGCGAGTGTTTAAACTCAGAAGAGTTTCTGGAGCCCCTCTGTAGCGATTTGTGACGTGTGGGGTGTCGCATTGTCCTGAGGGGATTACTCAAATCAGTCAGAATGTGCAATGGACTTGAATGGATGCAGGTGATCAGACAGGATGCTGACGTCAGTTTCTCCTGTTAGAGCCGTATCTAGACGTAGCAGGAGTGGCATATCACTCCAACTGCACAACCTCCACACCATTTCAGAGCTTCCCACAGCTTCAACAGTCCCCTTCTAAAATGCAGGGTTTATCGATTCATGCGGTTGTGTCCATACCCGTACACGATCGTCCGCTCGATACAATTTGTAACGTGACTCGTCCCACTAGGCAACGTGTTTCCAGTCATCAACAGTCCAATTTCGGTGTTAACGGGCCCAGGCGCGGCGTAAATCTTTGTGTCGTGCAGTCATCAAGGCTACCCGAGAGGAGCTTTGGCTCAAAAAGCCCACATCGATTACGTTTCGTTGAATGGCTCACACGCTGGCGCTTGTTGATGTCCCAGCACTGAAATCTGCAACAATTTGCGACAGGATTGTACTTCTGTCACCTTAAACGATTCTCTCCAGTGGTCGTTCGTCCCGTCGTTGCAGGACCTTTCTACGGTCTGATAATGTAGTTATACTCGTGAATTGGTCGTAAGGGAAAATCCCCACTTCACGGCTACCTCGGGGACGCTGCGTCCCATCGCTCGTGCCCCGACTGTAACACCGCGTTCAAACTCACTTAAATCTCGATAGCCTGCCATTGTAGCAGTAGTAACCGATCCAACAACTGCGCAAGACACTTGTTGTCTTATACAGGCGTTACCGACGGTGCGCCGTATTTTATCTGTTAACATATCTCTGTGTTTGAATACGCGTACCTGTACCTGTTTCATTGGCGCTTCATTGTGTATCTAATATCTATCGTACATCATAACACGGAAAAAGCATACAAAAAAGCATACTTTTACTACACAACAAAAATATTTTGAAACTGATAAGACCAGAAATAATCAGCCTAATTACGGACAAAAAAATTCTGGTTTATTTTTATTATATATTCTATAAAAATTCAGATAGGGGGAAGTTGGGTAAGGTGGCCATCCCAACAAAAAGTGTTGTATCTGCCTCATTTCATTTCGCACATAAGCATAAGAAATATGATTGGCATAACCTGTGTTATTATGACTCAAACCCTTCTTTTGTATAAAGAAAGTTAACTTTAGTGAAAGTCTGCAAAATGGCCACTTTGACCATTAGGTGGGGCAAAATGCAAGGAGACAGCAAAAGAAAAATAAGGCTCAGATGAAGATATGGAATCCTCGAGGGGATGCGATAGTGAAATGGTGAAGATACATATTTATAGACGGAAATATATTTCAATTTGAGAAAAAATATTTCAATACACTAATAATTTCTTATATAATGGAGAATTTTAGTACACATTCAATTTCCAAGATACACAGTGACACTTGTCACATTTTAAAAGTGAAACTTAGTTCAAAAGTCAAGTATTACTACAATGTTCACATACAAACACCCTCAGCACAACTAACATATATTTAATGAGCGTACTGATTCCAGTTATTTCATCTAATCCCCCGTTTTGTGTGCTTAGATGGGAAAGGTTTTTTGCAATGCAAATATTCAGTCTCCTTCTCTTATTTACTTATTATCTAAAAGGTTGCTTCTTGCTCTCTACTGGATCGTTTCTTGTTATCTCTTTGCTTTCTCGTTATCCACATAAGTAGATTTGGACGTTTCAGTCTTTTTTTCCATTGCTACTGGCTTCCTTCGTCTCTTGTTGATCAAAGTAACATTCTGCATCTTTTCTTCTAGTAATTCAGTTTTGTATGTGCTCGACGTTATTATAGTAGTTATGCCCTCTCTTTGGTCTTTTTTCCTTCGTTGCTGATGACGTTGTTCGCCTAATTTTAATAATGATGAAAATGTGAGGTCTCTTGGCCTGATTATTAAATATGTCTGTAATCTTGGCATCTCACTTACAACAGTGACAAATAGGTCTACATTATTGTCACTGCATCTCATTTCTCCCATATGCACTACTTCATTTTCGTGAGTAGGCCTATCAACGGCATCTTCTGTATACTTTGGACGAAGTACACCATCCAATTCATTTACTTTAATAGCGCCATTACTTACTTCTTCAACATTTCTGTGTCTCTCTATATTTGTTCAGTTTGTCTTCAGAGACCACGTCAACGTCCCACAGGCCACCCTCCAGAGAAACAAAATCTGCATCTGAAACTGCAAATGGGTCCCAATGAGAAGTCCGGAATATAGTAAATTCGATCATCGTTGTATCTAGTACAGCTGACTGCAGATACGCTTTTCCAAGAAACATACTAATTAGGAATTAGCAAAACTCACTGGCTTAGGCTAGGATGTTTCTTCCTAAATTGTAACGCCTAATCCTTGACTGCCACCTCTTTCTTGTTGTCGGATTGGTGTGGTAGATTATTCCGTATTGCATGTTGAATTGCCAAGTGGCGTAAATTCGTTCTTGATTTGCCATAATATCTTCGCTCCAAGTCAAAACTGTACTTAACGATTAGTTCCTCTTGCTCTCGCTCCAATACGCAGATGAAGTTCCCTAAAATCTTATTTTTTTTTCAATAGAACTACAGTAATTTTTAAGAACTTTTCTTTCAACTGTGTTTCTTGAGAAAGTAAACAATTAATTGGTGTGACATACGACATCTTTTCATTCCTTACAGCATCCAGTCAGTCGTGATCTTTTTAAATAATTTGACAGCATCTTAAAATGCAAGTATTAATGAAGATAAGATAGCTTTTCACCGTGTTGTTAATACAGTGATTCTTCAGTATACTTACTTTATAATTTACTGTTGTCTTATTATCAATTAACATGTCATGAAACAAATTTTCAGGCAATGTGCCCTGTGAGGTGACTGGCCACAATACCTAACTGGAGGCCATTACGCTTCATATTATCTGACTAAAGGAGAAATTACGTAACCGAGACCACTCATAAACACATGGTTTACAAGGTTAAAATACGGTTTCCACGCACTGTAACAATTGTCAAAATATGTATGTTTTTAGTAAAAGCAAATGCATTTGTCACTTACCTTCCACGAAACGTACAGAAAATAGAAAATATATTGCCAGAGATTAACGTGGGCAACTGTCACCCCGGAACTCACTGAGATTAATAAAGAAGTTTCTTTGAATAGTTTTAAGTATCTGCTGGTAGACTGCGACACTCTCCAAGAGAATCAAGGGAAGTGACCACTTCACACATTCTGGCCACTGTTGCTTCATACAATTATAATGCTTGTACTTCATCATAAAAAATATCTTGAACTGATAACAGTAGAAATAAACAATAATCCAGCCTCTTACTGGTATAATACAAATTATTAGTTAATTTAATAAATATTAATATATTAATAAAGAACTCACTCTCAACAATTCCACGTACTTTTCAGACAATAATGTAAGTCACACCACGATATTTTGTAAGTGTACTCCAACAAACAGAAATAGTATCAGCCCAAATTAAGTTTACAAATGAGCATACAGAGTCACATTGAATAACTTAAACAACCAAGTGCCACTGACAGACTACCATGGACCTTCGCTGTCTAACAGACCTGCACTAACGGACAAGAGAACTACCACATGAACAAAGAGAGACAGAAAAATACAGACTATCTTATGACTTTTATACAACAATGGTGTCACACCCTCTGCACGATAACTATGACCACAACGCAATAAAATATAAAACTCTTATGCACTACAGATGCACTACAGCTCTGATGTAAAATACAGCCATTTATTTGGCATGGTTCGTATTGATTTAACGATGCTTTAATCACCAGAAAGAGCGCGAACCTATTTCAGCTCTCTCCACCCACATCACACCTCTATAATCTGTTCTTGCAACAACTATCATCCTCTCAGAAATGCATCCGGTTAGGCCACAAAAAGTATGTTCTCTGCACGATTTTGCATTAACTAAGCCCTCCACTGTTCCTCTTCTCTAGTGGCTAGACAATGTGCACTCTCCAAGTAGACGATTCCTATGTGAAGCTGGTCAGGCCCTGCACTGATCATAGTGATTCTCCAAACGGTGCTGCCCTGCTCTGTGATGTGCTTAATTCCACTGTCTCTTGCTTTTTGGCAGCCCGCATACTCTCTTCTGCTCACCCCTGTTACATCTTCTGGAAAAGACTACGGCCAGCACCTTTCCCAGTCATGGCAGTAGAAAACAAGCCCCAACCCAACCCCTTGGCTTGGCCGCCGTCCCCACAATGGCTGTCAATGTTGGCACAAGACAGTGTGGCCCCACCCACTCCTTTCTGCTCGCTGCATCCCATGGCGACTCCTTGGTCATCCAAGCCGACCCCAAACAAGTGTGGTCAGCATGCCATACAATATATCATATAAATAGTCATCCACTGCTACAGCAAATAACCAGCGCTGGTCGAAGTCTGTGTCACACATTTGACCCGGTACTGTCGACTCTTCTTTTAACCATGCCACATCCTGGGAGAGCCCACCAACTCAAGTACCCTCTGCTGTTGTTCCAATGCTTAGTACTAAGTTATGCGCCACAGGACTGGCGGCTACTTCAACAGCAGTCCCAGTACTGGTGGCTAGGTATGATGATGACTGCTTCCTGTTCATAGCGAGGAATGCCATCTACAACTCATGCCGAGCTGCGAGACATCAGAGTAGTGCTGCTACTCCTATAATGCTGTGGGATGCACCCTAGCGCATGAACCGAACTTCGGACCTGCACGGGCACCAGTGGCTACGCCAGCAATGCACTCAGTTTGATGGCACAAATTCCAGCATCATTAATTTTAATTTGTAAACACTGTGTCGCCTTTGCTTTTCTCTAAACTCAACTCACAGTCTCTCTAGGACACTATTCATTTCGTTCAAACAGATCTTCCAAATCACTTGTATTCTCGTACACAATTATTGTGTCACTGGTAGACGCTAATGAGTGTATTTGAACAATTAATTCTAGTTACAAATTTCACCAATGTCTCCTATATTCCTTGCTCAATGATCAGATTGAATAACGTGGGCGATGAGCTACTATCCCGTCACACTTCCCTTTGAAACGAAACCTCTCTTTGCCATTTTATGACTAGTTGAACGGCAGGCTGATTTTAGTATAATTTGTAGCTTGTTTTTCACTTGCTACACTTCCCTACAAATTGAAGAAGAATTTTCCTCACTGTACTTCAGTCGTTCATTAATGCATTCCAGTCTACATTGTAAAAAGACTTTTTATAAATCTATAAATGACATATACTATGTACTTACTGCAAAAACCTGTTAAGTGCAGGTTCCGTCATATTTTGGGCTATGAATAAATTCCGTATCAGAAAGGGAATATCTTTTTTTTTAGCAGACTGTTGTAAGTCTATTTAGTATTATTCTCAACAACTGGAAACAATGTTGGTGATTCATTGTTCGCCTCTAATAATATTACTTTACGTCTAGAATGTGACATCATGATTATTATCAATTATTGTAACTGACCTGCATGAATAGTTAAACGTCCATTGCAGCTAAACCTGCTGTGAGTTTAGTCAGTGCAGTAGGACTGTGTCATTGCCCATATTGAGTTTAATACCAAAAAATGGCTTTAAGAAGCGTTCTGTCTGTGCCATTGTCCAAGAAAATGGCACCCACAGAAAATGAAAGGGCAAGTAAACAATAGTGATACTCAAAGCACTAACTTAATTCTTACGATACACTTTCATTTTAAAATCTACGAAATAATTGTACTTCGTATTTTTATTTAAAGGAAGTCAATCTGAACCTTCAAGTGCATCGATTGGAAGCAGAGCAGATGATGTAACCATAATATATGATGAAGTCACCACACAAACAGCAGCACAAGATAAGCTGAAGCAGACACTGTATCGATGATGCTGGTGGGAAGTGCTTTTAGTGAAATGGTCAAACATGGTGCAGAAGAGAATGATTTTGACCCTGATTGTTCAGTCAAGGATCCTGACTACAAACCAGGTTCCTGAGCTACAGACAGTACAGATCTCACGAGTAAAGAAATCAATGCTGTAAAAGAGAGTAACAGTTGTAAACGATCAAGATAGAATAAAAGTGATCCCAAAAGATGGAAGAAGAATGTGATTAAATAGTATAAAATTGAATCTAAAAGTCCAATGTCAGTTTACTGTGAAAGATGTACACACAATTGCAACAAAAATTTTTCAGATAAAATGTGGTCTTCCTTTTGTAGAAGCGTCTGGGACTGCGGTTATGCAAGGCAGAAAGATTTTATTCTTGGGAATGCAGTGAGTCTAGCTCTATCACGAAAACTAAGTGGTGACCAGCCACTGAAACAACAAAAGGATTCTAAGATACATCGTCGACATCAGGTTCCGGAGTCGAAGGTGTACCCTTGATGACTGCACGACACAAAGCTTGACGCCTCGCCTGTGCCTCTCGAGACAGCGACATAAGACTATTGATAAGTGGAAAGGTGTTGCTTGGTCGGACTAGTCTCGTTTCAAATTGTATGCGGATGGACGTGTGCGGGAATGGAGACAACCTCATGAACCCATAGACCCTGCATGTCAGCAGGGGACTGTTGAAGCTGGTGGAGGCTTTGTGTGGGGTGTGTGCAGTTGGAGCGATATGGCACCCCTCATATGACTCTGACAGGTGCCATGTACGTATGCCATGTACGTAAGCTTCATGTGTGATCATCTGCATCCATTCATGTCCATTGTGCATTCCGACGAGCTTGGAAAATTCCAGCAGAACAATGCGGCGCCGATCACGTCGTAAATTGCTACGGAGTGGCTCCAGGAACACTATTCTGACTTTAAACACTTTCGCTCCCCACCAAACTCCCCAGACATGAACATTATTGAGCACATCTGTGATGCCTCACTAAAGGTTATTGCTTTGTATCACTTTATGAGAACCTTAAGAACTGATCAGTGACAAGTTGCCAGAAATCTAAAAATACTGTGGAAGCACTCATTCGTCTAATTGTTGTAAACACAGACTGAACAATAAATCTCTCATCGCCGTCAGCTGGCCATTCCTTGGTTTTATTGTGGTTATAACTGTGCAGTTTCGGATATAATCCATTTTCAAGCACACCTATTCAACACTTTCTTATAAATTAAAAATAATAGGCTAGATGATGTATCAGTTATCAATCGAAATTAATCTCGGAACTGATTCAAATTAAGATAGAATAAATGTCTAGATATAAGTTAGGATGTGGAACCATCAGTTCTGTGATGTCAAATATTGCCTTACTCACCTCTTGCCCTGTGTTTTATGTAAATCCATGTCCTGAATGTAGTTACTTACTTTCAGGAGATATATGATCCGTATAGTAGTTTCTTGATGTAATTTATGTTGTTCTATTAAAAATATAACAATGGGTTCTGGAAGTGGTTTAAGGCTGAATTTGTACATCTGTACTGAGAAGAAATCAAGACGCTGACAGTTGGAAGCAATCAAACATCTATTCATGAATTTAAAGGGTAAGAGGCGGGAGTATTTTTGTAGCTGGTGCTCCGTATATTTCACTTCGGATTTCACCTGAAACTAAAGGGACCGGCGGCTTCGATTGTTTAGTAAAATCCCCTGTGGCCCTTGCGGCTGCTGTCCATAGGATTTGGCTTCAGCTCCCGATTATGGAGAGCTAAAGCCCGCACGTCAGCGAATCGTCAAATTTCCGTCCTTACTGCGAAACGTATTCCCATCAGCTGTACATCCGCCTGCTTGCTAATCCGCTCATTAAATATTAATGATACTGTGTTCACAACCATTTCCTGAAACCTGCATAGTAGGATTTATTGATGGCGGTAATCCGACTGTTGCCTGCTACGGCTGGCGTTGCCCAATGAGCCAGGTCCGTTTTACTACATGTAAATCATAAAATTTACAGCATCTGTCAATAGTCTATTTTCCTTCAATGGGAAATGTTGTAACCGTTATCAGAACAGTTGCAGCATTGCCGTGAACGAAAGTGCGGCGGGACCGAACGGGAGTGGCCCGAAAACAAACAAGACGGACGAACGGGAAAGGATGGACATGCGCAACGACAGACGACTGAGCAAGACAGCAAGATCAACGACAAACAATAAGCAAAGGGGTCACAAACGAAAACCTCACGAAATCAACACCGTCCACTTGTTCACGGATGTAAGTAAAGTAAACACGATGTCAAGAAGCGAGATATCGAGAGACACACGTGAATATCAGACTGCTTCGCTAGGATTTTTTTCTTCATTGTTATTTTCACATTTGATGCAGGTAGGGAAGTAGCGGCATCCTACGCCGCTCTTCGGCCACAGATGTCATTAATGATAATAAAGGAGACAACTGCAGAACAGACATGCTGGATTTACAAAAGTAGACATACAAAATTAAAACACACGGAGCCGTTCACGGGCGCAGCGTCCAAAATAAAAATGTTCTGGAACGTGGACACACACAGAGATGACACACGTGAACGATGAAGCACAAACGATGAAACACAGGAAACACGAACACGACGGCACACACAAACACTAGGCGATGGTCTCCAGTGGGCGAAAGTTCACTATCGTGTACGAGTCCAGGGACCTGCCATGAATGGGAAAAGGTGGGGGAGGACAGAGAGGGGAGGGTGTAGATTCCAGTGGCAGACGAGATGGGAGGGGGAGGAAAGAAGGTAAGGCGGTAGGGGAGGCAGGGGGAGGAGGGAGGGGGAAGGGAGGAGGGAGAGAAGGGAGGGAAATTGCCCATGGGAAAAAAACACATCCTTCATGAGGAGGATCAAAGTTGGTATGGGGGATAGATGCTGGGGAGAAGGTCATCATCAGGGAGGGGGAGTTGGTGGAAGCCACCTTGAGTGAATGTATTGAGAGTGGAGATATGGAGAGCACGTGGGATGTGGGAATGCAGGTGCGCAGTGGATGGGGTGGGAAGGATGGGAGAGAGAAACAGGTGAGGGGGATCAAGTTTGCGGGAGGTGTAAAGGATCTGTATCCGTTCGAAGGAGAAGGACTAGGTGTGGGAACGGGATGAGGTCATACAGGATCCACGTGGGGGATGGGAGCCGGATGTGACAGGCAAGGCGCAGTTCAAAATTGGCTCTGAGCGCTATGGGACTTACCTTCTGAGGTCAGTCCACTAGAACTTAGAACTACTTAAACCTAACTAACCTAAGGACATCACACACATCCATGCCCGAGACAGGATTCGAATGTGCGACCGTAGCGGTCGTGCGGTTCCAAACTGTGGCGCCTAGAACTGCTCAGCAATCCCGACAGGCCGAAGCAGAGTGCATGGCGTTCTTGGATTGGAAGGGATTTGTAAAAGGTAGGAGTGGCGCAGAGCCAGGCGGGATGAACGTAGCAGAGGATAGGGCAGATGAGGGATTTATAGGTGGGGAGGATGGTGGAGGGGTCCGGACCCCATGTGTGGCCAGAAAGGAGCTTGAGGAGACGGAGTTGGGAGCGTGGTTCAAATGGTTCAAATGGCTCTGAGCACTATGGGAATGAACTGCTGTGGTCATTAGTCCCCTAAAACTTAGAACTACTTACACCTAACTAACCTAAGGACATCACACACATCCATGCCCGAGGCAGGATTCGAACCTGCGACCGTAGCAATCGCACGGTTCCGGACTGCGCGCCTAGAACCGCGAGACCACCGCGGCCGGCAAACATTTTCAATCCAATTCTTTTTTATGTTCTGGACATTCGCAGTTGCTATGGACGAACTGTTAGTCAAAAATGGTTCAAATGACTCTGAGCACTATGGTACTCAACTGCTGTGGTCATTAGTCCCCTAGAACTTAGAACTACTTACACCTAACTAACCTAAGGACATAACACACATCCATGCCCGAGGCAGGATTCGAACCTGCGACCGTAGCAGTCGCACGGTTCCGGACTGCGCGCCTAGAACCGCGAGACCACCACGCCCGGCGTTGGGAGCGTGCCTTGGCTTGGTTAGTCCTGAGATGGGGGGTCCAGGAGAAGCGAGGGTGACGCCAAGGTACTTGAGGGTGATAGGATGGCCCTAAATTGTGATGTAGAAGTCGAGGAGACGAAAGGAAGTGGTGGTTTGGCCTACAATGATCGCCTGGGTCTTGGATGGATTGACATTGAGCAACCACTGGTTACACCAAGCGGTGAACCGGTCAAGATGGGTTTGGAGAAGGTATTGGGAACGTCGCAGGATGGAGGCGAGTGTAAGGTATTCATTGTCATCGGCGTACTGGAGAAGGTGGACGGGGGTGAAGACGGCGGATTTCCGTCAAACTGCTTCGCTGAGTGACAGGCAGGCGCTTAAATATACGATAAGGTACGTCGCTACTGGCCGCTGGGACCACGTACTCCACAGTGGCGCCCTCACATAATACACAGGCCAGAACCATGCACAGCCACAGCTTACGGCGCAACGGCTGCAGAGGCCTCTAATGATAATCGACGTCGATGCCGTCTGGCGCGGATTCGAAACCTGCGGCGCTAGGTACCAGAGGAAATAAACAACTGAATGACGCAGCAAACCGTTTATTTTTATATGTAAACAGGAGCAGCCGTCATGAAGCAGTCGTTTATGGACGAAATATTCGTGCTTTCGTACTGGCATATTATCGATAATGCGTGACAAAATGCAGATTAGCAGACAAGAAAGCACGATATTGAGGCAATTTTTAGGTTCACCCGTCCCTAATGTGAGTCAGTTCTTGCTGAATCAGTGTATGTTGGATAATCTTTTTTTTAAGTTACCTTTTTCTCTAGAAGAACATACGTCTCCCGCTCTCATATGTAGTACGAACAGCACCTTAGTATGGCCACACGGCTTTCTACTGACACCCAGTGAGGTCGCACAGTGTTTAGCACACTGGAATTTAGGTTTTTCGTGATTTTCCTAAATCACTCCAGGCAATTACCAGGATGGTTCCTCTGGAAAGGGCGCAGCCGAGTTCCTTCCCCATCCTTGACAGAATCCAAGCTTGTGCTCTGTCTCTAATGACCTCGATGTCGACGGGACGTTAAAAGCAATACTCCTTCCTTCATTTCGTTTTCTGCTGACTACGACATGAGAAATATGATGAAGGTATTTGTTAACAAACTTTCGATCACAGTAAAGCATCGTACTTTTTCTAAAGGTGGAACGTCAGTCATTTCATAGTTGAAAATGAAATATTTTTATCAGTCTAAATTAATTATCTAGTGCTTCCCTTACAAGATTCAGGTAAGCGTTAACATTAATTGATATTATCTGTTTCAGTAGCGTATTAAGCCATGTGGAAGATCATTTCAGTACATTTAGGTTATTAACTTTACAATCTGAGACACACAAACAGCTGCACGTAGCGAAATCAGACTTGCAGAGATGTTTTTGTTCTGAACAACAAATTAAATTAGCAACATACACCTGCTGCCGGTTATGATTTCGGAGTAATTCTCCTTGGCTGTAAGGTGAATGCCCAAACTGCCAGTCAGTTGAATCAAGCGAATAGTGTTAATGCCAAAATATGAACCGATAAGAATGAGTGTAAATATAAAATGGAGCATTTTCTCGGTAGCTCGCCTGTATAACACGAGAGGAAACTCGATTAAATCACATTAATAATGGAATGGAAACACAGAGCAACAGAACGTACCAGCGTGACTTCAAACACTTTGTTACGGGAAATGTTTAAAATGTCCTCCGTTAGCGAGGATACATGCAGCCACCCTCCGTCGCATGGAATCCCTGACACACTGATGCAGCCCTGGAGAATGGCGTATTGTATCACAGCCGTCCATAACACGAGCACGAAGAGTCTCTACATTTGGTACCGGGATTGCGTAGACAAGAGCTTTCAAATGCCCCCATAAATGAAAGTCAACAGGGTTGAGGTCAGGAGAGCGTGGAGACGAGGGAAGTGGTCCGCCTCTACCAATCCATCGGTCACCGAATCTGTGGTTGAGAAGCATACGAACACGTCGACTGAAATGTGTAGGAGCTCCATCGTGCATGAACCACATGTTGTGTCGTACTTGTAAAGACACGTGTTCTAACAGCACAGGTAGAATATCCCGTATGAAATCATGATAACGTGCTCCATTGAGCGTAGGTGGAAGAACATGGGGCCCAATATAGACATCACCAACAATGCTTGCCCAAACGTTCACAGAAAATATGTGTTGATGACGTGATTGCACAACTGCGTGCGGATTCTCGTCAGCCAACATATATTGATTGTGAAAATTTACCATTTGATCAAGTTGGAATGAAGCCTCATCCGTAAACAGAATATTTACACTGAAATGAGGATTGACACATTTTTGGATGAACCATTCGCAGAAGTGTACCTGTGGACGCGAATCTGTTGCTGATAGTGCCTGCACACGCTGTACATCGTACGGAAACAGCTGTTTATCCCGTAGCACTTTCCATACAGTGACGTGGTCAACGTTACCTTGTACAGCAGCAGCTTCTCTGACGCTGACATTAGGGTTATCGCCAACTGCACGAAGAATTGCCTCGTCCATTGCAGGTGTCCTCGTCGTTATAGGTCTTCCCCAGTCGCGAGTCATAGGCTGGAATGTTCCGTGCTCCCTAAGACGCCGATCAATTTCTTCGAACGTCTTCCTGTCGGGACACCTTCGTTCTGGAAATCTGTCTCGATACAAACGTACCGTGCCACGGCTATTGCCCCGTGATAATCCATACATCAAATGGCCATCTGCCAACTCCGCATTTGTAAACATTGCACTGACTGAAAAACTACGTACGTGATGAACACTGACCAGTTGATGCTACGCACTGATGTGCTTGATGCTAGTACTGTAGAGCAATGAGTCGCATGTCAACACAAGCACCGGAGTCAACATTACCTTTCTTCAATTGGGCCAACTGGCGGTGAATCGGGGAAGTACAGTACATACTGACGAAACTAAAATGAGCTCTAACATGGAAATTAAGCGTTTCCGGACACATGTCCACATAACATCTTTTCTTTATTTGTTTGTGAGGAACGTTTTTGTAACACCCTGTATATTCTTCTCTACTTTGTCTGTGTCCCTTCGGGGTGGACCTATTATGTCACGTTTCGTCAGCGTTTGTCGGTGCTGGTGGGCAGCCGAAAGCGTTTTCTCACGTCTCCACCTCTTCCCCTTCCCCCCACCCCCCACATCCGGAGGAAAGGCGGAATATTAACTTTTAATGTCCAATCCACACAGAGATAATTAGAAATGACACTTGCCACACTCCCCAGTAGGGAATTTCTGTACTCCATCAGTCTGCGTCTAGACTAAATCAATCAAGTCTGTAACTGCTTATAAATGTTTGTATGGCGTGTATCTGATGTACCGCCTGAGAGAAACCACCTAACAGACTACATCTATGTTAGCCAAGGCGCCAGTCCTGCCCGTTAATCCGCTGCAGCGACTCTCCTCGCTGGTTTAAGGTGTGCAGATCCTTTCACCTTCGAACAACTGCTGCAATCGACGTCCATTTGAAACTGGTTTCTGTATTCATCCCTACATCTCCTTCTACAATTGTTACTCACCACTGTCCATTAAAAAAATGACAACTACTTGATCCATCAGGATGTGACGGAACGTTATATGAGACGTTATCATTTAAAAGTCGGCAGGCGTTTTCTAATTTCCGAAGCTTTACATTGTATCACCAACCGCATTGGTTCATGTACTGGACGCCTGCGGTCCTACGCCCCAACAGTTAATCCAGATATCGACGATGTCTCGTTGCATGGTCCGCCCGGTGGCATTTGTTGATGGCCCATCACTAATATCAGCAACAATTTGCGGAAGGGATGCACTTCTGTCACTTTGAACAATTCTCTTCAATCGTCGTTGGTCACGTTTTTGCAGGATCTTTTTCCCGTCGCGGCGATGTCGGAGAGTTGACGTTTTACTGGATTTCTAATAATCGCGTTTAACTCGTGATAACGTCGTACGCTGCCTAGGACATGCTGTGCCCAATCGCTCCTGCGCCGAATTACACAAATTGTCAATTTCTGAGGGTGTTGATATTAAGAGATTAAAGAAACTCAGTTGATTTGCAAATGTCACATGTTCCATGGCCATTTCAAGGTACTAGATGGTGCACAAGCGACGAAATTTTGGTATTCTGTCCACATGTCATATAATTTATTTTAAGAATGTGTGGAATTTTACTTTCCAGGCAGTTCTGTTACCGAAGAATTAATAATATTTTCCCACCCGGATTCCACAGCACTTAAATCTATACAAATGTAAATATTTACAAATGATTCCCAGAAATCAGTGTCAGCTATCAGTAGAGCTAAAACAGCAGAAAAAGTGCGAAACTGCTTATGACTGTCTCTAGTGCGCTGTTCCTCTCGTGGTTCTAAAATCAGTCACTGAACTGAAAACCATCCAGGACCCATCGTGTAGGTATACCATTATCCAGGTACAACACTGCACCCTATGCACGAAATTTGGAAGTTTTCAAAACGTACATTCTTTTGTGTAAAGTTTCTCTGGTTCCTTTAATAAGCGTTGTATGTGGTACATGCGTTATGTAGGAGCTTAGACAGGTATTTCGAAAATGATACTTGAATGAAAAGACATAAATATTTCGATAATTGCTTCAATATGTTGTAAGATAGAAATAGGAGCTGCACAATAGAAAAGTCGCTACTTTTCGCACTCCCGCTGTAAGAAAACCTTGTTGCAAGTAAGCTAAAAATATCACGAGTAATATAAATTCTGATCCCCTATCGACTATTCGAAAGACGTCTTCTCAGATAGCTGTCCGTTTTCTTTGTCACTATGTCTGGGAGGGGGGGGGGGGGGAGGGGGGGATGGAGGTAAATACTGCTGGAACGTGTGAAATTTTATTTCGACATCGTAATGTATTCTATACTAGCTTAGTACCCACAATTGCCAGGTTATTTGTATATTCAGATCTTGTACAGGTCCATCTCTTCCTTCCCCAATCTCACTATTCATCTTCTCCTTTCGCCACTCTCAGTCGACCTCCTACAACCTCTCTCTCTCTCTCTCTGTCCAACTCTTTCACCCCCACTTTCTGTCCATCTTCTTCTTCCTTTCTCTCGGTGCACCTCTTCCAATCACTCTCCTGTCCCTCTGCTCTTCTCCCCTCTTTCGATCGGCTCCTTCTTCCTCTATTCATCTCCTTCTCTTCCTCTGTAACCTCATCTCCTCATCCCTTCTCTTCCATGTTACTACCCCGAGCGCAATAGAAAACTTTTGGTTCGCACACACAAACAATATTTCCTTCAAGACCCAAACTAATTTGTATACCGAATATGGTTGAATCAGTTCCAGGGGTTTAGGATGAGCTTCTTACCAGTGCCTTTTCCTATGTACACGCATTTCAAAAATATTCCACACATATTTAACATATCTCACACGTATTTGTACAAATATTTGACGTGTATATCTGGCAAATTTCACCTTGTACTTTCATTTTCATGTATATGTTGAAGTATGTTTCGCAAAATGATGTAATTTTGGACATAGCCGGCCTGAGTGACCGTACAGTCCTAGGCGCTACAGTCTGGAGCCGAGCGACCGCTCCGGTCGCAGGTTCGAATCCTACCTCGGACATGGATGTGTGTGATGTCCTTAGGTTAGTTAGGTTTAATTAGTTATAAGTTATATGCGACTGATGACCTCAGAAGTTAAGTCGCATAGCGCTCAGAGCCATTTGAACCACTTTTTGGACATACATCCAGAGGTATATTGGGCTACTTTTCGCGAAATGTGTTGTGAGCAGAGTTTCTAGTAAAGATGTAGTAAATTAAAACATTGTATGTTATGCGGCAGTTTTTTACCCATCTGACTGTTTACGATGTCATTTCTCCTATATATTTTTCTGGTACATTCAGTGACATATGTGGATAGTGTCCGCAAAATGTGTTGTAAATGGATAGAAGTAAAGAAGTAATAAATTAAAACGCATAGTGCGGCCATTTTCAGGCATCTCAGTACTTGACGCCTTATCCCCTGATCTATGTGCCATACAGTTATATTTTTGTAGGTACTATCAACGCCATATGCGGATACTGTCTATGAAATGTGTTGCGAGTAGGGCGAGTAGCAAATACGAAATAAATTAAAACGCCATGCTTCATGCGGCAGTTTGACTGCATGAACAGCGAAAACGTAAATGTGAACTTTGGTAGTTTCATTGTTTTGTGAGGGTGTCAGAGTAAACGTTAGAAATTATGTGTAAAGTTAATTGCAGGTTACTAAATGCTGTCATTCTCCGATAATGAATTGATAAAATACGGATTTTCGGGCGTCACGTGCTGCATGGATTTTTTCACCCCATCAACACTCATTTGATAGGTAGGTGGTTGTAGCCCCTACAGCGAATGTTTCCAAACAGAAAGTGATAAGTATGCCAAGTTTAGCTGAAATCGGTTACGTGGTTTACGAGGATATGTGGGAGATACATATACTGATCAGCCAGAACATTATGGCCACCTAACTAATAGTCGGCATGTCCACCTTTGGCATGGGTAACTTCAGCGACTCGTCGTGGGGTGGAAACAGTAAAGCTTTGGTAGTTCGCTAGAGGGAGCTGTCACCACACATCAACACGCATGTCGCGTAATTCCTGCAAATGACGAGGAGGGGAACACTGAGATCTGACGCCGCGTCCCATGACATCCCTGATGTGTTCGGCAGGGTTTAGATTTGGCGAGTTGGAGGGCCAAACATGAATTGGAATTCGCCACTGTGTAACTAGAATCACTCAGTCACACTCCTTGCCTTATTACATGCCACATTATCATGTTGATCACCATGAACGGGTGTACACGGTCTGCAACCAGTGTACGATACTCCTTGGCCATCATGGTGCCTTGCACGAACTCCGCTGGAGCAACGTGCATGTTCCCCAGAGCAAGAAGTAGCTGACGCAAGTTTGTCTCCATCGTGCAGTACAGGTGTCGATTAGCTGTTCCGGGTGGAGACGACGGATTGCCGCACACCCATCGGCAAAAAAGAACGTATTGGGATTTATCAGACTGTGCAATGCTCTGCCACTGCACCGATGTCCATGCGCGTTTCAGGCGTAGTTACTGACGTCGTTGGGTTAACATTGGCACATGCATAGGTCGTTGGCTGCGCGGCATTAATGTCTGATGTTACTTCTGCGATAAATCGCTGTCTGTCCTGTTTTATCAGTCTGTAACGAGATATGCCCCCCCCCCCCAACCCCACCATGTCTGGATGTGGCTTGATCTTGGCTTTCCCAGGTGCTGAAGACACTCACCACAGCTCTCCTCGAACGCCTGACGACTCTTGCAGTTCCCGAAACGTTCAGACATATTGTGCGCTTTCCCCATCCTGCACACAGAAAGCACGCTCCCTGATACTACATGCACCATGCGTGAGTCCGAACATCAGTATTCATTCCTTGCCAAGTGAGGCTGCTATCGCCTGGCATGGCTTATATCGATAGCAGGACGGTGACCATAATGTTCTGGCTGATCAGTGTTGTAATGCTTCTTTATTTACGTGACCATTACGGCACTCCAGCCCCAGTTCTCGATGCCAATAATATCGTACTACTTTTCTGCGAAGTAACAGACATATTTTTGTGACAATGTTCGCATTTGGTTTCATTAATGTATAGCTACTCGGTTGTATCGATATATTACAGTGATATGGTTCTTGTGCGTATCCATTTCTGTGAGACTGTCATAATCTTTGACTTACTTGTAACCGTTTTGGCGCGAATGCGCACAGAGCAGTCTTCGTTTCACTTTGCAGAAGTTAAGTTCTTATTTCGCTTTGTAAAGGAACAGTCAAGTTATGAGTTTGGTTAAAGCGGAAATTAAATATATCAAGATTTATACAAAACTGTTTTCTTGATGATGTGACAATTAAGAAGAAGTATATGTGAATTTACTAGAAGTTTAATAAAAACGAGGATCGTGAACACCAACACAAAAATTATTTCTACCGTACCATTGTTCTGATCTGGCATTGTTTGATAATTAAGAATTTCCTGAAAAAACGCATTTGTTAGGTCTTCAAATATTGCTAAAATACAGATCTGGGCCTTTTAGCTACCAAAGTGGAATCGCCCTAGAATCAACAAGATTACCCACAACAACTTCGACGAAATCTACGTGGGAATCCATTCAAGATAAGTGCCAAAATTAATGACTTCTTTACAGTGACTTCATTATTACCATTCTGACGATACCATCCACATCATTAACTTTGTTGTTGCCGGATAAAGCGAACATATGCTGCGTGTGCAACATTATTAATATGACTTCTAACCTTGGATTCCGTATAAATGTTGGAACACGTGAGGCAATACTGACCCAACGACTTATCTTAGAAGAAAGATTAAGGAAGGCAAACCTACGTTTCTAGCATTTGTAGACTTACAGAAAGCTTTTGACAATGTTGATTGGAATACTCTCTTTCAAATTCTGAAGGTGGCAGGAGTAAAATACAGCGAGCGAAAGGCTATTTACAATTTGTACAGAAAGCAGATGGCAGTTATAAGAGTGGAGGGGTATGAAAGGGAAGCAGTGGTTGGGAAGGGAGTGAGACAGGGTTGTAGCCTATCCCCGATGTTATTCAATCTGTATATTGAGCAAGCAATAAAGGAAACAAAAGAAAAGTTCGGAGTAGATATTAAAATCCATGGAGAAGAAACAGCATAGGACTTGTAAGAGCAGCTGAACGGAATGGACAGTGTCTTGAAAGGAGGATATAAGATGATCATCAACAAAAGAAAAACGAGGATAATGGAATGTAGTCGAATTAAATGGGGTGATGCTGAGGGAATTAGATTAGGAAATGAGTCACTTAAAGTAGTAAAGGAGTTTTGCTATTTGGGGAGCAAAATAACTGATGATGGTCGAAGTAGAGAGGATATAAAATGTAGGCTGGCAATGGCAAGGAAAGCTTTTCTCGAAAAGAGAAATTTGTTAATATCGAGTATAGATTTAAGTGTCAGGAAGTCCTTTCTGAAAGTATTTTTATGGAGTGAAACGTGGACGATAAATAGCTTAGACAAGAAGAGAATAGAAGCTTTCGAAATGTGGTGTTCCAGAAGAATGCTGAAGATTAGATGGGTTCATCACATAACTTATGAGGAGGTATTGAATAGAATTGGGGAGAAGAGGAGCTTGTAGCACAACTTGACTAGAAGACGGGATCGGTTGTTAGGACATGTTCTGAGACATCAAGGGATCACCAATTTAGTATTGGAGAGCAGCGTGGAGGGTAAAAATCGTAGAGGGAGACCAAGATATGAATACACTAAACAGATTCAGAAAGATGTAGGTTGCAGTAGGTACTGGGAGATGAAGAAGCTTGCACAGGATAGAGTAGCATGGAGAGCTGCATCAAACCAGTCTCAGGACTGAAGACCACAACAATAACAACCTACTTTGCAAGTGGTGGTCTTGTTAGAGTGTACATACATACGTACATCAATTTTCATAATAAATATGGATTTGTCACGTAAGGCTATAAACGCCAAAACGATGATGCTTGTCTTTTTCTGCGTCTTGACGTGTCTGGCATTATAGCGACTGCTAGTACATAGCGCGCTATACCTGCAGTATCTACCACGATCGGCCAGGTGGGCCCCTGGCGACCGCGGAAATCGCGTCGCAACAGACGTCCGACGCGCGCTCTGCCTGCAACAGGTGTCGCGCAGTTCGGCCTGGTGCCACTGCTGTGCGAAGCATCGCCGCCACACTGGAGTCCGCCTGGACTGGCACCGCGTCGCGACGCCCCGCCGCGCCGGGCAGCGAGCTAGTTCGACGTCAGCGCGCTAGAGCGCGCCAACTACCCGGCGTTGCCCGACGCGCACGAGCAGCGGGTGTGCGTCTGACTGCGTGGCACCTGATGCCGCGCGACGGCATCATTTCCTTATATGAAGACGGTATCTGTTATTTCGCATACGTCCGAAAGAGCAGATACCATCTTCATGTAGATAAGGCTTACCGGCTAATGATCTACTTCACTGCGGATGCACTCACATTGCTCAAACTCTTACCGGTTTCGATAGATTGACTGCTGCGAGTAATGAGTATAGTGGGCAGGGGTACTACAAATGCAGTGTGTGGACAGCAAGTTGGAAGCCGATGACACCGCATTCCTTGCCCTCGATCCTACCCTCCAGCGATCCCAGCGCCTTTTCCAGAATCACCTTGACATTTTTGCCACATGGCGTAACCAGTGGCTCCTGAAAATCAGTTCTTCCAAGAACCCGACAATGATTGTAGGTCGTACCACTCGCTCCTTCCGGCGCCTGGATTTCTCCTTTACCGCCCTGTCCGCCTCACCCCCACCCTCACCTACCTTGGCCTCACCATTGACCGTCACGTCACGTGGATCCTTCATCTCCACTCCATCCCATCCAAAGACCACAACCGCCTTTGACCCCTCAAACACCTCTCTGGCCGGACATGGGGGTTGCACGCCTCTACCATCATGCACACTTACAAATTCTTAATCCATCCCATCCTCTGTTATGCCAGTCCCGCCTGGATATCGCCCCCCCCCCCCCTCTCCCAAAATTCTAGAAGTCCCTCAAGATCCTTGAGAATCATGCACTCTGCCTCACCTTCCGTGTATGCCTCCCGTTCCCTATGCGGATCCTCTATGACCTCATTCCTTTCCTGTATCTGGTCCCATTCCTCGAACATATCTGCATACTCTACACTTCACGCCGTCTTGATCCCCCTCACCCCGTGGTTGCTCCTCTCCTCTCCCATCCCCACCCTCCGCCACGCCTTCTCTATACCCTTCTTTCGAATGGCGTCTTCTGTCAACTCATCTACATCTACATCTACATGACTACTCTGCAATTCACATTTAAGTGCTTGGCAGAGGGTTCATTGAACCACAATCATACTATCTCTCTACTATTCCACTCCCGAAATGCGAGCGGGAAAAAACGAACACCAAAACCTTTCTGTTCGAGCTCTGATTTCTCTTATTTTATTTTGATGATCATTCCTACCTATGTAGATTGGGCTCAACAACATATTTTCGCATTCGGAAGAGAAAGTTGGTGACTGAAATTTCGTAAAAAGTTCTCGCCGCGACGAAAAACGTCTCTGCTGTAATGACTTCCATCCCAACTCGTGTATCATATCTGCCACACTCTCTCGCCTATAACGTGATAATACAAAACGAGATGCCCTTTTTTGCACCCTTTTGATGTCCTCCATCAATCCCACCTGGTAAGGATCCCACACTGCGCAGCAATATTCTAACAGAGGACGAACGAGTGTAGTGTAAGCTGTCTCTTTAGTGGACTTGTTGCATCTTCTAAGTGTCCTGCCAATGAAACACAACCTTTGGCTCGCCTTCCCGACAATATTATCACTCCCAGATGATGCCCTCTCTCCCTCCATTTATCCCTCCTATCAACTCTGACCCTTAACTCCCTCCTTTCCTGTATTCTTTCCCTGGCCGCCCTCTCCATCCTGTTTTCTCCCTGCCTAACCTCTCCCTACCTCCCTTCTCCCCCCCCCCCCCTCTCCTTCCGTTCCCCACTCCTGTCGTGTCCGCCCCTCACTCCCCCACCTTTTCCTCTTATCGGTCCTTGTCCACCATCATCTCCTTTCCCGCCTTCCCCTCCATCGTTTTTACTCTCCTTCCCTCTTTTTTCTTTCCCATCATCTGTCCAGTTTTCCCCCACCCGCCCTCGGCTGTGGTATCTCATCTTTGACAACTTTTTAGTGCAGTGTTCAAGTGAATGTTCAGTGCTGTTCGTCTTTTCAAAGTGTTGCGAACAGAAATCATGCTGTCGCTGGGTGTGAATTTTATGTCTCTTGCGATCAGAAACCAGACTGTCCCCACGTTTTATAATTGTCTGTCTATTATTTTACCTGTCTGCTTCATATGTATTTTATTAGCATCATCATCCCTTTGATAAATGTTTTAAGCTCCACGATTTGTAAGCCATTTTAACATTTAAGTCTCCAATTTTATCGCCTGTTTTTATCATTTATTCTCTTCATCTTTTTAAAACAAATTCTGTGGGCTGAAGAGCGGCATACTAAGCTGTTGCCAGCCCGCCCCCTTCGAGGGGGAATCCAACCTCAATAAAGAAAAAATCTAAGTGGGAAGTGTGGGTGTCGCGCTGACCGTCCTAGAGATAAGTCCGTGCAGTCGCTCTCTGTATCCTCGATCTTTCAGCCGGACAGAGCGTCTTCCACGTTAGCAGGAGATCCCGGGTTTGAGTCCCAGTCAGGTTCACATTTCCAAATGTCCCCCTTGATATTTATCAACGCCTGCAAGCAAATAATGGCCTGGATTTCATTGTAATATCACATAATTTGCTGACACAACATCGGCGAGCCTGGTGCCCAATCAATGGAAACCAGTATGGGCGAATATGGAGAATAATTGGTGTAGTCTAAAAATTTTGTTCGGTAGTAGCAAGGAGTGTCATAAACAACAAACGAAAACTCCTGACTTTAGGGGGCAGAGTGTGGTGGTGAGGAGGCTTTAGAAAGTAAATTTTGTTTTTATTGAATAATTCAAAACTCGCAGTCGCTAACGAAATCGTCGCCCAGTACAAAAATTAAGTACATTACATATCACACAAAAACCTTTCTATTAACGTTTATCTTAGACCGATAGTTCGTGCACAGAGAACGAGAGTATGTTGAAATTCCCCCGAAACGCGCATGCGCTATATCCTACTTGGGTGTTATTAGCAAATTTGTGGTGGCTTCCCAGCTTCATGGACCACAAACATCCCATAAAAAACGGTTGGCTTCAATCCACTATACTGTACAGTGGTATGTTGTAAACAGGTACCACATCTGCTGATAAGACAAAATATTATGATCGAATCTGGTGGCCAAGACATCAACCTGAGTTCACTGTTATGCTCCTCAGACCACTGCAACACGACTCACTCTTGTGACATGTACAGTTATCCTGCTAGTGTATGCCATCGCCGTGAGGGAGGTATGACTCAGTACAGGTGGTCTGCTGTTATAGGTGTGTAGTCCATCACTTTTTTCTTTGAGTATTACAGATTGCCCGGAAGCCCTAGTGAATAGCACCCATATTATAATACCAAGTGGTTCTAATTAAAGAGCAACTAGGAATATATAGTAATGTGGACTGTATTTATCATATGACAAGGAAACTTGATAGGTATTCTAATACATAACGATGAAAAATTAGTTCCAGTTCTGGCCAAGGTCTACAAATCTGGCACTGTGTGTGCAAAAATGCATACAGAAACGTGTCTGTATTAAATGGATTAGGAATGGACTTGGGCAGAAAAGGTTAAACAAATCAGAAATGCGTTGATTTTATTACTAACTGCCTTTCACACAGTTTATTCAGTATTAGCACCGGAGACGACGGAATGTTGCATCCTTAAAATGACGTGAACAACAGTTCCTCGCAGTATTTCCAGTGCAATCTGGGCAACCTGTTCCTGTATATTAGCCATCATATTAGGTAGAGATTGATTGTGTCCATGGTAAACTCGTTCTTTCACATAGTCTCAAAAGTCAAGCGGATTCAGATTAGGCGACATTGCAAGCCATGCATCTGGAAAACCTGTGGAGGATAACCGTTCATGGAAGGTTGCATTAAGCAGATCTTTCATTGGGAGAGCAACATGTTTCTCCATCCTGCATGGGAACAGTTACTTCCCAACACTTCTTCCGAAGCAGAAATCACGCACTGTACAAGGTGGTTTCGATAACTTGCAGACGTCACAGTACAACTGATCCTCTGGTTGTATTCTCTTCAAAGAAGGACATCGCATGAATAAACGTGGTTGTGGATCCACACCACAAATGGTGACTGCAGTGCTGAACATGCGCTTTAATAGTATCCCAAATTCGTCATTTCCCCTGGAGTGTATAATGTATCTCAATACTCCACGGAATATTGCCCGGCCACACATCAATATCGATCCTTGCCAGAAATCGAGGAGCAAATTCAGAACGTTGCCACTATTCGTTAGGTTTCAGTTGCTGCCCTGTCTGGGTTTTGCACGGGTACCAGTGAAAAATAGACCACAAACCTTTCCGTACTGTTGACCATGAAATGGATAACACTCCCGACAGTGCACGAACATTAGCACTACCCGGGACACGTGCTGCGCGGTCAGTAATAACAGCAACAACCTCGTCAATAACGTCCTCTGGGACAGGGTGCCTCTCTCTTCCAAGAGGCACACTGAGCTCATGTGAATTTCATCATCGGCATCTTTTAAACCATTTAATGACATCGCGAGTCTTCTCAGATTTTTCTGTCGGTGATACTCTCTGGATGCAGCACGGTAATTGCTGCTGTTCATATGAAACAGTGTCACTAACAGTGCACGATCTATCTTCTCGACAGCCATACGTTCAGTCACGTTATGTCCTGTCAAATGTCAGCTTGGATGCCATACCGTTATACAATCAGAGTACAGCTGCGAATTAGCACCTGGTGGGAAAAACTGGGACAACCTTTTTTTTCAGTGTAGATCGGTTCCGCTTTAAAGTACATTAAAATACCTACCTAGTTTCGTTTCCATTCGACATGTATAGCCCACACTGCTCCACCACCTTGCGTCCGTGGGGCGTTGCTTGTTTCAGGCAGCTGTTGAGCTGACTGGTGTTGTATCCGGGCATGACAGTGAACAATGTGTTACAGAAATCTTATTCATCCGACCAGGCAATACATTTCCACTGATCCATGCAGCAGTTTCCATGATTCCATACTCATTGCAGTCTAATAGATGAAGTAGATGGGTTAGTTGGCTACAGAGCCACCCTCCGACCTCTACGCTCTGTGACGAGGTGCTCGTCGTTTCACTTATTTCAATCTTTTCCTACAACTCTCAAAACCGTAACACTGCCGACCATCTCCGCCGTTGCCGGGATCTTTCAGAGCACCAGGCACTAGCAATCTGCCTTTGTGGAAGTCGTTTACGTCAGTGAACCAAGAGAAAAATACTCCTATCGAATCACAAAAATGGCGATTCTGTCTGAAAAGCGGGGTACCGTCTGCCTCATTCTACCTCCCTTTTACCATGTAACTCACCTATCACCTTCACAAACTCTCATAATTGTAGCTCGCTCACACACACTAGTCCATCGCTGTAAGTCGCTGATACCTATCCACTCATTCAGCTCAACTCATTGCCATTACCTCCCTCTGTCCCTCAAACTGTTTACTGTCTCCCGTGTCACAGGTGCAGTCTCCTTCATTTTGTCCTGCTACAGCTCTATCTTACCATTGTCCCTGCCATCCGTTTGCTCTCTCTCTTACTGCTACTGTTTGATTCATTCTTGCCCAATGCTGCTGTCTCTTCTCACTGCCATTATCTCTATCTTCCACGTTGTCATTGTCATAGATTCCGTCTCACCACTTTGGCAAGTCAAAATACAGGGTGTTTATAAATGAATATCAGGGTTTTAACGCTTTATAATATTTATTATATTAAACTTACAGTTATAAATGATATGACAAATTAAAGAGCAACTCAAACAGTTTTACCAAGAATGTTTTAAATGTTCAATGCGTGTCTGTAGCCCAGTTCTTCCCAAACGTTGATAAGCGTGTCTTCAGTGATTTTAGCAACAGCTGCTTCAATTCGGTTGCGCAATTCAGGGAGGTCTGCTGGTAGCGTAGGTACGTACACACGACCCTTGCTGAAGCCTCAAAAGAAAAAAAATTGCATGGGCTTCGATCGGGTTAACGTGGAGGCCATGCAAAGAAAACCCTGTCATTGGGCCCCTTGCATTTGGGAGGAACTAGGCTGTAGACGTGATGTTTGCCGTGTGACAAATGGTACTCACACTGAATATTTACAAGGTTCTTGGTAGAGCTGTTTCAGTTGCTCGTTCATTTGACATATCATTAATAACTGTAAGTTTAATGTAATGAATATTATAAAGCGTTAAATTCCCGATATTGACTTATAAACACCCTTTATTTGGGAGTATTTTTAAAGGTACTGAGGAAGGTAGTAGGAGAAAGCTTGTAAAACCTTTTTCAGGTAGTATTTTAAACCTGATCTCGTTCACCTTCTAAGTACTCCGATAGGAGCGTTTATCCGCTGGTTCACATCTTTTCCAGTTAAGTATCTGTAAAACTTTCATACGTTAGTTAGTATGTGAAACTGAAACTGAAATAACGCCAAACTAATTTTATATCTCCGACCGGATTTCAGGTGCCCAATTTTTTTTTCAGCAATACAATATAAGGTTCTCATAAGCCTTCCGATAATAACGGAGGCACTTTTCAGCGTATTTCTCCGTGCTAAGACACTTTATAAACGTTGTCACATCCCACTGAACTTTACGTGTCCTGGAAACGAATAAGGATATCAAGAAATCTCTCAAGGTTTCTGAGATCGGTATCTTGGGAATATATCTTAGAAATATTCGCTGTTCATTGCTTCTTGGATGTTTTGGATGGAACTGCCAACGAACTAACGGGTGCCTCCATTAGCCCCGTCATGGCCCCCGTAGACGAAGTCAAATTCAGAAAGAACCAAACGATTCCGTTTGCCTAAGAAGGAGGAAGTGTGTGATATTCATGTATGTCCATGTACTATAACACAGTGACACTAAATTAGATTTTGAGTAACGTGTGTCAGAACACAGAGTAGGAAGAATTTACCGAGTAATTGTCGCACTTCGTATAAGATCAGCGGACTGATCGTAACTTTGCAACAAATGAAAGACAAAACTCTAAACGTAAAGAACACAGGCTTCATTGTATCCTATTAAGCAGACGATTTCACTTTCCTCTTAATGCTGCGCACGTAAAATTGAAGTGTGGTTTCATACCAATGAGCTCTACAACAAAGTTAGTCGACTGAATTCATTTTACTGAATAAAGTAGCCAGATGGAACACATTCGCTACGGAACTGAGAGACCATTTTGTCTGTTAGATCAACGGAAGTAGCCAGTAGTAATCATAGACTGGGAGATGGGGTTGAAATGTCGACTAGAAAACTGAAAGCTAAAGAAACGTAAATGACCGCCAGTGTTCCAAGTCTGGAGAAACTTCCAGCTCTGCTCACCTCCTGGTAGCCTCCAGAAGGAAGTTCTGACCGAACATGATTTACGGGATTCACATGAATTACCTTAGAAGCTCCGCTGAATTACGTAGTTGAAAACTTTGCGCAGGCCAATCCTTTTTCCAGTAACTTTCGCCTCGTAGCTAAATTCGAATTAGAGCAAGTTCCAAATATGAAGTTAGTGTGGTGTTAATAAGAAGTTTAATTCGGTGATTCAGCGACGGCCCCCTTCATCGGTATAAACGCTACTGACCTACCGTCTCCTTAAGACTAACTGCAACAGAACAAAAAATGCTTTTTAACGAAGAAACGCACTCATCCTTATTTCTGAGACACTATACGCCGTACGGGTTTTAATCAATTCCCTCTTGGAGGTGTAACCAAACAGAATTGCTGTTCTGTGCTCTGCGCCATTCTTAAGTCGAATCTACAGAACTGAAGATACTAAGCCGTAGAGCAATGAATATTAATTTTATGAAGCGTGCAACAAATAATCCAGTGAGGAGACGAATCCTTAAATGGCTACGTGTGTTTTTCTGCAGTCTCAAGTTCTTGGTGTCGAAATAGAAATGTACCAGCAAATGAAAATGCGCCTTCCTTTTCACAAAGTGTGTAAAACGGTAACACTATTTCAGACTGTTGGAAGGAACATAAGCTATAAGCAGCTAATGCTTTTACGTCTGCTCTAAAGGCGTTCGCGATTTGTTTCATTAATGTAAAGCAAACATTGGGAATGACCCTACTTTTTTTACGTACCACCATTACATTTGATAGGCTCTGAGTAGGTGAGCGTAACTGCAAGTTCCATAGAAACAAATCAGATTCGTAGAAAGTCTGTGCGTTTCTGCATGACTTCTTGCAGTCAGCACGGTAATCACTGAGACCACAATCACTGACACTTAGAGAGATGCGTTGTGCAATATGAATAAGCTTAACATGAAAATTCAAAAGTGCGCTTTCCAACATTACTTCCTCCAACAAAAGTAGTGCAAGATGACCGTATTGGTTAACTCATGTTATTTGAGTTTAAGCAATGCGATACTAACAGCGGTACTTCCAGTACGCCATCGTCTAATGGAAGAATGATGTAGGAGAGAGGTAAAATAGCAGTGGCACGTGTTTTACCTTCCGCCACTCACTGCAACGTGTCTGTCATGGGACGTTGTAAGCTCATGTCGTATAGCTCCGTTGTGGGAACATAAATAATCATTTTTATAACGTAGAATATTATTCCATTTCCTAAATCTTCTTCTTGCTAATCAACTGCCGTAACATAAAATTGATACAAATGAGTCCTCGGTCACAATTTTTTGTCTTATTAACTAGGTTTCAACACTTCTAAAAGTGCCTTCATCAGAATTTAAACGTTTAACTGGCTTATAAAATAATTGCAAACGTGTGGAGAAATAAATTTTTTATATAAAAAGTATAAGTACTGACTATCAATAGAGGATAGAGACACTACTTACATGTCACGTATAAAATAAATAACAAGCCAAAAGCGCTTTAGTGAGAATTTTTTTTAAAAAAAAGAATGTATGAAGTTGATCCACTATGGGTAGCTCATACCTGTACAGCCACAGGTTGTAGCGGAGGAATAAAAAAGTTTTTGACTAAAGCCTTTTGGCTTTTATACGTGACATTTAAGTACTGTCTCTGTCTTGTATTGTTAGTCACTACTTACACATAAAAAATTTCTTTCCACATAAATCTGTAATTACGTTATATGCCACTTTAAACGTTTAAATTCTGAATAAGACAAAAAACTGTGACCGAGAGCTCATTTGTTTCAATTTTAATTTATAAAGGGTCACTGAAAAAAGCTGCCATATCAAAACTGCCGTAACGTTTAAGTAAACTGCTGTAGTTTCACAGTTAAACGAATTCCTGTGCATACGTTCAGAATTCAGTGTAATATCGACAAGGTTCAATGATTCTTCAGTACTCTCAAAACTAACTAAAAACAATATTTACGACACCCTAACTCGCGGCCACTGAGAAGCTTCTACTAGTACTTTTATTTCATGCTCAAGTAAAGGAACTCATTCACACAGACTACCACAAATATACAAACTAAATATGTGGCGAAAATTTAACTAGGCCGTATCACATGCTCTCGACGTAAGAGCAAAATCAAAGTTAAAAACACTGAAAATAAAACGCAGATAATGTTAATTAAAAATTAAGATTGCTGGTCACTCCTGAAACTGCACAGTACTCAACAATCAGATTACGTAATAATAAAGTTTTCATTAAGTATGATGCACATTCTTCATCTAATCTAAGCCTCATATGGATGTAATGTATTGCGAATACATAGAAAGAAGGATTCTTTATTGTGTGATTATATGATAGCGGAACAAACACTGGTAGCACTTACTTCTGTAAAATATCTGGGAGTATGCGTGCGGAACGATTTGAAGTGAAATGATAATATAAAATTAATTGTTGGTAAGGCGGGTACCAGGTTGAGATTCTTTGGGACAGTCCTTAGAAAATGTAGTCCATCAACAAAAGAGGTGGCTTACAAAACACTCGTTCGACCTATACATAGGTATTGCTCTTCAGTGTGGGATCCGTACCATATCGGGTTGACGGAGGAGATAGAGAAGATCCCACGAAGAGCGGAGCGTTTCGTCGCAGGGTTATTTGGTAACCGTGATAGCGTTACGGAGATGTTTAACAAACTCGCAAGAGAGGCGCTCTACATCGCCCTGTAGCTTGCTGTCCAGGTTTCGAGAGGGTGCGTTTCTGGATGAGGTATCGAATATATCGCTTCCCCCTACTTATACCTCCCGAGGAGATCACGAATGTAAAATTAGAGAGATTCGAGCGCGCACGGAGGATTAGAGAGATTAGACCGCGCACGGAGGCTTTCCGGCAGTCGTTCTTCCCGCGAACCATACGCGAATGGAACAGGAAAGGGAGGTAATGACAGTGGCACGTAAAGTGCCATCCGCCACACACCATTGGGTGGCTTGCGGAGTATAAATGTAGATGTAGACGTAGATGAAAACGTCAGTATTAGCGTCTAGTCACCTGCTATGAAAAGTTACTGAGGGAAATCACATAACAAATTTTTCATTAATCATGATACACTTTCTTTACCAAAGCTAAGCTTCACATAATAATAATGTTTTCATTAATTGCGATACACTTTCGTCTTCAGTACTACGGCTCATACGAAAGCGTCAATAGTAACATCTAGTCATCTCATATGAACGTCATTGAGTGAGGTTGGATACTCAGAGTTATCACATAATAATAAAGGTTTCACTAAGTACATTAGAGTCCCGTTAATCGGAACTACTTGCAACCGGACGTTGTTCGAATTACCGATTTGTTCGGATTAGCCGGAACTAGGGTGACGAGTTTCTAGAATGAAGTACACCAAGTAGATGAGTAGGTACACCATGGTAACAAATGGGAACAATGGCTCACTCTCACTCTCTGTCCTTATTGTTCGTTGTTGAGACATTTGTAGTGTCTGAGGTCAGTGCACTGCCAGTTAGCTCGCAAACCGCTTGGTAATGTTAGTTATCGATCGCTGGCACGCGTAACAGTTGCATTCGTTGAGGTATAGTGGTGTACGTATTTTCGTCATGAGTAAACGGAAGCATACAACATTAACTCTCAAAGAAATGCTGAATCCCTTGAAGCCGATAGACAATGGTGAGTATGTATCTAAACTTGCAGTGGAAGTTGGTGTTGGTAAAGCAACCGTTTGTGATTGGAAGAAGAACCGAGTGAAGCTGGAGCAGTCCTGTGCAACGTATTCTCGGAAAAGACTCGAAATTCGGCAGTCTTAGAAATAGTCGCAGTACAAGAAAGTGGATGAAGCTGTTTTCCTTTGGTTCGCGCAGGAAAGAGAAAGGGGAACTCCTTTGAGTGGAGCACCACTTCAGGAGAAGGCTGTTTACATCAACAAGTTCATGAATGGTGATGAGTCTTTTAGTGTGAGTACGGGATGGTTGGACAGATTCAAAAAAACCTCATGGAATCCTTTAGCTAACAATTACTGAAGCTTTCTTTTGAGCGAGATGCAGCGAAAGAAACTTGGGTGAGTTTGAAAAATGGTAAGTGAGGGAAAGTATTCTCCCCAAAAAATTTATAACGCTGATGAGGCTGGCCTTAATTTTAGGGCATTGCCAATAAAAAGCCTGGCATCAGAAGCAGAAGACCATGCCCCTGGTTTTAAAATGTGCAAAGATCGCGTGACTTTATTAGCGTGCAGCAACTTTGCTGGTAATTGTAAGCTGCTGCCTTTAATGCTGATCGGCAAATCTGCTAGGCCCAGAGCTTTTAAAAACTGCTACATGAAGTTCCTGCCCATATATTATCGCAAGTAGAAAAAAGGATGGATGGATGGCATGCTATTCAAAGAATGTTTTCACGGCCAGCTTGTTCCTCCTGTTCGGCGGTTTACGAAGGAAAATCGTTTGTCTCCCCGTGCAATCCTTTTGATTGATAACGCGACATCTCTCCCCAGCACTGAGGAATTAAGTGATGGAGAAATTTTAGCAATGGGCGATGTTACTGCCGCCGAATGGTACACCACTTCTACAGTCGATGGACTTGGGCGTAATGCAAACATTGAAACTGATTTACAGAAAACCATTTATAAGAATGCTGATCCAAGATGATAGCATTCTTTTAGTGGACAACATAAAAAGGACCAATGTAAAGGATGTTGTTTATTGGGCCACTGAGGCATGTCAGAATATTTCAGAAAATACTCAGAGAAATCTGTAGACATCTATGGAATATCAGGACAATCTAATTGAAAATGAAGAGGAAAATCTACTACAAATGATACAGACAATTCCTCGATGTGAAGAAGCAAGTGAAGGAGACGTAGATGAGTGCATGGGAGCGGATGGGGCATGTGTGGAGAACCTTACTGACGCGGATTGAGTTCCTGCTATGACTCAAGACCAAGAAAAAGTCGACTGCTGTGACAATGAGCCTGAAGGCGACAAAGTGGAGCTGGTGCCACACAGTGACGCAGCAGAATATCACTTGACTTCACGCTACGTTATTTTGTTATTCAAAAGATTTGCATTGATTGTCCGCTGTAATTAAGCAAGTCTGACAGTTCATCTTCCATTGTTTAAGTTCAATATTTTCTTAACAACTTAATACATGTTAATTATATTGAGCAATTTTAGTGTAGTGCGTGTGTGTATACAGCAGTTAACCGCATAATTTACCATACCCTCTGAAATCTCTTACTGCAAATATATTTAAGTTTGAGAAAGTCCCAACTGCGAGAAAGTTTTAAATTTTCATTGTATCAGACTAAACGTGCTCAGCGAGCTGCAGCCGGTATAATTTCCGCTGCCAAAAACCTCCTTCAGAAAAGCAGTTTATTTCATTAAACGCTTCTCGTTGCATATTCTTAATGTGAAATCTACTTCACATGCGTTTCTGTATTGGATTAAGGTGAAAGCAAGCTTCCAACTAGGAGTGTTCGGCACAATCCCATTAAAGTTACAACCACGTGGCGCATATCTCTCTACACCTAATAACACAGCCATGAAAAATGTTTCCCACGAACACCAACAGAGTATCGAAGTCCATTGGCGAAAGAGACGACGTTCTCCTTGGCTGGGTCATTAGCTCAGACATGATGCTATTATTCGTTTCTGTGCATTCAGAATTAGAAAATAAAATTTACTGCTTGGGAGAAACGAGCAAGAGAATCAGAGCTAAAGATACGCGTGGCACCACAGAAATGCCGAAAAATATGGTGTCTTGGAATGTGTAATCAAAATATGATAAATCCACTGGTCTACTTTATTTGAGCGAGTGGTTTCCTGTAAGCCAAAACTAGTAAATAGGTCATGGTGAGTGCAAAAGGGATCAGAAGAAGCGAAACGTTGTGTATTTGCCTTATATACCTTTGTACCCTACAGTTTGTTACAAATGAATCTCTGAGCCGGGAAAGGGATCATGTTCCAGAAAGAAAATTTTGTAGGAGGCACAACATAACTGCTTTACTGCCCAACAGGTTTAAGCTTGGTGTCGTTGAGTTACTTTATAACAGTTGGTCCCAAGATGCAACAATATAAACCATTACCACATGCTTTAGTCATCTTGTGTTGTCAGTAATCCAGTCTCAATGTGATGACGAGGAACGATTTTCCAACCTGATGATGCTGATGGTACAACTAGCACTCTGTTTGCGTCCAAAGGGTTGTGTTATGCAAGTTTATATTATATATATTTATTATAGCAATAAGAGTGTATGATATGAGCGTACATGTTTTTTCATAATGTTCCCAAAATAAATCACAACTGCTAAAAAGGCAATGATCAGTGTGCTTCAATCATCTTTGTGTTGTCCATCCTTCATTAGTCACTAGCAGATCATGTTATAAAATAGGTTCTATCCGTCGATTACGTATAGCGAATTTTCATTACGTAAAGTAATAGCTTATTTTTTTTTTTTTTTTTTTTTTTGTAGGAGGAGGTTCAGTGCATTCTTGTTTATCTAATGGTTGAACTGGCTCTGAGCACTATGGGACTCAACTGCTGTGGTCATTATTCCCCTAGAACTTAGAGCTACTTAAACCTAACTAACCTAAGGAGATCACACACATCCATGCCCGAGGCAGGATTCGAACCCTCGACCGTAGCAGTCACACGGTTCCGGACTGCGCGCCTAGAACCGCGAGACCACCGCGGCCGGCCTTGTTTATCTAGAAGATTTGCCTTTCATACTGCTTTGACGAGGGGAAATATGAAGATCGGTTATCTTCGATGAAAGTAATTTGAAAAAAAAAAAGAGTGGACGTGACTCCTTTTGCAACTGACCTATTTAATGTAAATCGATTTTTTGAAATCATCCTGATTAGTGCTAACTTTCCAAAGTCACAGACCATGCAAATTGTACAGTTACATAGACAGTTCCTCATAATGTTTAATAACTTACAGGACTCGATAGCATTGGCTCGGCTGACCAGTTAATGACAATGCTACCGAATTCCTACTACGAAATTGTGTTTGCCAAACTGCAACACCAAAACGAATATGCCTGTAGGAAAAATAATTCTTTTCTGGCGTTCCGTACCACAATTGATAAGAGCAGAACCATTATAGGATCACTATGTAGTTGGTCTGTCTGTTTATCGATCTCTACGACTATTTAAAACACTTGTTCTCGTTAACATTTATGTCACACACTGAAATCTTCGGTTCTTTGGTGGTGTAAAACTGTTAATCACGTAAGTTGGTGCAATCAAAGGATACGGCCAATTATGTCACATATTTTGATACTCTCAAACTCACTCATTAAAGCCTATAGGGCACTTCCCCTTTATATAGTAACATAAAATCTGGCACGAAGGAAAGTTTAACAATAAAAGTAAGGGATAAAATCAGGAAATTGTCGATTTGTAATCATGCCACGCGAGAAAATATATATCTTGTTTCGTTATTTGTTATCCGACTTAAATCTTGAATATCCTCTCCAAAATCTTCTAATCGATGGGATTGCCAATATGAATGTCGATAACAGGTAAAACTCGCCGAGATTCTTGTTTCCCAGAATGGATGAATTGTCTATACACGTAAGTGAGTATACACGGAACCCTCAGAGAGCAAATGCTACTTTTTTTTTTTTTTTTTTTTTTTTTTGTAGGGGCGGTGACGTCCTCATTTTGGGACGGCCAGGTAGCGAACCTTGATTGCATCATCGAACTGACGCAAAACACAAAAAATACTGAAGACAAAATGAATTGTGCATTTTTGCAGCTCTATACAACACAACAAATTTTGTGTCGTACGTAAGGTTCGCAAATTAGGTCACCCTTGGCAGTTTTCCCGAAATATGCTTTACGCGTTACACGCCGGACGCATTGTTTTCAGGAGGAGGGTTACGACAGACCCCGTGTCGCGCTTCTATTGTAATATGTGTTGGCCATTGTAGTTGCATGACGGAGGTAGTTAGACAAAAGACTACACATGTGCCGGTTCAATATTCTCCTGGTCGCAGCTTACGTCGCTCTACCAGAGCTACTGAGCGGTACAAATTACAGTATGAATAGAAGATCACAGCAAATCTGTCTGCTCTGAAGTGCCAGCTAAGCCCTCGTCCACATCACACTGCAAGAACGCTTTGCTCATCAGAGACACATGATGAATTTCAAAGCAATCGCAACTATGCAGTCATTTTCACGTTGACGTGAAGCGAGCAATGAGATCCCAGTGAAACTCATCGTCAGGGCAATAGTGCACCTCAGCGGAAAGCCCGAGACCAGGAGCGACCGCTATTTCAGTCTGCGCAGTACTGCCGCTGTTTGCGGCAGCAGGTCGCTGGTGTGGCCTCACACCATTTTCCGGGATTCTTCTGCGACCGTCGCTTACTGTGTGAAGCGTGTTCGTAAGATTAGATTAGGTTACATTAGATTTGCTTTCATTCCAATTGATCCGTAGTGAGGAGGTTCTCCAGGATGTAAAACATGTCAGAAAAACAATACATGACAAATATTTATAACATCAACAGCTACATCTACATGACTACTCTGCAATTCACATTTAAGTGCTTGGCAGAGGGTTCATCGAACCACAATCATTCTACCTCTCTACCATTCCACTCCCGAACAGCGCGCGGGAAAAACAAACAACTTAACCTTTCTGTTCGAGCTCTGATTTCTCTTATTTTATTTTGATGATCATTCCTATCTATGTAGGCTGGGCTCAACAAAATATTTTCGCATTCGGAAGAGAAAGTTGGTGGCTGAAATTTCGTAAATAGATCTCGCCGCGACGAAAAAGTCTTTGCTTTAATGACATCCATCCCAACTCGCGTATCGTATCTACCACACTCTCTCCCCTACTACGTGATAATACAAAACGAGCTGCCCTTTTTTGCACCCTTTCGATGTCCTCCGTCAATCCCACAAATAAGCTAATGTACAATTCCACAGGTCCCAAGTACAATGATCGTCATTTTTTAATGAACACTATATGAAAGAATCATTTTAAAAATACTAATGCACTGAATTTAAAACAAAAAAGTTTTTTTCTATTTATATATAAGGTAATAAACGTGTAATACAACTACTATAACACTTATTTACAATGAACACATTGCTGCAGTGAAATGGTGCAGAAGTTAGATTGTACTTACACACACACACACACACACACACACACATGCTCACGCACACACACACACACACACACACACACACACACACACACACACACACACACACACAGATACACATATTTACAATGAACTCATTACTGCACTGAAATTGTGCAGAAGTTATATTGTACTTACATATACACACACGCAAATCAGTTGGTTCTACTGAGAAATTCATCAGTGAAGTAGAAGGAGTTGGCCACCAATAAATCCTTTAGGCTTCTCTTAAACTGAATTTCATTGGTTGTTAAGCTTTTTATGGCTGCTGGCTAGTTATTGAAAATGTGTGTTCCTGAATAATGCACATCTTTTTGTACAAGACTAAGTGACTTAAAATCTTTGTGAAGATTATTCTTATTTCTAGTATTGATTCCATGAATTGAGCTGTTGGCTTGAAAAGGGATATATTTTTAATGACAAATTTCATTAAAGAATAAATATATTGGGAAGTAGTAGTTAGTATTCCTAGTTCCCTAAACAGGCTTCTGCAGGATGTTCTTGAGTTCACACGATTTATACCCGGAAAACTTTAGCTTGCCTTGATGAATTACCCCAAAAAATAATCCCATATGACATTATGGAATTAAAGTAAGCATAGTATGTCAGCATTTTCATTTTTATATACCCTATGTCTGACACAATTCACATTGCAAATAGAGATTTGTTAAGACGCTTCAGCAGTTTTGTGGTGTGCGTTTCCCAGTTGAATTTATTGTCAAACTGTAATCCCAAGAATTTAACTATGTGCACTTCCTCTATCTGTTTGTCATCGTATGTTAGGCATATACTCGTGGGACACCCCTTACAAGTTGTGGACTGCATACAGTGTGTTTTTTCAAGTTTAGTGACATAGAATTGGCTAGGAACCAGTGATTAATGTCCACAAATTTTTTATTAGTTGATCTTTCTAAGACTACACTTGATTTGCTATTTATTGCTAAGTTTTTATCATCGGCAAACAAAACGAACTTGGCATCTGGTAAGGTTACTGATGAAAGGTCATTGATATAAACAAGAAAAAGTAAGGGCCCTAAAATGGAACCTTGTGCGACTCCACATGTAATTAATTCCTAGTTGGATGATGCCTGATACCTTGATACATGTCTCTTTGCTAATAACACCCTTTGTTTCCTGCCAGAGATATAAGATCTGAACCATTTTCCAGAATTTCCTGCTACCCTATGATATTTTAATTTACTGTGATATACACAGACAAATGCTTTTGACAAATCAGAAAATATACAAGTTGCCTGTAACTTTTTATCTAATGAATTAAGCACATTTTCACTGTAAGTGTAGATAGCCTTCTCAATATCAGAACCCATTAGAAATCCGAACTGTGACTCTGACAATAAGTTATTTGCGATAAGATGATTATAAAGCAAGATGCTTTTCAATCATATTAGCATCACAGGTGCCACTGGCCCGAATGGAGCGTCCATCATTGATTGCTAAGAAATCTTCTCTGAAAACCACTGGGGAATGCATGGCAGAGGGGATCTCCCAACGTACCCTCCTCCAATCCCATATGAGTTGCGGCCAGAATTTTATGTCTAAATCTACATGAGTACAATGCAGTTCTCTCTTAAGTGTCTGCCATTGGGTTAATCGAAGTAGCATAAGACTATTTCCCTACCGTTCCACTGTCGAACAGCTCACAGGGGCTTATTACACTTGTATTACGATGGCCATTTCTCCCGGTTTAGGTGGTCTACAAAAATATTTTAGCATGTGAGAAGAAAGTTGATGGTTGAAATTTTGTGAAAAGATTTTGCTGCAACTCAAAAAGCCTTTGCTTGAAGGGGAGATTGCATATCAAATTATATAAAATTTCACATTCTCTGTTTTCTATTTGATAATGTACTTTAGATTCTGTTGAACGCTTTGGTATGTCAGACATTAAAAATAGAAAATTTTAAGACTATCAAATAACTTGTGTAAATTTGACAAGCGGCAGACAGTCTTTGGCACCTTGTACGCGCTTCCAGAGTTGAACAGTTATTTTCTTGGAGTCATACAGTCTACAAGGCTGCGAACTGCGTTGTTTTGATTGCGCTCTTACGTCTGAGAAGTTGACATTGCCAATAAACGAATCATTCCTTTGTTTCTGGCACTAGTCTGTTTGAAAATATCATGCTAACCAGCGATTTCTGTAGTGCAATTGCATATATTGCTCTTTTACACCCATTTAAAGTGACTAAGCTTAAATGTATGTTTAAGAAACGCTAATTTGTAGGTAACAGATATGTGAGATTCTAATTTGCATCTGAAGTTGTAGAAAAGAATAGTGAAAAGAATGTAAACAGCTGGAATAATGTGATATGACCACGCTCCCCAGTGCTTGTGTAAGTGTAGGCAAACTTAATTTTCTAGTAGCCTTTCAAAGTAATGGTCGAAATCAAACATATATTGAAAAATCTGGTGAATCCAAAGCTAATAAATAAATGTTTGCCTGGGAATATTCAGAGTGCGAGTGACTCCCTTCAACTATGTCATGTGGTCCCGTGTGTCTTAGACGCTGAAGTTAGCAGTGTCTGATGGTGTAATGCATTGTAATTGTGGGAAGTGTGGAAGACTGACCGTTCTGGTGAAGGTAGAGGTGAGATCAGGGCAGACCACAGTTACAGGTATGTGAGGACTTGAGGTGCGTCGTGTAAGACAAGCAGAGTGTTCTAATCTGAAAATGACAAAACAAGAACGAAAAGAAGAAGGCAAGTATTTAGCGATTGTGGCACTGAAGAGGACACAGATAACGGTCCTGGACAATTCTAGTAGATTAAAGACTCAGAATTGTAAGTTTGTATAAAAGCTTGGAACTAAAAATCTCTGAACCTCCGCATCGAAAATTTCCTTTTTGTGCTGTAGATGACCTGTTATCTCATAAAACTTTTCACAGCATCCTAGGAAGAAGATTAAACACATATCGGACTCGAATAGTAAACATATTCTCTTGTTTACTTCTTATGCCTGTTTATTTACAAAATCGTACCATAAAAATTAAGATTTGAGAAAAATATCGTGATACGCCTCACATTTTTGCAGTAAATCTAGATCAGTTCGTCTACAAAAGGACATTAATTAGCTATAGAAAATAGGATGTTGGTAAATTAAAAACTTTCGAAGATAATTTGTCACAAAGTGTGATAATTTCACATTGGCAGATAGGACATACTATCTCACATTAATGACTTTAACACCAACCCGCGTATCATATCCCCCATTCTGCGACATTGCATGACGAGGGGCGATGTCCTCCGTGAAATTCATCGGGTAAAAATCCCATACAGCCAAGCAATATAGCAGAGGATGGACAAGCGTTTTTTTGGAAGTCCCTAATGAGTAAATACTTCGATAGCAAAGTAAACCTAAGATGTTGCACTGATATTCTCGTAGCAGTCGCTGACGTGAACAACGACATTCCTTTGCAAATGGAAGAGTCACGATTCCCCTTCTCTCTTTTGTCACTTCTACTTTCGCATTCTCTTTTGCAGCAACTTATTGTGCAAGCAGCATTGTAATTACATCTAAGGATTTGAGTTATTTCTACTTTTGTCCATGTTTCATTAAAAGAGCACTGTTGTCGTTCCTTGTCATTAATGATATACAGAGTGACAATTATTGATCTGTATGAAATAAACCCGTGATAACTTCTCAACGGTTGGCGTCAGTACGATCAACCCGCACGGTTAGCCACGGGGCAGGATGGGATTTAGTATGTGAATACGGTTTGGTTTAGCGACGAAGCGCACTTTCATTTGGATGGGTTTGTCAATAAACAAATTTGGCCCTTTTGGGGGACTGTAAATCCGCCTTCTCTTCGCCCTCAACGAGTGACTGTGTGGTGTGCAGTGTCCAGTCAAGGAATAATCGGTGTGATATTCCTTGATGGCACTGTTACTACCGAACGCTACGTGAAGGGTTTGGAAGACGATATCATCCCTATTATCCTAAGGTGCCCTGCTTTCGACAAACGTGGTTCTTGCAAGAAGGAGCTCAACCCTATCGACCCAGGAGAGTGATGTCCTTGAGGAGGACATAGGGGAGCGCATTCTGGCTCTGGGTACCCAGATGCCACTGTCAAGGGCCTTGATTGGCCGCCAAATTCTCCGGATCTGAACACATGCGGCACAATTTGGTGCTGCAGTAACATGAAATCCATTGCTTAGCTGATAACAGCCACTAAGGAGGTCATTGACATCATCGATGTTCCGACTCTTCAGCGGACCAAGCAGAATTTGGATTCACCATATCATTGCTGATGATGGCAGGCATATCGAACATGTCACAAGCTAAATCTGAATATCTGTAGTGACGTTTTCATGTTAAATAATATTGTAACTAATTTACATTTCTTTCATATATTTCAGTAATTGTCACTCTGTAAAGAGTTTCTCTATTTCATTGTAACTGTAGCTGGATGTTAATCAGTTTGGTGACGTGTCCATCTCCGAGTCAACCACACACCATTTCTTGCCAATCTTCGCATCACACTAAAGTTGAACTTTTGCAGTCTAAACTTACTATACATAGTCGGATCTACGTTACCCAACGTAATGCAAAATTATTTATTCCATCGTATTTAATACAAACACGGTCAGTCATCGCCAAACTTACCTGCTCGCCAAACGGCGATTCGGAGTCTGACAACCAGCAAAGCACGTAATCCAATCAATTACAACCGATCGTCCTCACCAGAAACTGTAACACACTGTAATTTACTTAGTTCAGTTATGACTTTCCTGTTCAGTTTCTGTAGTGGTCACTTCCACTCATTCCGATTTCCGAACAAGTAGGATCCGGAAGAAGGCTGCATGAGGAGTTTTCTCAATAATTATTAGAAAAGATGAAAGTATTTTAGCTTCCATCCCAACGCTTCTCAGTTTTTTACCTTTGAGTTACACACTTCAATAGATTTGTCGTATCTTCTAAGTATCCTGCCAGTAATACGCAGTATTTGTTTCGCCTTCCCGACAACATTATCTACGTGATCGAATTTAAGTTGTTTATAATTGTAATTCGTAGATATTTAGATCGTCCAGCTACCAAGCAACGAAAGTAAAGCTGAGAATCTACACGAGCTATTGGTATAGCGAGGCTTGCTTCTCCAGGGACTAACCGATAATCACGAAATACCCTTGGACCTCAAACAACAGAACTTATTTTAGCTGAATGAAAATTCGTATTATAATCGATTTTCACATTGGTATCTGTTTAGTGGATAGCCAGACACCGACAATAAACACTGTGAATGCCAGGACGAGGCGCCGTCTTGACACCTGCACGATCATACACTGCTGGGCAAATCCTAAGGACGAAAGTGACTTTCACATAAAGTGTCACTGTTAAGTGACATAGCTCGATGACACTTGCACCGTTCATAGAAAGAACTATGGCAGAAAAGTATAGAATGTAACTGAAAGAAATACGCAATGAGACGAACTGAATTGACACATACAATCAATGGTAGTAGTTACACTGAAGTTGCCGCCGTATATGGCGGTGGCGTGGACATTAAAGAAGACGGGACATAGTTCTTAGTAAAGTGTGTGATCACCACGGGCGGCAGGGCATGGTCTGCAACACGCTCCCATGATGGCCACGAGGACTGCAAGCAGTTATTTTCGTAGGGCGTTCCATTCTGCCTCCATTGGGGCTGACAACTCGAGTTCGGAGAGGGGGGGAGGGGGTGGAGGGTGTCGTTGGTGCACTTGAATGGGCACCTTGCAGTACTCTTCCCCAAAGCATTCCACATGTTCTCGATGACATTTAAGTCGGGGGAACGAACAGGCCACTCTATTCGCCGGCCATCCTCGCAAGAGCGCTGTTCGATCAGCTCACTCATTGCCGTCTGCAAAACTAAAGCCAGAGTTGAATTCACCCCTGTAAAGACGCACACCGTAATGTCTGGACCACAAAAATGATGAGAGGTTGTTAGGCGAATGGACTAGGATGCCCGTTACTCCGACTTAAACGTCATCGAGCAGTATGGGACCCGTTGGGGCGAGTTACTGCCGCACATTCACATGCACCTACGACCATCCAGCAGTTTTCAGTCTCAGTGGTTGAGGAATGGAACAATCCTCCTCAAAAACTTTGTACCAGTCTTGTGGCCAGCGTGGCAACACGTTGCAGACCACGCACTGCCCTCGGTGGTGGTTACATACCCTATTAAGAACAATGCCCCACCTTTTGTAGTGTAAAAACTTAACTCCACCCCAACTGGTCATCAAGGTCTATCGATACCGACCGGCCGCCGTGGCATCCTAGGCCCACAGGCGTCGCTGGATGCGGATACGTAGGTGCATGTGGTCAGCACACAGAGCTCCAGGCCGTATGTCAGTTTACGAGACCGGAGCTGCTACTTCTCAGTCAAGTAGCTCTTCAGTTGACCTCACAAGGGCTGAAAGTAGTCAGCATGCCTACAGCGCCTGGCTGACCGGATGGTCACCCAACTTGGTGCTATCCATCCAGACTAACTTCTGTGATCTGACGGAAACAGATGCTACAACTGCAGCAAGGCCGTTGGCTTTTGCACTGTACATGGGACCACAGGCGTGAATGGAGGGACGAATGGAGATGTGTCGTCTTCAGCGATGAGAGGCGCTTCTGCCTTGGTGCCAATGATGGTCCTATGCGTGTTTGGCGTCGTGCAGGTGAGCGCCACAATCAGGACTGCATACGACCGAGGCACACAGGGCCAACACCCGGCATCATGGTGTGGGGAGCGATCTCCTACACTGGCCGTATACCTCTGGTGATCGTCGAGGGGACACTGAATAGTGCACGGTACATCCAAACCGTCATCGAACCCATCGTTCTACCATTCCTAGACCGGCAAGGGAACTTGCTGTTCCAACAGGACAATGTACGTCCGCATATATCCCGTGCCACCCAACGTGCTCTAGAAGGTGTAAGTCAACTACCCAGGCCAGCAAGATCTCCGGATCTGTCCCGCATTGAGCATGTTTGGGACTGGATGAAGCGTCGTCTCATGCGGTCTGCACGTCCAGCACGAACGCTGGTCCAACTGAGGCGCCAGGTGGAAATGGCATGGCAAGCCGTTCCACAGGACTACATCCAGCATCTCTACGATCGTCTCCGTGGGAGAATAGCAGCCTGCATTGCTGCGAAAGGTGGAAATACACTGCACTAGTGCCGACATTGTGCATGCTCTGTTGCCTGTTTCTATGTGCCTGTGGTTCTGTCAGTGTGATCATGTGATGTATCTGACCCCAGGAATGTGTCAATAAAGTTTCCCCTTCCTGTGACAATGAATTCACGGTGTTCTTATTTCAATTTCTAGGAGTGTATATCTTGGTGTATTCAGCGTAATAACTGTTTTTCAATAAAAGGAAATTCATGTTCGTTTCGTTTCGCATTTCCGTCAGTCACCTTTTGTACTATGCTGTAGGAGTTCTTTATATGTAATATCGCGTAAGTAGAGACCGCATTTAAGAATTTAAGGTGCTGTTATAACCTATTCATCAAGGGAGAACGACAGGGTGACGGACGAAATAACTCGACATTTTTTCATTAAGGAATTTGAATTACATTGAAGAATTATTTCCCAAAATATTATGCCTTATCTCCAAAAAGTAACACTTCTATGAGCATTTGAAGCCCTGGGCGTTAGAGAATCGGTTGCCACAAAGTATTATCCATGCAATCACAAATATTTATACTGATCTGTGTAAACCCGATTTGCTGGGTTTGGACAGTTTTACTCAAAATGTGACCGAAAGTTTCAATAGTCTCATTTGGAGATATGCTTCAAAAATACGAGGGCTGTCGAGAAAGTAAGTTACGATCGGTCGCGAAAAGGAAACGACTATGAAAATGAGATAAAGCTATGCAAAGATGTGTTGGGCAGTGTCTCTAGTATGACTCTAGGTAGAATTATGTCGCTCTTTTCTTTCCTAAGCTCTTAGTGAGCGAGTAAAGATTTTATAGAAAGTACGAGGACCTGGTGATAATTTTCCCCTGAAGCTATGCAACCAACATTACATAAGTGACATGCGGTTTCTTCTTCAAGACAATTCTCAGCCTCATTCTGCAGGGGCAATGAAGATGTTCTTGCATCGTTTCAATTGGAAATGTTTGGTTACCCACAATACAGGCCGTAATTGTCTCCCACTGAGTTTCATCTCTGCTCAAACGAACCGCTGGCTATGAAGAAAACATTTTGGCACACACAACGAGCTTTAGGCCAGCGTAGAGAATTGGCGGAAAGCACTGGCGGCTGCCTTCTATAATGAGGGTATTGGAAAGTTGGTAGAACGTTACGACGAATGTATGAGTCAGAACGCCGACTACGTATAGAAGTACCTGAAAGGTGTAGCTAACTGTTACAAATGAAACATTTCTGATTTTAACTGTGATTTTCATTTCGCGATCAATCGTATCTTACTCTCTGGACAGCCCTTGTAACATGCAGCCGAAGCAAAATAGTCAACAAATTCACATGATTCATATGGCTCTGAGCACTATGAGACTTAACATCTGAGGTTATCAGTCCCCTAAAACTAAGAACTACGTAAACCTAACTAACCTGAGGACATCACACACAACCATGTCCGAGGCAGGATTCGAACCTGCGACCGTAGCGGTCGCGCGGATCTAGACTGAAGCGCCTAGAACAGCTCGGCCACACCGGCCCGCAAACTGTTAACATTGCTTGTAATTCGGCCGTATGTCTATTCAACGTAGGCCAAACTGCGTCAATGTACGTCGCAAACGCCCTTCAAATGAAAATCGGCGCTCAAATGCGTCGATTCTGTGAAGATAGCGAAGCCAGCGGACATGTGCTCAGCGACGAAAAGGGCTTTCAGGACGAAAATGCGGGCTTATCGGGTCAACGTAGCAGAAAGTGGCCGTCCACTAGCCGGGGCGACAGTTATTATGGACCTGGCTTCGGTGATATCCCGTAAGTTTCAAGCTTTGTCCCTTTCTTTCTATGATAAATACTTTTCAAACTTTAAATGCGTTTGTCTCAAAACACTATTTTTCGGCATGGATGTAGTCGCCCACGCAACAATTTTCATGCGATTTTAATGATTTTTGGTCTCCCTTGTTGAAAATTGAATTGTCTTCAGTTCGTCGTACCCGATTTTTTGGTTGATATTTAGTATTTTTTCGGTCAAAAAAGAGGTTTCCAAGAAATGGCTATTTTTAGAATATCTACAATTTCGCCTTTTTTTGCAATTACCTACAATGAACTTGAATTACATGTTTTAGGATCACGGTGGTATGTTTATTTCATATTTCAGGTAACCATAAATGGAGTTACAGCGACAGCCGTCGATCTACCTCCTTTCAGATCTGCTTCGGGAATATCCCAATTACACTGTGAAGATATTAATGTTTTTTAATAAAAAAATTACAAATGAAAACTTCAATGCATATTTTATTCATTGCAGCAATCTGTCTACTACATTTCAGTATGGAGTTTTTGAGTCAAACGCTATAGTCGTTTAGGAGAATTCCCTGAGATTGGTACCAGATTATTTAAAAGATATCTGCACTGATCTTTGTACTTTTGATCCCACTTTGTGGGGCAAAAATTGTCAAGCGATTGATTTGTGTGGCAACTTAAAATTTAGTGTGAGCTAGAGGTAGTGTCTACAATATAGATTCATGCCGGATTGGTTTCACGTGGTTGGTGATTTTATGACAAACCATTTACTGAACGAACGTGAAAGCCACTCGTTTGCAGGCGATCCGTATCTCGGTCAGATTGGAGATTTCCCATTTTTTTATGGGAGCTAAGCGATGTTACGGCGTGATGTCTAATTGAATTCTAAGGTGGAGAAAGAATGCATTAGCGTAGTAGTGCCTCTGGGGTAAAAGCAAGCATTTACGAAGTAATGACTTTGTGATATTGTGTTACTCCTTATTTTGCAATTTCAGCGTGAACGCCGATGGATTTTAGTTAATGTTTGGAAATTTATGTAGAAATAGACGGAATGTGTTATCTTTGGAATTAGGAGAACGGAGGTCCAACGGTTGTATTTGATGTAATGAGAACCAGTGTACGTTAGCTGGAGATTTGCACGAGCGGTCTCGAATTTAGTAGCTTTTATTATAAAACCTCAAACGACAAAGCAAGAACCACTCTTATTGAGCACATGCTAACAGTCCCGGCTATCATGCGAGTGGTCTTTTAAGTAGTTTCATTAGTAGTGGGTCCGCGGAAATTCAACGCCTAAAGTGAGATCAGTTTGGTGTCTATTTTAAAGTCGAAGCAGTTTACAAGGGGCTGTGAGACCAGCGTGTTAACAACCATTACCTTTTGCTGTTTAAATCTATAGCTCAAAACAATGGTTAGACACTTCATTGGTAAACATCCTAGCTGAAAATATCGAAAGTAAAATTAAGCAACCCCTATCACCATTGCAACCTAAGAAAAAATGCCAAAATTTGTCTCTTGCATTCCTTGCCATAGTGGAATATAAACTTGCAAAGCTTTTCAGACCATACAACATAAGAATATCCTCCCACACTTATAAGCTACAAAATAAAATTGTTCCCCATAGTAAATCCACTGGAGATTGGCAAAAAAATTCTGAGATATACAAACTCACTTTCCCTTGAGTTTGCTTCTACATAAGTCAAATAGGGAGAAAACTTGCAACCCTCTAGAAATGAACATTTGGACGCCCTTCGACTCAAAAACTTAAATAAGTCCTGCTTTAGATTCTTGCGAACTGTGTCACGAGCGTTCAGTGCAAAACAACAACGTCTTACAACCAGAGCACCATACTGTGACTTTAGTTATGAATCAATCATCCAAATAAACACAGCAAACACTCAGTTCCCTGGGAGTGACCTAATTACATATCCACAAAAAGCAAACATTCAATTATCACAGAAACTGCTACGTTGGAACACAAGTCCAAATAAACAGAACAATTACGATCAGTAGCTGACCGTAACTGGAGTCACGTACCGACAATAAATGCTTCGTCCCAGTACAGTTCTCTCCATGAAATGTTACTACCATGCAATGAACGATAAACGCCTGCTCTTTACATCGTGGCTTAGCTTGATCTCCTTCTTTTCCATGGACAAGAGCCCATCGGCAGAAACTCCTTGAAGTCGACTTCTCAAACAAGCAGATCTACATCAGATCAGTAATCGCTTTGACATGTAGGCCTAAGCACCCCAAACTCAAGTTCTACCACTCTGCTGCGACTATCCCCCAAGTGGCCACCCATGTCTGTCACTGCTCGACATTCACTGACAACTGACCATAAGAACCACGTTAAACCATTCTGAAACCATTTTCGCAAACAAACTACACCACTACCACTACTTGTAACAACTAAATCATTAGTTCAGATGGACGTCGTATCTTCTCGTGGCAACTTCGCATTCTGTACAATCTTTGTCGCTCGAACTTCTATTCCTGTCGGCCACCGATTCTGCTATCACCTTTGCTGATCGATTCGTTGTTGATATAGCTCATCATTTCTGCATTGGTGCTCCACTATACATTTCAAAACATCACATTTATTTATAATAACAACGATGAATACTCAACGCAGGTCATCATAAGTCCAGCTCCTGTGTCAGTAAGTTACAATGACGAAATTGCCGTGACGGTAACTAAGTCATACCATATCTTTCTTTTACCCGTCACACCCACATACAAATATACTTTCGAAAGAGGCATCCCAAGAATTAAATTTGTAGTCGATGTTAACGTACTCCTCTCCGGCAGAGTAGCTTTCGTTGCTATTAGCTATCTAAATTTTATACCTTCTCTAACTCTGTTATTTTGCACCACAACCAGTGAATCTCATTTTTAAGTTCAGCATCTTATTTACAAATCTAATTCGCCAGCACTTCCTGATATTAATTCGCTATATTATTCTTCATCTACGTTTATTCGTGTTTATCATATTATCTTTTCTCAAAACTATACTCATTTGGTTCAAATGAGCTCTCAAATACCATTCGGATACATTCATGTGTTCATTTCATCTCCATGGCCTTAAATTTAATTTCCTAAGTCCCTCTGAGTTTTACTTACTGCTTGCAGTATGAAGTAATTGAATGGCACGCGAGACAGGCTTCATCCAATGCATCGCTTCCTTCTCACCTGCTGCTTCCATTTCATAAACTTGGAATTTGAGAGTATTCCAGTTAACGTTTTTCAAAGCTTTTTGATTGTCATTAACCGCTATAAATATTAGTTATCTCGCTTCAGCCTGCAGGCTAATATAGATCTCGGATCCAGTTTTGCATTGTACACTCCTGGAAATTGAAATAAGAACACCGTGAATTCATTGTCCCAGGAAGGGGAAACTTTATTGACACATTCCTGGGGTCAGATACATCACATGATCACACTGACAGAACCACAGGCACATAGACACAGGCAACAGAGCATGCACAATGTCGGCACTAGTACAGTGTATATCCACCTTTCGCAGCAATGCAGGCTGCTATTCTTCCACGGAGACGATCGTAGAGATGCTGGATGCAGTCCTGTGGAACGGCTTGCATGCCATTTCCACCTGGCGCCTCAGTTGGACCAGCGTTCGTGCTGGACGTGCAGACCGCGTGAGACGACGCTTCATCCAGACCCAAACATGCTCAATGCGGGACAGATCCGGAGATCTTGCTGGCCAGGGTAGTTGACTTACACCTTCTAGAGCACGTTGGGTGGCACGGGATACATGCGGACGTTCATTGTCCTGTTGGAACAGCAAGTTCCCTTGCCGGTCTAGGAATGGTAGAACGATGGGTTCGATGACGGTTTGGATGTACCGTGCACTATTCAGTGTCCCCTCGACGATCACCAGAGGTGTACGGCCAGTGTAGGAGATCGCTCCCCACACCATGATGCCGGGTGTTGGCCCTGTGTGCCTCGGTCGTATGCAGTCCTGATTGTGGCGCTCACCTGCACGGCGCCAAACACGCATACGATCATCATTGACATCAAGGCAGAAGCGCCTCTCATCGCTGAAGACGACACGTCTCCATTCGTCCCTCCATTCACGCCTGTCGCGACACCACTAGAGGCGGGCTTCACGATGTTGAGGCGTGAGCGGAAGACGGCCTAACGGTGTGCGGGACTGTAGCCCAGCTTCATGGAGACGGTTGCGAATGGTCCTGGACGATACCCCAGGAGCAACAGTGTCCCTAATTTGCTGGGAAGTGGCGGTGCGGTCCCCTACGGTACTGCGTAGGATCCTACGGTCTTGGCATGCATCCGTGCGTCGCTGCGGTTCGGTCCCAGGTCGACGGGCACGTGCACCTTCCTCCGACCACTGGCGACAACATCGATGTACTGTGGAGACCTCATGCCCCACGTGTTGAGCAATTCGGCGGTACGTCCACCCGGCTTCCCGCATGCCCACTATACGCCCTCGCTCAAAGTCCGTCAACTGCACATACGGTTCACCTGCACGCTGTCGCGGCATGCTACCAGTGTTAAAGACTGCGATGGAGCTCCGTATGCCACGGCAAACTGGCTGATACTGACGGCGGCGGTGCACAAATGCTGCGCAGCTAGCGCCCTTCGACGGCCAACACCGCGGTTCCTGGTGTGTCCGCTGTGCCGTGCATGTGATCATTGCTTGTACAGCCCTCTCGCAGTGTCCGGAGCAAGTATGGTGGGTCTGACACACCGGGGTGAATGTGTTCTTTTTTCCATTTCCAGGAGTGTATATTCCCTTATTTGTCGTGAACTAAAACAGATTTTCCTCAAGATTGGATTTTACCATAAATAGGGTTCATTCGAGCAATTTTATTGTCTTTATTCTCAGTGTGGATTTTATAAGCAGATTAGCTTAAGAGTTTTGGTTTCGTGTGCAGTGGAAAAACCAGGTAACGATAATGTGCTTCTGTTAATGCTAATTTTGATCAACATTAGGCCGTCTTTGAATTTTATTCATGTCATTCTACTTAATTATATTTGATTTACCATTATTATAGCTTTGAGCTCGGGAAATAATTCGTTTCTTAGGTAGATTTGCTGCCTGGTTTCCTTATGAATTAAATATAAAAATTAGCATGTTGTTAAGCAACAGAAATCGATAATTGAAAATGACGAGAAATTTGCCTCTATTGAAAGATGACCGGATATTTGGAATGAGCAGAAACCAATTAGGCACTTTAGAATGTCATTGACTCTTTATCAGTTATGACAAATTTATGCTGCCGAGATAGTAGTTTCTATATTATATAAAAGATTTATATGAATACGAAAGTGTGAAATTGTACTGTAGGTTTACTAGCTAAATTTCATGAGAACGAAAGGCAGTGAAAATGACTGATCCTGTGATACTCTGGCATGAATATTCTATGCAACACAGGGATCGTTAAATATAAAACTACGCCCTGAAAACCTGCAAAAACTTCCAGAGAAAATCGTGTCAGTCGCGAACACAGGGCGTTACATATTGATGGGTAAAACAGCTGATAGGGAATGTAGGCCGTTGTGGTATAGCGACACAAAAGAAGCAATTAATGGAAGGGTAACGTGATGCTGTCTTGTAAGCGAACGAAGCAGAAACCTGAGTTGAACAGCTTTTGAAGGCTGTAATGGCATTAATCAATAACTCATTAAGTCTCCCTTTTGTTCTGTTTCTCCCCGTTGTAAACACGTGGTACCCCTGTTATCGTAGCCATTAAGCCATGCCAAATGATCACTTAATGCCATATCTAAGATAACGTGAATATTATTTTATCGCTTCTTCGGGTTCAATGGAATAGCAAGTAAAAGCAAACATTTTATAGAGGAACTTGTGCGCATGGTATCTATTTCATCTTTAATAGAATTCGCGTTATCCTGAACTTGCCATAAAATATATCTTCCTCTTCAGTTTGCCGAAAAATTTAATCTTTTGCTTGAGGAATGAGTGTCGGATTGTTATCTGTTTATTCAGTTCATTCAGCGCTCGAACCACATTTGGGTGAAAGGTTTCCTTCTGCTAAGCAGGCTGAGTTTCAGCTGCGAATAGATACGTCGGTCGTGAAAGAAGTCAGTCTTTGCTTTAATTCGTAAGATGTAGGCTTACACTCACGTGCGTGTCAGATGAGAGCAAATAATGAAACCTTTGTAGCAAAACCCCACTGATACCTAACTAGCTTTAACGTTGACTGTATTTTCACCTGTTTTTCATACAGCGATTAGTAAGTATGCGCATATCATCAACAATCTTATGTAGAAAAGACGCCACGGCTCCGTAAAGAAGATTGACTTAATACACTGTGTACCATAAGTGGACACACGCGGGTCGCTAAAAAAAAAAAAAAACAGCAAAAGTTGATGTGGCTCAGTCACAAGTAACAGTGATGATAATCCTAGCTCACTGAATCATGTAATTTAGCAATCTTCATCTGTTTGAGCAGCCACCAATGTACAGCAGTTGAAAGATACCAGTAGTCGAAATGACGTTCCAGAATGGAACTTAAGCATTTATCTTAAAACTAAATAACGAAGTCTAAGTTATTCAGGCTCAGAGTATAGAATATTATATTGGATTTCTCAGACGATTTTTCAAATACAACCATTAATTTAACTGAGAATTACTGATATTTAAGCATACCATACTTTGTAGATGGCATCTTTTAATAGGCCGTTCCCCATTCTTGTACATCACAGCTAGTACTTTGCCTCTAATACTGATGACATTAACAGAACCTTAAACTCTAGCTTTCTAGTTACCTTGGTCACAGTGAAACTACTTCACCACTTTCCTATGAGACAAACACTAGCGATCTTTTATTAAGTGTGAAACGTCCCCTTCGAAAAATTGTACATGACTGTTCTTAAACTGACACACAATATTTTTTTAGCGCAAAACAATCTGACTTTCAGTAATCCCTACAAGAGAATGGCCCTGACTAACATTAACCTATATGTTTCACTTACCTCACTAAAATCTTCGTTACTCGAACTACTTCAATACAGCGAGCGCTTCTACTGCCAGCTAAATAAAAGATTCAAACTACGGAAGTCACTAACTACTGATAGGCACAGTTAGCAAATGAAAGATTTTAATAGAGAACAAACAATGTATTTACCTTAATAGTCATAATATATATATCAGTTGATGACATCCATCGTTACAAATTTCAAAACTCCGCCATCTCTCTCCCTACATCCACCACTGCTGGCGGCTCACCTCCAACTGCGCAACGCTACGCGCCGCTAACATCCAGCTGTCCAACACTACAATGGTGGGTATTACAAGAATGCCAACCACCCACTGACTGCACACGGCACAGCCAGTGATTTTTCATACAGAGTGCTATGTGGCGGCGGCGTTACCAATAAAAAAAACCTAAAGAGCCTACTTACAAGTGGAATGATATGCAGTGCCTACTACAATGATCTTATTGGCGAAGATGATGTCGCTTGTCAATTTCCACTATCAGTTTTAAAGTATACATCATGTATGTGTCGACATCGCCTGCGCCGCTTCTCCTGGGCTTGTCACAATATCGATTGGAAAATTGTGCCCTGTTTGTTCAGATGAATCCCGATCTCAGCTGATAAGCTGTCATGGTAGGGTTCAAATGTGGCACAGACCCCACAAAGTCATGGACATAGGTTGTCAACAAGGCACTGTGCAAGTTGGTGGTGGCTCCATAAAGGTATGGACTGTGTTTATTTATAGTCCATCTTACGCGACCATTAAGTGGAAGTGATTACGGTCGGCTACTTGTATTTATGGGTGGCAATCCACCCTGTAACTGGGCCACAATTGATCACCACTGGTTTGAACAACATTCTGGAGTGTTTGAGCGAATGGTTTGCCCATCCAGGTTTCCCGGCATGAATCCTATCGAACGTTTGTGGGTCATAGTCAAGAAGTCAATTTGAGCACAGCATGCTACACGGGTAAGACTTTGGCAATTATGGCCAGCTATAGAGGAAGCATGCCTAAATACTTCTGATGCGGACTTCCAGCGACTAATTGAGTCCCTGCCACGTTTAATTTGTGCACTATTCCAGGCAGTCAGGAGGATGTCAGCAGATATCCCATGGCTACCGCATTGAAAACCATAGGCAGGATAGGTAAAATCTTCCTAATCTTGATTTCACTTGTCTATATTCGTTAAACCACTTGTGTAAAATACCAAGTGCTTTGATCACAATTCACAGTGCACTCGAGAACTTTTGTTTCTTGGCCAGAAACTATGGACAAGCAAGACAAGTTAATTGCACCAGCAGGCACAACAATAATCATTCACCATTCAGCCCAGTTTGAAAGTCTATCTGCCTCACTTGTTTTGATGGGACGCACCGCGAGGTTAGTTTTGCAAATGCTGGCACTTTGGCAACGAACAAAATGACCAAAATCATTTTGCTGTCGCAACCAAATGGTCTCAAGTGACGCTAATCACGCAAAACTGGGAGTCTACTCGATGGTACAGTAAAGGCAACAAACTTTCTTACTAGCATTGTAGCAATGGCGTCGCGTGTTCGCTGTGTGACATCATCTAAGTCTCTGGGTATGTCACCAAGACAAAAACACAATCACCAAACAAATTCACTTCCTTTACGACTTGACTTCGGTCAATACTGTTTATGTAATATGCTGTAAATCAAAGCTCTTTATGACGTAACAGTGGAGCCGGCTAACGATACGCCCACGCACTTCAGAGCACTGCTGCGTTATCTAAAACAATAACGCATCGTCCCATCCGCTGCCCCCCCCCCCCCCCAAAACGAAAATGTCGTCACGCTACCACATTTAATAATAATGAACGTTACCTTCCTTCGAGACCTCAAAGCGAGAAACTAGCAAAATGAAATCTACCAAGATTTTATCTCTCTCTATACTATTACAATCCGTAAAGCCAAGTTTACACGACGACATTGGGTTCCACCACCTGTTGCGCGGAATGAGCTGCACGCAAGTGGTTTCTTATATGACTGCGGACACGGCAACACCAGAATACACTTCAGTTTCGTCGTTTTGTCGGTCCCCGAGTCGCGTCTGAACTAAAAGTTTTGGCAGCTGCACGTCGCACGAGTTGTGATGGAGTTAAAGCTTGTTGCGTTGAATCGCTGCATAAGAAAAAAACAAGAGACGTGTTTCGATTCGTGACTGGATGAAGAAAAAACGGCAGGTCGATTGCTCAGCATCCTTGCTGATATAATTTATAACGGAAGATCGATGAAGTTCGTTTAATTATCTTAGAATGGCACCAGGACTTTTCATGTTTCTTCTAAACAGAGTTAATTATGCGATTAGGAATAAAGGTACTGTAATGCATGAAGCACTCTAGCCAGATCTGAAATTACATATCATATTGCGTGCATTACGATGGAAAACAGTCGGCGTACTATAAGATACGGTTTTAGTTGGTGATGACGCTATTTCATTACACCAGTAATTATTAACATTAACAGTAATAGTTGTTAACATAAGCAACAATAATTATTCGAAGCCGGCTGCGTGAAGAAGAGAAAGGTTTTCAAACTACTCTCTTGGATAAAGATCTGTGCAGTGTCAATATTTCAAAAAAATATGTGAAATGGGAGCACTGCAGCGACGTTTGAAATAGGTGAATATTGAATAAAGAAAGCAGCTTTTTGAATTTGTATAGTGTTCGCTTCTCTCAACAATAGTCCTCTAAGGTTGGCTAACTAGAACGATGGGATCTTAGTCTTGTAACCGAGAGCATTGCCACAGTTGGAATTACACTTGCTTGTATTTTTCTTAATTCAGTAGCATATGTGCTCCTAAGTCAATAAATTTGGCCTTGCAGCTCAGAAATTGTCAAACCATCTATGTTATGATCGCACATGACGGTCTCAGCGTCAGCAATATGTTGCTTAATGAGCATCACTGAAACCCCACAAACACCTAAGTAAAGCACAGAAATCCAAAAAGCGAACATTATTCTCAATTCCCCACCTGATATTTCAGTTTGTCTACACTCTACGAACACACATTACCTCAAAACCCATGTGTCGCCAAAGTTGGAACACTCCGAAAGTGTTTAGTTTCACCAACGAGTTGCCCAAAGCGCGGCGCGCATGCGCAGTGGCCGGTAGCATGGTTGCCTGCAACCTAGTGTCATCGTGTAAACTAGGCTTAACATTATCACTCACGACTTTGTCTCTGACTTTTTATGTTACTCTGGATTCGTCCAGCCATTCGGAAAGAAATGGTGTCCATTGCTGCCAGCTACGCTGTGTTTTCCCTTTAGGACACATTACGTATCCATTGTCCTTCAAAACTTTGAGATGCGTTTCCTGTTCCAGTGCATCGATAACTTGCATTTTTCGGTCAACACCGCCCCACGCTGTGGCAGAGGCCGAGTCCCCTCAATTTGCACACTTGTGAGTTAAGGTGGACCAGTCGAATTAAAACGTGTATGTCTCACAAGCCATTAGTCGGACCACGTTGCGGTTTTCGCCTCCATCAATCTAATAAATTTCTCTATGCGACAGGAAATGATATCACTTCTTCACGTTTCCTTTACATACTTTCATTTACACAATCGTGGACGAAGAGCGCAATGAGCATGGACAATGAGCACCACCACGTCTCAGCGTTCAGGCACTAACCCCGTCCTCAACCCCTAGAAGCCTGTGAAAGAGATAATGATAAACCGTATGTAGGGCATATTATTGTTTATAGTGCGCAATAAAGTCTTTGATTAACAAAGTGTGCAACTGCACACAGTGAAATAAAACCAAGGAATAGTGCGCAATAAAGTCTTTGATTAACAAAGTGTCCAACTGCACATAGTTAACTAAAACCCAAGGAGTACACTAGGATGAATACATGATTAAAAGTATAGGTGATTAAAATGCAGTATAGGGTCTGAAACATATTCAAACAAGAGAATGGAGGTGGGTAACGTAGGCAGTCTCTTTAGAAGCAACTTGTCAATAAATTGCAGTGTTTGGATCGCCTTGCTGGGCAAGGTATACAGACACATGAGCCCCTAAGTTAAGTTTATTTGCTCGTTGTGATTACAGCTATATCATTATTCCATTATAACCTGAATCGTTAGCTTCCTGGAGACAAAGTTAGTCTTCAGCGCTGTGTGACTGCTCCATTTCACCGACACTCATTACCTAATGCCACCAGTACTGACTTCATTCAGACATCTCCAAATGTTGACCTACAAAATCCAGAATCGTTGGTAATCATCGATATTTATTCATATAGATAGGTATCAACCATCTCACTGTCTCGTTTTTGCAGTAGTGCATGAACTTTAATGAAGATACTATTGTATGTTCTTTCCCTGAGTAACGTAGAAAGAGCACAGCAACTCGAACGTTCAGATACTACACATATGCCAATCATTATGCTTAGTGGGTATCTTTTTCTGTAAATCGTTTACTATGAGTATGGCTCTATTTGTGGTGTCCTCTAGTGGCATTACTTTGCAAGAAATAGGAGCTCTTTCAGCCTAATGTACTCCCCCCCCCCCCCCCCCCCACAAAAAAAAGATTTTCGATCGGTTCAGCTAGATTACTGAGGATGTCAGAAGAAAGCCAACACAAAACGCAGAATGGCAATAGCAACGAAAGCCTAATTGAAATAGGAAAAGAATTATTAATAGTAAAACGAAATTAAGGCTTGTCTGAGGGTACTTGTGATGAGTATATCGCTATGTGGAAGTGAAACGCGTACGAAAAGTTTCCAGAGAAAATGAGAATTGAAGATTTTTAAAAGTGGTACTAAAGACATGTGCTTGAAGTCTGGTGGGTTGATCTAGTACGTAATGAAGAGATACTGAATCGAATTGGGAAATAAAGAAATTTATGGCACAACTTCACTGATACTGGGTGCAGGTTAATATGACCAATTGGTAGCGGAGAGTTGTGTGGATGGTAAAGGTTGGAGAGGACAACTAAGGCTTGAATAAGGTAAAAAGATTGAAGTGGATGTAAGTTGGAGTGTTCATGTGCAGCTTTTAAAATTATCCAGAGGATATCACTAGGAGCATACGAGTATTCTGTCCAGTTATTTCTATTCGACAATACCAATACCAATACCAATTCCGTCACTATTCTGAGTGCACAACGTACGATTATCAGTATTTCGTAACACTACTGGTTGAACAGTGTCCCTTCATAAGTGGTCCTGTAAACTGTTATAAAAATCTTAATAACAGAGGATGTTACATGAGGTAACTTCATGCTTGAGAAATGATTGTACGTTACAAGAAATGCAAGAAGTGACATCTCCACGCGTATATACTGTTCAGCACGGCGCTGTATGTTCATGGTTGTCACTGCCACGTAAGTCGTTGACAAGGCAGTATGTCTGAAATCTGTGTGTGTTGTGTGAGTCTTGTGTTTCAGTGTAGTGTGGCTTACTGGTCGTGGTGTTCCGTATAAGATGGTCCTTTCGGTGCTCTTTGATCCTGATGATGCTTCAGTATTCTGTGGAACAGCATATGTTTATTGTGAATCAGTGTTGGAGACGTGGGTCAATTAAGAAATGTCACCTCCCTTTTTAAAACGTTTCGGTGTTCGTTTATGGTCCCCAAAGTCACTTGACTTGATGACAGACTTAGACATTCTTCTATGGGGTCACCTTAAAAGTATCGTGAACAAAAACATATCACGCACCATGGACGAGTTACGTGAGAACATGCTACGAAATACAGGGCGTCACGCGAAATACTCTGCCAGCAATATCCACGAACTTGCATGGCGGTGTTCAGCTGTGTGGGATGAGGCTACTTAAAGCATACCTTCCAATGCTGATTCATTTTCAGCGATAAAAGCAAGTAATGTAAAAGTTTGCTTTCATATCGTCTTGTATTAATATTATATGACTCTTTTCCTGACGCCCATTACGAGGTAAAACCCACGGCAAGGAAGGACAAAGGAAACATTTTAGGTTCTATCACAAGCAAAACATATAGTTACGTCGGCCACATGTTCTAAATATCCAGGAAGAATTTTAAAAGTAAAAGAACACAGAATATGTAATCTTCATAATTTCGCAAAGCAAAAGGTATTGGAAAAAGTTTTACAGTTCGTGGTTCCAAAGAAAGAGGTAGATTACATTTCGTTGTGCTGTCATCCACAGGTCACTTTTGACAAAGTGCGTGTATGGATTAGAGGACGATGATGACAGTGTAAGTATGGGACAGATAACAGTATGCAGAGGCGAGCTATGTTCCCCAGAATAGGTGGCAGCAAGAGCGACTGACAGTCTTAGAATATGAACGCATTAGGCGAACTGGTGTCAGTATAGAACGCTCTCACTAATCAAATGGGCAGCAGTAGGTTATGATTCATGAGGCAACTAGGCAGACTAGGCCCACCATAGGCCCACAAGCACCAGATCGGCAATTGCTGACAGCGAGCCTGGAGGTGGCACTTGGCTGGAAGGCTCCAGTTTGGCTCCCAGCACCAGGCAATTCCATAGCTTAGTGAAAACAGTACCTTGCATTGGAAACTATGTGACCCATTTCTGAACAATGGCGAACATAGACTTCCTCTCATAGCTGTCCACCGGCAGTGATTGATATTTCTTAGCTAAATTAGGCAGCCCAGCGCTGTTTTAGAAAGGAATCATTTTCCTTCATCTCAGTAATAACAGAGCTGAGGGATGACGCTAGATTGTGAGGTAATGTGTACGCCATGATCAGAGTGGCTTCTGGCTTCCATCTGTGCCAGTAGAGTTACACCTCAGCAGGCACTATCGCCGACATGAAGTGTGTAGTAACTGCTTATGAGGCCTACGAAGTATTTCTTACAATGCCAGAATTTTGTCTGTTGGACTGCCAAGCTCCTTCAGACTAGTATCCTCCGTGGCGACGTACTTGAAACACATTTCCCCATGAAACATCCTGGCAGATTAAAATTGTGTGCCCGACCGAGATTCGAACTCGGGACCTTTGCCTTTAGCGGGCAAGTGCTATACCAACTGAGCTACCGAAGCACGACTCACGTCCGGTACTCACAGCTTTACTTCTGCCAGTATCCGTCTCCTACCTTCCAAACTTTACAGAAGCTCTCCTGCGAACCTTGCAGAACTAGCACTCCTGAAAGAAGGGATACTGCGGAGACATGGCTTAGCCACTGCCTGGGGGAAGTTTCCAGAATGAGATATTCACCCTGCAGGGGAGTATGCGCTGATATGAAACTTCCTGGCAGATTAAAACTGTGTGCCCGACCGTGACTCGAACCCGGGACCTTTGCCTTCCGGGGGCGAAAGGCAAAGGTCTCGAGTTAGAATCTCGGTCGGGCACACAGTTTTAATCTGCCAGGAAGTTTCATATCAGCGCACACTCCGCTGCAGAGTGAAAATCTCATTCCGGAAACATTTCCCCATGTTATTGTAGAACTGTAGAAAATTGCCCGTTACATTGAAATCTTACAGCAAATTGCAACATCGTACACTATACATAATCATATTACAGCAAAACTGTCATAGGTTGCTCAATACGATATCATGTTTTAGAAAAATTTTAATACTCTCTCAGTAAATAATCATATTAACAGTAAAATTATAACAAACTGTCCAACCCTGTGACAGCAAATTATAACAGATTGCGTGATGTAGCTCCATTATTGCACAAAATTGTAACAAAATACTTCACAAATTGGAAAGGTACATGATGGGTACTAATGGGGCAATCATGTTCAGTTGATATAACGACTCCCAGTTAACACAGATTGTGTTGGTGGGGCAATGATAAGGAGTAGATATTATTATGAGGTCAGTTATGGTCAGTTGACGAGGTGACTGCCATCGCCTGATTGCAAGTTCGGCAATGATGGTCAGTTGACAGGGTCATTACCATTACCTCTAGAAACGATGGGGCTGGGCAGTGATAGTTGGTTGATAGGGTGACTGTCATTGCCATGAGTAAATTCTGATTGTATATGTACCATAACCTTACAGTGGGCCACAAGAACGTGAGCTCAAATAGTATCATGATACTAGAAAATGACAGTGTGTTTATGTGCTGACTCGACAGTGGATGTCAACCATTGGATCTTAAAACAGTATTGTAACACCAAAAGGTGAAAATCAGTGGGCCATAACATGACAGTGTGTACGAGATAGCAGATGTCACATGGTATCCCAAATGTAACAAATGTTCTCATATATCACCATGTTACAGAAAAATTGTAACAAATAGCCTTATACATCAACACTGTCACACAAAATTGTAACATATATCCTCCTGTTACACAAAACTGGAATTTAATGCCCCATATGTGGCTGAATAAGTGAAATGAGACTTGTTCCCACAGGAAAAGCGATTGGTCAGCTAGCTGAGACTTCTTGATGCCAGCAAGACAAGGTTTTTTTCGAGTGGGATAGCACATAGTCAGGTTCATGACATCCCATTTTCAGATTAGAATCCTATCCATGCTATTACAAGCACACAATATTTGATATGATGCCATCATGAGATCATGTACAGTTCATTGACCTTAACCACAGGAAAACACAGTCAACGTGGCAGCTACGTACTGATTACCTCTTATATTTTAATGTCAAGTAAAGTTATGTGACTGTGAGCATCTGTTTCATTTCATGTGTGGTGTAATACCTTCTCTGTCTTTAATGCATGGTCTACGTATGGTCAAGCAACATTGGGGATAGATATAATCCATTCTCAAACCCATCTAAGCCATAGCATCCCTGTGTTGTCTTTCGATTCTGATACCAACAATGTGGTTTCTGCAGAAATAACCTTTCGCTATGTATGTTTTATCATTGGTAACTCTGTAATTGCAAAGACTGATTCCACTCAACACTGGCAATATTTAACTCTACACTGAAAATATCATAATTGTAGATTTTAGTTTCTATAACCTATTTTATGAATTACATCTAAGGGTCAGTAACGCAGCAAACCAAACTGAAGAGTATCTCTCGCTTAGTATACATCATTAATTAAAGAAATATCAGATTTAACAGAAAATTGGTTTATTTCATTGCATCATAAAATACATCAAGTGTTTTAATACATCGATACGTATTATGTGTTCCTACTGTTTACAGAGAGTGATCCAAGGTTTCATTAAACTCAAGTCGTTGCACTCCACAAGATAGGCTCATGAGTAAGTTTTGATACAAAATGTAAGAGACTCATGTTGCCATGTGTATCCTTACAGCTCTTTGGAGATCATCTGTTATGAACTACAGTCTAACTGGCAGTAGCTGTGTACAGCATGCAGGCCTGGCAAATACTGCTCAGAAACGAGTTACATGCACGTGAGACCCTTTCCTTCGATGGCTACAAGTTGAGGGCCAGCACTATGATGATGGAGCAGGATGATAAATGTCTCACCAGTTGCATCCGAAGTGCTGCTACCTAGTCTCTGAGTAAAAACTCTGTCTTTAGCACAAGTAAGGAAGAAATGTGGAAGCTACCTGTACCCACTAGAGAGACAACAAGTTGGTCGCAATAATAGACACACAAGTGAATTGCAAAGCCAGGATACTCGAGTGGAGCAGTAAACTGCACCACATAGTAGAAGCCAGGTAGCCAGTGGGTTGATGTCACCACATCAGGGGCGGTCTCAGATCATGGGTGATGCGACTAGGTATTGTGTTTCAGCGTAACAAAACCATTGCAGAATATAACCAGGCTCTGCAAGGAGCTGATACACGTTTGAAACCAGGCTCCGCCTGCTGCAGCAGCGAGTCTTTCACGGGACTAGGCCCCACCTACCTGTCATCTGCACTCGCTGCCATCGATACTGAGTTCCTCGTGATACTTGGCGCCAGAGCACCAGCCACTGATTCCTGCCAGAGGGCAGCGAATCACATCCTATGCACAGCCACCTTCACGCACCGTTTCAGTGATGTGACCCAAATAATGGGCCACCAAGCCTCCACATTGTTGTGGAAAGTAGCGCCCCATTCACATCAACGGCCGTGGTCTCTAAAGGATGCAGGCTTACCAAGGGCCTTCCATCAGTAATGTAGAGTGGTTGCTCATCAGCAAGAGAGGAAGCCACAGATCAATCATTAGAACTGGCCAACACAGCGGCAAGAGGTGTGTTTGCCTTACTACATCATGTATTGAAGTTAGTAAAAGCTATTTTTAACTGTCAATTATGTTTCCACTGTCCTTGACCACACAACTCACGCATATTTTTCATCTAATAGTAACCACACTACACTGCTGTCTGCTTCTGTTTGGTTTCTTCGTTCAGACTCGCCACAAGTTTCTGATTGCCCTTGACACATCAAAAGCCTCATTCACGTCGGAGTGAATGGAGATGAACACAAGGGACCGTGCATTTGCAGAAAATTTCGCCAGTGTTCAGTGACAATCGCTTGTTACTGCGAACAAGTGTTTTCACAGGGAAGAATAAAGGAGAAAATGCGACAGTGAATATTGTGAGGCAAACCTGCTGGCGCCGCATTATTGCTGTTTTAGTGGTAGTAACAGCTGCTGGGGTTCGACTTGGTTTCTAGAATGGTTCGAAACTTTAATACTTGGGTAGGCTTATTCTCAATGGTGGGCCGACTGTTTCGTATAAAGCAATAAAAATGGCGTAGGAAAATAAGAAAGTAGATGTCTCAATTTGATCGTAAGTATGAATTGTCTAGAGCTAGTGTGCTAAACACTGAAATGCTTTTACAGCCTGCCTTAGCATTCTTTAAAAATATCTTGGTTGAGCAACATAACCTGAAACAATTTATTAGCAACGAGGAACACTTACGTTAGTAATAATTGATATTGTCATGCTATAGCTCAGATAGTTCCTGATGTCTGCAATGATACGAGTATATCAAAAGCACTTAGAAGATATTCTTATAGTATATGGAAATAAGGTAATGTCAATAAAGTATGGATAATGACTCGTGAATATTACATACAACATGCCACATAAGGTACAAATTGTTAAAGGGCAGGTAGTATGATCATGAGGAAAACAATCTTTGTCTAAAAGATTATCATATCAAAAACCTCAATCTTAATAGTGATATTTCAACTATATAACTATAGATAACATGAGTGTGAACAGCAAGCACACTCAGGTCTTTCATTTGACATTATCATGAGAAGATAGGTTTCCAGTCACCAGAGGCAGATGATGCTGTGTCACACACAGGCATAATAGGAAGATTTCTAAACATGAGAGCTTTCATCCAAAATGACTGCTTCTAAAGTAGACAACACACACACATTCATGCAAGCACAACTCTTGCACACATGACCGCCGTCTTTGGCCACTGAGGCCAGACTGCGAGCAAGTGCGCATGATGGAAAATCAATCTGACTGGTGGGGGTAAGAAAGAGGCTGAGACAGGCAAGGGAGAGATACAAGGGTAGTGGTGGGGGACAGTAAAGTGCTCCTTATGGGAACACAGAGGGTCGTGGTGCGGACAGAGTGGGGATGCTAAGTGTAGTCGTGTGGTTGAGGGGAGGGGGGAGGTACAGGAGTGGTATATGGAAGAGGAAAAAAGACTGGTGTTGTTGTAACAGAAGGCCGTGTAGTGCTGCAATGGGAACTGGAAAGGCGATAGATTGTGGAAGGACGAGGACTAACGAAGTTGAGGCCTTGGGGGTAAAAGGAACACAGGGTTTACCACAAGGAGGGTTCTGACAGGTGCAATTCAGGATACCTGCTGTTGTCAGGAAGGATCCAGGCTGTGAAGCAGTTATTGAAGTGAAGAACGTTGTGTTCGGCAGCTCGCTAAACAACAGAGTTGTGCAGCTGTCTCTTGGCCATAGTTTGTCAGTGGCGATTGAAGCAGGCAGAGAGTTTGGTGGTTGTCGTACTCACACGGAACGCAGCACAGTGGTTGCAGCTAGTAGATCACATGACTACTTTCACAGATACTACTGCCTTTGATGGGATAGGTGACGCTTGTGACTTCACTAGAGTAGGTGGTGGTTGGAGGATGTATGGGAAAGGTCTTGCATCTAGGTCTATTACAGGGAAATGAGTCATGAGGCAGTGGGTTGGGAGCAGGGGTGGACTAGGAATGGACGAGGATAATGTATAGGTTTGGTGGGCAGTGAAATGGTGGGCAAGTCAGTGGGTAGGACTCTCCTAATTTCAGGGCATGGTGAGAGGTAGGCGTGACTGAGTTGCTCCAGTCGTGGGTGGTGCTGACTTGCGGATATCCCTTTGTGGGGGCAGTGGGACTCTGGGAGGTGGTGAGTGACTTTAGAGATGAGGCACAGAAAATCTTGTTTTTTATTTCTTAATCAACATAATAGGTAAATGGTCATATCTGCTTAGTTTCAGTAAAAACACACTCAAAACTTTTGCTTCTTCGTCCATCTGTCACTTGATGGAAGCGTCTAATGAACTGATACCCTTTCTCACATCCTCTTTAGGGCCTGTGCATTCTCCAGCAATTTTCTGAGTTACATTTCTTTCCCTTCAACATTTGTACTGTGGATCTCTCGGATCCAGCAAATACAGGCGGTCTGGGCTAATTATGTAGTAGTATCAACTGTAGTAACTGGAGGAACAACTGAAACAGTTGCTGACGGTAAGCTTCTACAGGTATGGTAAACCAAAAAGTTTTTAAACACGTACTACATCTCAATATGCGCAACTTTACTGGTTGTACAGACATATAATTTATATTCCACTATTCTCCAAGTTTTTTGCTGCATTGCAGGCGTAAGATTGTCGAAGCTGCGCGAACGCGATGGCGCAGATCTGGAAGATCACGGAGTGCTGTCTTAACACCCACAGAAAAAAAAATCAAGTGGCGTAATTTCTCAGTTTCTTGGAGGCCAAACAATCGATGGAATACCTTTCCCAGTCCAGCGATTTGGGAGTTCATGATTCAAGAAATTTCTCGCAATACAGGCAACACGGCATGGAGCACACCTTGATGAATCATCTCGTCACAAGGAACTCTGTGGCACAGCGTACAGCTACAAAATGTGTGTGTAAGTTTTTGCATTAACTGTAGACTCCGCGAAGAGGAATGGGCGTATGAGCCTGTACGTCAGCTAACCAGACCACACATAAACCAACTCGAAGAGGGGAAAGCGAACACAGAAAACATTGAGTTACCATACTTGCAGAAGAAAAGCGCCAATAAATATCTCAATTACACCTCAATTGGGGGTGCCTGTTATATTATTGTATGTTTAATCCTGACACCCTGCGGCTATATTGTTCTATCGACAACAATACATACTCTTTAGACCATTCTATCACTCAGGTAACTCATGTCAACAATATAAACAATTCGTACACAAAACAGCAGCTCTTTGTGCTGCTTGTGCCGGAGACGACGCGAACTTCCTCTGCTGGTTCACTGAAAGCCCCATAACCATCGGAACACGAAAGAGTACCTGCGAATGAGAACCGAACATGTACGGATGCCGTTACCATTCACTCACCTACCGTTTACACCGGATAAATTTCTCGTTTTTCTGATTGCTCGTTCGCCTGTGTTTCTTCTAGTGAAAATCAAATTGTGTATACTCTATTGATTTACCTAACTTTGGCTAAATTATGGTCATGAGGCCATCTGTTGCGCACACCCAGGCGCATTACATTCGTTACAATAAACGTGTTGCAAGCTACATCCAATAAAGAGTAACAACTTTCGGGATTACTACAATTTAGAAAGTAACACACAAGGAACAGACGTTAAAGGGAAGTGCATGATTAAAAACGAATTAATAGAAGATGACTTTAAACGATCGGCACTGGTAGTAATGACCATGAGAGAAGGCTGGAAGAGGGGGAGAACTAGGAACATGATAAAACAAACTTAATGACGATAGTAGAAAAGAAAGTGAAAGAGAAAGAAACACAACTGGGAAAAGATTTGAATATTTGCTGTTCTGTAGTTCTACAACTGTCCCTATAAGCAAACGTTTGGAGAAACTGTGTAAGAGTGACAGAAGAAAATGCTAGAGCTTCTTCCTAAAAGTGATGAGCTTTCAACTGTACACAGAGTGCAGGGTACCTTGTTCCAGACACGGACGGCAGCAGAACAAAGGAGACGTCGATATTGTTTTAAATGCAGCTAGCATACTGTAGCTGTAAACATATATTGTTTTCACTACTCTTGCCATACTGAATTACGTAGCAGTGGTGGAGGTTCGGTAGTGCTAGTAAGCACAAGCTTACGTTTCAGACTGTGTTCAAATGTTGTTGGAAGCTTTTCAAGGGCAAGCGGAAGTCATCGCGGATGTTTCAACAGTATTTTCTGCCCTGTTGACAGGCTCACCCCGAGATACATCCAAGTTCTTCATACGTTTCTGATATGATACCGGCCGGCCGCTGTGGCCAAGCGGGTCTAGTCGCTTCAGTCCGGAACCGCGCTGCTGTTATGGTTGCAGGTTCGAATCCTTCCTTGGGCATGGATGCTTGTGATGTCCTTAGGTTAGTTAGGATTAATTAGTTCTAAGTCTAGGGGACTGATGACCTCAGATATTAAGGTCCGTAGTGCTTAGAGCCCTTTGAACCATTTTTTGACCTGATAGTCAAATTACGGCGAGAAGCACAGGGGGCAAGTGTTTGAAGATTTCGGAACTCTTTACTTTCTGGTGGAATACTAAATTTACTTAGTATTTTAACAAATTTAGGTAAAGTAACAGGTTTCGCACTAATGACAGATCTTCATTCATCTTCTCGATCACAGTATTGTTATCATCAGGACTGCCACTAAGGTAAAGATGGAGGTCGTCGGCATAGGTAGCATACACTCCTGGAAATTGAAATAAGAACACCTTGAATTCATTGTCCCTGGAAGGGGAAACTTCATTGACACATTCCTTGGGTCAGATACATCACATGATCACACTGACAGAACCACAGGCACATAGACACAGGCAGCAGAGCATGCACAATGTCGGCACTAGTACAGTGTATATCCACCTTTCGCAGCAATGCAGGCTGCTATTCTCCCATGGAGACGATCGTAGAGATGCTGGATGTAGTCCTGTGGAACGGCTTGCCATGCCATTTCCACCTGGCGGCTCAGTTGGACCAGCGTTCGTGCTGGACGTGCAAACCGCGTGACACGACGCTTCATCCAGTCCCAAACATGCTCAATGGGGGACAGATCTGGAGATCTTGCTGGCCAGGGTAGTTGACTTACACCTTCTAGAGCACGTTGGGTGGCACGGGATACATGCGGACGTGCACTGTCCTGTTGGAACAGCAAGTTCCCTTGCCGGTCTAGGAATGGTAGAACGATGGGTTCGATGACGGTTTGGATGTACTGTGCACTATTCAGTGTCCCCTCGACGATCACCAGAGGTGTACGGCCAGTGTAGGAGATCGCTCCCCACACCATGATGCCGGGTGTTGGCCCTCTATGCCTCGGTCGTATGCAGTCCTGATTGTGGCGCTCACCTGCACGGCGCCAAACACGCATACGACCACAATTGGCACCAAGGCAGAAGCGAATCTCATCGCCGAAGACGACGGGTCTCCATTCGTCCCTCCATTCACGCCTGTCGCGACACCACTGGAGGCGGGCTTCACGATGTTGGGGCGTGAGCGGAAGACGGCCTAACGGTGTGCGGGACCGTAGCCCAGCTTCATGGAGACGGTTGCGAATGGTCCTCGACGATACCCCAGGAGCAACAGTGTCCCTAATTTGCTGGGAAGTGGCGGTGCGGTCCCCTACGGCACTGCGTAGGATCCTGCGGTCTTGGCGTGCATCCGTGCGTCGCTGCGGTCCGGTCCCAGGTCGACGGGCACGTGCACCTTCCTCCGACCACTGACGACAACATCGATGTACTGTGGAGACCTCACGCCCCACGTGTTGAGCAATTCGGCGGTACGTCCACCTGGCCTCCCGCATGCCCACTATACGCCCTCGCTCAAAGTCCGTCAACTGCACATACGGTTCACGTCCACGCTGTCGCGGCATGCTACCAGTGTTAAAGACTGCGATGGAGCTCCGTATGCCACGGCAAACTGGCTGACACTGACGGCGGCGGTGCACAAATGCTGCGCAGCTAGCGCCATTCGACGGCCAACACCGCGGTTCCTGGTGCGTCCGCTGTGCCGTGCGTGTGATCATTGCTTGTACAGCCCTCTCGCAGTGTCCGGAGCAAGTATGGTGGGTCTGACACACCGGTGTCAATCTGTTCTTTTTTCCATTTCCAAGAGTGTATTTACAGGAGGAGTCCTTACTGTCATTTTAATGTATCCTTCATGTCTTTGCCGATAATTTTATCAATTGTCTTCTGATCTGTTTAATATGTATTGTATCGCTGACGTGCAAAATTTTCTAACTGTGAACAAATATTTAAAGAATTGCAAAAATTTACTGTAATACAGAGTGATTGCAATGGTACGGTTAATGGTGTCTGTACCGCTTCATGAGCGTTGGGCTGTCGATTGTATAGTTGTTCACTACTCTCTGGGGTGGAATATTTGATTGTACATTGAAGGGCGATCACTGTTGTCAGCTGCAGCCGAACATGAAGCGGAATCAGGGGAGACGAGTGAAACTTTGTACCGGACTGGGATCCGACCCCAGGATCTCGTGCTGACTAGGTAGGTGCGGTAGCTACTGGGCAATCCGAGACACAGCGTTACCGCAGGTGCACGGACTACCTCGGCACGCCTCGCGGCCGATGCATGCTCTTGTCGAGCGCCACCTATCATAGAACTGAATTTTTAATTGGCCAGTTACTTGCTGCATTGTGATGAATCAGATACAGTCGCCAGTGACGTATGCAGTTGTGATAGGCACTTAGGTACGGCTGTTGTCGATATGAACGCTTCGTGTGTGCTCAAGACGGAATGTGATTTGTCTCTCATCACTGGAAAAAGCTTCTTGAAGCAATGCTGTAATCTGTGTCGTGATCCCTGAGTCCTTCCTTCATATCAAGGTGCACCACAACTATACATATGAGCGCATCCTACTCTCAATGATATCTAGTCATTATCCACTATTCACAGAACAACGTTGTTCTCTGTTTTGCCGGCTGGGGTGGCCGTGCGGTTCTAGGCGCTACAGTCTGGAACCGCGTGACCGCTACGGTCGCAGGGTCGGATCCTGCCTCGGGCATGGATGTGTGTGTTGTCCTTAGGTTAGTTAGGTTTAAGAAGTTCTAAGTTCTAGCGGACTGATGACCTCAGAAGTTAAGTCCCATAGTGCTCAGAGCCATTTTTTTTGTTTTTTTGTTTGGAGCAGTAATACATTCATCTAAATCCTGCCAGTGTAGGACACGGGTAGAAATTTGATTATTACGTGCAGTGTTGAGATGGCGGCAGAATACTCATTGCGTCCTTGCATTCCAGTCTAACATGAACTGAAGCACTAGTGCACGGTGGACATTATTCCACTGTTCTGTAACTCCTAAACCTGCATCTGAGTTACAGACGCACAGTGTGTGCATTCTGTCTCAAACATGTTTTATCAATCTACGAGTCGGCCTATTTGTGTTCCGCCTGTCTGCTGTATCTGCCTCTGTAACTCAGCTCTCTATACTGCTCCTCATAGCGTGTGTGAATTCTGCCGCAAAAATAAGTGTTGTCTGTCTACGAGTAGGCCTATTTGCGTTCCTCCAGTCTGCTGCATCTGCCTCTGTAACTCATCTCTCTATACTGCTTCTCATAGCGGAGAACAGGCAGGTGTTTGTTGACACTGGAAAAGGCACGCCCACGGCTGGGTGGCTGCCGTCGCAGTTCGTTACACAGCTCCGCTGAACACGGGCCCATATAGCAACTCACATACTGCACGATTGTAAGTCGTCAGCCACGTCATTCACCACTCTAATCGAATACTACGCACATAACTAAAATCGGCAGTAAATATAAATTTTGCACCAACAATAGAAGCATCCCACCGTGAAATTCTAAACTGGCATAAAAATGATTTTAAAATACGGAGTGCAGCGGTGAAGCAAAGAAGATGGTATGATTTAATGTTAATGCAGTGTAGACTTTATATTATATTAGATTAACTGCAAATAGTATTAATAAAACTGGTTCTGTAAAAATACTCAAACACATATTCTTTGATTTTACTTGGAAATACGAGTGTTGTCCAGAAAGTAAGTTCCGATCGGTTGCGACATGGAAACCACTGACAAAATCCTGTAAACCTTTGCACAGATGTGTCGGGCAGTGTCTCTAGTGTGCCCGTCGATCGTGCAGTGTCGCTCTTTTCAGTTTTGAGTGAGCAGTGAAAACGTAAAAATGAGTATGGAATAGTGTCTCGCGCTAAGTATGAGGGCCTGGTTAGAGATTTCGCCTGTGTCACGCAGCCCACATAACACAACTGTCGAGCAATTCCTTCTTCATGCCAGTTCTCGGCGGCACACTGCAGGGGCAATGATGACGCTCCTGGAGCATTTGCAGTGAGAAGTGATCACCCACAATACAGTCCTTATTTGGCTCTCCCGGAGTCTCATCTCTGCTTATAAGAACCGCTGGCTATGATGACAAAATTTTCCCACAGACAACGAGCTGCAGACCACAGCAGATAACTGGCCGAAAGCACAGGCTTTATATGACCATGATATTGGAAAGCTGATACTATAACAAAACTCGAAGTTGGAGTAGCGACTATATGAGAAGTAGGTTGAAGGTGTACCTAACGTTTCTGGTTTTCACTGTGGTATCCATTTCGCAACCGATCGGAACTTACTTTCTGGACAACCCTCGTAAAAATTGCTGGTCTTACAGAAGACCGCTAAAATGGTTCTCTCAGCAGTGTATGTGACTCTGTGTACTGGCAATACTTGTAGTACTGGAGATTCTGCCACTAATAGTGACCTTAGTCACAAAGACAATTATAACAATGTTAGTGGCAGATATAATAGGAACTGATAGGTAGACAAAATAGGTGTATTACGGTATAGCGAGTTCTGGGGAAACAAAATTTAAAGACGTCACATCGGCTAGGAATACTGGGAAAGGAGAAAGACCAGGTGGGAAGGAGGGATGCACAAAAGAATGCGTGCATACACGGACAAAGGGAATCCTCATTGTTGCTGTCTAGTGAAGTTGGAGATGTTATTCAGTTCTCTAATATAATCCGGAGGTTCTTCCTGCCATGGAGAAAAACTTTGAGAAAAAGGCTGAACGATGGAGTGATGCAGGTTTCTTCCATGTTGTTAAGACAAGAGCGTAAAGCTCGAGGAGATGAGAGGGACAGGGTACATGGTAAGACAATACAGAAGACAAAGGGTATGGATACCTCTGCACTTGTCTGACCAAACCCAGGATAACTGCTCATATGATGGCAACTGTGATCAATCTCGGTGAAAATCTCGGTTGGCGGAAACTGCATAGTTGGGACTCAACGAATCAAAGTATCGCACAAACCCAACATGACAGATATAACGAACACAGGCATCAGTGACCCGTTCCAGATACCGTGAGATTTCCTGAGAAAGGCCTTGCAGGATAACATCACTATAACCAATAACTGGAAGTGTAAGTATTTCTACAAGTTCCTTTTTTGGGTAAAGAGGGAAGAACTATTTATATTTTTTGGGCATAGCGAGATACTGATACCGTTTTCAACATTGTGATTACGTGCTCAGTAAAATTTAGATTTTCATCTATTATTACTCCTTATTATTCGCCTTTCCTGAAGAAGAGAAGTTGATATTTTTGTCAATTAAGGTTAACGATGAGAGCGATTAGCAGTATTTCGAGCTAATGAACCGAGAATGACCAACCAGCACCACAAGCGTTTTAGATTAGTTGAGCTCTAATCCGTTTTGATAGTGCACTGAGGTCGATATGGAGATTCTCGATGGTGGTCTTCAGGTTTATTGGTTTTGCACTGAGATATGAATGGAGGTCATCAGCGTACAAAATGCAGTATAACAGACAAAAGTTATAAGACACATATACTGTATAAGATATTATTTGTTAAAATGCGAAAAATTCGCTTGAATTAATAAAGCATCTCATTTATCATGAATACCCCAGGAAATGTTCGGCAAAAAGGGTGAAACGCAATATTGTTTAGCCAGCAGATGGGCAATACCCAGCATGACTGCCATTCTTATAAGAAGATAAGAAAGGTTACGAAACTATAAACTTCTTTTTTTAATTATTACTAGCTATTTTTTATTCGGTAATCCACTTACTCTCCTAAGTATCTGTTCCAAAACATGTCACAATGAACCATTCACATAAATGTGGCGTTATTGAAAGCGTACCGGGAAAGTGACTGTGACTCCCACGTACCAGCACGTAGTGAAGGTATTCTGGGTAACCTATCTCGTCCACTTGTTGTAGTTGGCAGTGTATAGGAGAAGACACGACGAAAATACTCATCGATCATTCGGTATTGATTTGTCAGTTGGTGGGTTATGTGATTAGAATTTACACCAACTTACGTAAAAATGCGACCTATCTACACTGAAGAGCCAAAGAAAATCGTACAACTACCTACACTGTAGAGCCAAACAAACTGGTACACCTGCCTAATATCGTGTAGAGCCCCAACGAGCACCGTAAAAAGACGTGGCATGGACTCAACTAATGTCTGAAGTAGTGCTGGAGGGAATTCACAGCATGAATCCAGCAGGGCTGTCCATGAATCCGTAAAGGTACGAAGAGTTGGAGATCTCTTGTGAACAGCACCTTGCAAGGCATCCCAGATGCGCAATAACGTTCGTGGCCAGTGGAAGTGTTTAAACTCGGAAGAGTGTACCTGGAGATACTCTGTAGAAATTCTGGACGTGCGGGATATCGCATTGTCCTGCTGGAATTTCCCAAGTTAGTCGGAATAGACAATGGACATGAATGGATGGAAGTGTTCAGACAGGAGCTTACGTACTTGTCACCTGTCAGAGTCGTATCTAGTCGTAGGAGGGGTCCCATATCGCTCCAACTGCACATGCCCAACACCATTACAGAGCCTACAACAGCTTGAACAGCCCCTGCTGACATGCAGGGTCCACGGATTCGTGAGGCTGTCTCCACACCCGTACACGTCCATCCACTCGATAGAATTAGAATTGAGATTCCTCCGGCCAGATAACATGTTTACAGTCATCAGCAGCCTAATGTCGGTGTTGACGGACCCAGCCGAGGCTTAAAGCTTTGTTTCGCGCAGTCATCAAGCGTCCACGGGTGGGCCTTGGGTTAAGAAAGTCCATATCGATTATGGTTCGTTGAATAGTTATCACGCTGACACTTGTTGATAGCCCAGCATCGAATTCAGCAGAAATTTATGGCTGCGTTTCACTTCTGTCAGACTGAACTATTCTCTTCAGTCAACGTTGGTCCCGTTCTCGCAGGATCACTTCCAGGCCACAGCGATCTCGGAGATTTGATGTTTTACCGGATTCCTGATATTCACGGTGCACTGGTGTAATGGTCGTACCGAAAAATCCCCAGTTCATCGCTACCTCGGTGATGCTGTGTCCCATCGCTCGTGCGCCGACTATAACACTACGTTCAAACTCACTTAAATCTTGATAGTGTGACATTGTCGCAGCAGTAACCGATATAACGATTGCGTCAGACACTTGTCTTATGTAGGCGTTGCCGATCCCAGCGCCGTATTCTGCCTGTTTACATATCTCTGTATCTGAATATGCATGCCTATGCCAGTTCTTCGGCTCTTCAGTTTATTAAGAATGTAAGTTACGAGAACATCAGAATAGTAATTGCAGTAATGTTTTTCTACTTACAGTACGGGTCAGCTGGCGCAGTTCTAGAGCACTTTCAAATGACATGTCACATGCTGTAAAGGCAGTCCTTGATTAAACGCTGCATCACCATTACTTTTTTTATTGTGGTAGAGGTATGCGTATAGCTCTGCGTGGCGGCAAAACTCTATAGAGAGCGATATCGTGACCATAACCCGTATCTTGCAGATGGATGTTTTTTCTCGTCCTGTTCTGACGCTTCTAGATATGGGAAGTTTCGTGCCAGAGGCTACATAGTCACCGCAGAACAAGTAGAGCCGAAGTATGAGACGTGACAGTGAGATGGGCAATAACTCACCTCGCTCACTGCCGATACACTTGCTTCTGTAGGCAAAAGAATTGAAACGTTTGTAACAGAAGGTGTATGGGTTCGGTCATTTTTTTAAGACTATGGGGTGGAAACCTTATGGTGATCAGAATTGTAGTTTACAAGCACTGAAATCAGAATTTGTGGTATCTATCGTCCAAAGGCAGCAAGCAGGTGACCATTGCCGCTCTGGTGGGACGATAGAGATCCCTAGACCACCACGTCATCATGACCACGTCATCATGACAGGCTTCACAACGCCTTTTGGGAAAATTTTTCTGAGGGCCAGCCTACGGTCACTAAAAGCACAAACTAAAAGGTAGACGCAGTTACCGAGGGCAGACACAACTTGCCAACAGGCAGATGTATGAATCCAGGGAAAGGGCTATAGAGGACAGCTATGCCCGAGGGAGGACTCGAACCTCCGCCGGGGCCAGCCGCATAATGTTAGTCAAATGAGTAAAAGTAGTATGTTCGAGTGCAACTGACAGACACTCATTGTGGCCCCTTTCCACAAATTAAACTATCTGTCCTGTCCTGCGGGTATAGCAGAGGATATCAATCCACTCAAACACGAAACGGACGAGCGTGTGTGCTGAGTGATCGTTACACGTGGTAGTTGAAGATTGTGAAGAAAAGTAAGAGGTTAACAGCTGCGAAAGTCACTACAGAACTGCAGTGTGAAACATGGTGGGCATACGGCCATGATTTGTCCAGCCATATCGTAGTGTTCCTATTGTGGTACTCCCTAGGCCTCATTGTTACTCTGTGAGATGTTATTATTGCCAAGGATTATGCGACCATTTTGACTGATCAGGTTCGCACCATGGTGCAATGTTTGGTTCTCAATTATGGTGGTGTACTACAAGGTGATGGGTCCCCTGTTCACGCAGCTCGCATCATCCAGGAAAGGTTCTGTGGGGACGAAGATAAATTTTGGCGTCTTCTCTGACCACCGCAGTCACCATATCTCAATGCGGTTGAACCTTTGTGATCTACGTTGGAGATAAAGAGGCCTCATTGCTATTCATCTCTGTCATCGCTTCCTCAATTTTCCCTTATTTTTGCTGGAATAATGCTATAAGAGTCCCTCGAAAACCATACACGACCTTTATTTATCTGTTCCGAGATGACAGTAAGCTGTTTTGAGCCCCAATAGTTTTCCTATATCGGAATAATGTAGAAATGTGTTGCATCTTTGATGTTTTCGTATTCTTGTCTACCCTCCGTAGACTAACTGAACAAATGTTACATCGTGCCATATGTCAACACTTCATAAAATGTCGGTAATTTCGACGAGGCTAATTATCCAATAATTATTTGGCTCAGTGAAACTTCCTGGCAGGTTAAAACTGTGTGCCAGACCGAAACTCGAACTCGGGACTTTTGCCTTTAGCGGACAAGTGCTCTACCAAGAACGACTCATGCCCCGTCCTCACAGCTTTACTTCTGCCAGTATCTCGTCTCCTAACTACCTTCCTACCTTGCCCGCGAAAGGCAAAGTCCTGAGTTCGAGCCTCTATCCGGCACACAGTTTTAATCTGCCAGAAAGTTTCATATCAGCATACACTGCGCTGCAGAGTGAAAATCTCATTCTGGAAACATCCCCCAGGCTGTGGCTAAGCCATGTCTCCGCAATATCCTTTCTTTCAGGAGAACTAGTTCTGCAAGGTTCGCAGGAGAGCTTCTGTAAAGTTTGGAAGGTAGGAGACGAGATACTGGAAGAAGTAAAGCTGTGAGGACGGGGCGTGAGTCGTGCTTGGGTAGCTTAGTTGGTAGAGCACTTGATCGCGAAAGGGAAAGGTCCCGAGTTCGAGTCTGTGTCCAGCACACAGTTTTAATCTACCAGGAAGTTTTATATGAGCACACACTTCGCTGCAGAGAGAAAATCTAATTCTGTTGGCTCAGTGTATTTATATGTTCTCGATTATGGCTGTCGTATCGTGCCTGTAGGGTTAGCATAGCTTGTGTCTTGCAGAAATGGCGTGTATTATTGGCGACAGATAGAAAAACTATCCTGACGGTTCTTGTGTAAGTCCGGCAAGGCGAAATAACAAAGTGGTGGTATTATTTGGTGCGATTACTTAATTCGGTAGATTGGAATTCTTTTATCAGTCGGAATTTGATTTAGCCTTGCAAGCTCCCTGATTTCTGATGAGGTCTGTTGAGGACTTCACATAAGTGTTACAGCGAATGGCAACAACTTCACTGGAGGACAAGAGGGGCCTAACAATATATATGATTATACAAATTTAATTTTTTCTTTCTATAAGGGTTTACTGACCTCTCCCAGCATATTGCTGTAGTCATCTAAGGTTCAATTAGGTTTACATATGGAAGTGCAACGTAGGCACTGTTGCATCATATGTAACTACAGTTAGCTTCAAAAGGTGAAAAATGTGCGTCTGGACTTCAAGGACGTTGTATCTGAAGGTAGGTATGTGTTATAACTCACGTATCCAAGTTAGATGAACGCTTATCATTCAAGGAAGGTTATTCCATAATATGTTGCAGCACTGAGTTTATGTCTGGTTCCTCCTCTTGGTATAAACATGTGTACCTTAAATGCTGTAATCGTTTGTGTGGAAAGGTTTGTGCAAGGCAGATTCTATTCTAATTAAGCTGAAATAGATAAACCACATTATTTCACTACTGAGAGGGAGTCAACAAGTATCAAGTCTTCAAACCTACTATTCCCACTTCCGTTGCAGTGATTCCATACCTGAGCAGTCGATGGCGTTCCTAAAACAAGTGTGTACCTCATTTGAACACGTCACCAGCTCACCTGTCTCATGTTCACTTATACCAAAAATTTCATCGTAATCATTTCAGAATCGTGTCCGCTCTGTCAGTGGGCACAACAGCAAATCTTCGGCAACCACAGCTTCTTCTGCAATGTTCTTTTTACCGATGAATGTTCCTTCTCAAACAAAGGACATATACATGGAACATGCAGTATTTTTCCAGCTTTTAGCCACGGCGCATTAGAGACATGATACATCTGCTAATGCTGGTGGAGAGTTTTTAGTCTAGTGTTGAGTGCATGTACTTCAAGTATTAGTACTCAGTTCATCAATGTCTACCTAATGGGCAGTACATGTGCCAACTTCCTCAGATGAATTATTTCTTGTTTTCTGAATGAAGTGCCGATGAGAACCAGAATGATTACATGGTACCAACACGATGGATGTTCAGCACACAATGCCTTGCGTGCACTTGTAGTTCTGAACTGAAGGGATCCTGCCAGACGGATTGGTCGTGAGGAACAGTGTGTTCCTCCATCTCCTGACTTAGTATCTCTTGACTTATGTCTTTGGGAATGAAATAAAATACTTTTGATATTCTCATAACTCCATAGAATGTGCAGGAATGTCGCATGCTTGCTTGGAATTCACTTCAGTATTAGCAATGGAAGCAGTGATGAATTGTTTCATGTGACGTGTACACCAGTGCAGCTGCACTATCCATGGTCACCTATGATTGTTGTACACCCTCTTCCTGCACACAGTAGATTACAATACTACCACAGTACCAGTACCCAGTGAAATTAATAAGAAGGGGTAAGAAAGCCACCATGGAGAATAGCAATGCCAACCATGGGCTGGTAGCTGGAATGTGGCAACATGTGGCTCCGAATTCATGTGAAAGGTCTATGAGACGGGCTAGAAATGCTCAGCGGAAAACTGCAGCTCGTAGTAGTAACCGCCATACACATTGGGTCAGTGTCACCATACAAATACGAGACTGTTGTTATGTGCTACGTGACTAGATGAAATGTTTTAGTGTAACAAATGCGTGCCAGTTGCGTGTACATATGTCTGGATTTTGAGGCAGAACCACAGCAGACGACTATTGGAATGGGCGTCGCCAACAGCAGACATGAGACCCAAGTCCAGGTTGGGTCAGCCACTACCAGCAGTGAGTTCCGACTCCCGCTCGATGGCAGAGGGTCACCTACTGCTCAAAGCAAACATTGTAGATAGTTCATGTGGGGCTGAATCACAAGAAGAGGTCATTCCCCGGTGGAATGCAGTTGCAATGCAACACGCAGGGCCACTGGCCTCAGCTGTGGCCTACAGAGCCTCTCCTTCAGCCTGCTGTCAGCGTCACAGGGTGCCTGCCGATACGATTATGGAACTTAATGTGGAGATGTATGAGTGAGAAGATTATGTATGAGTGAGGAGTTTATCAAGGTGTTGATACCGGAAGCCAAACAACTGGTGTATCATGCTCTCCTGAAGGGTTTAATACCAGAGATGTGCAGCAAGCTGCGCAGTGGCGTGCCTAAGGATATTCATGTAGCAGTTCGGCCTGTATTGGAGGATGAGGAATTTGATGTTTCTTCAGGAGTAGGGGATCAGAGAAATGTGTTTGCATGAAATATAAGACGTTTCAACTGTTGGCGAATGGGCCATGGGCAGATGTTCTGCTGCCAGCTATTGCATAATACGGATGGTACAAACTGCTGGAAGTTTAGTGAGTATTGTAATAGAGGTAGAATGGATGAGCAGCAGATATATGAGTCGGGACTGGGTGGTAATATACGTCTGTAAAACTTAAAGGGGAACTCCAGATCAACCAAAAGCCATTTCCAGTAAAAGCAAATGCATTGAAAACGAAAGAAAAGGCAGTGCGTGCCATAGTGGATGTAATGGGTGGTAGAGAGTACACGTTTTTGTTGGACAAAGAGCTGCATTTGTCACTTGCCTTGATATATTTAGTGGATGGCGGTTGATGGAACCTGAGACGCCCTCCTAAACCCGCAGGACAGGACAGGTAAGTGGAACTGTGGTTCAAAAATGGTTCAAATGGATCTGAGCACTATGGGACTTAACATCGGAGGTCATCAGTCCCCTAGAACTTAGAACTACTTAAACCTAACGAACCTAAGGACATCACACACATCCATGCCCGAGGCGGGATTCGAACCTGCGACCGTAGCAGTCGCGTGGTTCCGGACTGCGCGCCTAGAACCGCAAGACCACCGCGGCCGGCAAGTAGAATTGTGGCAAGGGGCCAAAATGAGCGGCTATCAGCGACACTCGAACACATGTAACTTTATTTATTGACCAAACATAATACTTCTAATTCTTGAACTTAGTTATCGGTCGAATACGCCACAATATCTTATGCCTTAGGGGCACAACCACTTTAATTAAGAAAAAAACGGCTAAAGGCCATTAACTCAAAATTCAGACGCCAAAGAGAATATTTAGAAGGCAGATGGCCTTACATTAAGTAAGTTTTATAATTAGGGCGAAGGCCCAAAAATCTAACACTTGAAAAGCAACAACCTTAATTTAAAGACGGCTCATGGCCGATGACTTAAGTTTCAAGGTAAAAGTAAATAAAAAAATACAAGGCACAAGGCCTTATCTTCAATAAGGCTGAAGTCCCCAAACACTGTGATGCTCGAAAGACAAACATCATTAATTTAAAAACGGCTAAAGACATCATGACTTAAAACTCAAGGTAAAATAAATTTAAACATTAAAGCCTTGTCTTAAATTAGGCTGAAGGCCCCAAACAATCAAACACTTGAAAAGCAAGGAACTTCAGTTTTTAAAGCGGCTGAAGGCCCATGACTTAAAACACCACCAAAAATAATTCAACTTTAATTCAAAACCATCGGCTATGAGTCATACAAATACATACAACAGAAAATAAGAAAAGGCAGTGCAGCTAACGGCGCTCAAATTTTCGGCGGTCGGCCAGCACTTGAAATAGTAACGTTCACTTAGGTCAGACAGGCACTCGGCCCTACCATTCTCGATCCGATGACAAAACAACCAACAGACACTAGACGGACCCACCGACAAGTCGCCGTGAGTGAGTGTGAAGCCTGACTTATTGGTTCGTGTGCTATTGTGTACTGACTGTTTGAAAGACAATGAGATATTAGATTTAGGTGCTGAGTAGATTAAGTAGTTAAGGGGAATTTTAGGGGCAACATTTGAAACTCTGTTTGAGGAAGTTTGTGCACTTGAGATGTGGGCTGTAGGACACATAATGCTACAAATGCATTTTGTGAGAAGGTGAGGCATGTAAGGGGGACCAGAAGGGTACAGATAGGAGAAGGGTTGTTAGAATTTCAAGACTTGTCCCTTTCTCAAGGACCATTGATGGCAATGCACGTGATACGACACAGTATTCCACTGGGGAACGAAGCACCAGCTGATCGGAGGTTGTATAGAAGACCACAGTCTTTGCAGCTGATTGCAGAGAATTCTGCCAATCAACAGTAAGCCAACATTATAAGAAGAAAGCGAGGCAAAAATTACTATTATACCAAAGCAGTCTACAGATGCTTTGAGGAAATATTGTGAGAGAGGACGTGTCACTCTCACACTGTTCTCTATATTTAAGAGCAATATTTTATGTTGCTTTTTCACCCAAGACATCAAGTGCCATCAATTTCTGTTCTTCTTTGTCATCATGCTTAACATGTATTTCTTGTGCTATAACATTTGTTAAAAAAATGGTTCAAATGGCTCTGAGCACTATGGGACTTAACTTCGGAGGCCATCAGTCCCCTAGAACGTAGAACTACTTAAACCTAAGGACATCACACACATCCAAGACCGAGGCAGGATTCGAACTGCGACCGTAGCGGTCGCGCGGTTCCAGACTGTAGCGCCTAGAACCGCTCGGCCATCCTGGCCGGCTAACATTTGTAAAAGATCAATCCCATGTTGACATATGAATCATCCACCAACAACTGAATAAATAATGACATGGCCACCAACTCAATAATATTATTTCAGCATCCAAGTACATTTGGATACTGATAAATGCGATAAACTCTAAGGCAGGCTATCAACGACAGACACAGTCAAAGGGCGAAATCAATTTAGCAGATGCAAGTGGCAGGCAATCAAGTAGCAAGGTTCGCTAGTTAAGTGATTGCTGTCGGGGCTGTAACCCATAGTCGCCTGTCGCCTTCCATAACATACGGGAGGCCCCATGTAGTCTTGCAGTGTCTTCTGTTACCACTACTGCCATTAACTAGTAAGAATATGATGGCTGCTTACCCTATTCTGGAGTAGTATTCCACATAGGTTGTGAGTTTGGAGATTGGCCTGTTGAAAATACATTTCCACAGCTTGTGAAGGAAGTGATGGATTGTGCCAGAGCATCAGATATTACTCTAAACAGATTTAGACGCGGCTCAAACAAGGGTACAAATACTGGACGCTAGAATGACGCAGGCAATACTGTTGAAGTCGTTAGGGGACAGTATTTAGTAAGCAAAAGTGAAAAAGACGGACTCTCAGAAAGTTGTTCATTAGGCACTACATTAGCAGTTAAGTCTAGTCTTTGTGTTATTTGAGCTATACCTGAATGAGTTGAGAAAGTTGCGGTTGGAATTACGACCAGAACTGCAGTGAGTGGCAGACCTGAGAAGACAGAACTTGAATACCATGGAGCGAGTATGGCTGTAACAACAGGCAGTGCGTGGCTGTATGTGTCAGAGAGGATACCGGTCGCAGAGAAGCGTACACTGTTTAACTGCGAAACTAGAGGAAGTTTCGAAGTTTGTGTAAGTAAGACACAATGAGCCCACCCGGTTGGCCGTGCGGTCTAACGCACGACTTTACGGGCGGGAAGAAGCGCCTGTTCCTCGGCACGAATACGCCCGGCGGATTTGTGTCGAGGTCCGGTGAACCGGCTGCTCTGTGAATGCTGTTTAGGCGGTTTTCCATCTGCTTCTGTGAATGCGGGCTGGTTCCCCTTATTCCGCCTCAGTTACACCATGTCAGAGATTACTGCGCAAACAAGTTCTCCACGTATGCGTACACCACCAATACTCTACCACGCAGACATAGGGGTTGCGCTCGTCTGGTGTGAGACGTTCCCTAGGGGGTCCACTGGGGGCCGAACCGCACAATAAGACACTGTGGGGCGTCGGAGGGGTGAAGTGGACTGCGGTAGTCGTCGTGGGGTTGTGGACCACTGCAGCTGTGGCGGGGACGGAGTCTCTCCGTCGTTTGTAGGTCCCCGGTTAACATACAATACAATACATACAAGAGACAATGAGGTGTTACTAGTGGCGCAAGACGGGGATCGATACGTAGTGAGCTACAGGAATGACAGAGGAGGATCGTCAACATGTGGCCTACTCGCGAAATTAAAACACACACACACACACACACAAACACACACACACACACACACACACACACACACACACTCGAGGGTGGACTCCAACCTCCGGGGGGACGTGCCACGCACTCGGTGACATGGCGCTTTAAAACGCGAGGCCCCTCCGCCCGGCTCACGTAGGGGCCAAGGCAGAGTGTTGTCTACGCTGGAAAGGGGTGATGAAACCGAAACTGTATTCCCAGAAAACGGGTTTGTGCTGGATGTAGTCGGTATACAACGGCACACTAATGGTTGTCAGTAGCTAAGATAAGGGAAAACGCATGGGAGTGAGCCAGTTGCAGTTAAGAGACGGGGACATTGATCAACGGGTCGCCGTTTACCAGGTACTAAGGTGGTAACTCTGTTAAATGTAACACATACAGACGATCCGTCACAGCTACTACCTGAACAAGACATTCGCTTCCTGAAGAATACCTATGAACCAATCGTAGCCCAGTCACTAAGTCAGACGATAACTGCGCAGGAGTTGTGGATCACTGCGGAGTTTTTAGTGCAGCATTTGGAAAACTGTCAGGGTGGTAAACGGTAGGTAACCGTGACTTCGAGCGTCATGGTGACTCTGGCTCTTATCAGACGACGTGTGACGAGGATCTCCCGTCGGGTAAACGAGTCGTTCTCGAACCTGAACCATAGGTAGTTGAAGTTCCTGCTGATCAAATTCCGCAACAAACGGACGAAAATTACAGAATTTTTAAAGGTTATTGTAGTAACTGAGTAGTGTTTAGGAGTATCAGTTGATTAGCGCGTACTTATTCCATGGATTAAGGTTTGACGTATTTATAGTAGACAACGAGGTCGTGACTAGGTCTTCTCCATTGAGGGCGCCAGTGTAGTGCGGCTACCTAGTTTTAGTGAAGTTAACATCATGTGGCAGGAAAGCCACTGTGGACAATTGCAATAGCAACAGCGGACTGGCAACTGCAGTGTGGCGACATATAGGTTAGAAGAACTTATTTATCAAAGCATTGATAGCCACGCTCAGTAGAAATCTGCATAGCACACTAGTAATGGCTCCAAAGGTGCGCCGATGTCACCACACCAGTGCAAGACTCTCGCTATGGGCTACGTGAGTTAATGCCAGGTTCCGGTGTGCCAAGAGCTCACCAGATGCGTATACACAGGTCTAAAAGCATAGGTACTTCTTCGTAGTCCATAAGCACCCCCACGATGGACGACGAGTGTACTGGGCGTCGCCAGCAGGAGCCATGTGTTTGAGTCCTTGTTAGGTCTGTTGCCACCAGTACTGGGATCTTGTGGGTGGTGGTTCAGCACCAGCCACCATCCCTCTGCTGGAGAGGACAGCGGGTACATCCCACGCACAGCAGTCAGCAGGCGATGCCGCGGTGAGCCCGTGTGCGGCCGAGTCGAAGGGAGAGGCCGTTCGCTGGAGAGTCACTGTCACACCACGACACGCAACGCCGCTCAGTTGGCTTACTGAAGCTGCCGGCCACCCTCTAACCGCCTTTATAATCGCGTGGTCAATAGAATGAGGCGTGTTTGCCTCACTGAGACGACGAAACTGAGCGCCACTTAAGTTCTGTAAACGTCTTTTTTTGGTCAACAATGTTTCTACTGGACCCCATGGCCTGTTGTCACCGCCGCTCACCCCGCAGAGTTGGTTAGTTGGTTGATTTTGGGGAAGGGGACAAAACACCGAGGTCATCGGTCCCACCGCATTAGGTAAGGATCAAGAAGGAAGTCGACCGTGCCCTTTCAAAGGAACCATCCTGACATTTGCCAGAAGCGATTTAGGAAAATCATGGAAAACCTAGATCCGGATGGCCGGACGCGGATTTGAACTGCAGTCCTCCCGAATGTGAGTCAAGTGTGCTAACAGCGCAAAGTCGCTCGGTACCATACAGAGTAAAGCCACACTCAACACTACTAAATTGTATAAAAAATAACCATTTGTGTTTCTTATTAAGATGAATGCTGTGTTTATGTGAACATGTAATACTTTTTTAACAGGTTTAGAAGAGAGGAACTAGATTAGCGAATACAATGTATAACTTAACTTTGTGTTCTGACCTACGGCAGGTCCTGTCATGGGGAAAGCCTCGTCAGAGGGTTCCACCGCATGAGCTTCTAGGGAAGTGATTCCAGTGGCGGTTCCCCGTTGCCTTCCATTGATGAGGATGAATGAAATTGAGGACAACACAACACCCAGTCCGTGAGTGGAGAAAATCTCCGACCCAGCCGGGAATCGAACCCGTGCCCCTTGGCATGACAGACCGCCGCGCTGACTACTCAGTTATCGGGCCGGACAACACAAAGCATAGGGTTCTGTTTAAAAAATAAGAGTGTTGTTCATATGTAAGTAATGATTATTTTCTTTTTCTCGTCGAAAATAAATTAATTAGGGGAGGGGCATATAGCTTAATATACGTAATACTTAGTCACGTCTTTCCAAAAATAAAAGTTAATCATTTACTGTACATTATTCCCTTACTGGTAGCTGAAGTACAGTTGTGTTTCAATGACGTAATTAAGCGATGTGTGAACGTAACCTTATGCATTCGGCATACATTTTTTACAAAGCGTATTTTGATTAAGCTCTGTATTTCGGTGCAGAAAATTGGTAGCAGATAACAGACTGAAGGGAGCTGATGAAATCTCGGTCACGTACTTGACCAGCTGCTTGACATTTTATAAGCATACTGAGTCAACAAGATGTAGTGTCAAAAAAGCTATGCGTCTTGAATTGGCAATACCAGATAGTTTTTGTACAAAGTGTCTTTCATTTAAGTTCCTTCTTCGGGAAACATTCAAACATCCATTTGACAGAAATACAGAATTTTACAGATAAATGGCCGTGTAGGTGGTATAACAGAGAAATATCCAAATATCCATGTTTTAAAATCATTTTAATTCGGATTTCACCATTATACCTATGGTGCTTCCTTTGTAGCTGTTTATGTCCTGTGTTCTGCAGCACATTCATACTCTTTTTAGCTACTTTGCCACTGTGACATCCGATTCTGTCGGCCATCGCAGCTCGGGTGTTAAGTCGATATGGCTGCCCAGGCAGTGAATGGAAACTCGATGTATTACACAAGAGCATCACCAACACCCATGGGGGCAAGGGGGTGCCAACGCTCACCGCCCCCCACCACCCCCCACCCCATCCTTCCATCCTACTTCGCAGGGAAAGGAAGAAACTGTAATATATTCCAGTATTCTTAATTAGTGAAAACGACTGAAAAGTCAATATTACAAAGGTTTTTAACATCGTTGGAGATGAAAATTTATTATGGCTACTTACAAGTCGCCATTCGCCTTCCAAAATATTTAAGTTATACCCACCCCAGGTCTAGGCTGCCTCATACAAACTAATGTACAGCCGCTCTGATTATTACAGAATATGCGATTTCATACGCAGTATTATTCAAAGCTTGACATCAACCAAAACCTCTTAGGGACTTGCCATTCTTGCAGGAGGTAATCCGTGCACTATATCTTTACAATTACCGATGAATTGCATTTCCAGTAGCGAATCCGTGTGGAATAATTACACAAAGCACAAGACTTAAACCATACTGCACTGCAGCATTAACGCAGTTTCATATCCTGTAATAATTACTGCATCCATCGAACACGTTTTCTCATATGAAATTTTCGGTACCGTTGCGTAACTTCATGCTAATCTCGGTTTTTGCATGGAGGGCGTCGTATCTACGCTATTTTCAGTTATTAGCGTCTCATCGTTCTATCTTAAGTTTATTTTAGCAATCTGAATATACTCAGCAGACATAATTACGGTAGTTCCGTAAATATTAGTCATCCAGAAATTCTTAAAATGGTGCAAATGGCTATGAGCACTATGCGACTTAACTTCTGTGGTCATCAGTCGCCTAGAACATAGAACTAATTAAACCTAACTAACCTAAGGGCATCACACACATCCATGCCCAAGGCAGGATTCGAACCTGCGACCGTAGCCGTAACCCGGTTCCAGACCATAGAGGCTAGAACCGCACGGCCGCTCCGGCCAGTCAGATATTCTTAAGTTCAGTTGAAACAGAAATGGCTAAAATAATAAATAATAATATAAACATAAATCGTATTCTTCAACAACGCATGAATTTCTACACTCCTGGATATTGAAATAAGAACACCGTGAATTCATTGTCCCAGGAAGGGGAAACTTTATTGACACATTCCTGGGGTCAGATACATCACATAATCACACTGACAGAACCACAGGCACATAGACACAGGCAACATAGCATGCACAATGTCGGCACTAGTACAGTGTATATCCACCTTTCGCAGCAATGCAGGCTGCTATTCTCCCATGGAGACGATCGTAGAGATGCTGGATGTAGTCCTGTGGAACGGCTTGCCATGCCATTTCCACCTGGCGCCTCAGTTGGACCAGCGTTCGTGCTGGACGTGCATACCGCATGAGACGACGCTTCATCCAGTCCCAAACATGCTCAATGGGGGACAGATCCGGAGATCTAGCTGGCCAGGGTAGTTGACTTACATCTTCTAGAGCACGTTGGGTGGCACGGGATACATGCGGACGTGCATTGTCCTGTTGGAACAGAAAGTTCCCTTGCCGGTCTAGGAATGGTAGAACGATGGGTTCGATGACGATTTGGATGTACCGTGCACTATTCAGTGTCCCCTCGACGATCACCAGTGGTGTACGGCTAGTGTAGGAGATCGCTCCCCACACCATGATGCCGGGTGTTGGCCCTGTGTGCCTCGGTCGTATGCAGTCCTGATTGTGGCGCTCACCTGCACGGCGCCAAACAAGCATACGACCATCATTGGCACCAAGGCAGAAGCGACTCTCATCGCTGAAGACGACACGTCTCCATTCGCCCCTCCATTCATGCCTGTCGCGACACCACTGGAGGCGGGCTGCACGATGTTGGGGTGTGAACGGAAGACGGCCTAACGGTGTGCGGGACCGTAGCCCAGCTTCATGGAGACGGTTGCGAATGGTCCTCGCCGATACCCCAGGAGCAACAGTGTCCCTAATTTGCTGGGAAGTGGCGGTGCGGTCCCCTACGGCACTGCGTAGGATCCTACGGTCTTGGCGTGCATCCGTGCGTCGCTGCGGTCCGGTCCCAGGTCGACGGGCACGTGCACCTTCCGCCGACCACTGGCGACAACATCGATGTACTGTGGAGACCTCACGCCCCACGTGTTGAGCAATTCGGCGGTACGTCCACCCGGCCTCCCGCATGCCCACTATACGCCCTCGCTCAAAGTCCGTCAACTGCACATACGGTTCACGTCCACGCTGTCACGGCATGCTACCAGTGTTAAAGACTGCGATGGAGCTCCGTATGCCACGGCAAAATGGCTGACACTGACGGCGGCGGTGCACAAATGCTGCGCAGCTAGCGCCATTCGACAGCCAACACAGCGGTTCCTGGTGTGTCCGCTGTGCCGTGCGAGTGATCATTGCTTGTACAGCCCTCTCGCAGTGTCCGGAGCAAGTGTGGTGGGTCTGACACACCGGTGTCAATCTGTTCTTTTTTCCATTTCCAGGAGTGTAGTTTTTATGTACAAAAACGTTAATTTCACAATTTACGTTTTAACATAAAAGGAATGTTATTGTCTTTGCATGTATACTGGCTCTAGGTGCGGCAGAGAAAGTTGTTCTAAGTTGCAGTGAAGTTACACAATGGACCTACTAAAAAGATTGTTCACTGTTTATGCAAATATTTCAAGAACGTGGTTAGTTTATAAGAAAAATTGTTGTGGATATGGATATAGCATCTAAGATTGTAACAAAGATTTCCAAGAAAAGTATTTCACTCATTTCTTAGCAAGTCCGAACCTCATTTTGCAGCACTGCAATGGAATTTAGGTGCCCATTGAGACTGTCATCTCAACATGGTAAGCTGAGATGATCTCGTTTTCTACATCCTATCAACTCAACTGTTTTAATATTCACGTTATTTCAATGAATTTGGTACACAAATAATACACAAAGTTGATAATTCTTCTGTAGAATTCCTTGTTAATTATAGGTCAAGAGTAGCCCGTGTTTCAGAGCTGTCATTATGAATTACAGAAGTTCTCCCTGCGATATCGACCTCATCGAACAGGTATGGAATCTATTCGAACAAGGGCATACATGTCACAAGCACCTCAACGTAATCTGCAAGGTTTACCAGTTCCGCATTCGGATATTTGCTGCCAATTACCCCCGTCGGCTGACAAAGGTCATGCGTAATGAAGGATGTGGTTATAATGCTAAGGCTTTCCATGACAAGAGTCGACCAGCATAACGTCGATTGCAGTGTGCATTACTGATCAGGTTAAATGAAAGGAAGCTGTCGGGGAATTAGACCCGATTTTTCTTCATCGATCCGTTTCGATAAATTGTCGTCTTTCAGATGTTCCTATCAGTGCGGAATTAGAGCTGTGAAGAATCTGTTGCCAATATGTTTATCCTTTAATGTTGCTTATGCTCACAGAAACTAGAGTAGTTAGAGTTGAGTGAGTAGCCTTTAACAATGCCACCTACCTGTGCTGTCTGAGGAACCTTGTAGAGATTTAAGACACTAGAGTTCTTTATTTCAACTACTTAATGCCTTAAGGGCCATTGTTTTACCGAACATGCGTAAGTAAAGCTTATAGAAACTTATATTTACTGGTTAGTTTGGTGTAATTTAAGATTTCGGGCAGCAATAATGTTGATGTGAACAAGCGTATTCTTATTACATGCCATATGAACGAACTCGGCTTTCAGTTCCCATAAAATAAGAGTTTGAAACGTTTTAATTGTAAATTAGTATCATATATTAGAAAATTAATAATTAAGTGAAAACGAAAACTAAATGGAGAACTAAAACTATTAGAAAACTTCTTTTCCTGAACAGCAGAGACACAAACATTTCCTAATAGTTTTATGTTACGTCATCTCACAAAAATGTCATATACAGGATGTTTCAAAAATGACCAGTATATTTGAAACCGCAATACAACCTAAACGAGCAGCGATAGAAATACACCGTTTGTTGCAATATGCTTGGGACAAGAGTACATTTTCAGGCAGACAAACTTTCGAAATTACAGTAGTTACAATTTTCAACAACAGATGGCGCTGCGGTCTGGGAAACTCTATAGTACGATATTTTCCACATATCCACCATGTGTAGCAATAATATGGCGTAGTCTCTGAATGAAATTACCCGAAACCTTTGACAACGTGTCTGGCGGAATGGCTTCACATGCAGATGAGATGTACTGCTTCAGCTGTTCAATTGTTTCTGGATTTGGCGGTACACCTGGTCTTTCAAGTGTCCCCACAGAAAGAAGTCACAGGGGTTCATGTCTGGCGAATAGGGAGGCCAATCCACGCCGCCTCCTGTATGTTTCGGATAGCCCAAAGCAATCACACGATCATCGAAATATTCATTCAGGAAATTAAAGGCGTCGACCGTGCGATGTGGCCGGGCACCATTTTGCATAAACCACGAGGTGTTCGCAGTGTCGTCTAAGGCAGTTTGTACCGCCACAAATTCACGAAGAATGTCCAGATAGCGTGATGCAGTAATCGTTTCGGATCTGAAAAATGGGCCAATGATTCCTTTGGAAGAAATGGCGGCCCAGACCTGTACTTTTTGAGGATACAGGGACGATGGGACTGCAACATGGGGCTTTTCGGTTCCCCATATGCGCCAGTTCTGTTTATTGACGAAGCCGTCCAGGTAAAAATAAGCTTCGTCAGTAAACCAAATGCTGCCCACATGCATATCGTCGTCATAAATCCTGTGCACTATATCGTTAGCGAATGTCTCTCGTGCAGCAATGGTAGCGGCGCTGAGGGGTTGCCGCATTTGAATTTTGTATGGATAGATGTGTAAACTCTGGCGCATGAGACGATACGTGGACGTTGGCGTCATTTGGACCGCAGCTGCAACACGGCGAACGGAAACCCGAGGCCGCTGTTGGATCACCTGCTGCACTAGCTGCGTGTTGCCCTCTGTGGTTGCCGTACGCGGTCGCCCTACAATTCCAGCACGTTCATCCATCACGTTCCCAGTCCGTTGAAATTTATCAAACAGATCCTTTATTGTATCGCTTTTCGGTCCTTTGGTTACATTAAACCTCCTTTGAGAACTGCGTCTTGTTGCAACAACACGGTGTTCTAGGCGATGGAATTTCAACACCAGAAAAATCCTCTGTTCTAAGGAATAAACCATGTTGTCCACAGCACACTTGCACGTTGTGAACAGCACACGCTTACAGCAGAAAGATGACGTACAGAATGGCGCACCCATAGACTGCGTTGTCTTCTATATATTTCACATCACTTGCAGCGCCATCTGTTGTTGAAAATTGTAACTACTGTAATTTCGAAAGTTTGTCCGCCTGAAAATGTACTGTTGTCCCAAGCATATTGCAACAAACGGTGTATTTCTATCGCTGCTCGTTTAGTTTTTATTGCCGTTTCAAATATACCGGTCATTTTTGAAACACCCTTTACAAGCTGGCGCAGGTATATGATGAAACTAAATGTATCACTATTTAGCTTTCACATTCGCAAAGCACAACTACTGAAATGTTGTTGGAAACCACAAATATACATACTGATTTTAAATCAATGTGCAGTAGCATTTAATAATTGTGCATCCGTTATTTCCTAAACATCATCACGATAAAACATTCATGATGTGTCTGACTTTCATTTATGTCAAATATTTGTGGTTCGACATTATTTTGAGATTGGAAAGCTCATATATACACATTTTCCATAGAAGGATAATTCTACAATCATTACGTTAAAATGAACGGTACATCTTTATTTCCTTTTTACTCTTAAAGCTCTGTTACATAACTGAATTCACGAAAGCTCCGGTGGCGAATCTTCTTCATGAGTACTATTACAAGCAAAATAGCAATCATCGAAGTATTACAAAACCGTCGAAAAATAAGAAAATATGTCTTGTTAAATACAGACCTTAGTTTGCATGGATGATGTGTACTGTGTATAAATCTCCTGTTCAGAAGAAATTCGTAAATCGAAAGAAAGAAAAGTATTTGTTTCGTTCACATCTTAATTTGTAGGACGATATGGCGTGTTTTAGTTACTGAACTATTTTTGTAAGTTTACTGTCGTGAATACAACAGTCTTGTCCATGTGAAACTGACTCTTCGGGTTGGTAGTATATTAGGTATTGGCTACGCAACTGTTTCACATGCATTGCCTTAAAGAAAGTATATTTAGTGTAGCAGAACCTCCCAAATGAGCGTGTCAGTATAATACGTCCAATAATACATGGAGGTCTAAATTCAATTTTAAATGAAGAACGTGACTATGCTCATGATATTATAATGTAAGAAATACAGTCGGTACCTAAACCATTGTGTGCATAACGGCACTTGCCAAACATCCATTACGTTCTGCAGCCCTCTTTTTATTCCCTCATATATAATTAGGTTTTTCTTAGTTAAAAACGTAAAATACATGTGGTCACGTCACTCGGGCTATGCAAATGAGAACAATGATAACATACAGAATCCGATGAAAATTAATTTCATTTTCACCTACTCTGTGTAGTAACATACAAGACAGAATTTACAAGTACTTCAGCGCCGTTTATTTTCCATTCAGTTAAGAGGAAAATTCGTCGGTAAATACCATCCTATGCTAGAACTGTAATTGTATTTGTTTCATTTGTACATATACATCATACGTTTGTGCTATCACTAAATTCTACAGAATTGATTAATGTATGCATTTAACTGTTGTAAGATGAAAATAACGCTGGGGAGGCACGTTTTAGTGGTGAGCTGAGCAACGTAATGCTCTGGTATCGTTGTATATGCATATTAAGTTTGGGGTAGCATACTTACATTCTTTCGTTTGAAATTAGTTTTACCACCAAAACCGTGTACATCATGTCAGTCATAAATTTTCTTCACTTTTGGTCTCATACCGTGTTACCAATCTCTCTTTTGACACACGCCAAGTTCAGTTACTTAATGTGATGCTCGTATCTTTAATAACGTTTGATTTCTTTTTTATAACTGAGTCGTCGTCAGCAAGAATTTAAATAATTGAGCTATAATGACTGTCTATGAGACGACCAGACTTGGTTTAAATAATAATGAGAAAATTGTGAGGACTGATGAGAACTTAACGATTTTCTGCTTTCAACAGGTCATTTTCCACGAGAAAGAGACTAAGAAATGCGACCAGGCGGTCCTTAGCTTTGCACATCACGGTCATCACTGCATAGTTGTAAGAGCTCAGTTTCCAATAACCAGTGGAACTTAAGGCGGCTCTCGTCATTTTCGGTGTAACTGTGGTTCCTGCCTCTTGACTATCGCCGTGGTAACCTAAAGAAATGTCGTTCGACGTATGCCAGTTTTAGTGCTGCATAAAAAATTCATCTGTTTAGTGAGTTGTAATACATTTCTTAAAGGTAACTCTCCGCATCTGTAATTGAACACGATGCACAAAGGGCATATCTATCAAAATTGGAAATTTTCGTTTGGAGCGTAGCTCTACGGACTGTTTTGAAAGGTCATACATGAAGCCACTGGAACATGATGTCTCTGGCTGTTGATCATCATGAAATGTGCGTAACGGACTTACCTGTCATAATTGTTCCTTTCTGAAACGATAAAACATGCTTTGTCCATTTTTTAGTTCATTTGCTTGGCAGACTCGCCTCTCGTAATGTCACACTGCTGAGAGGAGTTTGTTGTGGAGAACCAAAGGAAAGAATTTCCCCATTACAGTGGTGAACTCAGATGCTATTCTAGCTTTCAAGGAATTATGTTTATGAGATGAGACACTAGGAAAAGCTATCGATTGGTTACTGCAGAGAAGAAAACTCCACTTTTAATGTTGCTATTTCCTCATGGCGCTTTTAATTTGAATAAGCAGCTTGTTGCTGTTTTCTTCTCTGACGTAAGCAACATGTAGTTTGCACGCAAGTAATGGCTTCAGAAGTCAGTTTTACACAAGAAAAGCAGGAAGAGGTACGTCTAAGGAAAATAATGTTACTCTTCATTAGCCCAAATCGTACCATATTGAATATAAATGAGATATTTCATTAAAATTTTAAAAATTCTTTTATAAATGAAAGTATTACTTTACAAAGAGGGTATATGTGCAAATAAACAGGGGTGTTTGTGAGTGGAACAGGAAACGGAATGACAAGTACTGCCACCGGGTACCCTCCGCCACACACCGTGTAGTGGCTTGCGAACTGTCGATGTAGATGCAGTGGCAGGAAGATTGTTGCAGTAGAATATACGTAAATACTGATGGAATAGCGAAGCGTATATTTTCTCTTCTGTGGTAAAATATCTCTCCGAGCCTACCTCATGAGAAATCCTAAGCAAAAAAGAAAGGGTCTGCAAAAGAATTGCACAACACATTCTCACGGGATACCGCTAGTGTTATTAGACACTTTTCAAAAGACCCACAACACACAGAAAAAGAGGAGAATCAGTGGGAAGAAAACATCCCGTACTTACTCTATTTCTACGTTTTTCTGAAAATTCTCATTTGTTTTCCACATTTCCTAGGTGCATAATGTGAAATGTTTTGTTTTGTTTTACATTTTATTGCTCATTTAATCAAAATTTTTTAAAATCCTTGTGATAGTAAAAATAACACTTTACAAAGAGGATACATGTACAATATGCATGCTGTTTCCTAATTACACCGACAAACTTCAAGGGGTATAGAAGGTGTCATTATGAACAAAATGACGATAGGTACTGGTGTCCGGAAACGTCATTCAAAGACGCTACACAGCGTGGAAGATATAGGCCACCGTGCTTGCATATGTACGTAATGCGGATGTCAGCAATTGTCAGACATGATGGAGAAGGATGAGTGTAATAGTTTGACGTAAGGGACACAGGTCCGGAAACGAACGAATCGACAATCGTTCTGAAACCTCAGATAGTTGGAGACATGTATCGGTAATGTTGGTGCTATGATTGTAGGGTAGGCAACTGTCACTATCACTAAACACGTACCAAAACAAGAGCAGAATGTTCAGTAAATATGGTTTCTAAAATGCATATCTGAGTAGCTATAAGAACGTTTTTAGTTTCACTAGCATGAAATAGATCTTCTTTATTGAACAAGTGCATATAGCTCTCATCGTACGCATTTAAGAGCCCATGAGTGCTGGACATTTTTTCTTGTTTTCGTCCAAGCATTAATACTCTTATCCTTCTCCATAATCCGTGAAAGTTGGTAACATCATTACGGAATCACCATGTATTTACACACAGTACATATATAGATGTCGGCCCTGTAACTTCGACGATCTGGAGCGTCCCTAGACGACGTTTCTGGGTACCTATCATCATTTCATTCCTCAGAACACCTTCTACATCTCCTCGAAGATTGTCGATGTAATTTTGAAACATCCTGTATATAATCCACAGTAATGTCTGATGTGCCGGCCGCGGTGGCCGAGCGGTTCTAGGCGCTTCAGTCCTGAAACGCGCGACTGCCACGGTCGCAGGTTCGAATCCTGCCTCGGACATTGATGTGTGTAATGTCCTTAGGTTAGTGAGGTTTAAGTAGTTTTAAGTTCTAGGGGACTGATGACCTCCGATGTTAAGTTCCATAGTGCTCAGAGGCATTTGAACTATTTTGTCTGATGTGTCACATGTCGGGGTAGTTTTCGTTGCAGTATTCAGACAAAGGATGACTGCAAAGTTGCGTAAAACTTTCACGTGCAAACTTTGTGTTGCAAGTTGCCTATGAAGTTTCAGTGTCTACTGGAAATTTTTGCTTTTGTTAGGTAAGTAGTTACTGCAGCTTTTTGTTCAATTAACTGTGACCACGTTGCAGCTACTGTGTAGAAGGAAATGGTAAATCATATAAGAATTATAAAAGAAAAGAAGGAAGATTAGGATTTGATGGCTTGTCGATGGCTTTACAGATGTAGCACATTGTTGCATAGGAGTCTCGAAAATATATAGAAGGCTTTTCCAAAATAGCATCTGCAAGACTTTCCACCAAGGCCCACCTCTTGACTGGAAAGAGGAAAAAGGTATTAGTTCTTTTAAATGTACCATGCCAGCATTAGATATAAGTCGAGAAGTCATGAGAAACCTGCATCTGGATGATCAGAGGGGGATTTCAACCGTATGCTTCCCGAATTTGACGTCAGTATGTTTTCGCTAAACCAAGCCGCTCTGTGACTGAAAATATAAGTAACAGCACTGAAAAAGCACGCACATGAGGAAGACTCGTTTGAGCAGCGGTGTCCTACCTGCTTGACACACCGCGTCGCCGTCACAGTAGCGCCACGGGCACGAGCTGACGGCCGGTGTACGGACGGGACAGGCTGGCAACAGGTGGCCTGTGGGTGCAGAGCGTGCGGCAGCGGAGGCGCGCAGCGGGACACTACCGGGCGACGGCCGGCGTCGCGACGCCCCGCTGTCGCCGGCGGCGCCCGCCAGAGCGCGACACCAGCGCGAGCCGCCGCTGCGCACGCGCAGTCGAGCGAACGGCTGCAGGCGCGGACGCCGAGGGAGGAACAGCTTATGGGCGGCCTCACCTTGAGGCCATCGCGTCACCAGTGGGGAGAACGAGAACACCGACCACCAAGGACGCTCCGAGATTCGCCTCCGCTCTGTCATCCGTGAAGCCACACGTTGTGCTCACACCCCTGCAACCACAGAAGTTTCGATGTAGAAGTTCCGATAGCACATTTGCTTCTAGAATGAATTTTTCACCTCCAGCGGAGTCTGTACTGATTTCAAAGTCCTTGCCTCTAAAAAACTTTGTGGTCTCTGACCAAGACAGCGTTTTATTCTCCATTGTCTGACAGCAGGGAGTCAACAAAAGATATCGGCGAAATTTAGTGCAGCAACGTACTGAATCTTAAAATAGCAGGTGACACCAATTCTTCTAGTTATTTTAATAAAAACTGGCCTGACTCTGAAGGATTTTACTCATGTCTTCCTCCTGTCCCACATACTCACACCGAACCCCCATCCCCCATAGAAAACAAAGTAGGATCCTACAATTTCTAATAATTACACAGCGTTGTTCTCGCTAGTTGTACAGCAAATACATTAGAACCGTGATCACCTAGCTCCTTATCTAAGTATTCAGTCAATAAATCCGCAAATGACGGCTCAATGTCCGTTGGTCTGTTCTTCCAGCTCTACAGGAGGAGCGAAAAACTGTCTGTCATGTCACACTATTTTAGGACGACATTGGTTCTGATTTTTGCGATATGGATTAAACCAAGCCTGAAGCGAGAACATAATTTTCATTATTACTGGATACAGCGACAACAATAGTAGAACACACACTTATTTTTCACGAAGCTCTTCTAAAAAACTGTTCAAATGGCTCTGAGCCATCTATGGTCATCCGTCCCCTAGAACTACTTAAACCTAACTAATCTATAGACATGACACAACACCTCGTCATCACGACACAGGGAAAATCCCTGACCCCGCCGGGAATCGAAGCCGGGAACCCGGGCGCGGTACTCGAGAACGCTACCGCACGACCACGAGCTGCGGACCATGAAGCTGTATCACGAGCCTCTCCAAGCTTATACTGTGCTTTACAGATTGTTTACTACGAGAATTATTTACTTCACAACTGCTGAATAACTATGGAAATTGGAAATATGTCCTAATCTCCCTCTCTGCATCCCTTTTAAATGTTACATATTCTCTGTATTTATATATTACGAGATGTCGTTCCAGTAGATGTAACACGCACGTACTCGAATGCAATGCTGTGTCAAAATTTCAAAGCAATTGATGAAGAACTTTCGGAGATTTACGGTTCTGAACGATCGAACGTTTAGAGTTTCGCATGTTAGAATTTTACGGCGAGTTTATTCGTCAATTCAAGCTAAATTTGAGGTCTGCAGGTCTCTTAGAATAATTATCATCTTTACCTTCGTGGCGTATGATATTACGAAATTCCATGCAGTGCTGGGGGATCCACTGCCTCGAAGTTTGTGAATGTCCACTTTTACACCTATGTCTACACTACGCAAGTCCCCATATGGTGTGGCACAAAGAGTGCTTTCGCTATAGTGTCACTTATCCCACTTCGTTTTTCAGTTGCGAATGTTCGCAGGAAGAAAGTTAGATGGTAAGTCACCATGTGGTCTCGAATCTCTCAGATTTCATCTTCACCATGTTTTCACAAGATATACGTAGCAGGAAGCAATTTACTGGTTGACTCTTCTTAGAACATGCGCTCTCGGAATTTTAATAGCAAGCCACACTGGGATGCAAAATGTGGTCTCTTGCAGTGTCTGCCAATGAGGTGAGCTTAGCATCTCCAAGCCAGTTCTGCGCTTACGAAAGGGGCCTGTACAGGTCCACTATTTATTGACGATACGGTTTCGTCAGATATTCAGTACACTGAAGCGACCTCACACATTCTACAATACTGACAAAAATCGTCAAATGACGAAGTGTGTACTGTAATTATGTTAGGTATAGCTTGCAAGCAACAGAAGACAGCGGAAAAGAGTAAAATGGGTCCGAGAATCGTCCAAAAAGAAGAAAAGAGAACCACTGTCCACACGTTAACTTACTGACAATCAGAACCATTCACCCGAAAGAATTCGTATCTTTTTCCGCTGAGTCTTACACCGTACCGGTACAACTAGTTATTACTGTTGAAACGAGATGAAACAGAGAAGCAAAATACGTTAATGAGACGGGCAGTGGGTGGCAGCGAGAGATTAGGGGATCTTTGAGATTCCTCGCGACATGTAGGTCATTCGAATGCTCGAAGTCTACTTCTGTAATATCAGAAAACATAATTACTAAATTTCCACTGAAAACTGGGAAGCAACTATATCCGCATGGCAAGCATATATCCAGGCAACTGACGAAAAACATTTAATTTTTATTTTTTGTATTAATTTGGTGGAAGCGACATGCATTTCCCAGACCTTTTACCAGTCATTGCAGACATATGACGTATTTATCAAAGTGGAAAAGTTTTCCCAAGTTTCTAAATAATTCACCAACCTATACTACACTAATCTAAGAAGTGTCATAGACATATCTCCGTTGACCAACCTAAAAAAAATGGTTCAAATGGCTCTGAGCACTATGGGACTCAACAGCTTAGGTCATCAGTCCCCTAGAACTTAGAACTACTTAAACCTAACTAACCTAAGGACATCACACACATCCATGCCCGAGACAGGATTCGAACCTGCGACCATAGCAGTCCCACGGTTCCGGACTGCGCGCCTAGAACCGCGAGACCACCGCGGCCGGCTGACCAACCTAAAATCGTATATATAATTATTACCGTCGCATAGGTCTATTGAAACTGTTTTGTATTAAAAGACCTGTTGGGAAATAGAATCTGAGGTACGATATGAAAAAAGGAGAATTGGAAACAAGCAGTGCACATTAACGCCGTGTGGTTGATACGTGAAGCTCTGTCGTCATCTGCGTGGAGAATATTGTCAAACCGTTGATACTTGACTTGACAGGTTCATTATGTATTGGCAATATTAAGAATATTTTGTAGCCCGTTAGTACCACTCCTCAGTATTTCTGTTGTTGACAATACGTTAATACGTGCCCTCAGATGGTCAATACATGGATGGTTTCACAATATTATTGAACTGTGAAGACCTCCATGAAACACGTTGCTCTTAGTAGGGTCTTTTGTGTTTCCTGTATCAATCCTGACCGGTACGGATGCCAGACTGACAGCTACGGTCAAGTCTTGGTCGAACGTTGGTTTCGTAAGCTTCCTCCATTGTGGGTGCACTACGCTACAGAGGCTTCATCCAATGACTCTGAGTATGGTGTCTACCTTAACTGCGACTGGTTTTACGTGGTCGTTCCATTTTAATAGCTCAGTATACACATTACTACATATTTTAGGTATGTCACTACTTAAAGTGACTGTTATGCAATGTGTAGTCACACAAGAATGTGTTTTTCGGGAGTTTTTGTGAAATACTTTACATTCGCTGATGCTGACGTACCATCTGCCTAAGTGCCCATCAACTTGTGGTTTCTCTGCATTTCGGTATAATTTTCTACCATTGTGACTTCTCTGTGTGTAACACCATCATCCGCGGAAAGAGTCGTGTAACTCACAGCGCTATCTACTGTGTTTTTCAACTGTGGGTAGCGAAAGCTTGGGGGCGGGGGTCACAAAATCTTGCTCGGTTAGAGGGGGAGGGGGGGGGTGCTTCAAATTAATGACGTTAAATCGCGATGGTCACCTACTACGGTAGAAATGCCACGAAAACGTGACAAGATTTCGTGGGAGGATACTGAAAAGTTGCTCACGTCTGGGGAGACGCTATTTTTAGTAATGAATATGAATTTAATTTAAACCTGTAGAACACTTCAAATACGCACGAACTTGCACTAGCAAATGACACAGCACCTATCGAACTCGTTCGATATCTGCGGAACGGAACTAGGGCAGCCCGGGTCACTGAGTCCAGTATTCATGAGTTCACATGTGTCAGGTTTGCAGGGAGAGAGGGAGGACCATATTAAATTTGGGGCGGTAAAGTGGGGAGGGAAAGGTAGGTTCGGGGAAAGTCTGGTCCAGTACGGACTTTTCACGTGCATCATCCGGCGTGGTAAAAATATCGCGCGTAACTACATCAATTCTCGAAACAAGCATTTAAAAGATGCTCGCTTCGAAGTCTAGTACAAAATGGCTGCATAACAACAGCAATACGTACACACCCGTCCACACACACACACACACACACACACACACACACACACACACACACACACACACACACACGCACACACGCTCGAGCTCACGTACAAGACTTTACACCACGGTTACTAGAACGTATTTGAATAACCGCGCTCCGAAATAAAACAGTTCATCACTAGGTCTCGCAGCAGTGGGCAGGGGCATGAAGTACAGAAATTTCTATAGAGCGGATCTAGAATGCTTGGACTCACCTGACACACACTGTGTGTTGACGATGCAATACAGGTTCGATTAGCGGTACGATTTTAAAGGCTACAGGCGACTATCAGTTTATAACCTGACAGCCAACACTTTAACTAGTAAGCCTTTCACTTGTATATCTGGCCCATGCATTATCTAAACCGATTCTGTCCTCTGATAGTGAATGAAGTTCAAGTTGTTAACCTGCATCATAGGTTATTACTCTTTTCTTTCTGAGTCATGAGTCTTCGGATTAATTTGAGCCAGCGTGCCACAACTTCCTCTCCTGTGCCAACCTCTTCACCTCAGAGTAGCACTTGCAACCTATGTCCTCAATTATTTGCCGGATGTATTCCAGTCTGTGTCGTCCTCTACAGTTTTCGCCCTCTATAGTTCCCTGATGTCTTAAGAGATGTCTTATCATTCTGTCCCTTCTCCTTGTCAGTGTTTGGCGCATATTCCTTTCCTCTCCGATGCTGCGTGGAACCTCCTCACTTCTTGCTTATCAGTCCACCTAATATCCAACATTCGTCTGTAGCACCACATCTCAAACTCTTCGATTCTCTTATTTTTCGGTTTACCCACTGTCCATGCTTCACTACAGTACTATGCTGTGCTCCACACATACATTCTCAGAAATTTCTTCCTCAAATTAAAGCCTATGTTTGATGCTAATAAAATTCTCTTCGCCAGGTGTGGCCTTTTTGCCAGTGCTAGTCTGCGTTTTATGTCCTCCTTGCTCCGTCCGGCATTGATTATTTTACTGTCTAGGTAGTAGAATTATTTAGCTTCATCTGCTTCGTGACTATCAATCTAGACGTGAAGTTTCTCTCTGTAGTCATTTGGCTTCTTCTCATTAGTTTCTTCTTTTTTCTATTTACTCTTAATCCATATTCAGTACTCATTAGACTGTTCATATCATTCAGCAGATCATGTGATTCTTATTCACTTTCACTTAGGATAGCAGTGTCATCATCGAACTGTATCATTGATATCCTTTCACATTCAATTTTAAGACCACTCAAGAACCTTTCTTTTATTTCCATTACTCCTTTGCTCCACAGAAGGAAAAAATATTACATCCCTGTCCCTTTTAATCAGAGGATTTTGTTTCTGGTCGTCCACTTTTATTATTCCCTCTTGGCTCTTGTACAAATTGTACACTGATGCTCATAAATTAAGGATAATTTACGTGGTGAAACAACGCTCTGGTGGGCGTTTTGCGGGTTTTAATCACCGCGGGGTATGACCATGCGGTGCATTTAACCTGCGGTAGACGCACGGTGGCGCTGGCAACACTCCACATGCGCAGAGGTGTTGGTGCATGTCACAGTACGATTCAGTGAGTAAGTGTGCAGACGTTCTCAGACGTGCTAATGGTGACTGTGTGTTCAAAATGGCTCAAAGATCACGTATTGATGATATGAGGGGTAGAATACTAGGGCGACTGGAAACTGCCGGTCGGAGTGGCCGTGCGGTTCTAGGCGCTACAGCCTGGAGCCGAGCGACCGCTACGGTCTCAGGTTCGAAACCTGCCTTAGGCATGGATGTGTGTGATGTCCTTAGGTTAGTTAGGTTTAAGTAGTTCTAAGTTATAGGCGACTAATGACCTCAGAAGTTAAGTCGCATAGTGCTCAGAGCCAGTTGACTCGAGATTGGTCAAACGCAGCAGGTCGAAGCACGGACCCTCCGTGTGCTACAAAGTGTGATCTCAAGATTATGGAAACGATTCCGGGAGACAGGAAACGTTTCCAGGCGCTGCAGTACTGAACTTCCACAGTGTACAACACCACAAGAAGACCAATATCTCATCATCAGCGCCCGTAGACGGCCGCGGAGTACTGCAGGTAGCCTTGCTCAGGAGCTTACCGCAGCCGCTGGAACAGTTGTCTCCAGACACACAGTCTGTAGACTACTGAACGGACATGGTTTATTCGCCTGGAGACTTGCAAGGTGAATTCCATTGACTCTTGGTCACAGGAGAGCCCGTAAGGGCTGGAGTCAACAACACAGTACATGGTCATTGGAACAGTGGTCCCAGGTTACGTTCACGGACGAATCCAGGTACAGTCTGAACCGTGATTCTCGGCGGGTTTTCATCTAGCGTGGGCCAGGAACCAGATACCAACCCCTCAATGTCCTTGAAAGACACGTGTAATTACGTCGTGGTGTGATGGTGTGGGATGGGATTATGATTGGTGTACATACGCCCCTGCATGTCTTTGACAGAAGAACCGTAACAGGTCAGCTGTAACGAGACGTCACTTTGCACCAGTATGTATACCTTTTCAGGGGTGTAGTGGGTCCCACTTTCCTCCTGATATATGATAAAGCACGGCGCCACTGAGCTGCCATCGTGGAGAAGTACCTTGAAACAGAAGATATCAGGCGAATGGATTGGCCTGCCTGTTCTCCAGACCTAAACCCCATCGAGCACGTCTGGGATGCTCTCGGTCGACGTATCGCTGCGCGTCTTCAAACTTCAAGAATACTTCAGGAGCTCCGACAGGCATTGGTGCAACAATGGGAGGCTGTACCCCAACAGCTGCTCAATCACCTGATCCAGAGTATGCCAACCAGTTGTGCGGCCTATGTACGTGTGTATGATGGTCATATCCCATATTGTTGTCGGAGTACATGCGCAGGAAACAGTGGCGTTTTATCGCACATGTTTTTAGAGAGGTTTTTTTTTCAATTTATCACCAATACGGTGCACTTACTGGTCTGTGTCGTGTGTGTTCCCTATGTGCATCTGCTATGTGCATGGGATATTAGCGCCAGTAGTGCGTAATGCGACGGTGTGTGGCACCACATTCTGCAATTATCCTTAATTTATGAGTATCAGTGTATATTACCGTTCCTCACTATAGCTCATCCTATTGTTCTACAAATTTCGAACATCTTGCACAGTATTATATTTTCGGCCGCTTTTTCCATGTATATAAATCCTACGAACGTGTGATTTTTTTTAGTCTTACTTCCCCTACCCACGGTGACTGTTTGGTCAATATCCTAAAGCCATACTGATTATCTGACGTATCCTAAACGCTGAAATAATTTAATGAAATGGTCACTCAGTCGGGCACAATATTTCGGCGATCAGACATGTCGCTATCGTCAGGTGCGCTGACGAGCTGAGCTCCTGAGGGCGGGCGGCCGTCCTAAATCCCCTCCCCCCCCCCCCGCGAGGCGTTCTCTCCGCGGTCCGCGTCGGCGGTCGCTGAGAGGCTGTCGTCAGCGTATGTGGTGGTGTCTGTGTAACTGCCTCGTCCGCCCTGGTCGCTCGTTCGTTTTCTTGGCTGAGCCTCTTTTTAATTAGTCTCAGTGCCGGTTCCCATGCCTTGCTAAGGCCGACACCCCTAGTCATATAGCAATTCCGTCGATTTTGAACTGTTCTTCACCTCAATGATTTACCCCTGCTCAGTCATTCGGCAGCTTTGATTTATCCATAACACATAAATGAATAATAATTATAACTTAAGATACACACTCATTCTCACAATGTAAGCAATAAGGTAACAAGTTTCATCTATTATGCTTATTTCCTAGGTCAGAGTCGTATTGTTTCTATTATCTACGTGACCCTTGTAAATCACACTTTTCAAGCAGAATTTGCATACACACTTGACAAATTATTTTAATTCGTGCGCTTGTATCAAAAATTAAATCAGTTTCACAAGAAAATGTACAGAATTACATGGGAATGAGAATCATTAACATCCTATAACTCCTTCCACAGGGGTCGTTTGGGAGGCAATTTACTATTTTACAGACTTACGAACTACTAATGGCACTAAATATACACAGAAAAATGGTCTCTGGACTGGCTGGAGCATCAAGGTTCAGCGAGCAGCAGCAGATGGCACTGGTCCCGCATATGATCCACAGCAGCATCAGTAAGGCAGCTGGGCTGTTGGCATCATCTCTACCTGGCAGCAATTAGCAACCCGGTGCACTGTCGGGTTTGACGGAAATGACATAATGACATCTGGTGGGAGGGAATGACACACCGGTGTGGATGCACAACACTCAACACCTTCAACTCAAGTACTGATGTCACTGCCCATCTGTTGTCTCTAGATCTGGTAGTTCAGAGAGTGCAACTTTCCCTTGGGTTATGGGGTGAGAAGGCATTGCGTTTGGTGTGCAGCTTGTCTCCTAGTGATGATTTCCTCTCTCTCACTATCCCAGTGGGTAGCTTGTGACGAGTCCACACATGCCAGTGCCTGCCTGAATCATAGTGCATGACTGTAGGAGCAACTCGTCTGCATCGTGGCCACCTGATACTGCAAGCAATCTGTAGAGGATGTGTCCACCTGGGGGATCCCTCCAGGCGTTGCTGTGGCGCCAGTTCGTTTGTAGGTCCTTTGAGAGCATCGTGTGGCGTCAGGAACAAGCCTTTAGCCCAGCAATTCCACTCGAATCCACTTGGTGGTTACTTTCGGCTGTAATTTACTTACCACCAGGCCATCCACCAGCCTGTCGAGGGGGTGATATGACATAATGGTGGGCGGGCAGTCTCCTTTCATAGCCACCTGGGTTAGACTGGTTTATGGCAGCAGATGCTCATGGCGCAGCTCACCTTTCGCTTTCGTTCTCATTGGGCTACAAAGGTGGCAGGCAGATCCCCAGCTATCCTGGCATTCATCCATTGCTGACTGCCGGCCCTTTACTCGCTAGGTTTCTGGCCCAATCATCACAGGCATTCTTCTTGAAGCTGCCGTGTGGTCTTTGCCGCCAGACACAAAATGGTTCAAATGGCTCTGAGCACTATGGGACGTAACATCGATGGTCATCAGTCCCCTACAACTTAGAACTACTTAAACCTAACTAACCTAAGGACATGACACAACACCCAGCCATCACAAGGCAGAGAAAATCCCTGACCCCGCCCGGAATCGAACCCGGGAACCCAGGCGTGGGGAGCGAGAACGCTACCGCACGACCACGAGATGCGGGCGCCGCCACACACAGGGTGTTGCCTTGCGGCGTCCCTTAGGATGCGCCAATAGTTGGTTTGACATATCTCAAAACCTGCAGAGTCCTCGTTGTATGTTAAAGTGCCAAGGTTTTACATCGATCTTTATAAATGGTTTCCTGTACATAGAACAACCACCCCAAGATAAATTTCTCGAATTAATAATTACCTGAGTGATGGTATTAAAAATTACAATTACAATTGTCTTAGAAATATGTTACAGGTGTCTCTGGATGTGTGTGAAAGTTGTGTTTATACCGTTTCGTGTCATGCATACCCCTATGATAGACTGGCAGTGCATCCACTCTCCACCTAAAATACTCTTTCCACTCAACACTTAATATTAACTTAATCTATTTGCCCAACACCTCTCTACTTTACCTCTCAGCCCTCTCTAGTGTTAGATTAAGACTATGCGAGGTATACTCCTCCTATTCTTAGTACTTCTGAAGGCGTTGCCACCCAGTTCCGAAGTTGTGTGAAACGACACTCATATTCGTCTGCATATATGCTCTGTCTCGTGGTAACTGTTCATGCACTGCACATCTGAAACCAACGTCATTAGTTCTATCCTTACATGAATGCCTCCAGTCTCCTCTTGTTGGATCGACTCTGTAATTTAAAACAAAAATGAAATTAGTCCTCTATCATAGCCTGTTCCTATCCTCACCAATAACCCCGTTCGTACTACTGGTCTTCTTTTCCAGAACATGAGGTGCGCCACACCTCCATGACTAGCACTGTACGTGCTCATGCCTCATACTGTATTCTGCTTACGGCGCTCTCATGTCGCCAGAAAAACACAAAGGTCTCGAGAAAGGCTTCACCATGGCAAGACCCAGAATCCCAGCAGAATTAGTGTCTCCACGCACCTAATGTGTGATCATCTAATACCACTCATAACAGCGGAAAGCAAAATAGCCTCGCCTCTTGGACAATGGATAAGATACTGCCGGAGAGGCACACAAATACTCCCACAGCCCATAGTGATGTTATGGAAGACACTACTATGAGAATTACACAGGTGTATTAGATGCTCAGAATGCGATCGTTTCTTGACTAACATTCTTATAGGCCTTGGAACACCATAATTATCAACAACAGCGCAGTCCGAAGACGCAATTGTCATTTGTTACAAAGAAGCAGGTAGGACCCTGTGCTCAGTTCAGTGAACATGCAGAAGCTACCATGCCACAAAGACATGCCAGATAATACGAGGAACTGTCACTTACGACACATTTCCGTTCACTCCTGACAGATTTTCAAGTAGGCATGGAACTTGTTGTTACGATGATGTAACAACGACGCCACTAATTTGCCCACATTCTTTAAAGAGTCAGACCATAAGTTAATGAATTATAATTCCAAATAGTGCAATTTGAAAAACTCCGTAAACGAATAATGTAGACCGCACTACACAATGTCACCTAGAATTTGCGGATCCATTGAAGATCTGTATAAATATTTTCGTGTGTTCATGTCAGCGATCCTGCAAATTCTGACAGGTCCGCTGTAGGCAGGGTAGAACTTGTGGCACAGCTGTTTCTCCTTGCTGGACAGATGGAAACTTTTCTCCAACATTTTGCGATTTAGGCAGAACACTTTTGCACGTGCCTCCTATCTGAGTCTCTTTCTGTTTCACTCCCGCCTCAAGCAGCCACCTGAGTACCAGGTGAAGAATTTGCTTGTGTGGCACTCGGGTACTCACGTGGAAATCTACAACTTCACAGATTAGATCTGTGAGCTGCCTGTGCTTGGGAACAGTCACTGGTACTACTTACACTCAAGATCCAAACAAACTTCTACGCCTTGTGTAGCACGCCCGCGAGCAAGCACACGACGTGGCATGGACTCGAATAATGTCAGAAGTAGTGTTGTAGGCAACTGACAATGAATCCTGCAGAAATCCATAAGAGTGCGAGGGAGTGGAGATCTCTTCTGAACATCACGTTGAAAGGCATCCCAGATATGCTCAATAATGTTCATGTCTGGGGAATTTGGTGGCCAGCGGAAGTGTTTAAACTCAGAAGAGCGTTCCTGGAGAGACTCTGTAGCAATTGTGGAGGTGTGGTGTGTCGCATTGTCCTGTTGGAATTGTCCAAGCCCGTCGGAACGCACAATGGACACGAATGGGTGCAAGTGATCAGACAGAATCCTTACGTACGTGCCACCTGTCAGAGTAGTGCCTAGACGTAGCAGGGCTCCCGAATCACTCCAACTGCACACGCTCCACACCATTACAGAGCCTCCACAGGGCTTCAACAGTCCCCTGCTGACATGCAGAGCCCATGGATTCATGAAGTTGTCTCCATACCCGTATACGTCCACTCGATACGATTTGAAACGAGACTCGTCCGACCAGGCAACATGTCTAAAGTCATCAACAGATCAATTTAGGTGTTGACGGGCCCATGCGAGGTGTAAAGTTTAGTGTTGTGCAGTGATCAAAGGTACACGGGTGGGCCTTCGGCTTCTGAAGGGCATATCAATGATGTTTCGTTGAATGGCTCGCACTCTGACACCTATGATGACCCAGAACTGATATTTGCAGTAATTTTCAGAAGGGTTGTTCTTCTATCACGCTGAACGATTCTCTTCAGTCGTCTTTGGATCCCTTATTGCAGGATATTTTTTCAGCCACAGCGATGTCGAAGATTTTATGTTTTACCGGATTCCTGTTATTCGTGCAATTGTCGTACGGGAAAATCCCTACTTCATCGCCGCCTCGTAGATGCTGCGTCCCATCGCTCGTTTGCCGACTATAACATCACGTTCAAGGTCAGTGAAGTCTTGATAACCTGACATTGTAGTAGCAGTAACCGATCTAATAACTGTGCCAGACACTTGTTTTCTTATACATGCGTTGCCGACCACAGCTCCGTACTGTGTCTGCTTACTTATCTCTATATTTGAATATGCATGCATATACCAATTTCTTAGTTTCTTCATTGTAGGCGACTCTATGTGGCAGTTCTTTCATCACGTCCTGAAAATCGCGTAGGAAAACATTCCAGTTGGCGTGTCGTTTTGGGCAGTGTAAACGGCAAATGGTTCCAAGGCTTTTCATTGTCCTTTGTGCAGGGGACGATTTCTGATGCAGTATTGAGGCATATATGGGTTTAATCCCAAGTTTTTTAACACAGATTTCAATCTCTATGACCGGAACTAGGGTCCATAGTCAGAGATAATCCTATCTACGTCACTTACCTGGGTGAGGAAATCTTTGCAGAAGGCTCTGCACACTATTTGTGCTGTTGCCTTTATTTGTGGATGGTGGGGGGGAGGGGGAGGGGAGGGGAGGTAACGGTGACATATTTCGATTTCAGCTCCACTACAACCAGGATGTAAATACTTCCTCTACCTGTGCACAGACGTGACATAGCGTGTGTAATGTCAGACAGCACGTCCTGGTTCTAAAATGTGCACAGCTCAGGTAAATGCGCCAGATGGCCTTGTTCACAAGCTCATGTGGATTCCAAACCAGCTAAGAGACTCCTTCATCTTCACTGTGGAAGAACAAGATTCCCTTCCTCTCTAGGTAGAACTGCTGAGCATAGTTTCCGTCGTGTGCATCAATCATTTATTAAGAACAAATAGAGCTGGGTCCTTCTCTTTTTCCTTTCTGATGCCCTTTAGGCTCGTGATTCAAATGGTTCAAATGGCTCTGAGCGCTATTGACTTAACATCTGAGGTCATCAGTCCCCTAGAACTTAGAACTACTTAAACCTAACTACCCTGAGGACATCACACACGTCCATGCCCGAGGCAGGATTCGAACCTGCGACGGTAGCGTTTTATGCAAGTGCCCAGCGCTTTATGGACATAATTGAAATTTTGTCACGATAACTAAGGCATCTCGTTTGTATATGTTAAAATCATACATGTTACATGGCAGGATTTTATTGCTTTTTACAGTTTCCGTTCATAGGGTGACCCCAGCGATATCTGTACCGCTTACCCAGAAAAAACTAAGCAGGATTGTTGGCTGTATACTACAGTAAAATACAAAGGTTATAATGAGAAGGCTGTGCATGTTTATCCATACTAGCATTAAAAATATGAAAGTAACTCTTTCTATTACTGTTTCACCATTAAATCGCTGAACCGGATTGTTATGTTATGTTTGTTATGAAGAAAGCTTGAACGTTAATGATGAACATAGGCTACTTTAGAAACTGTTTAGTGCAACATGTTTATTGATTTCATTGACAAAATGCAAAATGTGAAACAATAGTTATTCTCTAACAAGCTACTTTCTCTTTGAGTTTCGAACTAATACAGGTACGATTGAACGTAATGAATGCAACGTTTATGCAATCCTCAATGTGTTTTATCCATCCTTCCATTCTGATATCAGTTACAATCTCGTCACATTTTAGCCGCATAGCGTGAAGCGTCTCTTACAACTTCTTTCTTGCGTTCAAACTTGTTTGAAAAGGTTGTGGAAGTACGATTAGCGTTCCTGTTTTACGATCTTGGATTCCCAGGTGCAATATCCGCCACAGTAGAACTTTTTCTGCTCGCTTCTGGATGTGTGCGTCTTCCTCATCATCATTTATCATCATCGACGTGGAAGTCAGCGAAGTGGACTCCAATAAAAAGACCTGCCCAAGCTCCCGGACATCCCACACGGGGGCTTCCAGCCAAAAAACCCTTCACACTCCATTAGACTTAATTGATACAGGAGTACACTCGTGGGTGACAGCTACAATACAATGCTTATACAAGCCTTGATCGTGTTTAATCCATACTAATCCATACTTCCGAACTAATATTACAAGTGTGCAGGTAATTCCGTTACGTTTTCATAACTAGGCCACTGAACCGATATTCATGTAATTGGGTGTGAGATAACTTGAAATCTGATGAAGACTTAGATGGTTGGTTCGTTGGTTGACTTGGGGAAGGAGGCAAACAGGGAGGTCACAGGTCCCATCGAATTAGAGAAGGGTGTCGAAGGAAGGCGGCCGTGCCCTTTTAAAGGATCGATTCCGGAGTTGGTCTGAGGAAATCACGGAAAATGTAAATCATGATCGCCGGACGCTGGTTCGAACCGTCATCCTCCCGATTGAGAGTCCAGTGTGCTAACCACTGCGCCATCTCTCTCGGTCCCTGATGAAGAAGATACGCTACTTTACAAATAGTGTAGTACGAGATATTTATTGATTTGAAGAATATTATGCAAATAAAGGTAAAAGATGTACTCTTTGAAAAAGCTTTTATTCTTTCGCTTTTGAACTATTTCATATTTGTGAAAATGCTTTTATTGGATCATTTGTCCTTTGTAATATGATTAAAAGTAATAAATACAATATTTCTTAAGATATCAACGCGATCAATACATGCTTCCATACTAACACAACTACTGTTAACTGCAAAAATGACTTTCATTCACTCATGTGGTGTTTGCTACAAAGTTACACTATGCCATCAAAAGTTATCGGACATGGCCAAAAACATACGTTTCTTATATTAGTTGCATTGTGCCGCGACCTACTGGCAGGTACTCCATGTCAGCGACCTCAGTAGTCATTAGACGTCCTGAGTGAGCATAATGGGGCTCTCCGTGGAACTCACGGTCTTTCAACGTGGTCAGGTGATTGGGTGTCACTTGTGTCATATGTCTCTATGCGAGGTTTCCACACTCCTGAACATCCCCTAGGTCCATTGTTTCCGTTGTGATAGTGAAGTGGAAACGTGAAGGGACACGTTTAGCACAAAAGCGAACAGGCCGACCTCGTCTATTCACTGACAAGGACCGGCGACCGTTGAAGAGTGTCGTAATGTGTAATAGGCAAATATCTATCCAGACCATCACACAGGAATTCGAAACTGCTTCAGAATCCGCTGCAAGTACTGTGACAATTATGCGGAAGCTGAGAAAACTTGGATTTCATGATCAAGCGGCTGCTCATAAGCCACGCATGACGCCGATAAATGCCTAACGACGCCTCGCTTGGTGTAACGAGCGTAAATATTGGATGATAGAATAGTGCAAAAACGTTATGTGGAGTGACGAATCATAGTGAGGCGATCCGATGGCACGGTGTGGGTGTGGAGAATGCCAGCGTGTGTGGTGCCAACAGGAAATTTCCGAGACAGTGGTGTTGTTGTGGTCGTGGTTTTCATGGAGGGAGCTTGGACCTCTTGTTGTTCTGCGTGCCACTATCACAGCACAGGTCTCCATCGATGTTTTAAGCACCTTCTTGCTTCCTACTGTTGAACAGCAATTCGGGGATGGCGATTGCATCTTTCAACACGATCAAATTTCATAATGCACTGCCTGTGGCGATAACACGACGATAACATTGGCATAGTGGACTGGCCTGCACAGAGTCCTGACCTGAATCCTACAGAACCCCTTTGTGGTGTTTAGGAAAGGCTACTTTGTGCCAGGCCTCATCGACCGACATCGATACCTCTCCTCAGTGGAGCAGTCCGTGAAGAATGGTCTGCCATTCCCCAAGAAACCTTCCAGCACCTGACTGAACGTATGCCTGCGACAGTACAAGCTGTTAACAAGACTAAGGGTGGGACAACACCAGAATGAAGTCCAACATTACCGATGGAGGGCGCCCCGTACTTTTACGTCATTTTCAGCGATGTGTCCGCATACGTTTGATCACATAGCGTCGCATGAACCATGAGGAAGTTGAGTTTTATAAAGCTCAGTATTTTGAATATTGGGAGCGTTTTAAAGTATGGTATACGTGAGTGTCATGCCAAAAACGATGGCATGATGGGCGGCAACTCTTAGTATCTATAGATTATTCCGTGACAGTGGAAATGCAAGGTTATTGTGCGTGTGGTTTAGGATATTGATTTCCTACACCACTTAGCATAGCTAGAGAGTTCTGATAGAGATACAACAATAAAATCGAACGGTAAGGTCGATAACTATGTTTAAAAACATTACTATAAGCCTCGCAAATTTAGTGAATAGTTCTAAGAGACGCTCGGGACCAGTGGCTTTTGCATACAGTCTTAATCTGACAGGACGTTTCCTATCAGCGCACATGCCGCAGCGGAGTGAGAATCTCATTTCGGAGTTCTAAGAGAGCTCAAGCTGCGAAAGTTCCTCGAACCCAACTAATCTCAGAGCAATCTCATGTCCGTCGGAACTTGGATGCAGAACTCAGCAGGCAATAAGAGCAACATAGATTTTAGAACAGACACAAGCCGGTTGCATGTTAGACGCGTCTTTTACCGCTTCCAAGACTCTTGTAGACTCAGGACGACGGCGTCATTTAGACGCTGTACAAGCAAAAGTCGTTACCTTCACAAGTGCAACGTGTGAGGTTTTGGCGAGACTGCATTTGATTTTAATCTGTTAACTGAGTGCGTTAATCATAAATTAGTCATCATTGGGAGATGGGTAAATAATGTAGGCACCGTAATGCGTTGAAGTAGAAGCGAGAAATTGTTGGCTGATCTGGTGCCAAAATTTCACATCCATTATTATGTGAGCCAGAGAGTCTCCTAAAATATCTTCTTCTGGACGAATGAAATGAACCGAGACATTATTTATAAGTAGATTGATTTTGTGGCTTCTGAGAGACAAGGGCAATTTTATAAAAAATAAAAAAATCTCTCGGGACTGCGTCACTCACGATTTTCCTCCTTTTTATAAAATTGTCCTATTCCCCCAGAACATACTAAATCAGTCTCTTATCCCTTTTAGCTAATAATAATTGAATATGATATATTACAACATAACATAATAGAATAATAACTATAATAAAAAAAATCATATATGCAAGGAAATCACTTCACTTTACTTTAAGATACCTAGTTTCAGCTACTATTTATTTTTCTATTTTTTAACCTTTTCCACTTCTAGCTCATTTTTGCCAAACTAATAAATGTTTTCATCTATAAATGGAAGCTGAAATTACAATGTGAGCTACAAACACATAAAGAAATATTCTTTAACAGAACTCCTGGGAAATAAAGTAAAACCAGCTAACGAAAGATATGACTTATGGTTACTTACAGAAAATTTAAATAATAATAATCTTATTACAAATATTAGATATAATATACAAAAATGAAGAAGGATCTAAACCAATTACAGAACCATTTTGCGTAAATATTATGGTAATTAAAATAACAGAGTGTATAGACTGCGAAGGAGAAATGAAAAATGTAAAATTACTTGTAAAAAAGGAAGCTTATGCAAGTTTTATCAGTTTCTTTAAGATCTAGATTTTCTACATTTAATTTAACAAGACATGGAGTTAAAGCAAAAATTCCGTATTTATTATGTTCTAATAAACTATTAATTAAAGGCATTAAACCAATTATTAATAAAGACATATAAATTATAGAACAAAGGTACAAAAATCCTGTTGTTATTCCTTACAGAGTAGAAGTAGTAGATGTTAAACTCGATTCACTTTTAAGATAATTACCAGAAATTTTAGAAGAACTTAATAAGGAACACTATTATTTATTTGATTTAGATGTAACCCAGGATTTTGCAGGAATTTGTAACAAGGAAGAAATTACCGAATACTTAACAAATAATTTTAATATTAGATTGGAAGGACAATATAAAGAAAATTGTAATGTAATAGTTAACAACAATAATTCAGTTGGTAAAGATTGTTTAACATGGATTAATTCTAATTCTAGAGTTAAAATCTATGATAAATTTATTTGCAAATTAACAAATCCTGCAGTAAATAAAGAACTAGGAAACCATATAACAGAATTTTTAAATTGCCCAGATAAAAGATTAAAAGAACCATTTGCATCCAGTTAAGCTAAAGAAAATGGAATTACAAGATTAGAAGCAACAATTTATAATTACATTAATCCAGTTTTTCAAAAAGAACAAGAATTTGATCCATTAACAGATTGTTCACAACTAATAACTAATAACAGCAAATATTTCGAAAAAGCTCCATTATATTCTGTTCCACTAGCTAAAATGTGGCACAAATTAACAGATTCGTTACAAAATAGTGGTTGTATTATTTTTCATTATCTTTTCCAATATGTATATTGTGGCAACAGCAGTACAAACAAATTAACAAAAAAACAAATAAAATTTAAGAGAAATAATAAAGTAGAAAGAGAAAAACTAGTTGATTATCGCAAACAAACACCCTGATGCACAACTGGAAGTCCCTGCCAGTAGTGCTGACACGTACTTCCATCAGCTGAGGTTCTCACAGTTCAAATGGCTTTAAGCACTATGGGACTTAGCATCTGAGGCCATCAGTCCCCTAGACTTAGAACTACCTAAAATTAGTTTTAACTTGTTGCCTATTAACTGTGTAGAGATTTTCGAAGAAACAGATAATGTAATTTCTATAAAACAAACATTTTTTTATAAAATCTGGAGAAACATATTTTTCGAAATCTAATACTTTGTTTTTTACAATACCCAAGGAAATAAATATCGAGGAATTGGGATTCATAAACACGAACACTGTTATTC